>NC_133411.1:27517500-28142500 GCF_049350105.2 Macaca mulatta
AAAAAAATTAGCTGGGCGTGGTGGTACATGCCTGTAGTGCCAGCTACTCAGGAGCCTGAGGCAGGAGAATCACTTGAACCTGGGAGGTGGAGGTTGCAGGAGCTGAGGTCATGCCACTGCACTCCAGCCTGGTGACAAAGTGAGACTCTGTCTAAAATAAACAAATAAATAAATAAATACATAAATAAAATAGCATAGGCCTGAATTTTCCTTGCAATCCTCACTCCTTAAATAAGATTTTGTACTTTTGTAATAAGTTACACTTTTTTCACATTTCACCTTTACTCCTGGATCTCCTAATTTTCTAAATAAATTTTATTACAATTGATTATGGTTTATTCTTCATACTGTAAAATTCTATGGGTTTTCACACATTCATAATTTCATTTACAAAAATGATAAAAATACACTATCGTAATAAATCCACCACCCTCAAAAATCTCTTTGTTCTATCTACAGAGTCTCCTCTCTTTCTACCTTCTCCATTTATACCACTAGCAAGTATTATGTTTTAGGTTCTGTGTTTTCCAGAATGGTATATAACTGTAATCATACATATTCTTTTCAGACTGGCTTCCTTCACTTATCAATTACTGTTTTAAGATTCATGTTGCTTCAAAAATGGGTAGCTGAAATTTTGGTCAGTGAATAATATTCCATTGTATGAATAGAACAGTTTATTCTTTGACCTATTGAAGGGCATTTTGGTTACTTCCAATTTGTAGGGGATGGTTGGGAAAGGGGCTGGAAAAGTTGCTATAAACATTTTCATGCAGGTTTTTGTGTGAGCACAAATCTTCAAATCATTTATGTGACTACCTAGAAGTGTAATTATATGCAATTGTATGGCAAGACTATGTTTACCGTTGTAAGAAATTGCCAAACTATTTTCCAAAGTTACTGTACTACTTTGCATTCCCACTAGAATGAACAAAAGGGTTGGTTGCTCTGTATCCTCACCATCAATATGTATTACCAGGCTTGTGATCATAAATCTATTCTCATAGGAGTGTAACTGCATATCTTTATTGTTTTAATTTGCAATTCCCTAATTACAAATGCTGGTGAACATCTTTTCATATGTATATTTGTCATCTGTATACCTTCTTTGGCAACTTATATGTTCAAATTATAAATGGGCATATATTTTGCTCACATATTAATTGTGCTATTTGTCTCATTATTTAATTTTAAGATCTTGTTTTATATTTTTTATACAAGTTCTTCATCAAACATTATTTCCAATATTTGCTCCGAGTCTATGGCTTGTCTTTTCATACTCTTAAGAGTGTCTTTAGCTCAGCAAAAGTTTTTAAACTTTAATAAAATCTAACATTTTAATTTTTTGCTTAATGAATTGTGCTTTTGGTATTTTACTTAAAAACTCATCACCAAACCTGAGGTAACAAATCATATCCCATATTTTCTTCTGGATGTTTTATAGTTTTGCATTTCACATGTAGTTCTGTAATCTTTTTGACTTAACTTCTTAGAAAACTATAATTTTTTGCCTAAATTCATATTTTACATATGGATGTTCAATCATTCCAGCACCAGTTTTTGAGTACTATATTTTCTCTATTGAACTGCCTTTGCTCCTATGTCAGTGGCTGTATTGTTGTTGATAATTTTGTTGTGAACCTGTTTTTTGGTTCTGTATTCTGTTACATTCATCTCTGTATCTGTTTCTTTGCTAATACCATACTGTTTTTATTGCCATAGCTTTGTAGTAAGTTATGAAACCTGGTAGTGTGAACTCTTGAACTTTGTCTCTTTTCTTCAATGTTTTGTTGGTTCTTCTAGGCCTTATGTCTGTCTATATAAATTTTAGAATCAGTTTGTTGTGAATATCTACAAAATAATTTCCTGGGATAGGGATTATATTGAATTCATAGATAAAATTTATTTGGTATTGTATTGAATTCATAGATAAAATTTGAAAGAATTGACATTTTTAATAATATCAGTTGTTCTAATCCATGTTCATGGACTATGTCCCATTTATTTAGATTTTCTTTTATTTCCCTTACCAGAGTTTTGTAGTTTTCCACATTTTGTTAGATTTATATCTACAGACGTATTTATTAATTCTATAATTGTGTATTTAAAATTCTAATCTTAGTAACATTAAAAAGCAGTGTTAGGCCGGTGGCTCATGCCTGTAATCCCAGCACTTTGGGAGGCCGAGGCAGGCGGATCACCTGAGCTCAGGAGTTCAAGAGCACCCTGGGCAACATGGTGAAACTCCGTCTCTACTAAAATACAAAACAATTAGCTGGGTGTGTAGGCACAGGACTGTACTCACAGCTGCTTGGGAGGCCGAAGCATGAGAATTGCTTGATCCCCAAAGGCAGAGGTTGCAGTGAGACGAGATCGCACCACTGCACTCCAGCTTGAGCTAGAATGAGACTCCATCTCAAAAATAAATAAATAAATAAATAAATAAAAATAAAAGAAAAAAGAAAAGAAATGTGAGAAAAGCAATAGTATTGTATATAAACCTTGTGTTATGTGACATTGCTATATTTGCTTAATGTTCTAATAGATTTTTTGATCATTTATTTGGGATTTACTATATAGACTAATATGTTAAGTTCAAATAAAAAGTTTTATTTTCCTGTCTTATGGCACCATCTCAGATATCCCATATAATATTAAATAAGGATAGTAGGAGAAGACATCCTTGTTTTTTTCCTGATCTTAGGGGAAACAGTCCAGTTTCTGATCATAAACTATTATGTTGCCTGTAGAGTTTTGTATATGATGATTATCAAGTTAAAGAAGTTCTCTTCTATTCTACTCTATTAAGAGTTATTTGTGTGTGTGCGCTTTACAAATTATACATAGGTATTGAATTTTACCTAATGTTTCTTTTTAACCTTTATTGACCTAATTATATGATTTTTCTTCTTTAGACTATTAATGTAGTAAATAATATATATTGATTTTCAAATGTTGAAGCTGCCTTGAATACCTGAAATAAATTACACACGGTCTTGGTGAATAATCCTGTTAATGCTTTTTTAGATAAAGTTGATAATATTTTGTTAAAAATATTTGCAAGCCTGTTCATGAAATATTAATGTCTAAAATGTGTAGATTTTATTTTTTATAATGTATTTATCTGGTTTGGTATTGTAGCAGAACGAGCCACAGACTAAACCCCTCAGACACTGGGTTAAAGAAGGAAGAGGCTTTATTCAGCTGGGAGCATCAGCAGACTTGTGTCTCAAGAACCTAGCTCTCGGAAGAAAAAGTTCCTGGCCCTTTTAAGGGCTTACAATTCTAAGGGGGTCCACGTGAAAAGGTCATGACAGATTGAGAAAGTGATCTATAGGTAACACATGTGGTTAGAATTGGGGGAGGGGGATAATCTTTAACCTCAGGCCTGATCAGTGGCATTGATTGGTCTTGCCACTGACTTCATTCCTGTTGTTTTTCAGCTTTTACTTCCTCTTTCTCTTCAGAGACAGGAGACGGTAAGAGAAATGGCCTCTTTCCTCAGTATTAAGGGAATGCTGTTCAGAAAAAAATAAGAAGTGTTTCCTCTGCTCCCATTTTCTGAGCAGATTGTAAAAATTGATATGGTTTATTCATTAATTGTTTGGTAGAATTCACCAGTGAAATCAACTATGACTGGTATTTTCTTTTTTTGGGGGGGAGGTTATTAATTATATATATATCTGCTTATACATATACAGTTGTATTCTTGTTATATGTTTATTTTTGTGTGTGGTTGGTAGTTCATGTCTTCATGGAATTCATACGTTTCATCAAATTTATCAAATTTATGAAATTAGGGTGGTTTGTACCGTTTCTCTGTCATCCTCTTAACATCCATAAGATCATTAATCATTACTCCTCTTTAATTTCTGATATTAATCTTTGTATTCCTTTCTATTCTTTGTTATCTTGGCTAGATGTTTATTTATTTACTTAATCTTTTGAAAGAACCATCTTTTAGTTTTATTAATGCTCTCTACTTTTTTTGTTTTTATTTTCATTGATTTCTACTTTAATTGAATCATTTATTTTCTTTTGCATGTTTTAGAGTTAACTTTTTTAGCCTAAGGTAAATCTTATGTTATTCATTTTAGATCTTTCTTATCTAATGTAAGTACTTAAGTGCTTTAAGTTTTCCTGTAATTACTGCTATCATTGCATTTCACAAATTTTGATATATTATAGTTTTATATAAATCAATCTAAAATACTTGTTAACTTTGAGAATTCTTAAACCCTTGCTATTTAGAAATGTTATTTACTTTACCAATATTTGAGGAATGTTCCAGTTATCTTTCTGTTATCGCTTTTTAGTTTAATTATATGCTCTGACACACTTTACATGCTTTTTATTGTATAAAATTTGTTAACGTGTTTTATGGCCTCTATGTTGGTGAATATTTAGTGTGAGTCTGAGAAGAATATATATTTTGCTGTTGTTTAATGTTGTATACCAGTTATATACGTAGATTGACATTGTTATTTAGGTCAGCTCTAACTTTACCAATTTTCTGCCTGCTTGTCTTACAAATTACTGATAAAAGCATGTTGAAGACTTTGACTATAGTAGTGAATATGTCTATTTCTCCTGTCAGTTTTGCCTCTGAGCTGTAATTTGAAGCTCTGTTGTTAGCTGCATACTTGCTTAGGATTAATATATATTTTTGGAGAATTCACTTATTTATAATTATTTAATGCCCCTCTTTTATAATGATATGTTTTCAGTTTATGGGTTTTGATTTTTCTAAAATTAATATAACTACAGGTTTATTTTGATTAGTGTTAGCAGAGTATATCTTTCTCCATCCTATTACTTTTAATCCATGTCAGTGTTTATTTATTAATTGGTTGCTTATAGTCAACATATAGTTGGGTCTTTTTATTTTAAAGTAACCTGACATTCTGTGGCATTTAATTGATGTGCTCACCATTGACATTTGAAGTGATTATTAATATCAATGGACTAATATTTACCATGTTTGAAACAATTTTCTGACATTTTTTATTGCTTTCTCCTGATCTATTTTGGCCTTTGCTGGTATGAATTTCATACTTTGTATGATTCTATTACATCTTCCCTATTATGACATCAATTTTCTCTTCATTTAAAATCTTTCTTTAGTAGCTTCTTAAGAGGTTCCAATATAAATTTAAATGAACATAAATCCACTTATATTACTGCACATAAATTTAGTTAAGCTGTAAAGGTTTATTCCCAATCTCTTTGTTGAGGTACTTATGATGTTGCTGTCATTCCTACTGGTTATTCATATGTTTTATGACCCTTTGCATTGATGCTCTTATGACATTAACAAGCAATTATCATTTTGATCAATTAAGAATAAAAAATTATAGACAGGGTGCAGTGTCTCATGCCTGTAATCCCAGCATTTTGGGAGGCCAAGGTGGGCAGATCACCTGAGGTCAGGAGTCCGAGACCATCCTGACCGACATGGTGAAACTCCATCTCTACAAAAATACAAAAATTAGCCAGACATGACGGTGGGTTTCTGTAATCCTAGCTACTTGGGAGACTGAGGTAGGAGAATCGCTTGAACTGGGGCAGCGGAGGTTACAGTGAGCCAAGATTGTGCCATTGCACTCCAGCCTGGGGGACAGAGCAAGACTCCATCTCAAAAAAAAAAAAAAAAAAAAGAATAAAAACCAATATATATTATTTTACCTTTATTCATTACTTCACTGGCATTCTTCTTTTATTTGAGTAGTTTCTGACTATATTACCTTTTGTCTCCTTAAACACTTATTTTAACATTTCTTGCAGACCAGATTTGTTGGCAATTATTTACTTCAGTTTTTATTTATTTAGGAAACTATTTCTTCTTCAAATTTGAATGGTAATTTAATTAGATATCTAATTTTATGTTGGCATTTTCTTTCAACACTTTAAATATTTCACATTCCCCCCTTACTTGCATGATTACTGATGAGCAGTCTACCAAAATTCCTATCCTTCTACCTTTCTAGGTAAGGTATTTATTTCCTCTGTCTTTGTTCAAGATTTTCCATTTGCTTCCACAAACAACTTTCTGCAGTTTGAATATAACATGCCTAGGCATATATATTTTTAATTCTACTTGATATTCTCTGAGCTTCCTAGATGGGATTTTGTTGTTGGTATTAATTTGGATAAGTTCTAAGTTGCTAGTTCCTCTTTTTTCTCTTTGTTATTCCAATATTCCATATTTATGTTATGTCTTTTCAGATTTTTTCCCCATAGTTCTTGAATGTTCTGTTCTACTTTTTTTTTTTCTCCTATTCCTTTTTTTTCTTTTTTCCTTTCATTTGGGAAGTTTTCATTGAAGTGTCTTCAAACTCCTTGATTCTTTCCTTGGCCATCAAACATATCCTTCCTTTCTATTAAATATTGTTTTATTATCATTTCTAGCATTCCCTTTTTATTCTTAGGTTTTTCCATATCTCTACTTATATTTCACATCTGTTCTCACCTGTCATATACTATTAGAGTTTTTAACATATTAGTCATAGCTACTATAAATTATCTTACTAATAATTCCAAAATCTATGTCATATCTGAGTCTGATTTTATGCTTGCTTTGTCTTCTCAGACTGTTTTTTTTTTTTTTTCCTTGTCTTTTGGCATGCCATGTAATTTTTTTATTGTTTCCCTTCTTGACTTTGGTCATCTCTATAAACTCCTTTTCAGAATGAGTTTGTGTCTTTCAGCACTTTTCAAGTTGCAGTCCCCTGGAAATATCTGACCCTTGTGGATATGACAGTAATTTAGTCATGGAGAGAAGTATTCCATAATCCTACCATTAATTTCCAGTCTGTATCTTGAAGTGTTGACATTAACAAATGTTTCACAGTTCTTCCTTCCTCAATTAATGAGAGAATAGTAGAGGTGTCTGGTGTTAGATAAATACTCTTTCCCTCAGTGGGCTAGGGTTCTAATAAAGTCTTTTTCAATTTAAATGAGAACTTTGGAGTATTTATTAATTCACATTATAATCAATGTTTTAGTAGAATTTTAAACTTCTATGTATAATCATCTGCTATATTCTCGCTTAGGTTAATTATTATACACATGGTTCTTACTGATAATAGGAAAGTTATATTTTTACAATTTATATTTTCTAGTTGGCCAGAGATATGTTACCAGTATTTGTAAGCCCATGCTTCTTCTAGAAAATTTGTCGAACCCTTTTACTTGCTTTGTTAGTTTATTTCTTAATTGTTGATTTCTCTAATTGAGATATTGTTAGCTAATAAAAAGTGTGCAGCCCTCCTCTTCCAATCCTCACAAAACTTTGCTTTGTTTGCTGGTAATGACAGTACAAATAATTCAATAATAGTAGACATTGTTTTCTTGCTCTCAAACAATGAATCCAAAAAACATAAAATATCTCTAATAAATATAATGTTTGCCATATTTTCTTTTTTGGCATGTAATTACAACCAAGTTAAAAAATTTTCTCCCAGTCTTTATTCACTAAATACTTTAAGTCATAAAAAGTGTTGAAATTCATAAAGTAATTTGTTTGCATTATTTGAAATTATAGTATGACTATATGTTGTCCACTAGTTTTCTAATTTATGTTATTAGGCTTTCAGATGTGAGAGGAGCCTTGTGTTTCTGGAATAAATGCTGCTTAATCATGATGCTTTATTTATACACTGTTAAACTCACTGGTTCACTGCATACTTTTTAATATGTAAGGGTTCAATTTAATCCATAGTCCTTCACTTATATTCGTAAGTTAAATGAACTTCTGATTTTCTTTATTATAATGTATATAAAACAATACAACTTCTTAATTATACTTTGCTAATTCTCTAATATACACTGCATTCATGGTAGGTTTTTAATATAGCTCTGAACTTAGGATTTTGTTTTCTTTGCACTCTGGGTATATATTTTTATTTTACATCTTAATTTTCCTCAGTATCCTGGATAGTAGATATATCATGATTCAGTTCATATTAAAACAGTGAATAAACTAAGTAATTAAAACGTTGGGTGAGCTTAATTGTGGCCTGCCTATAAGAAGGCATTTTCTGTTAGAAGTGTTTTTCCTTTAAAATAAATAGGTAAGAAAACTCGAGCAGTGTAATTGTGAAAAAAAGGCACAGCATTTTAGCAGTCCACAGCCTTCACTAGAATTTGAAACTACTAACGAAAGAGTGGATCCCACAGGATTGGTCAATAATTGTGAATTTTAAGTAGAAAATTTAATCAACATCAATTTCCCCTCAAGAAGGGCCACTGATGTAATACATAGCCACAGTGATCGCCAAATACCACCCCAAAAAATTATTCTTGGGGATTGGTTTTTTTTTTTTTTTTTTTTTTTTTGAAACTATGCCTTTTGGCCTACTTCATCCATAGTGGAAGGTAATAGAATCATGTGATTCAAGTTTGTTTTTTGTTTTGTTTTGTTTTGTTTTTGTCAATACTATCATAGGATTTTGTCTAGAATGTTACATAAACATAATATGGATCACAGAATGGGACAACTCTAAAGTCATACCCATTGCAGGACACTTAAAATATTGTCACTAAAAGCCTGACAGAGACATCATTTATTTCTATATGAGAATAGCACTTCAGATAAAATAGCAGTTTTCTTTATAATGATTATGCTTGCTCTCTAATCTCAGGTAAAGAAGTAAAAAAGGATAAAAACCAGCAATTGTACACTCTTATAAACATAATCTTAGCAGTAAATAAGTGTTAAAGGTAAAAGGAATAAGAACTCATTGAATACAAGTCTTCAGATACTTGAAACTGTATTGAACTACACAACTAACTCTTGTCTGGTAAATTCAGGCTTTCACAACATTTAGTAAGAAAGAGTTAATCTGGTTATGTATGAAAACACGTATCTATCATAGTTTCAAAAGAAATGCATTCATAAGAAAAATTCATTTTAGCCAACTCAACACATTAAAAAGAGAAATACACACAAAAGAGCTAAAGTAACTTTCAATCTATTAGGTATTTTAATTAACGTACCTATTTTTATGACTAATTTTTGACCATAATTTTAAGTTTGCTCCATTTCCTTTTCCAAATTGGACTGAACATTCTGAAAATATTTACAGATGTTTTACGATTGTTTCTGAATTTACAGACCGAATTAAAATGCACAAATATTTTATTTGTGTATATTCACACATAGCAAAATAATTTTGGAAAATTTATTAGCTACAAGGACATAATTTCAACTGGTATGATGCTTCATCTAGTTATTTTGTCTCAGCAACATATGGAAAAACAGTAATTTTACATTTGTTTTGAGATATACTTTTTGAAAAATGTTGATGTCAATTATAATTTTGTGATGAGCTGTTTAGGAGGAAAATATGTACAGTAAAAATATTTGTTGTTCAGACACATAATAACTTAGGCACTATGAAAATGAAAAATATATATATATTTTTCGGGTTTAAGTAGGGTATGCAATGTTTTTTTCTTCTTTTTTAACTGTGGATATAAATAGTGATTATGATAAATTTAGTTGTCAAATTAACAGTGGGATTAAAGAACAGGAAAGACATTTTTATGGTATTATTTTACAAGGAGGCATCTCTTTCCCCTCTAGATTTCAAACTGGAACCTAATGACCTTTTCAGAAAATCCTATGCTGATATGAGATATAATACATGTAAAATATTTGGAGAATGCAAATCTAATAGTAAATCATCCACAAATCCTAACGTTATTTTTTATCATTCTCATTATATAGTAGTAGTAGTGGTGGTAGAAAAGTCTTATTAAAGTATTTAATATAGTGACAGCACTACCAAAAGCAAATTAACACTCATGAGTTTTTTTTCATAATGCTTTCTTTCAGATATTAAGTATGCATGCATATTATTGGAAAATGAACAAAAAGTTTTTATTAGATAAAAACTAGATAATTTTGAAATATGGTATTCTAACATCATATGCGTTTTTAGTGTTATTGTAGAAATGAATTATTGACTCAGATTTGAATGAACATATTTTATGCAAAGTAAATTCTATACAGGAGTAGAGGTCATTCTTCTCTATTGGTATCATTGTTCCTGTAAAAGAGAAACTTAAATGCAGTCATTCTTCTGACATCTAATAAATCAATATAATTTCATTCTTTAATACTTGGATAGTATGAGAGCTATGGTGCCTTTAATTGCTTTTAATGTAAAATTAATTATAAAAATACTATAAATAGAATGATCTTATACTGTTAACATTCTACAAATTTTTCCTATAAAAGTATTTACTTCTTTTAAAAGTTCTCTATTTTTCCATTATAAATAAGATAAATGTTTATCTATTACTACATATACTTAGTCTTGTTGTTGTTTAATATCCCTTTCCTGTTTTTCAATGAGTCATATTCTGCTTATATTAATATTTTAATACATTTGTATAAATATAAACAACTATAGCCACATATGGGTTTATGTGTATGTGTGCATATATGTGCATGCATGTGTACGTGTATGTGCATGTGCATGTGTTTGTGTGTATACATATGTTTCTGTCTCTGTGTATGTGTTTGTCTATAAGTATTTCCTTTCCTCCAACTCATTTGAGCTGGATAATTGACAAAATTCCCAATTGGGCTTCTTTAATCTGGATCCCATCCCACCTGCTCCCAAATTTAAAACAAATCAGCAGTAAGATCGTGAGAACTTTGACCTCCAATGACAAAAACATCAAGACAAGGACGAAAATATGCTTGACTTATCTGTCATATTTCATATTTTTCAACGATGCTTTTTTTTTTTTTTTTTACATTCTGCTGACAAGAAAAAAAAATGTGCTTGGTTCCAACATTAAAGAACATATTTCATTTATAGCCAGGCAGGCTTGAAATTCTTCATTTTAAATCTCTACTGAACTTTAGAGGAACCTTTAAAAAATCAATTACATTTGTGCTAGGTTCTTACCCCAGTCTTCAGAGTCCAGAATTCTAATGGCCAGAAAAAGTAACCAGTCTTAAAAATCTACAAGACCATATGAAAATCTTAAACGAGAGCTATTTCCAAAACTTTGATGGCCAAAAATATGAACAGGATTCGTGTCCTTGCTAGAAAATGTTGAGTGATATTCAAATTAAAATGGTTACTGATTGCCCTGCATGGACTAATTCTCTATTCCAATAACATGTTGGGTTTTCTTTTTTTAGATGAGCACTATTAAGATGGAAATTTACCAGATTAGTATTTTAAGGATCAACTCTCAAACGCAGTAATCAGAGTAACATTAGGGTAGATAAACTTCTGAGCCATTACTGTTTTCTAGAGAGCATTTTCTGAAAGACAACTTAGAGCCACAATTCCATATGGATATTGTACTATTTTATTATTAGCTGAATTTAGAATATGGAAAAATATGTTCCTTATTAATGAAAACAAGTAATTATTGTGAAATAACTAATTATAATAACCTTGCTAAAAAGTGTAACTAATCACAGAAGAGGGCATCCTTTGTCCATAATTTACGCACTATTTCTTCAAAACATTAATTCAAGAAGTAGTTATATTTATTTCATCTCTAAAGAAAGTAAAGAAAGGCTTAGAATTTGGGTAGTGAAATTAAAAAGTATTAGTACATAAGTAGGAAATAATCTCTTTGAAGATAATATATTTCTCAGCAAAAGACTTATTCCATTTACATAAAGTATAATCCCAATATTTAGAAAAATTCTAAGTGTGAAATGAAGTCAAGTATTTGCCTTGAAAATTTCTAATCTTTTGACTAATTATTCAGATCATTTAGCATTGTCTGCCTCTACAGACATATAAACAATACATTATAAAAAATATATTTAAAAAAATTTTTTTATAAAAAAATTGAAACATGTTCACCTTATTAATTTTGATGTTTCATGGTATGAGAATATATGAGCAGTTTAAATAAACTTTAGCTTCGTGATCATAACAACAATAACAGCATCAATTAGTCTTGTATATTAGTCAGGATTCTCCAAAAAAACAGAACCAATAAAGATGATATAGACAACAAACATATAGATATAAATATAAAGATATTTATTATGAAGGAATTTGCTCATGTGGTTACAAAGGCTGAGAGTCTCACAATATGACATTTACAAGAGACCCAGGAAAGCCAGTGGTGTAGTTCCAGTCCAAACCCAAAGACCTGAGAACAAGAGAAAGTCTTTGTTTAATGCTCGGTCATAGTCTAAAGGTCTAAGAAACGGAGTCAGTGATGTAAATCTCCATCTGAGTTCAAGGGCCCAAGAACCAGGAGCTCCAATGTCTGAAAACAAGAGAAGATGGATGTCGCAGTTCCATAAGAGACAGTGTGATTTTGCCTTTCCTTTACCTTTCTGTTCTATTCAAGGCCCTCAATGGATTAAATGAAGCCTACTCAAACTGGGCAGCACAGTCCTCAATCCACCAATACAAATGCCAATCCCTTCTAGATACACCTTCATAGACACACTTAGAGATAATATTTTACCAGCTATCTGGTCATCCTTTATCCTAGTCAGGTTGACACATAAACTATCACGTTGTCATCTTATTTTCACCAGTAGAAGTGAATTTTTACCTGTGTTAAAACCACCGATGGTAATAACTAAGAATATTCCAGGTAATCTTCACATAAAAATCAAACAACACTCAGATAAAAGCTTTTCCCATCAGTCCATATTAATATAAAAATATAATCTTTTTCATCTGATTTTGGTTTTCTCTCATAAACATGTATGGACAACCTAGAAGGAATAGGCATTGAGCAATATGCTGATAATATATACGCCAATATTAATCTCATCCTCAGGTAACTCATAATCTCATAGGAAAGACAAATTTCTTAGATAGGAAATTAAAATATACCAGGTACAATGACAGATATTTTCTTTTTTTTTGAGATGGAGTCTCGCTCTGTCACCAGGCTGGAGTGTAGTGGCACTGCCACCTTTGCCTCCTGAGTTCAAGCGATTCTCCTTCCTCAGCCTTCCGAGTAGCTGGGACTACAGGTGCCCACCACCACGGCTGGCTAATTTTTATATTTTTAGTAGAGATGGGGTTTCACCACATTGACCAGGCTGATCTCGAATTCCTGACCTCAGGTGATCCACCGGCCTTTTCTTCCCAAAGTGTTGGGATTACAGGCATGAGCCATCGTGCCCAGCCAGTGACAGATATTTTCAAATAGTATTGGGAGCTGTTCTTAAAGAGAAGAGAAAGAGAGAGAAGTGAAAGACCGTCATGTTAAGCAAGGCATCTAATAGGCTGTGATGGCAGAGCTGTGTCTGAAGAGGTGAATAAATTTAGCTTGGAAAATATGTGAGACAAGTATAAAAGCATTCCAAAAGTCAATTTATGGGTTTGGAAAACAAAGAAGTGTGTAGAGAACTATAAGATGTCTAGTGTTAGAACTTAAAATGTTCAGCAGTGTTTTCAGGAATAAAACAAGGGATGCTGGAAGAAGAGAGTTTGGCAGAACATCATACGCATAGTTGGGAACTCAAAGTTGATTCTGCACTTGACAATGAGCTGCAAAAAAATTCTGCACTTGACAATGAGCTGCACTTGACAATGAGCTGCAATCAGACTATGACCGAGCATTAAACAAATTAGAAAGTATTTCCCCACTTTCTAATTACACTAGGAAGAGTGCTATGAAGGAAGTCAGGTAAGATACAGGTCAATGAATCAGGAGAATGATCTGATACCCCAGGCATGGCTTTTTAAAGAGAGAATGAACTACTTTGGGTGGTCTTGACAATAGAGAAAGCATTTTCTAGTTTATCCTTTAAATCATCATGATTTCAAAGAATTATAATGTGATTTCATCGTTTACAAATGTAATATATGGTTAAATAATATAATTTACTAAAATATAATTTTATTTTTACATAATTGTAGTATATATGGTCATATAAACTTCTCAACAGTTTTCTGATACACTATTCAGTATGTGGAGGCTTAAAAGTTACAAATTATGTTCTTAACTTTTTTAGTTGCTTGTTTTGAGACGGATTCTCGATCTGTCTCCAGGCTGGAGTGCAGTAGCAGGATCTCATCTCACTGCAAGCTCTGCCTCCTGGGTTCAAGCGATTCTCCTACTTCAGCCTCCTGAGTAGCTGGGATTACAGGCACATACCACCATGCCCAGCTTATTTTTTGTATTTTTAGTAGAGATGGGATTTCCTCATGTTGGCCAGGATGGTGTCGATCTCTTGACCTTATGATCTGCCCATGTCTGCCTCCCTAAGTGTTGGGATTACAGGCATGAGCCACTGCTCCTGGCCTATATTCTGAAGCTTTTCTACAGATAGGCTTTGTGTTGTGATTTGGTTTCTCTCTTATTTGGTTCATATGAGACTTGAATTTGAGACCAGTTCAAGTGAGATATTTAAAAAAGATGTGAGAGCCATGCATTAGGCCTGGAGCAGTGCAGTTCTGGATCTAACAATTATATCAGTGGCTTCATTATTCCAAGATTATGACCAACGGAGTATGACTCAGGGGCCAACACTTAATTCAGCAATTTTCTGACTGAAGTAGAAGTAGCGCATCTTTTGATAGGCTGGTTCTGTTGATAGGAACATTGTTTCAAAAGTCATTCCGGAAAATAAAGATTATTCCTATTCCTCAAGCCTTTGGTGCTTTCTTTAAATACACAATTTCCTTTATGAAATAAACACATTTTGGTAAAACAGCTAAGAGAGTTTATATTATCTGAATGTGGATGCACGGATCCTGAATAGCATAGTCAAGTTAGATCCTTTGTTAAAAACCGATCCCCAATTTAATTTGGAGCAGCAATGTACCCAGCTTTAAAACTATAGTCACCAGGCTCTACTGCAATTATGATGACCCTGTGACACAACGTGAGCCAACTAGGCACAAGTGTGAGTCTGCTGGGAATATTGGCAAAGCTTGTGTGTTTCTAATATGCCTGTCTCCTATTTCTCTTTGTGTTATCTATTTTAACCTCTTTTCCTGCAGGAAATTCTGTCTTAATGGCTGAATCTGTAACAATTGTCATATGGCCCCGCAGGAAAAGGCTAAGAGAAGTGCAGAAATCTTGGGCCTGTCAGCTTTGGGCACTGAATCAATGCAACGATCTTCTCCCTCTGCACTTCTGAGGGCACTGGGAAGAAAAAAAAAAAAAAAAAAAGAACCTTTGTAAAGCTAATGTCAGATTTTCTGTCGCGTATAGCTCATAGCAAAGACAATTATTTAACGGACATCAGAATTTTCTGTTTAATGCATGGGTCTTAGTTGCAAATAGCAGATGCTGATACTGGACGAAGAGGCAAAAATTGATTCAGTAAAAGAATATGAGGCAGTTCAGAAAATTGTTATGAGATACAGAAAACACATTTCAGTAATGTGCCTAAGGACATATATTAAAAATGATGCAAAGAAAATACAACTGCCATGTTTGTTGCCCAACCAGAGGAATTTCCTTGTCAAGTACTCAATCTCGAAATCAACAGCATACCAGACTATTTATCCCTGTTGCCATCAAGATCTGATAATGTGATCATTACCTATGATGGGTGTCATGAAGCCTTTATCAAGTCACTCATTTTCTAACTTAAATTTGGAGTGTTTCTGGTGTGAAGCTCTTCTGTTACAAGCCTTTGTACTAGTCGACAATAATGTTAGAAATTTCTAATTCTGGGTTGTACTTTGGAGTGCAAGACCATAAGGCTGTGAATTTGCCAATTATAACCAAGGATGTGCAACTTTCTGGGTAGACAGAAACATGACAGATTTTCAACACACTGGTTATAATTCTTTTGCCTCTAGAATGACAATAATTATATGACCCAATTTGTGGTTAGGTTAAGCAAAATGTAAGTATTGGTATTCCATGCTCTTAAAATAATACTGTATATTTTAAATCTGTATGTAATATATAAATTATTAAATATTGAAAAACACAATAATACACATGCCATATATGCATATCTACATGACCATAAAAATGTAAACCCCTCCATTATGCACATAATTAATGAAAAAAATAGTGATTTTAGCACAGGTAGATATAATTAAATTATAATAGGTGATGTGAACTCACATTTTTTCTCATCTTTACCAGTTCTCACAAATTAGAACTGAGGAATGGATGAGTGGCAAACCATAGGAATGGAGAGGCTTTAATTATTCTTAGATACAATGTTAGTCTAATAATAAATAAACTATAAATCATACTTCATGACAGCTGTCTGAATTGCAAAGATCTTAAGTAAAATGATTAATGCTGATAAGGCAATGAGTTCGTATGTTTATATATTTAGATAAAATATTTTTAAAATACCTATCTAACAATCAGGCATAAAGACCTTGGTATAGTTTGGCTGTGTCCCCACCCAAATCTCATCTTGAATTATAGCTCCCATAATTCCAACATGTTGTGGGAGAGATCCAGTGGGAGATCATTGAATCATAAGGGTGGTTTCCCCCATAATGTTCTCATAGTAGTGAATAAGCCTCATGATATTTAATGGTTTTATATGTGGCTTCCCTTTTCAGTTAGCTCTCATTTTCTCTTGCCTGTCACCATGTAAAATGTGCCTTTCACCCTGCCATGATTGTGAGGCCTTCCCAGTCACATGGAACTGTGAGTCCATTAAACTGTTTTTCTTTATAAATTACCCACTCTTGGGTACGTTTTTATCAAGAGCATGAAAATGGACTAATACAGTAAAATGGTACCAGGAGTGGAGTGCTGCTCTAAAGATACCCAAAAATGTGGAAAAGACTTTGCAATTGGGTAACAGGCAGAGGCTGGAACAGTCTGGAGGTCTTAGGAGAAGACAGGAAAAAGTGGGAAAGTTTGGAGCTTCCTAGAGACTTGTTAAATCATGTAAACAAAATCTTGATGATGATATGAACAATAAAATCCAGGCTGAGGTGATCCCAGATGGAGAGGAGAAACTTGTTGGGAACTGCAGTTAAGTGACTCTTGCTATGTTTTATCAAAGAGACTGGTGACATTTTTCCCCTACTCTAGAGATTTGTGGAACTTTGAATTTGGGAGAGATGATGTAGGGTATCTCGTGGAAAAAATTTCTAAGCGGCAAAGTATTCAACAGGTGACTTGGGTGCTGTTAGAATAATTCAGTTTTAAAAGGGAAACAGAGCATAAATGTTCAGAAAATTTACAGCCTGACAATGTGTTAGAACAGAAAATCCTATTTTCTGAGAAAAAATCCAAGCTAGTTGCAGTAATTTGTATAAGTAATGAGGAACCAAATGCTAATCACCAAGACAATGGAGAAAATGTCTCCAGGGCAAATCAGAGACTTTGGAGGCAACCCCTCCCATCACAGGCCTGATGCCTAGGAGGGAAAAAGGGTTTCGTGGGCCAGGCCCTTGGTCCCCCTTCTGTGTGTATACTAAAAACTTGGTGCCCTGTGTCCTAGCCACTGTAATCATAGCTAAAAGAGGCCAAGGTACAGCTTGCTTAAGTGAAATGGTTAATGCTGATAAGGCAATGAGTTAGTATGGGCTGTGGATCCAGAGGGTGCAAACCCCAAGCCTTGGCAGCTTCCATATGGTGTTGAGTCCATGGGTGCACAGAAGTCAAGTTTTGAGGTTTGGGAACCTCTGCCCAGATTTCAGAGGATGTATAAAAATGCCTGGATGTCCAGGCAGAGGTGTGCTGCAGGGGCAGGGTCTTCATAGGAACCTCTTCTAGGGCCCTACAGAAAGAAAATGGGGGGATTAAGCCCCCACATAAGTTGCCAGTAGGGCACAGCCTAGTGGAGCTATATGAGAGGGCCACTGTCCTCCAGGTCCCAAAATGACAGCTTGCACCATGTGCCTTGAAAAGCCACAAGACAATGCCAGGTGATCAAGGCAGCTGGGAGTGGAGCTGTACCCCACAAAGCCACAGGGGTGGAGTTGCCCAAGACCATGGGAATGTACTCTTGCATCAATGTGACCTGGATGTGAGACAAGGAGTCAAAGGCGATCATTTTGGAGTTTTAAGATTTGATTGTCCCATTGGATTTCAGACTTGTTTGGGGCCTTTAGCCCCTTAGTTTTGCCCAATTTCTCCCACTTAGTATGGGTGTATGTATCCAATGCCTGTACCCCATTGTCTTTAGGAAGTAACTAACTTGCTCTTAATTTTACTGGCCCATAGGTGTAAGGGCCTTGCCTTGTCTCAGATGAGACTTTAGACTGTGGACTTTTGAGCTAATGCTGAAGTATATTAAAACTTTGGGGACTGTTGGGGAGTCATAATTGGTTTTAAAATGTGAGGGCATGAGATTTGGGAGGGGTCGAGGTGGAATGATATGGATTGGCTGTGTCCTAGCCCAAATCTCATCTTGAATTGTAGCTCCAATAATCTCCATGTGTTGTGGGAGGGACCAGGTGGGAGTTAATTGAATCACAGGGTGGTTCCCCCCATACTGTTGTCGTGGTAGTGAATAAGTCACAAGATTCTAATGGTCTTATAATGGGTTTCCCCTTTTGCTTGACTCTCATTCTCTCTTGCCTGCCACCATGTAAGACATAGCAATAGAACTATAATCGACATTGTTTCTTCAGTCTTAGGTTAAATCCTAGAGTTCTAGTATCTTAAAGTAAATTCTGGAGATTCACGGAAAATAAGACCAATGAAGATAACTCAGAATTACATTTTGATGCTAATTTGATAGTTTCGAACTTTGTTTTAAAATCTTACATTTACAGAATGTCCTCTTTACCTAAGAAATAAGTCCCACATTTCTCAGATAGAAAGTCTTTACATTTGATTTCACAAGCAAAAATAATTAAATAAGCACTAATATTCTACATTATAACTTTTAAAATAAATTATTGAATGATTGATTGCTAAAATCAAAATTCACTTATGAGTATAAAATTCACTGAAAAGTAACATAAAAGTAGATTTATATTCCAGAAAATATGAAGCCTATATATTTATATCTGGTTCACAAACAGGTTTGTTGCAAGGTGTAATTGTGTTAAATTGTTTTTAATGTTTTTCTTTTTATTTTCTATTGTTTAATTGTTAATATGTAAAGTTTTAAAGATTTTTACTCACAAGTCAGGATTAATGTGGGTCAATAGACTTACAGATACATATTGATGTCAGAGTGAATTAGCATATGGAATGTATGTTTTAAATATAGTTTTGGCCACCTGCAGTGGCTTACGCCTGTAATCCCAGCACTTTGGGAGGCCAAGGCCAGGGAATCACGAGGTCAGGAGATAGAGACCATTCTGGCTAACGCAGTGAAACCCCGTCTCTACTAAAAATACAACAAATTAGCTAGGCATGGTGGCATGCGCATCTAGTCCCAGCTACTCGGGAGACTGACAAAGGAGAATCACTTGAACCCAGGAGGCGGAGGTTGCAGTGAGCCGAGATCGTGCCACTGCACTCCAGCCTGGGCGACAGAGCGAGTCTGTCTCAATACATATAAATAAATAAATAAATAAATAAAGTTTTATAGAGAATGGTTTTGTACCCAAGCACCGTGGCATGTGCCTGTAGTCCCAGCTACTGAAGAGGCTGAGGTGGGTGGATCCCTTGAGCCTAGGAGTTTCATTCCAGCCTGGCACCCGACATAGAAAGACCCGTGTTTCAAAAAAAATAAAAATAAAAATTTAAAAAGATTTTGCCCAAACTTTTTGACGCTGAAATTTTAAACTCATATGTCCCTTATAAGTATGCAGGAGTGAGCCCTTAACTTATTCATGAGGAAAATTTCTAGTTTGATTGAAGGTAATATTTTACTCTACCTTTTTAACAGGAGTGTGTTTTCATCCAGGCGTATGTCAAACTCCTCAAGTTTTTAATAAGAAGGGGACATCGACTTGACAATTTATGTATAAATATGTGAATAAACTTTCAACAAGCAATCAACAATATTAACTCTATACTATCTCTAGAGAATCACACATCAAGCCTGTATATTTCAGATTCTATCAAGTGATGCTTAAAATGGCCACATCAAAAATATAGTAAAAGTGTACTCTAAAATTAACATCACATCATTTTGCCCTTCAAGCTCAACTATTCTAATTAGAGGAGATATGCTTACAGTTTGTATTTTTCAGATATTTTCCAAATGTACATATTTATGAATTAAATATATGAGGTGAAACTATATTAAATTAGAAATATTTGATTATTATTACTCTTAAAAAAGCAAATATATAGTTGTACTTAATATAAATACATGTGATTATTTATTTCCCATGTTTCTTGAAACTAGGGTTCTTTCCTTAATAGTGTGTTTTGATTATGTCCCTCTTACTTAGAATTTGTTTAATCAGCTATATAAAATATTTTCATAGAATATACAGTATATTATTTACCCAGTCCTCTATTTACCATAGAGGTATGTACCTCTATGGTATTTTATAATTTTTAAGTATTGCAAGCAGATCTATAATTATTATCCTTATAGATGCTAATATGTAGACATACGTAGAAATAATTGTAGGATATTTTCAAATAGCTAAAAGTGTTATATATATTTATTCTTACTCTACCTTACGTCTTTGAATTAAGTTTTACCATCAGAAGGCTACACATCTGGCCTGCATTATGCCAGCACCTTGCTGAATTGCTTCACTGAGTTACACTTCATGTTATGCGCCCATTGTTAACTGTAGACTCAGGAGAAATAGCATGATGGAATGTGATAATGTGGCCAGTGCAGCAAATGCTGTCACTGCATAATCCTTCGGTAATTTGCAGTACTTCCCACATAAATGATTTCATTTTTTGACTTATCTCTAATGATAATGTATAAAATTCTACAAGAAATTAATTATGAATTCCATATTGAAAGGTTTTAATTCCATGGTTTTCTGTTTTACTTTGCAAATGAAAATAACAGTGTGAACTTCCACTGAACTGAACTTCTTTAAATAATTATGTTTCTCCCTGAGATGTGTAAGCTTTTTTTGCTTCACTAGTTTTGTCAATACTTTTTTATACTTAGATTATTATTTACATAATATGCTTATTTCTCAAGTATTTTAGAAAACCACATAGTGATTTACAATGTAAGGTTGTGAACAAAATTGAAATCTTAATTTTATAATACCTATGTCTCCTTTTAGTGTGTTAAATAATACATTTTATACTTAGTATTATGTTAACAATTTAAGGTAAAATAACAATGTGTCATTTCTCCTTAAAAATGACACAAAGAACCACCAACATATATGGATGAGAAGAGTTCTCTGCAAGGATAAATTCATTCCAAGTGGTGTGTAGTATATTTGTTACTCATGAGGATAGTCTGCTACTCAATCTTCTCAAAGGCCTATAAATCTAAATGTAAACTAATATAAAATGAGAAGGATCTTATAAACCATTTCTGCTTAATAACAACTATACGTAATATGTTGTTAATTCAGCCTAATTAACAAAAAACTCAAGAGAACATTTGGATAATAATTCCTCCAGCACGATTTAAAGGAAAGAGGAACAATTCCTGGAAGGCATGAGAATTTTGGAAATTAGAAATGGGTTTTCTAAAGTACTCTATATTTTCCTTAGAAAAATTTATAACCCTTGTCTCTTCAAAATTTAATTACATGTTCCAGTTACATGAAAAAGTGCTTTCTAGTATTCTAAATTATATAAATAGCATTAGTGATAGTACTTTTTAAAAAATACAATCCAGTTTACCCATATGTATAAGGAAATGGTAATCCTAATAAAGTTTAAAAACAAATAAGACAAATTTAAAGAAAAATTAGACATTAATTAATATGAATGGGGTTTAATCTATCCAAAATTTATGAATTAATATTTTGCATGTTCATTTTGTGCCAGGCATTGTTTAGAAACTGGCATACAGAACTGAACAAAACTGATGAAAATATCTTCCTTGGTATATTTTAAATTCCAGTGGGAATACAAACAACAAATAGATTTCCTTAAAATGTTATATATATAAAAGGTGCGAGAAAGTATTTTTTAATGAAAATAAGGAAGAATAGTGGGATAGGATGCAGCAGGCTGTTGGCCTGAAAAGTAGAAGAGGTGGAATAGTTATTCACTGAGAGAAGGCATTGAGAGCTGTAGGTCTGTGTTGGCCATGGGGTATGGGAGACTGAAATTATGTATCTGGAGTGTGATATTTTTACTCTGAGATGCTTGTGATCCCAGCTAAAAGAATAAATCCATAAAGTAGACAATGTTTGAGTTTTTACTTAATTTTTAATATCTGATACCTATAAATCAATTTCACTGATGACATGGTATAGGTGCTGTCCATCTACTGCTTCAAAATGAACCATTTTACACCTTGTTTCCTCTTTACATGACAGTTTTTATTTTATTTTTTTTTAAATTTATTTATTATTATTGTACTTTAAGTTGTAGGGTACATGTGCATAACGTGCAGGTTTGTTACATATGTATACTTGTGCCATGTTGGTGTGCTGCACCCATTTTTATACCTGATGTAAATGATGAGTTGATGGGTGCAGCACACCAACATGGCACAAGTAAACATATGTACATGACAGTTTTTAAACACACGCTTTTTAACCCAGTTGATCTCCAAATCTCAAGGCACATTTTATTCGGTTACTCCTGTTTTATAAAAGTATTCCCTTCATTCAAATTATCTTCACTTCACCTTATAAAATCTGTATCATTGTAAGTTCTCAACACAATTATAGTTGCTTTTAATAAGAAGAATTCAATCAAGTACTTTTCCTGGATTTTTTGGTGTATTGGGTTTGGGGATGATATATGTAATGATTAGATGCAAAGAACTTGGTATTTTTTATAATGAATAATAAAAGTAAAATAAACTTTAAATGTGTAATTTAAAAATACACTTTAATTGCTTAGTCTGTGTCTAAAGCTGCCATGAATTTCTAAATTCCTAAGGTGACGCGTAAGAAAAAAGGTTATCTTAAAGTGTAAGAAGGTTTATTTTCTGCTAATTCTATTTTTTTTATATCATTAAGAATAGGTTTAGCTTACCACTGCTTTTAAGTGTTGTATTCTTATTAAAAGTAGAAAGTAAATCACTTTACACAGTGAAGGAAACAAAGAGTGTTACTGATAAACATTTCATAGGGCATATTTATGTTAAAATTTATTTGTAGTTATCTAAAATTCAAATTTGACTCTTTTTTTTGAATTCCAAAAACCATAGAAAATGTCATATCAAACTACACAAAATTAAGTGAAGCTTTGACATATGACCACTTTATAATTTGGCAGACAGTGCAATGTATGCAGACATAAAGTCTAATTTACATTTGTTTGTGAAAAATGAAATCCTGAATTAATGGTGTATCAGCATATATTGTTCAGCCTGTCTGAAAATTTATCAAGGGCCTAATAAAGTTAGTATTTTGAACCTGAACTTGTTAAGATACACGATCGTTATAACTTTTTAAAAATTTGTGTAGCACTTTACGATTTACTCCATTGTTTTTAAAATGTCAGGATTCTATTTTATAACACATGTAACTGACTAATTCATTCATCAAGAAATACTCATTGAGTTTCTACCATGTCTCATCTCAATAACTCCAATGTTCCATGCATGGCCTCCTGCTACAAATATAATTATATCACTGAGCAGATCTACTTATTGGAACTAGAGCTAGGGAAGAAAACCACCCTCCTTTATAAGCTTTGAAGCCTGTCATAGACTGAATTCTGCACCCTCATAAAAAAGACATTCAAGTCCTAACCCCTGACCCCAATAGACAGGAAAGGGGGATGACAATGTGACAAGACACAGGACCAACTCCATATGAAGTCAGAGGTAAACATAAAAATTATGCTTCCTGGCAGAAGCCAAGGAAATGTCTAAGGCAAGCGGAAACCGGAAGCAGCAAAGAGGGATACATTCTCATCCGGGTTTTAGAGACAGCATGGCCCTGCTGACACCTTGATTTGGGGCTTCTCATCTCCAGAACTACAAGGAAATACATTTCTGTTGTTTTAAGCTACCCAGCTTTTGGTACTGTGTTATGGCAGCCCTGGGAATGTAATAGAAAACAAAGACATTCTCATTTGCTCTCCTAGACCTGACCCAGCCCTATGCATTCTAAATGCTTTATAGCAGATAATATTATAAAGTATTAATCACAAGATTCAGAATTTATATGTTCTAGTATAATTTGAACAGCAGAAAGTTTGTATCTAGAAAGCTAACCTCAAGTTTTTTTTGTTGTTGTTGTTAATTTCATTTGTTTATTCAAAAAAAATTACTGAACTCCTACAATATGCCAGGAACTTTTCTTCTAGGATTCTAGGAGAAATCAGTGAAAATAATAATGATTAATAATAATAAAGCGCTAAAGACTTTTGGAATCATGCAGTTTACACTAAAGTTGACCCATCAAATAACAGTCCAAAAAGAGTTTTTACTATAAACAAGATGGTAAGTAAAATAAAGACCTTATCTGTTTTTTTGTATTGCGTATGTGCAAGTTTCTATCTCTAGTCCTACATGTATCCCTATCCTGATTTGTGTCTCTGTCTAAATTTCATCTTTATTTGAATTAGCTAAATTAGGTATGAGGTAAGGAAAGCTTCATTTTCAATAGAATAAATATTTTTCTATTTTTCAATAGAAAAAATATTTTCAATTTCATGGATTTAAAAATCTATTGTACTCAAATACAGTGCCACAAAGTATGTTGCTTTAATAATAATATTAAAATTTCATTTTTGCTGTATCCAGTGTAAGTATAACCGTTATTGATTATGCAATTCTTGGGATAAAATCATAAAGTTTATATTTTTCCTCAGAAACTTTAATTAAAACACCAATAGCATCTTAGGCTTTACTTTGAAAACAGTCATCAAAGTAAAATTATCCTCTTGTAGTCAGAGTTGCAATATAACAAAATGAAAACAATTTTAGCAACAAGATAATTGGGGACAATGAAGCATCACAACGGTTACGTCATTATGAACAACTTAATATTAACTTTGTGGCTTTAAAAGCATATGCTATCACCTATTTCTAAATAAAACTGCTAGTTTTATCACAAACATGCTTTTCAATTACATTCATATACCTATATATAATTTTCTCTTTTAATTGAATTATATTTTCCTTAGCCATAAAATATCAGACGTTTAATTTTAAATTAAACTTCAACAACATATTATTTTGACATTCCCTGAGAGATAATAGTTCAGTTGATAGAATTATTGATTATAGCACATTATATAGTACCTACCATGTGCCAAATATTCAAAACAAGATGTGTGTGTGTGTGTGTGTGTGTGTTTACCTTCTCATCACCTTCATGTTTAGGTGGGAATACACTGTTTTTAGGTTCACTAAAATAAATAAAAAACAGCAAATGTTACAACTCAGATTTAACCTTGGCAGTCTGGTTCCAGAATTCATTCTTTTAAAAACCGTAAAAGAATAACATTTACTTTACAGCATCAGCTATTTGTATAACATTGCTAAAGGTTATACATGGTGTTTTTAAAAGGTCCACATACATGAAGGATGACTACTTTGTAAATATTGATACATATTTATCTGTGATATCAGAGATTCCGGCCTTCTCAGAGTACAAAAGCACTAAGATCAACATGAGTTATATTATCCTGAAGTGTTTCCATTTTGTTTAGTTTGGATTTATTTGATTTTAACTATACTGAATAAAATACTTTCATTTTCTTATTGTCTCTTGCTCCTTTCTCCACTAAGTGTCCCATTTTTAAAGTGGAAGAATTCCTGTCTTTCCACTGTAAACATTCCTTTGAAATAATTCCTTTTGAATAAAGGAAAGTGAGAAATAAGAAACCCCTTTGTTATCCTTCCACTATAAGAAAGAAGCAATAATTATATCGGATAAAATTTACATTTTTATCGTCATTTACATTTGTTATATATAAAAAATACCTCCAAATAAATATTGGAAATGAGGATTTTAAAAGTTCTTGTGAAAAACTACACTTAGCATCTGCTAAAAAATGGTAATGAAATATGTATTTCATAAATAAAAAATAATTGTAATTTATCTTTAAAGATCTACCTTATTTTGTAAACCTTTTTTGAAATGCTTGGCAAGCAATTGGAGCTTAGGAAAGATACCTTGAAACAAAGATTTTCTTATTCATTTATTTGTTTGTTTATTTTACTTCAGGTTCTGGGATACATGTGCAGAATGTTGAGGTTTGTTACATAGGTATACATGTGCTATGGTTGTTTACTGTACCAGTCAACCCGTCGTCTAGGTTTTAAGCCCTAGATATGCATTAGGTATTTGTCCTAATACTCTCCCTCCCATTGCCCCCAACTCCCCGACAGGCCCCAGTGTGTGATGTTCCCCTCCCTGTGTCCATGTGTTCTCATTGTTTAACTCTCACTTATGAATGAAAACATGTGGGGTTTGGTTTTCTCTTCCGAAACAAATATATATATATATTTTAATAGGAATATGTTTGACCAAAGAACCAGTGATTTTAAAGGTAGCAGCGATCTTTGAAGAATTCATTTGTTCTAATCTTTAAATGCTCACACAATAATGATTTTGTTATCTGTATATTGTAAATGAGTCAACAGGAGTCAGATTGATTATCTGCTATCTGACAGGTGACTCAATAGATTCTGCAGGACAATACCACGGGAGGATGAGGGGGAAGCAAAATACTTCTTATTTCTGAACTTCACCTCTGATATCAAATAGTTACTCCATTTTATTTTGAATCAGTGTTATTTCAAATGAAACTTAAAATTCTACCAAAAAGACTATCTTCAAAATAGTAATGTCTTCTTTTAGTAGAAGAAAGATACCTTTCTGATAGGTTTGAATTAATACCTCCAGTAATAAATTAGAAAGTACATTTTATTTTTAAATTGCATGTGTTTAACTGTTAATGGCATGGACTATATTTCAAAACTTACTGTGACAGCTTCAATTTTGTGTTTTATCAAAATAACTTAGATTTGATCATAGAACACTTCTTTTACATCTGAGACACAGAAAATCATTTTTATAGCATGCCTATTTTAGAAGAACAGTAATACTTGACATTTTTTACTTCGTAGGTCAATATAAATAAACATTAAAATAGATTTTTACAGTTTTTCCCTTACAGAAATGTAATTCTTGCCAGTAAAAAGCAGGTCACATGCAGAGGTTAAATGAAACACTTGTAACTTGAGGAAATTTGTTTTCAAATAAACATTTTGGTTTACCACAGTCTTTCTTCCTCCTTCAGACTTACCCACGAAGTGAGCTTTCTTTTCATTGTAAGATCAAAAAATTATAGCAAAGGTATAATAGAGATACCTCCCAAGGCCACCTATTTCATATTTAGCGCATTTATTCAAGCTTGACTGGTTAGAAAAATTAATTTAGTTTTTTGTTTGTTTGTTTTTGAGATGGAGTCTTGCTCTGTCACCCAGGCTGGAGTGCAGTGGCGCGATCTCGGTTCACTGCAAGCTCCACCTCCCAGGTTCACGCCATTCTCCTGACTCAGCCTCCCAAGTAGCTGGGACTACAGGTGCCCGCCACCACACTCAGCTAATTTTTTGTATTTTTAGTAAAGACGGGGTTTCACTGTGTTAGCCAGGATGGTCTCGGTCTCCTGACCTCGTGATCCACCTGCCTCAGTCTCCCAAAGTGCTGGGATTACAGGCGTGAGCCACCGGGCACCCGGCCAAAATTAATCTAGTTTAAAAAAAATTAAAAAATAAAAAAACAGAAATAAAAATAAAAATAAAAAGTTTCACCCAAAGTAGGAAATATACTTTCTGCCAGCACTAGCATTGAATCAAAATATGAAACAACGGAGTGCCTGTCTTAGTGTGTCTGTTGAGTTACATTTCTTTAATGATAATACTTTAAAAGTATTTGCTTATACACCAACCCAATCTTTAGATAATTATTACAGAAATTAAAATTCTTAGGCACTGATGTTGGTATTCTGTGGAAATGTGAGTTGGTTGACAATCATATAGATGACCAAAGCATAATGGGATAAAGTGCTGACCATTAGCTGCTTAGTGAAAAAAAGTATCTATCATGGGAAAAGTAGACCAGTTTAGAGAGAGCCAGGGTACCAGATGGAGTTAAAGACTAAACAAATGGAATTCAGACAGTATTTTAAGGCAAAATGAAAAGGTGAAAGCAACACTGCGTTTATGACATAAATCAGTGTCTGAGTCTAGCATTTTTATTATTATTATACTTTAAGTTCTGGGATACTTGTGTAGAACATGCAGGTTTGTTACATAGGTATACATGTGCCATCATGGTTTGCTGCACACACCAACCCGTCATCAATATTAGGTATTTCTCCTAATGCAATCCCTCCCCTAGTTCCCCACTTCCCGACAGGAATCCGTGTGTGATGTTCCCCTCTCTGTGTCCTGTGTTCTCATTGTTCAACTCCCACTTATCAGGGAGAACATGCAGTGTTTGGTTTTCTGTTCCTGTGTTAGTTTGCTGAGAATGATGGTTTCCAGCTGCATCCATGTCCCTGCAAAGGGCATGAACTCATCCATTTTTATGGCTGCATAGTATTCCATGGCGTATATGTGCCACATTTTCTTTATCCAGTTTATCATTGATGGGCATTTGGGTTGGTTCCAAGTCTTTGCTATTGTGAGTAGTGCTGCAATAAACATATGTGTACATGTGTCTTTATAACAGAATGAGTTATAATCCTTTGGGTATATACCCAGTAATGGGATTGCTAGGTCAAATGGTATTTCTGGTTCTAGATCCTTGAGGAATCATCACACTGTCTTCCACAATGGTTGAACTAATTTACACTCCCACCAACAGTGTAAAACCATTCCTATTTCTCCACATCCTCTCTAGCATCTGTTGTTTCTTGACTTTTTCATGATCGCCATTGTAACTGGTATGATATTTCATTGTGGTTTTTATTTGCATTTGTCTAATGACCAGTGAGGTTTAAGGCTGAGTATTGACAATGATCAAGATTAAGTGGCTGGTAGAGGAGAGGGATCCTGTGAAGGAAGCTAAGAAATAAGGGTATCAATGGAATTAACGTGTTCAACGTTAATTCAACGTTAGTTCAACGTTAATGCAACGAAGGAAGTTTTTGCAAAAGTCGGCTGTCATCAACATTATCAAATGTTAATTAGAACTAAGTTGAAGAATGAATAAGGGCTTGACAACATGGGTGACATTGGTACCATTGGTAAATGAGGTTCCGTGGATGAATATAAGGGCAAGAACAAGTGGGGGAATTCGATTCAGGAAATTGGTTAACCACGTGATGGAGAATCACAGCCCAGATGAGATGATGTCAAAACCAAGATGTTGGCAACAACAGAAACCACTACTATCCCCAGACCACAGGAAACAGAGGAGGGAGTTTCTCAGAGCAAAGAGGCAGGATCATCTGAAGCAATCTGTAGACCTAAATCGTGCTTTTCTGGTGACAGGGTGACAGAAGAGACCAAATCACTGTCAGAGGGGCCAGCCTAAAGTTTGGGCGAGTAGACAGTGGGTGGGTGGCGGAGGCTGGAGGAGTGACTGCATGGAATGGTTACTCTTCTCCGGCTAGTACTCCTAAAGGTTGCATAGGAAAAAAGGAACATGCATGCATGCAAATGGGCAACACTAGTGAATGGAAGTCAATAGTTAAGTGCTCCAACAAGCAAGCTTCAATGGTAACAATTTCAGAGGCATCCTCTGAAAAAGACCAAACTCTCTTTGATTATCGCAGTTACCTCAATAATGTTAACATAATTGGCTTATTTTTCTTCTTTGTTCTTGGCACTGTCATTCCTGCTTCCTTGGATAAACTCCCAAATACATGATTTGCATCCAAATATACAATCAGACCAGGTACCAAAGTTCTGCTTTGGGTGGAATTACAATTAATGAAGTGTATGCTAAAAATAGCCCAAAAGGAGCAGACCCCTCAAAGTAGAATTCTGGATCTAAATTCTATAGATTACCCTGAACTATCCAGGAGAACAGAATGAGCTCCCAAACATCTATTAGAGATCAACTTCTTTGTGTCTGAAGACTCTGCAAAGGTCTGACATCAAGGAAAGGGATTTTTGTGATGATCTTCATTAATCCACATTGCTTCCACCTAATAATTATGGACAAGACTCGACATAATGCAAGGGTAGAAATACACTCTCTACTTCAGACAAAATGTATTTTACCAAGGAAATGCAGGACTTAATTAATATTACTAGCAGATGAAATAATCTATCTGGAGTGGATCTTCAGATGTTAGACTACATAGTAAGACTTGATTGAAACTGATAAACAGAAAGTAAGAAATAGACTTGAACCACGTAATTTATTTTCCAAACACAGGTAGTGAGAAACAGGGCAATAAAAATAATTAAAATGACAAAATATTTGAAACACTGGTTTGTTAATTGAAAAATTGGTTCTATTATTGTTTTGAACTAATTAAATAATTATAGTCAACAACTATTATAAAGATACATTTATTTCTAAAAAAGTAAAACCATGCACTTATAAACAAAATAGAAAAGAAAATTTGCTAAAATAAAAATAGGATGCATATACATCAAATATTGTAACTTAAGATGTTGACAAAAATATAAAAGTAGAATATTATTTTTGATACATATTTAGGCACTATTTTTATGTATACTTTTACTGGCATGTTCTGATAAATAAATGCATTCAATATGGTCTTATAGTTTAATTCCTCAAATTAAAATTATCAGCAATCTTCTGAGCGTGCACTTAAAATCATTGCCATCTTCAAATTACTCTTTCTGTAAGCATAATACTTTAAAGCGAGGGATACGCTTTCCTTAGAAAACAAATACCTTATAACACTGCGAGCAAATTCTGCTACATGGAGCATATTCTTAATTCTAATATTTTTCATACTGAAATTTGTAAATATTTCAGATTAGATATTTTCATAGGACTTTCTTTATCTTTCCATTCACAAATTTTAAAATCCTTTAAGAAAAATATTTCTATAAAGGAAACTTCTAAAATAGATTCACTATGTCATTTGACTTTAGATTCTGCGAAATTTATAGTTCTGTTTGTATTTCAGTAAATTAGTATTACAATAATTTATTCAATTAAAAAGAACTTCATCAAAAGATTTCTCTCACAAGTTGAAATATTTCAAAGCATAATTATAAATTTCATAAAAGTTTGTACAGTTTTAAAAGTTATTTTAATATTTTTTATTTCTTCATTTTTTTAAGACTGTGTTAGCTTCTTTCAAGTTGCAAGCTTTAACAAGTATTATTAACTAAAAGATTCAAACCTAGGATTTGATGCACAATTTTTTCATACTTTAAAATGTCTAGCTCTTTTTCATTCTCCTTTTAATCTATCTATCTATCTGTCTATCTTTTATTTGTTTTTTGAGACGGAGTCTAGCTCTGTCACCCAGGCTGGAGTGCAGTGGTGTAATCTCGGCACACTGCAACCTCCACCTCCCAGGTTCCAGTGATTCCCCTTCCTCAGCCTCCTGAATAGCTGGGATTACAGGGGCCCGCCACCATGCCTGGCTAATTTTCGTATTTTTAGTAGAGACGAGGTTTCACCATCTCGGCCAAGCTGGCCTCAAACTCTTGACCTCAGGTGATCCGCCCGCCTCAGCCTCCCAAAGTGCTGGGATTACAGACATAAACCACTGCACCCGGCCTTTATTTTGGTTTTAAATCAAATATATTTACAAAACAGTGACTTCAGCTTAGTGCAGTGATGTGCACCTATAGTCTCAACTACTCTAGAGGCTGAAGCAGAGGGATCCATTGAGGCCATGAGTTTGAGGCCAGCCCGGGAAACATAGTGAGATGCCATTGTTAACTTTCTTTTTCAATCTTATTTTTAAAAAAGAGTCAGCTCACTACCAGTTCAATGCTACTGTGGGACTCTGAGACTTATTTTAAAGTGATTTTTTTTTTTTCAAATTGAATATAGGCATCAAAGAGAATACCTGAGAATACTTGGCTGTCATTATGGTTTTTACCTCATACTGTATTATGATAAAAGTTTCATAGTTCATATTCTGTTACTGTGCATACATAAAATATGTTTTGTCTATAGCTATCCGTTGTATTACAATAGGTAAAAAATTATAGGAGTTTTGAGGCAATTATAAACAGTATATTTATACCACTGTCAATCCAAAGTAAACTTTTCCTTCATAAGTTCCTTAATAAAACACACTAAAATATGACACTTTGCTTTATCAAAATTTACATTTATATTATCACAAAATTTGCATTCATATTAGTGCAAAACTTTAATATTAACTTTTTAGACTAATAGTTCCACAAGTGCCAGATATTTTATTATTGACATAATGAATACCCAAAAGCTTCAATTCATTTGCATTAATTGGATGAAAAAATCAAACGATTATTGAATTAACTGACTTTTTATATAAAAGTTGTGATGACACTAATATTAGGTACTTTTAGTATGTATCCTTAACTGTTTGTAAATTATGTTTTCTGGCTAAAGGAGACAGTGTATTAAGAGCAATTACACATATCTAGGTGTTCTATTGATGCAAAGGCAATGGTTGGATAAGAATAAAATAAAATGAGAAAAATTTGTAAGTTAGCATATATTATATTGCCTTCATTTTCACAAAATCTACTAATTATATTATAATGAGGTTTTCCCATGATTGAATTACACTGATGTATCACCAAATTAAAAATGCCTTGAGTCATTTTAGCTCCCAAAACTGTCTTAATACTTTTAATTTTGAGAAATTCATTCTGCAGAGGATTGCAACTAAATTTCAGCAGGATTCATAAGCAATATGTAGATTCAGAAACTAACCTTCAATCTTCAAATATTTTATATAATTATCATTATTGGTTTATCTTAATTTTCGTATGTAGATCAAAATAACTTATATCAACAGGATAGCTGATTCTTAAAATAATACCTAATCCACGCTGTATTAAATAATTTGTCTTTCAGAACTTCTATACTAGGATTATATAAACAAAATATTTTAAAGAGAAGTATTTTGTCCTGTATGTTTACATTTTCTTTTATTTAAGACTATACCTTGATCTAAAAAAGCCAGATCACAGTCTCTTTAAACTTTCATTTTGGGATTAGTTATATGAATTTTCTTCTCCATGGTCATATGAACGTTTTCATGCCATTGTTCTAATTTTCCTATAATTTATTGGAATATGATTATGTTGAATATTTCATATGCATTTTTCCATTAAATAATTGTTTTAAAAATGATTCAACCTATTAAAAATTAAACAACAAAACATAGATATCCTTTTTTTTTGAGTGTACATTATCACAACAGATGAAGAGTTCAAATTAAATGACAGCATATTTTTTCCCGATGAAGAAAATGATTTGCCACTTTTCATAAAGGGTGTGTTTTATTTCATTGTTCTCGTATTATGCACCGTTTACTTAAATGTATTTGCTTTAATAGTTTTTAGTAATTCTTCTCTCTGATTGTCTAAGAGAAGTGGTAAGCTCATATTTGATGTGTAATTCATCAAGTTGTTTTAACTTTTGGAGCAGTGGCCCCAGCCTTTTTGGTACCAAGGATGAGCTTCATGGAACACAGTTCATCCATAGATGGGGTTGGGGGATTAGAGGATCGTGGGAAGGTTTTCAAGATGAAACTGTTCTACTAATGCCAGATCATCAGACATTAGATTGTCATGAGGAGCTCTGCCTGGGGGTTGGGCACCCTTGTTTTAGAGAATCCAGAATATGTGATAAGGAATATTTAAATTTTTCTAAAGAATGTCATTGTAATTGGCACAATTCAGGTCTCATCTTCTTGTAACTCAATTAAATTTTGCACTATTTATGGCACAAATAGATTAGCACAAAGAGCTCTCTATTTCTAGCTAAAATTCTCGATTGTATTTTTTTATTCTTATTGCTACTATTATTAAAGTTTCAATTAATAATTTAAATTGCAGTCTGCTTTTTTTTCCCCCCATATCAAACACTTTATTATTATTTTAAGTTCTAGGGTACATGTGCATAACGTGCAGGTTTGTTACACATGTATACTTGTGCCATGTTGCTGTGCTGCACCCATCAACTCGTCAGCACCCATCAACACATCATTTACATCAGGTATAACTCCCAATGCAATCCCTCCCCCCTCCCCCCTCCCCATGATAGGCCCCAGTGTGTGATGTTCCCCTTCCCGAGTCCAAGTGATCTCATTGTTCAGTTCCCACCTATGAGTGAGAACATGCGGTGTTTGGTTTTCTGTTCTTGTGATAGTTTGCTAAGAATGATGGTTTCCAGCTGCATCCATGTCCCTACAAAGGACACAAACTCATCCTTTTTTATGGCTGCATAGTATTCCATGGTGTATATGTGCCACATTTTCTTAATCCAGTCTGTCACTGATGGTGCAGTCTGCTTTTTTAATCTTCACATAAAACAAGGCTTATTTTTTATCAAGGAAAACCCAATGATACAGTCACGATTTCAAACTTTGTTTTCTTTTGCAGTTTATAAATGTGCAAAATAAAACTCAGTTGTTTAACATGACTTTATCCTTGTTACAAACTATTTGACCTGAATGTTTACTTTGAAAAATTTATGCATGTCATAAAATTATCTATTTTATAGTGAATGAAACGAATTTTCTATCCTAAAGAGTAATTCTTTATTTTACCATGTTTTTATCTATCTTACACGATTTGTCATTCAAAATCAAATTTTATAATAATTTTTCAAAAAAAATAAAATTTCCATTATTTTCTGCAAACAACAAATGATCAGGGCCACAAGAATTATCATTATTATTGACTAAATGTTAGATATACATTGTATTACTTTTTTAAGAACAGCATGGAAATGATCTTTACTAATAACACTGTGTTGAATAACATGGTGTAACTTTAATTTATTCACATACATATATATGTATATAGTAATTGCTGCATAGAGGAAACTGCTCTATTTCATTCTTGTCGGTTCTTGAAAATCATTCAAAACACATTTCTAAATATTTCATGTTCTTTTATTCTGCTTTTGAATTTCCTGAGTTCCAACTTTGTAATTTCAATATCTATTAAGATTTCACATTTCACTCATTCCCAATGATCTAAATTTTTTTTTAAATAAAACTGAACTGTACCTACGTTTAAGAAAAGTAATATGCTTTCTTAAAAGCGAAAGACTGATTTACTGATTTACTACTCTAGGGTTTCAGAGATCCAGAATCTTTCTATTTTGGTGCTAAAACAAACATTCCCCGTATGTTGTGATCCAAATAGACGCATCTACACTGAAAACAATAGGATGTACGTAACTGATTTTTCGAACACGAATACAATGTAACACCCCACGGTAAATTCAAACCGAGCATCTCCATTTACATCCAGAATTTCCTCAGTGTTTGTTCCTATCTGTAAGTGACACTTCAGAAAACACTTGTGTCTTCTGCATAGTTCTACATCTGGGGATGGGGAAAAAGCAAAACAAAACAAAAAAACCTTGGTATTTTTTTAAAACAAGGAAAATGCAGAAAGAGAAAGCAAAGATCCAGAGTGAACAACTAGTATCCTCTGTCAGCTTGGGGTTCTGATTATTTAAAACTTTGCTTTGAAGTCAAAACTATTTAATAACCTTTAATGCATTTTTTATATACATTCAGATTCCTCTTTCTATTTGAATCTATTGCTTCAAACTGCTATGTTTAAAATTAACTTTATACTAAAATATCCTATTTTTCCTGGAATATAGCTTCTGAATATGTTGTGAAATATTTTTTTAATTTATCATTTTTTAAGATTTATATTTAGACTTTTACGTATGTTTATTTGTAATGTATGTATCTATATAGATGTCTATATATAAGATTTATATGTATTATTTTTTCAAGTTCAAGAGTGTTACAATACACATTTAGGAACTATAAAATGAGTATAAAATATTTGGTATTTATGTGAAATATAATTCATATTTATATGCATATTTCATATCGAACACAGAAAAGTATAGCTAATTTGGAGTTCCTGTTTTTGTGGCAATTAAAATCTCATATTATAAAATCAGCTACATTTTCAGATTTATTAGCATTGATTATGTCTTGTATTATTTAATGCATTTTAAATCTTCCACGTATCACTTGGTATGCTGCAGTTCTCATTTCTAATTATGTTTTTATTTGTACTTTTGCATTTTTGTTAATTAGATTGTCAACTGCTTATCTATTTTATTTTCAAAAACAAGCACACTGCTGCATTTACTTATCAAGTCTATTTTGTTGAGACTCATATTTAACACTGCTGTGTTGTCAAGGAAAAGAATATGAATCACAAACATTGAGCTTTTGGTTGTGTTTGTAAGGTTACTTGACCCTGGGATATAACTCCATGAATGCAAGGTTATTTGACCATGAGATGTAAGTCCACAAATGGTAGCATAGTGTCTCATTAGATAGGAATGTACCTGTTTTTAATCCTTACAGAAAGAAATAGCAGATGTGTTATACATAACGTAGGTCTTTTTTCAAGGAAGTATATGAACGCGATCCTCTGAAAATGTAAATGTTCTTAAGTTGTTTTCAATATTTGGAGAAATTTTGCATAATCTCAAAATTTGCATATTTGCTTTTTTTTTTTTTTTTCTTTTCCTGAGGACAGTTAGGAATAAGTGGGTTGGATTGTGTTAGGCACATTTCATCCCAATGGTGACATTTTTTGACACTCATTGGGCAAAGCATATATAGACAAAACCCAAAGATGTTTTTATAAAGGACTCTAAGATCTCGTTGGGGTAGGGCTGGAGTATAAAAATGAAACCGAGAAGACCTACACAGGTGATTCAGGGGACAGAACACAGAGCGGGGCATAGAATTCGACATGAGTGTGCTTCTATTACATAGAGAAAACAGCATAATTCTGGTAACTCAAGGAATTGCAGAATTATTGCTGCAGGGTCTAAGAAAGAAAGTCAACAACAGAGAAGAAAAAGAACCCCTGAATTGAGATAAGATCAGAGAGCTGTTTCAAGTAACACCTTCATGCAGGGCAGAACGAAAATGATGGTGAGCACGTAGCGCCACTCTATGTGAGTGTTACATTATCAAGGAGTCAGTGGAAGCGAAAATAAACAAACAAAAAAGGTTGCAACTTGTTACTTTTTATATCTAAAGTTGAGGTTTTTGTCAACTTCTCTCGAATCTAGTCAGGTTTGAATTAATCTAGTGACTGCTTTGACTGCTTTGATTAATACGGTGTGGCAGAAGCAATGCTAAGTGACATCCAAGGAAAGATCATAAAAGGCTTTGGGGTTTCTAATTCATCCCTTGGCAAACTCGTGCTTTGGAATGATCTCTCTGATGGCTATTCTTGCTGCTCTTTTTCTGGCAACTCGTAGCAGGTTTTGAGAAGTCCAAATCACGTAGAAAAGCTAAATGTAGGTAATCTGATCAATTGTACCAGCTGAGTCCAGGCTTGGAATAATCCCAGCACAGGCATCACACATGTTAAAGAAAAAACCTTTGGTTAATTATAGCAGTAATTAACATAGTTCATGGCACTCCCAGGCATTTGAGTCATCTTGGATGAGAACCCAGATATAGCAGAGCAGGAACGAGTTATCTAAATTTCTGACACAAAGAAACCATGACTGTAATGAAAATGTGTTATACTTGTAGATTGGGATAGTTTTTATGCAAAAAACAGTAATCAGAACAACACACATAAATGTGTATGTATACCAGTAGAAAGATGGAAGTATTTGCTATAGGCTGAACATAGAATGTATTGAGCAAGTACAGATCCACATTATCCATATAATTAACCTTTTTATCTGGTTTAGAAAGTTGTGATACAAATACACACATGTACGCATACATACATTAAATATATAGAAACAGAAATATGCAGAGACTACCTCTATGCATACTTACTTTGTTTTCCCCTGCGACGATGAGGAGTTTCACTCTTGTTGCCCAGGATGGAGTGCAATGGCACAATCTCGGTTTACCGCAACCTCCGCCTCATGGGTTCAAGTGATTCTCCTGCCTCCTCCTCTCCAGCAGCTGGGATTACAGGCATGCACTACCACGCCCAGCTAATTTCATATTTTTAGTGGAGATGGGGCTTCTCCATGTTGATCAGGATGCTCTCCAACTCTCAACCTCACGTAATCCGCCTGCCTAGGCCTTCCAAAATGCTGGGATTACATGCGTGAGCCACCACTCCCGGCCATACTGTGTCTGGAATTGGTGGGTTCTTGGTCTTGCCTACTTCAAGAATGAAGCCACGGACCCTCACAGTGAGTGTTACAGTTTTTAAAGATGATGTGTCTGGCGTTTCTTCCTTCAGAAGTTCAGATGTGTCTGGAACTTTTTCCTTCTGGTGGGTTTGTGGTCTCACTGGCTTCAGCAGTGAAGCTACAAATCTTCACAGTGAGTGTTACAGCTCTTAAAAGGCGGTGGGTCCAGAGTTGCCCATTCTTCCCAGTGAGCTCCTGGTCTTGGTGGCTTCAGGAATGAAATTGCAGACCTTCCCTGTGAGTGTTACAGCTCATAAAGATGTCCAGGACCCAAAAAGTGAGCAACAATAAGATTTATTGTAGACTGAAAAAAAAAGCTTCCACACTGGGCAGCGGTAAGCTGGCTGTCACTGATTGGCTCAGGCAGCCTGCTTTTATTCCCTTATCTCACCCCACTCACATCCTGCTGATTGGTCTGTTTTACAGAGAGCTGATTGGTCCGTTTTACAGAGAGCTGATTGGTCCATTTTGACAGAGTGCTGATTGGTGCATTTACAACCTGAGCTAGACATAGGGTGCTGATTGGTGCATTTACAATCCTTTAGCTAGACACAGAGTGCTAGACAGAAAAGTTCTCCAAGTTCCCACTAAGTTAGCTAGATACAGAGTACTGATTGGTGTATTTACAAACCTTGAGCTAGACACACAGTATTGATTGGTGTAGTTACAAACCCTGAGCTAGACATAGACTGCTGATTGGTGCGTTTACGATCCCTTAGCTAGATATAAAAGTTCTCCAAGTCGCCACTAGACTCAGGAGCCCAGCTGGCTTCACCTAGTGGATCTGGCACTGGGGCTGCAGGCAAGGTGCCTGCCAGGACTGAGTTGTGCACGCGAACTCCTCAGCCCCTGAGTGGTTGACGGGACCGAGCACCGTGGAGCAGGGTTCAGGGCTCGTAGGAGAAGCTCGGGCCCTGCAGGAGCCCACCGCAGAGTGGGGGGTCTCCAACATGGTGGGCTGCAGGTTCCTAGCCCTGCCCCACGGGGAGGCCGCTGAGGCCTGGCCAGAATTCAAGTGCAGTGCATGTGGGCTGGCAGTGTTGGGACCCCGGGCAACCTCAGCAGCTGCTGGACCAGGTGCTAAGCCCCTCACTGCCCTGGGCCGGCAACGTGGCCGCCGCTCCGAGCGCAGGGCAGACTGAGTCCGTGCCCGTGCCTCCCGGAACTCACGCAGTCCCAGTTCCCGCCCACGCCTTTCCCTCAACACCTCCCTGCAAGCAGAGGGAGCGGGCTCCAGCCTCCAGCAGCCGGAGGTGTGATCCCACCGTGCAGTGATGGGCTGAAGGGCTCCTCAAGTGCTGACAGAGTAGAATCCGAGGCCGGGGAGGCCCTGAGAGTGAGGGCTGTTAGCACATTGTCACCTCTTAAGGCTTAGGTTTTAAAAGACTCATTTATGGGTCCAGGCGCGGTGGCTAACGCCTGTAATCCCAGCACTTTGGGAGGCTGAGGCGGGCAGATTACGAGGTCAGGAGATCAAGACAAGACTATCCTGGCTTACAAGGTGAAACCCTGTACCTACTAAAAATACAAAAAATTAGCTGAGTATGGTGACAGGCTCCTGTAGTCCCAGCTACTGGGGAGGCTGAGGCAGGAGAATGGTGTGAACCCGGGAGGCAGAGCTTGCAGTGAGCTGAGATCGCACCACTGCATTCCAGCCTGGGCAACAGAGCAAGAGTCCATCTAAAAAAAAAAAAAAAAAAAAAAAGTTATGATCTACTAATATATGTGAAACACTGCTATGGGCTCTTAATACATATTCTGATTTTCTGTGACAAAACTGAAAGCTGAAGATTTTTGTTTAGAAAAGCCTTTGGTGTTTTTTAAAAAGCTGATAGTTCTGAAGCCAAGATGATGGTTTAAAATAAAAATCAATAGACAATGTGCTCATATTTAATATATTATGTCCAAATATTGGAAATAGCTACTGTTTAAGAAAATGTATGTTGTGGTTATAAGCATTTTCAGCAACAAATTGCCAAGTATTTTTATGGAAAATTAAATGTGATGTGTTGACACTTTGTTACCCTTTAACTAATTTTAAAAGATTTATTACTTCTACAATATTCAAATATGTATTTGATTTCATGATTTTTGTTCTTATAATTTTATTATTGTATCAATTATACATATATTATGCTTCAGTTTCATGAATGTAGTTTGCTTTCAAAATGGAAACTACCCCTATTATTACTATAATTATCTAATATAATGTATAAATCATTGTTGTAGATTGTTTTCAAAGTTGAAACAACCCTTATTATTACTGTTATTATCTGAAAAAAGATATAAATCACTTCTGTCCTCCCAAAGAATGTCTTCACTCTTCTTTCTAGTTAAATTTTTCCACTATTGTATATTACCACTTGCTGATTTTAGTCAGCATAATTTAGTGTGCTGATTCTTGTGTTTTGTATAAATAGATTCATCAATGTGAAAAACAGCCTCTGACACATCCACTAATAATTTTCAAGTCCTCATATTCATGCCCTGATGTAATTCCCTCCCTTTGGTGTGTATTGGGTCTAATAGCTTGCTTCCAATGACTAGAATGTGGCAAAAACAAACAAACAAATGGAAAAACAAAAACAAAAAAAAAAAGGCTACTTACCAGATTATTATAAAAAGACTGTGGCTTCCACATTGGGATCATTCTTTCTCTCACTTTGAAAATACTGTGAGGTTTTAAAAGCTCTTTCTGGTGCAAAACTGAGGGAAGTTTATGACCAACACTCAGTTTGGAACTGAGACTCAGAGTCTAGAAATCCAGGAGGAAATGACTTTTCTCAACATTCACATGAGATTCTAGGAGTAGATCTTCCCATATAGTACCTTCAGGTGATACTACAACCCAAGTTAACACCCTGACGGCTAATTCAGGAGCGTTTCAATCAGAGGTGTCCAGCTAAGATGTGCCCAGATTTCTGACTTACAGAAACTGTGAGATAAATGTTTATTGTTTTCTGTTTTGTTTGTTTGTTTGAGACAAAGTCTCACTCTGTTGCCCAGGCTGGAGTGCAGTGGCATGATCTTGGCTCACTGCAACCTCTGCCTCATGAGTTTAAGCAATTCTCCTGCTTCAACCTCCCAAGTAGCTGGGACTAGAGGTGCATGCCACCACACCCGACTAATTTTTTGTATATTAGTAGAGACAGGGTTTCACCCTGTTGCCCACGCTGGTTGGGAACACCTGAGCTCAGGTAATCTGCACTCCTTGGCCTCCTAAAGTGTTGGGATTACAGGTGTGAGCCACCACACCTAGCCAAATGTTTATTATTTTAAGTTACAGTTCTTTGGTGTAATTTCATAAACATTAATAGATAACCTACAATAGGTAATATATGTAGTATAATACATACACGCTGTTTCTGTATCTGCTTCTTTTGCTCATTATGTTTTTAAGGTAAGTTTTTCAATATTTATCCATGTTATAGTATGTCTCAGTAGTTAATTTACTGTTATCCCAAAGTAGAATTCCATTGTATGAAAATATCATAATTTTAAGATTATTGGCAGTTGTTGAAATCTTATTTCCCTTTTTTGGTCTACCATGAATAATGCTGATGCAAATTTCTCGTGGACACACATTTTCATTTCTTCAGGAAAACGGTGTCTTGGTCATGATGTAGAAATACTTTTTATTTTTAAGATATTGCCAACATCTTCTCAAAAGCGTTAACACTTTACACTCGCATTAATAAAATATGAAAGTTCTATTTGTTATACATCCTCACCAACATTTTCCATTGTCAGTTTTTTTAATCCTTGCCGTTCTAGTGTTAGAATTGCTTTATGGTTTAATTTTCATGTCTCTGATAACTAATGATGTTCTGCAACTTTTAAGGGACTTAACATCTATCTGTATATCTTATTTAGTCAATTATAATAAATTTTTTTCTTCATAATTTATTAAATTCACTTGTCCTTTCTAGGGGCACTTGTACATTTTGGAAATGAATGGTTTTTTTTTTTCATATATATCTACAATAATTATTTTCTATCAGTGTGCTTTACCAATTCATTTTTTCTTTTGGTGACCAGATAAGTTATCCTTATTCATATGTTTACCACTTGTGGTATTTCTCTCTACACATTTGGATTTCATATTATATAATTTCAGAATGAAAAACTACTTTATCAATTACTGTAATGCAAATTTGCTGGAGAAAAATTAAATTACATATTTAACAATTATCTTTAAATATGTAGTTATTTTGCCTTCTCTTTGAAATATTTTTTTCTAGATATAGTATTTCAGGTTTGTAGTTTACCTTGTCCTCAGCACTTTAAATGTGTTATTCCATTATCTCCTTTGGCTTCTTTCTTTATTTTATTCTAGTAAGATTTTAATGTCATTGTGCTTATTTGATTCTTTAAAATGTGCCATTTCCCAAGAGGCCAGCAGTTTTTATGATTTCCTCCCTTATTTAGTGTACAGCCCTTTGACTATAATATGCCTAGTTCAGTTTTCTATGCATTTATCCTGATTTGGATAGACTGAGCATCGTAGATCTCAGAGTTAAGGCACTACAATATTTTGGGAAAATTCTTGGCTACTGTTTCCTCAAATGCGTCTTATGCTTAGTTTTTTCATTGCTTTCCACCTGGGACTCCCGTTACATGCATGCTAAACCATTTTACATTTTCCACAGGTCTTGAATATTCTGTTAAATTTTTATTGTTTCTTATTTTATTTTTGTTTTTTGTTTGTTTTACTCTTCCATTATAGATAATTTGTACACTGGCTTTACTTTGAATGATACTTTTTCTATTGAATCTAATTCACTGAATTTCAATGACAAATGTTTTTATTAATGTTATTTCATTTTTCTGTTCTAACATTCCCATTTGCTATTTATAGCTTCATTTTATGTGTTAAAAATTGTCATCTGTTTATCCATGTAACTTTCCAATAGATCATTTATCTATTATTTTGCATAGTTATTTTAAATATTTGGTTTGATAATTTCAAAAGATTCTTCTGGTGATCCTTTTCTTTCTTGATTATGGGTTATATTTTTGTGCTTCTTTCAAATTTCACAATCTTAGTTATATGTAGGTCAGTGTCTATAAAAACAAACACTAAAAGTTGACACTAATAAAGTAACTTCCAGAAATGGTCATACTCCATATTCTAACAGGCTACTAGATTGTATGATTGGTATCTAATCAGCAGCTTAGTTGTGTCTGGCCTTTTTACAGCTATAGTTAGATTTAGCCTACTACCAATATTTTAGGAGAATTATCAAGACCTTCCCTCTAGCAGGAATGGAATCTGAGGACTGGAACTCTGATATAATTTTTTTCTACTATGAAATATTTCACTTTGGTTTTTAATTCACTGCCATATATTTGGGTCTGCATATGTTGTTTATACTCCACTCTTGTCTCTCTTTTTAAGTTGTTCAAATACTTTCTTTTTACTACAGTTCCCTGTTCTTGGCCTTTGGCAGGCTGTTGCCTGACAGTTAGGATAAGCCACTCTTGTTCGAAGCTGTATCTCAGCTCTCCTGCCCTGCCCTGTGGCTTTGGGATGTTGCCTTGCACCTGAGAAGCCCATAGCCCATTTTGGGGAACTATTTTGTCTTTACTAACTGGTTCTCAGCTATTGGCATACTGTCTGTTATTTACTCAAAGAATATCAGAGTTAGTGTTGGTAATTAGAATGAGGTTCAATTGGTAACTAGGAATCCTCAAGATTCTAATTCATCACTTAGCCTGTGCATGGCCATTACAAGTTTCATAAAACTTCATCTGGTTTCTTTTTCCCTTGTGCATTCAGGACTTTTTCCATCAGGCTCCCAAAACGAAAATAACAAAGGGACTCTTATCTCCTATAAAGGGGGATTATTTTTCTAGAATTTAATTTATTTAAATTTGTAAATGTTTAGTTCCGTGACAGGAAGGAGATAGCTCTGATTTGGTAACCTATATGGTTTGACTTCACTGTTATAGTGTGATTGATGATCATATGAGCTACTAAATACTAACTAAAACCAAAATATTTTTATTAAACAGTTAATTTTACTTTGTTTACAAAGAAAAGTATCCAATATATTATTTCCTTTAAATTCTGTTTGTCCATTGTAATACTGCCCATCATATGTGAAAAGTTTGTGTTTAGATGTCAGAATAATTTCTTGAAATATGCATTAATATCTTCAAAACTATAAATACATATTATTTAAGTTCTCACCTTATATAGTCAGTTCGACCTTGAAAAATATTTCTTTCTATATTTTTTTCTGAACCATTGTAGACTTTTGATAAATCTGGAACTAAGATATTAATCGACTATTACTAGAATTATCTAAATGTTAAATCAATTAATTCATATATTTATAACAAACTTTCTGTAAAGAAAAAGCTAACATTTGCACAATGTTAGAAAAGAATGAAGTGAATAAAGAAGATAAATATTAAGCTTTGTAGCATATATATGACCTTTTTAAATATAAGCATTTATACTTTTATCAACTGCTTAAAATTAATAAAAGAACCTGAAATTTTCTATTTTCTATATATTTTTAATTTCTTTCCATTCATTTGTCTTTTTATGAAGCAAATTTGAGTTGGTATTTATCTGTGAAGTACACGCATTTGTCCATTTGTTTTAGGGTGACATAAAGCATGAAATCACTGAGAAAGTTGTGAAGGCAAAGTATTGCATCTTAAGGTAATCTTTTGCATTAAATAATTTTCCTTAATGCAAATGAAATTTAAAAGTTCTGAGAGAGGATAAAATTTTTAAAATTTGAGTGTTCTTATTTTAATTACATTATTTTTCTTCATTACAATCCAAATGTACAGAGAAAAGAATAACAACAAATACACATACATCCTTCACATGAACGAATAAATGGTTAAAACCTTGCCAAACTTGTTTCACTGGTATATATCTTCCTTTCTGGCAGAACGCTGCAGACATCAGAACCTCACACTCCAAAATACTTCACCATCCACGTCTCAGAGGTAAAGGGTATTAACTCCTATGAAAATACAACCAAATTACCAACAATTACCTACAAAAGTAAACAGTGTTACAATGATATAATCAAGCAAAATATCTATTCTTAGCTTTCCTAGTTGGCTGCACAATTTCCTTTACCTTTTAATTTTTTAATTCATTTTCATTCCTTGTGTTTTTCTGTTATAGGTCTTTAGTCTTCCCCAATCTAAATAATTCCCATTACTTCTCTGTGTTCTTCGTAACATTAAAGGCAAAGAGTCCAGGCCAGTTACCTTGAGGGGTATCTTAGAGTGTCTTGTGTTGGGAATTCAATTTCCTTTTTTTCTATATTCTGGTCAATAATTTCTGCAGAGATATTGCATTGCTGATGCTGCTTAATTCCTGCAGTACAGTATTCATGTTAGGCTGCCCAAATTGGTGATGGCAAATTTGAGCACTGAATTAAGGAAGAGATAGATTACATTATTATGAATATATTTTTCAATTTGTAGTGAAAAAAATAAAATATTGGATTATTCTTTGACACCATGTAAATAACTTGTTCCTCAACAACCATTCACACAACTTAACATTTCTTGATATTCTTTGCTTGAACTAATCATTAAATTGCGTTTAAAATATGATGATTTTCAAGAATGCCATCATTTGTTGTATTTTTATTAACTGGTTTGTTGCTGCAAAGAACAAACTTTTCTCACTTGTTTTTTGTATCTCTTCTCCCAGATTCAAGTAAATGTTTATTTAATTACATATTTTAGATCAATTACTGATTTATCTTTTTTATTCTCAAATTGTTCTCACCATGATCAATGGGAACTTTTTCAATTTAGTCTTATATCCTATTTTTTGGAATGTTATTGAAATATGAAAGATGTACAGAAAAGTACATAAATAATTGTATTTCTTTATACATTTTCACAAAGAAGACAAATGCTTTTACCTGTTAATCAGATTAATAAAAATAAGTTTAAAAAACTACAGCAATTCACTTCATGTTCCCTCCTAATCAAAATTTTCTCGCTGGAGGGGGAGGGTTCCTGATTTTTAAGTTTTCTAGGGTGAACTGAAGAAGGCACCATATCTCACAGTCCTGGTAATCATTTTTAACATAATAGACAAGTGAAATAATCAATTGATTCTCTAAAACTTTTGCTGCAGAATTAATTATTCATAATGCCACTGTATGTCCATAGTTGCAGTTAACTTACTTCTCACTGACTATAACTAACATGAAGTCTTAAGATACATGCAAATAAATTACTAAATATCATTCTAATGATCTATTTCTGTGGCTACTCTTGGACCATATGCTGAGCCTCAGCCAGGTCCTATTCAAAAGTAGAAAAGAAGTTATATATGTCAAAATATAGAAGTTAATGTGAGGATATAATATACATTAATAGAAAAAAGAAATGTGAATAATAGACACAAGGGAATTGAACATATCATTTCTAGGAGTATCAGAGAAAAGTTGGAGGTGGTAATTAATAACTTCTGCCTGTATGAAGGGCAATTTGTGTGGCAAACATTTGAGAAAAGCAAACAAACAGGTTGGAGCAAGTCTTTTCTCTTCCTTGATTCCTTCCTGTGACTCCTTTCTCAATTATAAAACTTAAAGTCAGCCAGAACAAGGAAAAAAATAATTTTCAGAGATCCAACCATAGTGTCAAAGAGTAGCTTAATAATTTTGACTTCTAACATTGTGGCTTAGATTTATCAAGCTCTGAACATTAATATACATATAGGAATATATATACACACACATATGTGTATCTATATTATACATAATATATATACGCACACACATATAACTGTGGCCAGGAATGACATTTGATTTAATGTAGAATGCTCCTCTCTTATGTAAGAAGTGTTAAATTTGTTTTTTACTTTGCTGAGGCATAACGGCTATACAAAACAGTTTACACATTTAATGTATATATCTTGATGAGTTTGGACATATGCATATACATGCAATACTATAAATATAGACATATATATCAATAAAAGAGAAGAGAGATCCCAGAAATAATTCCATGCACATATGAGAAACTAATCTTTTACAAGGATGCCAAGAACACACAATAGGGAAAGGAAGTGTGATCCACAAATGGTATTGGAAAAACTGGATATCCACATGCAAAAGAATAAACCAGATGCCTGTCTTATACCATACAGAAAAATCAACTCAAAATGCAGTAGAGACTTAACTGCAAGACCCGGAACTGTAAAGCTCCTTGCAAAAACATAAGGGACAATTCTTGACATTGATCTTGACAATGGTTTCTTGGATTCGACACAAAAGCACAGGCAACAAGCACAAAGATGGGCAAGTGAGGCTACATTAAATTAAAAAGCTTCTGCACAAGAATGGAAACAAGCAACAAAGTTAAAAGCTATTCTGTGGAAAGGGAGACAATCTTTGCAAACCAAACATTTAATAAGGAGTTTATATTTATAATACATAAGACTCTCCTACACCTCAATAGCAGAAAACAAAGCAAAATGAAACAACCTGATTAGAAAATAAGCCAAGGATATAGATAGACCTTTCCCCAAGAACATTTGCAAATGGCCAACAGGTATATGAAAAGCTGCTCAACATCACTAATCAGGGAAATTCCAATCAAAACTCACATTTGCTAAGATGCCTATAATGAAAGAAGAAAGACAAGTGGTACACTTTGGAAGGCCGAGGCTGGCAGATCACCCGAGGTCAGGAGTTCGAGATCAGCCTGGCCAACATGGTGAAATCCCATCTCCACTAAAAATACAAAACTTAGCCGGACCTGGTGGCTGGAGTCTGTAATCCCAGCTTCTTGTTAGGGTGAGACAGGAGAATCGCTTGAACTTGAGAGGCGGAGGAGGCAGTGAGCGAGATCATGTCACTGTACTCCAGCCTATGTGAAAAGATCAAGATTCCATCTCAAAAAAAAAAAAAAGTGGTGCAAGCATTTGGAGAAATTGGATCACTCATATACAGTGTTGGTGGGAATGTAGGATGGTGCAGTCACTATAATAAACATTATAAAGGTTCCTCAAAAAGTTAAAATAGAACTACCATTCTATCCAGCAATCTCATTTCTGAGTATACATCCAAAAATTGCAATCAGGATCTGGAAGAGATATACATCAATGTTCATTGCCACATTATTTTTGTTCCAGATTATCTTTAATATCCAAGATATAGAAACAAACCAAATGTCAGTCAATAGCTAGATGGATAAAGAAAATATACTCCCTACAACATAACATTACTCAGCCTGTCATTTGTGCCTTATCCTACCATTTGTGTCAGCATGTATGAAACTGGAGGGCGTTGTGCTAAGTGAAATAAGCCAAGCAAAGGAGGACAAATACTGTTTGATTCCACTTATATAAAATATCTAAAATAGTTAAACTCATAGAAGGAGAGAATAGAATGGTGGTTGTCAGGGGCTGGTGGAGGAGGAAGTGGGCTATTATTCTTCAGTGAATATAAAATATCTGTTATATAAGATGCCATGGTATGAATAATATCCTCCCCAAATCTATATGTTAAAACATAATCCCCAAAGCGATAGTATTAATAGGTGAGGTCTTAAGAGGGGCCCACTCTGCCTTCATAAATGGGATTAATGACCTTATAAAAGATACATAATCGGTCAGGTGCAGTGGCTCAGGCCTGTAATCCCAGCATTTTGAGAGGCCGAGGCAGGTGGCTCACAAGGTCAGGAGATCGAGACCATCCTGGGTAACACGGTGAAACCCCGTCTCTACTAAAAATACACACACACACACACACACACACACACACACACACAAAATTAGCCGGGTGTGATGGCAGGTGCCTGTAGTCCCAGCTACTCGGGAGGCTGAGACAAGAGAATGTTGTAAACTCGGGAGGCAGAGGCTGCAGTGAGCTGAGATTGTGCCACTGCAATCCAGCCTGGGTGACAGAAACTAGACTCCATCTCGATATACATATATATATATATAATGTATGTTGAGATATACATATGTATATGCTGTTCCTCTCCTTTGCCATTCCACCTTCTGCCATGTGAAGACACAGCAACAAGAACCATCTTGGAAGCAGAGAGAGACCCTAACCCGACACTGTATCTGCCAATACTTTGAGCTGGGACTTCCCAGTCTCAAGAAATGTCTGAAATGAATTTCTGCTATTTATAAATTTCCAGTTTGTGTTATGTTTTTATAAGAGCAGGAGTGAACTAAGATTCAAGATGAATAAATTCTAGAGATCTCTGTATGATATAGTGCCAACAGTTGACAATAGAGTGTTGTGTACTTTAAAATATGTTGAGCATGGTCATGGTGGCTCACGCCTGTAATCCTAGCATTTTGGGAGGCCGAGGTGGGTGGATCACCAGAGGTCAGGAGTTCAAAACCAGCCTGGTCAACATGGTGAAACCCCATCTCTACTGAAAATACAAACAATTAGCTGGGCATGGTGGTGCATGCCTGTAATCCCAGCTACTCGGGAGGCGGAGACAGGAGAATCATTTGAACCCGGGAGGCAGAGGTTGCAGTGAGCTGAGATTGTGACATTGCACTCCAGCCTGGGAGACAGAGCGAGACTTCATCTCAAATAGATAAATAAATAAATAAAATAAAATAAAATATATTGAGAGAATAAATCTTACATTAAGTGTTCTTACCAAAAGAAATTTAAAAAAAAATTCACAAAAGAACACGGAAATTATTTAGGGTGATGGATGTGTACTTCTTTCTGAAACCTTTCTTACAATACCCTAGTCAAAAGGTTACTTTTTTTTTTCCTTAACCACTGATAATTTCTTATGTTCTCATTGTTCAAGTTCAAAAGTGGCATAGTTTGGCTCTGTGTCCCTATGCAAATCTCATCTTGAATTGTCATCCCCATGTGTTAGGGGAGTGGACTGGTGGGAGGTGATTGAATGAAGGTGGCAAACGTCTCCCTTGCATAAATTTGAGACCCTTACTTTGGACTCAGAATTTCTCAACTGAGTAAAAATATGTCATAAGGCATGACTCAAGCTCAAGCTTGACAAGTGCAGATGGAATTTGCAAATCTAGACTGTCTCTTTTCTTTTTTTTTTTTTTTTCCTGTATTTGCGGGTGTTATTTGCTAGTATCCTTCCTCCCGATTCCCAACTAGAGCTATATTCCAAGAAAAACGAATTTTTGTATTTCACCGGGGATATATATTCATTAAGTATGGGACACCTGAAGGCAGACTATGGCTTACAGAAGGAGACTAAACTCCGTACAAGAGTAGAAAGCTCAAAGACAAACATACTCTGCCTTTGGTTAGCAGAGAAAGTAGACGATTTAATTCTCAAGCATTTGTTATGAATTCAGAAAGAGCTTTCCTTTTCTTTTTTGAGAGGTCATGATAAATTGTTGCCATTAAGAGTTCCCAGATCCTCAAAGGTCAAAGCTAAGGAAATTTAATCAGGGCAAGGCCTAGGAGTCTTGGAATTATTCAAATTTATCTCTATTTCATCTTATCTGTAATTTTGTATATGGAAAACAATTTGGAATGTTGGGCATGGTTTGCTCGTTCTAGATGTATCACATGATTTTCCTTCTGTGACTTTGCCCATTGCTTGAGAAAGCAGAGAAAGTGTTCTCTATTTTGGAAATCTGCAGACATTTCTTTCCAATTTCCTCCATCCTATCCAGGCAGGAATCTATTTTCTGTCTGGCAACATGCTTCTCCTGTCCAGTGTTTGAAGAGTATGTTTTCTCTCTGTGAATTCTCTCCTCTTACCATGTGGAAATAATGCTGTACTTGGCATCAAAAATGTATTTGCCTTCTGCCCATTCTGCTTTCTGAACTGTGCACAGAGGAATCTAAATATTTCCGTAGAAGAAAGAGAAGATGGAGTCAAATGAAACATATGAGAATCAGAACCTATTACACCAGATACAGGCCCTCACGACAAAGCTGTCTAGTAAATAAAGTTTTCTTTTTATCATGCCTTCCTCCCACAGAGAACCTTAATTGTGTTCATTCAGACAGTAATGGTTACCTGCAAAACAGCATCATGCTAAGAAAATGACATTTTCCTCAGTGTCTCTAAGTGTTTGAGGAAAGGATTTAGATATTGGCTGTATATCTGCCTCTTTCTATTATTTACCCTATTTTATTTCTTACTGGGCTTACCCCTAGATCAGGTGAAATCATTCCCAAAATGAGATGAGCTCCACAACAGGTGGCCAGATAGTGAGAAGCAGGAAAGGGCCCGAACAGTTGACTTGTTGAGTTTTCAGTTTTTGCTGAAAACCATCTGGTTTTCCAAGCCGTAGCTCCAGCTGAAAACAATTTCTCTTTTGAAACATTATTGCTCCATTTTCTGGACCTAAAAAAATGAGCAGAGGTTTTCTGTTGTTAGTTTTCCGCAATAGGAAATAGATTAGGAATGAAGCTGCTATGTTAGCTGTACCTACTACGTGTAATTATGAAAGCAAATTATTTTGTCTCATTCTCCTTACACTCCTGAACTGAATTTGCCTGGAGGAGAAAGGAGAATGAGAGCTAACTGATCATACATGCTTGCCTGGCTGGAGTGGCACCAAACAATGTTACTTTAAAAATTCCAAGGATCCTAGGCCTCATCCTGATTAAATTCTCCTTAGCTTTGACCTTTGCAGACCTGGGAACTCTTAACAAGAACAATTTACCATGACCTCTCAAAAAAGAAAGGAAAGTTCTTTCTAAATTCATAACAAATGTTTGAGAATTAAATCTTCTACTTTTTCTGCTAACCAAAGGCAGAGTATGCATCTCTTTGAACTTTTTACTCTTCTACAGAGTTTAGTTTCCTTCTGTAAGCCATAGTCTGCCTTCCGGTGTCCCACACTATAGTAGATTGATGAATTATATAGGCCTGGTGAAACAAAAAAACTCATTTTTGTTGGAATATAGCTCTAGTTGGGCATCTGGAGAAGGGATACTAGCTAATAACACCAGCAAATACAGAAAAAAAGATAGAAAAGAGACAGTCTAGATTTGTAAATTCCATCTGCACTTGTCAAGCTTGAGCTTGAGCCATGCTTTATCATTTGAGACAGATTTTCACTCAGTTGAGAAATTCTCAGTCCAAAGTAGGGGTCTTAAGTTCATGCCCTCTCTTTTCAGGTATTTTTAAACATTTTTATTTGTTGGTAACTAGAAAATACATTCTGATCAGCAAAATCAAACAATCTACTTTTTCCCCTTTTTTTTCCTTTCTTTTTTGTCAGCACACTGTACTCAAATAGAGACGTTTAAAGCATTCATTCATCAGTTGACAACATGATCAACTCAGTCTCAGAGAAGTTCACTGGTATCCCCCAAATGTCAGTAACTTATCATAACCTTATTACCACAGATAGATTTTCAAAGAGGGCCTTGGTTATTATATCAGTAGTAAGTGGTTGCAATTTTAGATGTGATTGATATGTTACTTGTACCATTTGTAATCCTGGACACCTTTAGTTTGACAAGCCAAGTCCCCACATGAATTGGGAGTAGATTGCAGCCTTCGAATTGAGATTTTTCAAGAACTAAACTTTTATATAACAAATTTATTTCCTACTGAATCACCATCCCAATGGAATGGCAGGAAAAAAAATCAAACCACCATTTTTTATGTGCCATCCTGACCCAGAACAGGTGATGCTCTGATGGGTGGACTAAAATGTGCTAAGGCAGCAGGAATTGGGATCTAGAGCTTTTCCTAATATCTGTATTCTTATAGAATATATTTTTAATATCTGTAATCTTCAAATGTCTATTAAACCTGCAAGACTAAGGGCTATCTTCTGTTTACACTCGATGTTTAGAACATCTCAGTAAATGTCAGTTGCTTAGTTTATTACCTTTGGTCTGAATTTCTGTTTTCTGAAAATGAGAAATATGTAACGTTGCCTCTCTGTGAAGTAAATTATAAAACCATGCAATGCATTTATACATATAATAAATACACAAAACTCATTTTATCTGAACCTATATGAAAATTATTTGATATTTATAAAAATTTATTTTTAACAAATATTTGAGGATAAATTTTGATTAAAATTGTTTTGGCATATGTATGCCAAAGTAATTTTAGATTTATATTTGTGGGAAAATTTAATTTGTCAGACTTATCTGAGCCAAAGTGTCAAACTAAAAATTTAAATTATCCAAAAAAAAGCTTAAATTTACTACGAAAACATCTATTGTTCAAAATAATGAGGTTTAAAGCATAAGCTTCCAATGAATACCTAATAGAAAATATATTAATATACTTAAAGTTTATATAAACTATTACATTGAGGACTCTAAGATGCTCAGGTTTAAATGAGTTATACTATTTGACTAGAGTGCATTGATGTCTTTTGGGTAAATTAAGAATGATTATACATATAAATATAAACATGAAAATATAGTTATATTCATTTGGAACTAGCTAAATTCCTTAGGACATTTAATTGAAGAAGAATTTGGTTCACTTAGAAAATTTCCTAACTTTGATTTGTAGAGAAATATAAACAGTAGAAATCATACAAAACTCTATTAATTATTCAAAATCAAATATGTGTATTTTAGAGAGTCTTAAGGGAAACAGGCCGGTGTGGTGGCTTACTCCTGTAATCTCAGCACTTTGGGAGGCTGAGTTGGGAGGATCACAGGTCAGGAGATCGATACCAGCCTGGCCAACATGATGAAACCTCATCTCTACTAAAAATACAAAAATTAGTTGGGTGTGGTGGCAGGCACCTGTAATCCCAGCTACTCAGGAGATTAAGGCAGGAGAATTGCTCGTGGAGGTTGCAGTGAGCTGAGATTGGGTCACTGCACTCCAGTCTGGGCAATGCAGTAAGACAGAAAATGTAATGCAGAGAAGACATAATATTATCTTTAAAGTAAATTTGGTTTACCATCTCACAAAAAATACAAAAGTTCATCAGAGACAATTATGAACACTTCTATGCAGCAAACTAAAAAACATAGAGAAAATGGATAAATTTCTGGAAACATACAACCTCCTAAGATTGAATCAGGAAGAAATTGAAATACTGAACAGACCAATATTGAGTCCCAAAAGTGACTCAGTAATAAAAAAACTCTAACAATAAAAAAAAAAAAGGCCAAGACCACGTGGATTCATAGAAAAATTCTACCAGACATCCAAAGAGCTGGTACCAATTCTATGCAATCTATTCCAAAAAAATTAACTAGGATGAAATCTTCCCTAACTCATTCAATGATACCAGCATCACTCTGATACCAAAACCTAGCAAAGACAAAACAAAACAAACAAAAAAAAGAAATCTACAGGCCAATGTAGCTGAACAACATAGACACAAAAATCTTAAAAAAAAAAAAAAAAAAAAAAAAAAAAAAAAAAAAAAAACCTGGCAAACCAAATCCAGCAGCACATCAAAAACTAAATACAGCATGACCAAGTAGGCTTCATTCCTGAGAAGCAAGATTGGTTCAACATATGCAAATCAATAAATGTGATTCACCAAACAGAGTTACAACTAAAAACAATATAATCATCTCAATAGATACAGGAAAAGCTTTCAATAAAATTCAACATCTCTTCATGATAAAAATCCTCAACAAACTAAGCTTTGAAAGAACATACCTTTAAAATAATAAGAGTCATCTATGACAAACCCACAGCCACATTGTACTGAAGGGAGTAAAGCTGGAAGCATTTCCCTTCAAAATCAGAACAAGCTTAAGATACCCTCTGTCACCACTCCTATTCAAAATAGTACCAAAAATCCTAGCTAGAGTAAACAGGCAAGATAAAGAAATAAAAGAAATCCAAATTAGAAAAATAAGACGTCAAACTATTTCTCTCTGCCAATGATATGATTCTATACCTAAGAAAACCTTAAAGACTCTCCCAAAAAGCTCCTGGAACTGATAAAGGACTTTGGTAAAGTTTCAGGATACAAATTCAATGCACAAAAATTAGTACCATCTCTATGCACCAGTAACATTAAAGCTAAGAGCCAAATCAAGAACATAATCCCATTTACAGTAGCCAGAAAAAACACATAGGAATACATCTCACTAAAGAGGTAAATAATACTTACAAGGAGAACTGTAAAAGACTGCTAAAATAATCAGAAATGACACAAAATAATGGAAGAAAACATTTCTTGCTCATGGATTGGAAAAACAAATACCATACTGCCCAAAGTAATCTACAGATTCAACACTATTCCTATCAAACTACCAATGTCATTTTTCACAGAATTAGGAAAAAAACTATTCTAAATTTTATAGACCCAAAAAGGGATCCTGAGTAGCCAAATCATTCCTAAGCAAAAAGAAAAAAAAGGCATTATGCTTCTGAACTTCAAACTACACCAGAAGGCTGCAGGAAAGGAAACAGCATGGTAGTGGTAGGAAAACCGACACATAGACCAATGAAACAGAATAGAGAAACCAGAAATAAAGTTGCACACATACAGCCACCTGATCTTCAACAAAGTTGACAAAATAAGCAATGGGGAAAGGACTCTGTTTCAATACATGGTGCTGGGATACCTGGATTGGGCCCCTACATTTCATTATATATGAACATGAACTCAAGATGGAGTAAATATCTAAATGCAAGACTTCACACTGTAGGAATCCTAGAAGAAAACCTAGAAAACATAATTTTGGATATCAGCCTTGGAAAATAATTTATGACTAAGGCCTGAAAAGCAATTGCAAGAAAAACAAAAATTGACAATTGGGAACTAATTAACCTTATGAGTATCTACACACCAAAAGAAATGGTCAACAGAGTGAACAGACATCCTACAGAATGGCAGACAACCTATGGAAACCTATGAAGTGAGAGAAAATATTCACAAACTGTGCATCTGACAAAGATCTAATATCCAGAATCTACAAGGAACTTAAACATTTCAACAAGCAATAAAACTAACTCCATTTTAAAAAAAGGGTGAAAGACACAAACAGACGTTTCTCAAAAGAAGACAAACAATAATCCAACAAAGATATGAAAAAATTCTCCACATTACTAATAAGAGAAGTGCAAATCAGAAATACAATGAGATAAAATTTCACACAAATAAGAATGGCTACAATTTAAACAAATAAAAATAAAAAATAACGTATTTTGACAAGGTTAGGGAGAAAAGAGAACACTTGTAGACTTTTGACATGAATATAAATTAGTTCGGCTCCTGTGAAAAGCAGTTTGGAGATTTCTCAAAGAACTTAAAACGGAATTACCATTAGCCCCAGAAATCCTATTACTGCGTATACATCCAAAAGACAACAAATTGTTCTATCAAAAAGATGTGCACTCTCATGTTCATTGCAGCACTATTCACAAGAGCAAAGACATGAAATCAACTTAGCTGCCTATCAATGGTGGATTGGATGAAGAAAATATGTTACATATACAACTTTGAACACTACAGAGCCATAGAAAGGATGAAATCATGCCTTTGCAACAATATAGATGCAGTTGGAGGCCATTATCCTAAGCAAATTAGCACAGAAACAGAAAATAAAACACCCCATATTCTCACTTAACAATGAGAGCTAAACAATAGGTATTCATGAACATGAAGATGGCAACAATAGAACACCAAGGACTAATAAAGTTGGGGAGAGACACAAGGTCTGAAAAACTAACTGTTGGTTGCCATGCTCACTATCTGGGTGATGGGATTATTTGTATCCCAAACCTCAGCATCATATAATATACCCACGAAACAAACCTGCACATGTACCTAAAACAAAAGTTGAAATTATAAATTAATAAATAAATAAGATGTAGTAGGTTTAATACTATATTATTCCACTTCTTGAAATATACATTAAACGTATCAATGACATTCCTTTAACATTAATTATTAATAAAAGAAATAAGATTTTTTTAATAGTGGTAAACATGAGAAAAATTGATGAACATGAAACTATTCCTACTATAAATACAAATTTTGTTATAAAATGTGAGGTATATAACAGAAGATGAAAAATGACTTCCCTTTTTCATATTTGATGACCATCAGAATTTATAAGTTGATGTTCCAAACTGTGTTCACTGAGCATAATGCGTTTGTGTATGTGAATTTGTGTTTATGCATGCCAAAATTTAATATTGGGTGGAAAATAAACAAAAAATACTTAAAGGAAATAAAGACAATAATAATTTGTCTAGCTTTACAAACACAACTATTTTGCATTATATAAAACTCTCAAATTAATGTAATCAATGAATATAATTTACCTATCTACACATATCTGAAAAAATAAGTTGTATAGAATTAATCATATTTTAAACTGTTTTTATAAGTTTTATAATGCTCAAATGAGTGTGTATGTTAAACTAATACAGAATAAGAAAACACTGACCTTGCTTTTTTGAAGATACAATAAAATAAAGAGAATTGGATAAGTGAGGTATAGACAAATGTGCCCCCAAATGCTTTATATTTGGAACTAAACTTAAGTCAATTGCCATGTATTAAAAATAATGCAAGACAGTATTTAGGAAAAGTCATTAATATGTTATATTTATGTGTTTGTATGGTCTTTAATATTAGTCTTTTAAACAATTTTACATCAAGATGACTTCATTAGTATTGGTTCGTAACAGAAATAAAGTAGTAAGATAAAAGTTAAAAATGTGCTAGGAAAGTTACAGCTTCACTTAATATTTTCACACATGACAATTCTTATTCAAATTAACAAATAGCTATTCTTCCAAATTAAATGAAAATCATTCCAGTTAATGTCTCGAAACTCCTCCCCATTGAAAGGTATGATCTAGTCTTTAAATGCCACATAAATATGTCCCTAATCAATGATACACTAACAACTATATTTTGTAATATAACTGAAAACATTTTTCCACTGCTCAGTTAGTGATAAAGATAAGACCAGTCATTTCCTTGATTTAAGATGAAAATGTGTGAAGACTGTCACACACAATACATCATTTATATATAGCCTATTGACAATTCACTGCTAAAGAATCATACAAAAAGATATTAACCCATCATGATTCAGTGCTAATTAACTGCTTTTGCTGGAAGTTTTCCCTGTTAATACTCTCATATCATGCTTAAATATTTATATTCTATAGAGTGTGCTTTATGTCGTTTCAATTAATCCATCACTTTTTTGCTTTTACCGCTGCTAGGTAAACAAAGATAAGCCTCTAGCATCTTCCAATTTAAACATATCCTTAAGTAGGGCATAAAATTAATATAAAACTATATATACCATTACAAATTAATTATTATTAATCATAATATACTATATAAGTATGTAGAGGGTAAAATATTTAAATGGGAATGAACTCTGCATTGGGAACATCATTTATTAAAAAAAAAAAAAATACTTGGTTTGTGTACCCATATGTGGCACCAATATAGTAAACACAGTGTTTTTGTTCACCTAGCTTACCATAATATTTTATTTTATTTTATTTTATTTTATTTTATTTTATTTTACTTTTAAGTTAAAGACATTTAACCTTTTTGAGCTGAAACTTCGTAAACGTAATCTCTAAAAAATCTTTATGTCCGGGAGCGGTGACTCACGCCTGTAATCCCAGCACTTTGGGAGGCGGAGGCGGGCAGATCACGAGGTCAGGAGATTGAGACCATCCTGGCTAACACGGTGAAACCCCGTCTCCACTAAAAATACAAAAACAAAATCAGCCGGGTGTGGTGGCGGGTGCCTGTAGTCCCAGCTACTCGGGAGGCTGAGGAGAGAGAATGGCATGAACCTGGGAGGCGGAGCTTGAAGTTAGGCGAGATCGCCCCACTGCACTCCAGTCTGGGCGACAAAGCAAGACTCCGTCTCAAATAATAATAATAATAATAAAAATAAAAACATAAAATTCTTTACATAGAATTCTAAACAAATGATACAAATAAATATGTTTACCTGTGTATGTGAAGGGTGTGTGTACGTGTGTGAGAGTATGAGTATTCTGCTATAAACCATTTATTTCACCACTCACATTTTTGTGAAAAATCCATAATACTGATGAATAAAAATGTCTCTCATATATTCTTAGCTTGTCACCCTTTTTCACTACAGTAGTTTGTGGATCAAATTTAGTTTCTCATTAATGAACTCCTGGTTTCAAAGCTGAAGCACTGATAATGAATGTTAAAGTTCCCTGTCTGTTATTGGTGTATAGGAATGTTTGCGATTTTTGCACATTGATTTTGTATCCTGAGACTTCGCTGAAGTTGCTTAGTAGCTTAAGGCGATTTTGAGCTGAGATGATGGGGTTTTCTAACTATACAATCATGTCATCTGCAGAGGCAAATTGACTTCCTCTTTTGCTAACTGAACACATTTGATTTCTTTCTCTTGCCTGATTGCCCTGGCCAGAACTTCCAATACTATATTGAATAGGAGTGGTGAGAGAGGGCATCCTTGTCTTGTGCTGGTTTTCAAAGGGAATGCTTCCAATTTTTGCCTATTCAGTATGATACTGGCTGTGGGTTTGTCATAAATAGCTCTTATTATTTTGAGATACGTTATTGTGGCACTGTTCACAATAGCAAAGACTTGGAAACAACCCAAATGCCCATCAGTGATAGACTGGATAAAGATAATGTGGCACATATACACCATGGAATACTATGCAGCCATAAAAAAGGATGAGTTCACGTCTTTTGCAGGGACATGGGTGAAGCTGGAAACCATCATTCTCAGCAAACTAACACAAGAACGGAAAACCAAACACGGCGTGTTCTCACTCATAGGTGGGAGTTGAACAAAGAGAACACATGGACACAGGGAGGGGAACATCACACCCTGGGGCCTGTCAGGGGGTCGGGGGCTAGGGCATGGATAGCATTTGGAGAAATACCTAATGTAGAAGATGGATTGATGGGTGCAGCAAACCACCATGGCACGTATGTACCTATGTAACAACCGTGCACGTTCTGCACATGTACCCAAGAACTTAAAGTATAATAAGAAAAAAAATAAAGTTTTCAAAGTCAAATCTGAGTCAAAGTGTAGTCTGCAAAGTAGAAAACTTTCTCAATTACCTTAAATGTTTTATACATATCTGCTGCTCACAAACCATTGAAATTTGGTAAAAATGAATTTATTTCCCCAAATTTCATACTGTAAACATTACAACAGCCTGAGAAAGCCTATGAATGTTCTTGTACTGACAGGAGAAATTGGAGTAAAATGTTTCATTCACTGTTACAAGAAAGATAACATTTTCCCAAACTTCCAGACTCATCTCAGAGCCCGTTACTCAGTTATTACACAGCCACGATATGAAAAGTGGTTAAAATAAGTCCAGAATTAAAGACAGCATTTAAGCAGCAACTATAATAAGACTCTGATCATCCATACACTTTAAAATTAGGAAAATGCATAAAACTAAATATACACATACCAAATGACCCAGCAATTCCATTCATACATGTTTATCTCAGGGAAAGGAAATCATATGTGTACACAAAAACTCATATGAAAGTTTATAGCAACTCTATTCACAGTATCCAAAACCTGGTAAAAACCCAAATGTCAATTAATGTGTGAATGGATAAACACATTGCAAAAATTTTATTACAAGAGAATACTATTCAGCGATGGAAAGTATGGAACTACTGTTAACATTTAATGGCATTCATAAGCACGTTATGCTAATTAAAAGAAGCCAGTCATCAAATAGGATATACTGCTTGATTCAGTTTGTGTGAGACTTAGAAGAGGAAAATTAGTATGTAGTCTCAAAAAGCACATTGGTTATTACTTGGGACTAGGGAAAAGAATATAAGGAAAGCTTTGGGGTTTCTAAAAATACTTTCTATCTCCATTGGGGTGGGAAATAATAGAGTTTGACTTTTGTCAAACTCATTTTAAAAGGTACACTCAAAATGGAGGTGGTTTTAAAAATGCAAATTAGATCGCAATAAAGTTGATTAAAAATTTCTAAAAGTGCCAATATTTATTTATTGCTTACAATGTATGCTTCACCATCTCATGACTTTGCATATATTTTTTATATTTTTATTTGGTGATTCTTGCTGGTGTAAAAGTTACCGTCATGTTGCAATGTTTTTAACATCTTACTTCTAATAGGAGCTTTGATAGTCATAGAAATGGGTAATAATAAATCAGATAAATAAAAATAAATATGTTCATGTTACTCTCATATTCCCATTTGCATGATAATAATATCTTAATTTAAAAACAAGCATTTTCTGAATAATACAATGATTATAGCAAGACCAACTCTATTCTACTGCCACCGTGTCAAATAGTCTTTTTGATATGTTTTATAGCTTACTTCATTTGACTGCTATAAATCTTTGATGAAGGTTCCTACTTGTAAAGTGGAACTTTCCCAAAATTGAAAGCATTTTTAGAGTTATTTCAATTAGAATGTGTTCAATACCTCTTTAGCAATTGCAGCCACATGAGAAAAAGTATATATTATTTTAGTCAGCCAGTCAACAAGTATTTATAGAGCTCTCAAAGGATGTCTTTTATTGTACTAAGCAAATTTCTTTCTTACAAGTACCTATGAGGCATGAGGATATTTTCCCAGAGTTGCTATGAAATGCATTTCACAATTTTGATTAAATAGGGATGCAAAAAGGGAAGAAATTGGCATTTTCATGTGAGTTTTTCCTTTTTTATGTTATAGTGTATGCTTTCAGATAAACCTCTCTCATTTAAGTAAGTAAGGCATACAGGATTGCAAATATTATGAAACACAGGTCAGAACTGACACCAATGTCAAGTGTAAAATTTCTCAATATGTTCCCTTATAGCTCCATGAACAAATAAAAGGGGTGGAAAAATTAGATACTAAAGTAAATGCCAATTATCTTTGGCCCATTTTTTATTTAATATACACTGCCTAAGTGTGAGTTTTCTTCCAATATCATAATATACATTACCATTTCCAATTATAAACTCGCACTTGATTCTAAAAGTAGAAACTGCTGAGTCCCTCTGGACCCTGATCCTTTGTTTTTTTTTTTGTTTGTTTGTTTGTTTTTTTTTGTGATGGGGTTTCGCCACATTATTTAGTCTAGTCTTGAACTTGTGAGCTCAGGCAATCTTCCCGCCTCTGTCTCCCAAAGTTCTGAGATTACAGGAGTGAGCCATGGCTCCCAACCAAGAATATAAATGATTTTAATACAGTAATCATGTATCCCATGACCTTGACAAATTCATTTATTTGCTCTGGAAGTTTTTTTGAAATTTCTTGGGATATTATACAGAAGCAATCATAAACTTAGCAATAAAGATAATTGTACTTATTTATTTTTTTAAAAAAATTTACTTTAATTTCTGAGATACATGTGCAGAACATGCAGGTTTGTTACACAGGTATACATGCGCCATGGTGGTTTGCTGCACCTATCAATCCGTCATTGAGATTTTAAGCCCTGCATGCATTAGGTATTTGTCCTAATGCTCTCCTTTCCCTTGCCCCCAACCCCCTGACAGGCCCTGGTATGTGACGTTCCCCTCCCTGTGTCCACGTGTTCTCATTGTTCAACTCCCACCTATGAGTGAGAACGCGCAGTGTTTGGTTTTCTGTTCCTGTGTTAGTTTGCTGAGAATGATGGCTTCCAGCTTCATCCATGTCCCTGCAAAGACATTAACTCATTCTTTTTCATGGCTGCATTTTTTTTCTTTCTTTTTTTTTTTTTTTTTTGTGACAGGGTCTCCCTCTGTTGCCCAGGCTGGAGTGCTGTGGCACAACCTTGGCTCACTGTAACCTCTGCCTCCTGGGTTCAAGTGATTCTCCTGCCTCAGCCTCCCGAGTAACTGGGATTACAGGTGCCCACCACCAAGCCTGGCTAATTTTTGTAATTTTAGTAGAGACGGGGTTTCACGATGTTGACCAGGCTAGTCTCAAACTCCTGACCTCAAGTGATCCTCCTGACCTCAAGTGATCCTCCCGCCTTGGCTTCCCTGTGCTCGATCACAGGCGTGAGCCACCTCGCCTGACCCAATTATACCTATTTCTGATTATTATACTTCTTCTTTATTTTTCTAATCTTATTGCATTGGCTAGGGCTTTCCTAGCAATATTGAGAAGGTGGTGAGAGGAAAGTGGAGCGAGATGCTCAAGTAGAATCCTCCAGCAATCATCCCACACCCCGACCCCACCCCTGCCCAGGACCACAAAACGGAAAACTCTCAAGATGAGAAAGCACCTTCATAGGAACCAAAAATCAGACGAACAATTGCAGTATCTGGTTTTAACATCGTCTCAAGAAAAGAGGCGCTGAAGAGGACCGGAAAGACAGTTTCGAAATGCTAACATCACCCATCTCCTACCCCACGGCAGCAGCCCCACGGCACAGAGAGAGAATCTGTGTGCTGGGGGAAGCGGAGCACAGTGATGACGGGACTTTGCACTGGCACTCGGTGCTACACAGTCACCGTGGAAAACAACACAGGACAGCACTCAGCGGGCGCTCACAGGTACAGCATTTACACCAGCCCTAGCAAAGGCAAATCCTCAATCCCAGTACTGTGAACCTGAGTTCTGGCAAGCCACACACTGCCGGCTAAAGGGCTCTGGGGTCCTAAATAAACTTGAAAGACAGTCTAGGCCACAGGGATTGCAATTCCTGGAAACACCCTGGAGCCAGTGGACTCGGGGTGCACATGACCTAGTGAGACACCGGCGGGGGCAGCCCAAGGAGTGTTTGTGTCAACCCTCACCCACCCTCAGGCTGTGCAGCTCACAGCACAGGGAGAGACTCCTTCCTTCTACTGGATGAGAGGAGAGAGGAGGATAAAGAGGACTTCGTCTTGCCACTTGGGTACCAGCTCCGCCACAGTAAAATAACTCACCCAGCAGAGTCCTGAAGCTCCCCTGTTCTAGGCCCCAGCTCCTGGACAATATTTCTAGACACACACTGGGCCAGAAGGAAACCTGCCGCCTGGAAGGAAAGGGCCCCATCCTGGCAGCATTCTTCACCTCCTGACTAAATAGCCCATGGGCATTAAATAAATATCAGCAGTAGCCAGGCAGTACTCACCAGGGGTCTTGGGTGAGACTCAGAGCCATACTGGTTTTAAGGGTGACCCAGCACATCTCCAACTGTGGTGGCCACAGAGAGAGACTCCTCCTTGAAAAAAAGGGAGAGAAGAGTAAAGAGGACTTTGTCGTGCAATGAGGTTACCAGCTCAGCCATAGTAAATAAAGCACAAGCAGACTCTTAAGTCCCAGATTCCAGGTCTTATTACCTGGATGGCATTTCTGCACCTGCTCTGGGCTGGAAGGGAATATGCCACCCTGAAGAGAAAGACACAAGCCTGGCCGCATTTGCCACCTGCTGACTAAAGAGCCCTTGGGGCTTGAATAAATATCATTGGTAGCCAAGCAGTTCTTGCCATGGACCTGGGGTGGTAGTGGCCATGGGGAGAGGCTCCTTCCGCTCGAGGAAAGGACCAGGAAGAGTGAAAACAACTCTGTCTTTAACTCGGGTGTCAGCTCACTCACAGTAAAATCAAGCACCAAGTAGAGTCCAAAAATTTCCAATTCTAGGCCCTAGCTCCTGGAAAGCATTTTGAGATTCACCCTGGTTTCTAGACCCACCCTGGGCCAGAAGGGTGCCTGCACCATGAAAGGAGAAAGACAAGCCTGGCTGCTTTCACCACCTGCTCAGCAAAGAGCACTTGGGTCTTAAATAAATGTCAGTGGGAGTGAAGCAATAGTTGCCGCAGGCTGTGGGAGATGTGCTGGGCTGGCTTCAGGTCTGACCCAGCATGGTCCTGAGGACAGAGGCCGTTTTTCTTACTGTTTCCTGTCTCTGAAGAGAAGGAGGAAGTAAAAGCTGAAAAACAGCAGGAATGAAGTCAGTGGCAAGACCAGCCAGCACCACTGATGACCAGGTCTGAGGTAAAAAGATTAACCCCTCACTCTAACCACATGTGCTATCTATAGATCTCAATCTATCACGACCCTTTCATGTAGAACCCCTTAGACTTGTAAGCCCTTAAAAGGGCCAGGAATTCTTTCTTCTGGGAGCTCGGTTCGTGAGATGCAAGTCTGCCGACACTCCCAGCTGAATAAAGCCTCTTCCTTCTTTAACCCAGTGTCTGAGGGGTTTTGTCTGCAGCTCGTCCTGCTATAGTCCTAGTGCGGTGGTCACAGGAGTGCTTATGCTGTCCCTCCCCTAACTCCTGGCAGCTCAGCATGGAGAGAGCAAGACTCCATTTGTTTGGGGGAAAGTGAAGGAAAAGAACAAGAGGCTCTGCCTGGTAATCCAGGGAATTCTCCCAGATCTTACTTAAGACCACCAAGCTGGTACCTCTATGAATCTGCAAGAGTCATAGTGTTACTGGGCTTGAGGTGTCTCTGATGCAGATATGACTGCAGTGACCAAAGACTTAGATCACAACCCTAACTTTCCTTTGAATACTGGAATAGCCTTCTCAAGAAGGATGGAAGGCTGGGCGCAGTGGCTCAAGCCTGTAATCCCAGCACTTTGGGAGGCTGAGGCAGGTGGATCACCTGAGGTCAAGAGTTCGAGACCAGCCTGACCAACATGGAGAAACCCCGTCTCTACTAAAATTACAAAATTGGCCGGACATGGTGGCACATGCCTGTAATCTCAGCTACTCAGGAGACTGAGGCAGGAGAATCACTTGAAGCCGGGAGGCAGAGGTTGCAGTGAGCCAAGATTGTGCCAGTGCACTCCAGCCTGGGCAACAAGAGAGAAACTCCATCCAAAAAAAAAGAAGAAGAAGAAGAAGAAAGGTGAAGAAGAAGAGGAAGAAGAAGAAGAAGAAGAAGAAGAAGAAGAAGAAGAAGAAGAAGAAGAAGAAGAAGAAGAAAAAGAAAAAGAAGAAGAAGAAGAAGAAGAAGAAGAAGAAGAAGAAGAAGAAGAAGAAGAAGAAGAAGAAGAGGAGGAGGAGGAGGAGGAGGAGGAGGAGGAAGAAGAAGAAGAAGAAGAAGAAGAAGAAGAAGAAGAAGAAGAAGAAGAAGAAGAAGAAGAAGAAGAAGAAGAAGAAAGGGAGGAGGAAGAGGAGGAGGAGGAGGAGAAGGAAGAAGGGGCCCAGATGTGGTGACTCATGCCTGTATGCCTATAATTCCAGCACTTTGGGAAGCCGAGGAGGGAGGATCACTTGAATCCATGAGATCAAGACCAGCCTGGGCAACATACTGAGACCCTGTGTCTACAAGAAAAACAAAAATCAGCTGGACATGGTGGCATGTGCCTGTAGTCCTAGCTACTTGAGAGGCTGAGGTGAGAGGATCGCTTGAGCCCAGGAGGTTGAGGCTGCAATGAGCCATGATCATGCCATTGCACTCCAGCCTGAGTGGCAGAGTGAGACTCTGTCTCAGAAAAAAAGAAATAAACAAAGAAAGATGGGTACACACAAACACAGACTGTGGAGATTACAATAAATAACTAGTTATTTAATGCCCAGATATTGACCAACATCCACAAGCATCAAGAGCATTCAGGAAAACATGACAATACAAAATGAGCTAAATAAGGCATGAGTGACCAATCTCAGAGTGAGAGAGATATGTGAACTTTCAGAGAAAAAATTCAAAATAGCTGTTTTGAGGAAGCTCAATGAAACTCAAGACAACACAGAGAAGGAGTTCAGAATCCTATCAAATATATTTAACAAAGAGATTGAAATAATTTTTAAGAATCAAGCCAAAATTCTCGAGCTGAAAAATGTAATTGACACACTGAAGAATGCATCAGATCTCTTACCAGCAGAACTGTTCAAGCAGAAGAAATAATTAGTGGGGTTGAAGACAGGCTATTTGAAAATACACAGAGAAGACAAAAGAAAAAATAATAAAAAACTATAAAGTGAGAAATAAAATAAAAACAATGAAGCACACCTACAAGATCTAGAAAATAGCCTCAAGAGAAAAAGTCTAAGCATTAGAGGAGGTAGAGAGAGAGATCAGCATAGAAAATCTATTTAAAGAGATAGTAATAGAGAGCCTCCCAAACCTAGAGAACGATATCAAAATTCAAATGCAAGAAGGTTATAGAACACCAAGTAGATTTCACCCAAACAAGATGACCTCAAAGGCATTTAATAAACTCCCAAAAGTCAAGGATGAAGAGAGAATTCTAAAGGCAGAAAGAGAAGAGAAACAAATAACATTTAAGGAACTCCAGTATATCCTGCAGCAGAATTTTCAGTGGAAACCTTATAAGCCAGGAGAGAGTGGCATGACATATTTAAAGAACTGAAGGAAAAAAAAAAAAAAAAAAAAACCTTTCATCCTAGAATAGTATATCCAGTGAAAATATTCTGAAGTCAGGAGTTTGAGACCGACCTGGCCAACATGGTGAAACCCCATCTCTAGTAACAATACAAAAATTAATCAGATGTTGTGGCATGTGCCTGTAGTCCCAGCTACTCAGAAGGCTGAGGCAAGATAATCACTTGAACCCAGAAGGTGGAGGTTGCACTGAGCTGAGATCGTGCCACTGCACTATAGCCTGGGCGACAGAGTGAGACTCTGTCACAAAAACATAGTACTAATAAAAGAAAAAGGCAAAAATTCAAACAACTAAACAGAAACTGGGCAAAAGAGTTGAACCACTCCTCCACAGAAGAGGAAATGTGGAGAAATGGCTAATAAAAACATGAAGAGGGTCTCAGCCTAACAGGGGGAGATTTCACGTGACACCCGCCAGACTGGCAAAAATCCCACAACCCAATCAATGTGAGTGTTAGGGAGAATGGAGAGTAGCAGAAATACCAGACACTGCTAAGAATGGTTGTGAAATATATTTTAAGCATGTTCCTAGCAAAACACAGTCCTAAGGGACCCAACCTGGCCAAACACTCTTCCACAGGGAAATGAAGACATTTCCCATGCTCCCCTCATATGAAGGGAGATCACGCTGCAATGAATATGAATCATGTCGATGTGGGTGGGTCTCAGGAAGAGAATGGAGGAGAAAAATAAACATCGAGCAGATGCTCAGAGCCATGCAGTATAACAGCAACCCCACAGGAGAATTTCTTCATATTAAAGTTCAAAACTACAGCCAAGGCAACAGAGCAAGACTCTGCTCAAAAAGACAACAGAAAGTTCCAAAACTAAATGGCATATTTTTTAGGGATGTACACATATGTGATGAAAGAAACGTACTATGAAGGAAAGTATGGGAATACTAAAGACTAAAGCAGGAAGTGATTCCCTCTGCAGGGGAAAGGAAGGGACTAGGACTCAGGCAGGGCCTCCAGGGAGGACTCAAAGTTATATCTCTTCAGATTCTATTCCCTAAACTTGATGGAGGTCCTCTGTGTCCAATGTGTTGATATTCTTTATACCTTACCCATATTGTACAAATGCTTTATTTCTATTCAATATTTAGAAGACAGTTATAAATAAGATACATTAAATAGCAGGATGGTAGATGAACATCAGGAAGGAACATCAGGAACATCCATGAAGTTCCATCCACAGAACCTCACCATGGATATGCTTATGACCAAGGGCCTGGTCTCCCCTCAAGACACAGTCAGAGATCAGAGGCCACACCATCATAGCAGTGGAGCAGCACCAGCTGGGACAGGGTCCTTCTGTGACACCTGCTATATCACAAGGCTGTGTGAATGAACTCAGCTGCCAGAACTCACAGAATATCAGTATCAGCACCGAAACATCACAGGAAAAATGGTAAGTTCTAAGTTTCTCCATTAATAGTAACTCTCAGATTAATCTCTGTCATCCATTGCTTCTCCATGAAATAACTTTTTATAGCTTTGCATGGGTCTATTTTTCAATTTATATTTTATTTTACTAACTGATTGAAAAGATATATATTGTGTGTGGTGTGTGATTTTGTCTCTGTCAGGATAATCATAGTTTAATTTATATTATTATTATACCAATATCATTTAGTTTATTTTTAAGCTTTTCAATTCTGAGGGTATTAATCAGGGTCTTTCTATCACGTGAGACAGAAAACAAATCCAAACTGTGTAAGATAAAAAAGAATTCATTGATCACGAGGACTGAGAAGCTCCCAGACTTAATTTGCTTGGGATTCAGCTACATATACAGTTTCAAGTGGCGTCCTGTAACTCTCTCTCTTTCTCTAATTCCCCAACATCGGCTCCATGTTTAGCTCCACGAACCTCTGACTTAAACAACATCACTGGCTCCTGACCAGGATTACAGCTCCACAAACCTCAAACTAGAACACCAGCCCGGCTTCTCCTCAGGTCTCCAGTTCCAAAACCTAAGACATTCGTGGCAGTACAAACTCCTCCGGGGGGGTTCCAACACCAGGACCCCAGACTTGAACTGCAGCCCCAACTCTTCCCTGGATCTCCAGCTCCACAACCCTCAGACTTAAACAACAGTAGCACCAGCTCATTTGTGAATCTCCAGCTCCACGACTCTCAAACTAGAACAGCACCAGCTCCTCCCCAGACCTCCAGCAGCAAGACCCTCAAACTAGAACAACATCAGCTCCTCCCCAGGCCTCCAGCAGTAAGAACCTCAAACTAGAACAACATCAGCTCCTCCCTCGGTCTCCAGCTGAATGACACTCAAACTAGAACAACCCAGCTCCTCCCTGGGTCTCCAGCTGAACGACACTCAAACTTGAACAACTCCAGCTCCTCCCTGGGTCTCTAGCTGAACGACACTCAAACTAGAACAACATCACTCACCCTTGGATCTCCAGCTCTACACACCTCACACTAGAAGAGCAACATTGGTTCCTCCACAGGTCTCCAGCTTTACAACCTAAAACATGAGTGGCAGCATCATCTCATCCCGGTGACTCAAGCTCCAGGACCCTCCAACTTGAACCGCAGCACCAGCTCTTCTCCAGATCTCTAGCTCGATGACCTTCCGACTTAAACAACAGAAGGATCACCTTCTCCCTAGTTTTCCAGCTCCACGGCCCTCAACCAGAACACCATCAGCTCCTCCCTGGATCTCCAGCTGCCTGACCCTCACACTAGAACACCAGCACCGGCTCCTCCGTGGGTCTCCAGCTCCACAACCTAAGACATCAAAGGCAGGATTGGCTCCTCTCATAGATTTCAGCTCCGGGACCTTCAGATTTGAACCGCAGCACCACTTCCTCCCTGGATCTCCAGCTGCACGACCCTCAAACTAGAACAACATCAGCTCCTCCCCAGGTCTCCAGCTGCACAACCCTCAAACTACAACATCAGCTCCTACCAGGGTCTCCAGCTGCATGACACTCAAATAGAAAAACAACAGCTCCTCCCTGGGTCTCCAGCTCTACAATCAGCAAACTAGAACAGCATCAGCTCCTCTCCAGGTCTCCAGCTCCACTGCTGTCAAATTAGAACAACATCAGCTTCTCCCCGGGTCTCCAGCTGCACGACCCTCAAATGAGAAAAACAGCAGCAAACTAAAAAAAACGTCCTTGGGCTTTTCTAGTTTGAGGGTCATACAGCTGGACACCTGGGAAGGAGCTGATTTAAATCTAGTTTGAACATCGTGGAGCTGGACGCCCAAGGAGCTGGTGTTTTTCCAGATTGAGGGTCGTGGAGCTGGACACCCAGGGAGGAACTGGTGTTTTTTTAGTTTGAGGGTCGCGGAGCTGGACACCCAGAGGGGAGCAGTGTTGTTCTAGTTTGAGGATGTTTGAGGGTCAGCTGCATGACCCTCAAACTAAAAAAACACCAGCTTCTCCCTGGGTGTCCACCTCCGTTACCCTCAAACTAGAATAACATTAACTCCTCCCTGGGTCTCCAGCTCCATGACCCTCAAACTAGAACAACGTCAGCTCCTCCTCATTTCTCCAGCTCCACAACATTCAGACTAGAACAACATCAGCTCCTCCCTGGATCTCCAGCTTCATGACCCTCAGACTTAAACAAGAGCAGCACCAGCTCCTCCCCGGTTCTCCAGCTCCACAACCCTCAAAATAGCAAAACATCAGTTCCTCCTGGTGTCTCCAGCTGCACGACCATCTGATCAGAAAAACATCAGCTCCTCCTCAGGTCTCTAGCAGCATGATCCTCAAACTAGAACATCAGCTCATCCCCGGGTCTCCAATTGCACAGCTCTCAAACTAGAACATCAGCTCCTACCTGGGTCTCCAGCTCCATGACACTCAAACTAGAACAACATCAGCTTCTCCCTGAGTCTCCAGCTGAAAGACCCTCAAACAAGAACAACATCAGCTCTTCCCTGAGTCTTCAGCTGCATGCGCCTCAAATTAGAACATCAGATCTTCTCAGTGACTCTAGTTGCAGGACACTCATACTAGAAAAATGCCAGCTCCTTCAAGGTTCTAAAGCTGTACGGCCCTCAAATGAAAACACCAGCTCCTCTCTGGGTCTCAAGCTGCATGAAACTCAAACTAGAACAACACCAACTCCTTTCTGGGTTTCCAGCTCCTTGACCCTCAAAGGTGAACAACATCGGCTTCTCCCCAAGTCTTCAGCCGCACGACCCTGAAACTAGAACATCAACTCCTCTCAGGTCTCCAGCTGCAAGACACTCATACTAGAAAAACTCCAGCTCCTCCTGGGTTCTACAGCTGCACTACCCTCAAACTAAAGAAACACCAGCTTCTCTCTGGGTTTCCAAGTGCACAAACCTCAAACTAGAACAACCCCAGCTCCTCTCTGGATCTCCAGCTCCATGACCCTCAAACTGGAACAACATCAGCTCCTCTCTGGGTCTTCAGCTGCAGGACACTCATACTAGAAAAACACCAGATCCTCCCGGGTTCTACAGCTGCATGACCCTTAAACTAAAGAAACACCAGCTCCTCTCTGGGTCTCCAGCTGCATGAACTTCAAACTAGAACATCAGCTCCTCTCCAGGTCTCTAGCTGCAGGACACTCATACTAGAAAAACGCCAGCTCCTCCTGGGTTCTATAGCTACATGACCCTCAAACTAAAAAACACCCACTTCTCCCCAGGTCTCCAGCTGCATGAACTTCAAACTAGAGCAACACCATCTCCTCTATGGGTCTCCAGCTCCATGACACTCAAACTAGGACAACATCATCTCTTCCCCGTGTCTCCAGCTCCATGAACTTCAAACTAGAATAACATCAGCTCCTCCCCGAGTCATCAGCTGCACAACCCTTAAACTAGAACATCAGCTCCTCTGCGGGTCTCCAGCTGCAAGACATTCATGCTAGAAAAACTCCAGCTCCTCCCGGGTTCTACAGCTGCATGACACTCAAACTAAAGAAACACCCACTCCTCCAAGGTCTGCAACTGCATGAACCTCAAACTAAAACACACCAGCTCCTCCCCAGGTCTCCAGCTCCATGACCCTCCCATTGAAACACGCCAGCTCCTCCCTGGATCTCCAGTTCCAAGACCCTCCAATTAAAACAACCCCAGCTCCTCCCGGGGCTCCAGTTGAAAGATCCTCAAACTAGAACACCTCCCCTTCCTAGATCTCCATCTCCACGACACTCACAGAAGAACAGCAACACCGGCTCCTTCATTGGTCTTCAGCTCTACAACCTTAGACATCAGTGGCAGCACCAGCTCCTCCGGAGACCTCCAGCTCAACAACTCTCATAGACTTAAAAGGCAGCACCTGCTCCTCCCCAAGGTTCCATTTCCGCCACCCTCCAATTTTAACAGGGGTAGCACCAGCTATTGTCCAGGTCTTCAGTCCCACGACCCTCCCTGAACAATCCCTTCTCATGAAATTCAGCAGTCAAGAAAACTGCAGCAGAAGTAAATGAATACATGTTTTGTTTTCAAATCGACATATCTTTTATGTTCACGCAACTCAGTTAACTTTTCTACTTTCCATTAACCTTGCAATCTACTTATGTCCAATGTGAGATAGAAATACACCATTTGAAATGATGTTTAAAAACCGAGAAATATTTTTTAATATGATCATCACACAGCTGTAGACACAATCTTATTTTTCTCTGCCTGTGCAGAAATCTTATGAAAATTCAAACTATGAATTTCTTTGTTGAGATTCCCAGAATACACATTAGTTCCAAATGTTACTCCCCTCCTTAAAATATTTTAACATGTGGCCATCACCTGAGCATAAATGCCAGCTCCCATCCACAGCCCATGGTGCCTAGCACGGCCCTACCCTCTGCCCTGGTCTATGGACTCCCCTCTTAAATGCTAGCTCCCATCCACAGCCCACAGTGCCCAGAGTGGCTCTGCCATCTGCCCTGGCCTATGGTCTCCCCTCTTAAATGCCAGTGTCCACACATAGCCCACAGTGCCCAGCACAGCCCTGCCCTCTACCCTACCCTCTGCTCTGGCCTAAGGTCCCTCCCCTCTGCCATTCCCTTCCTGCCGGACAGGCCTCTGTCACTTCCTCAAACCACACAGGTTCAGGCCTGACTCTGGGCCTTTGCCTTGCTATGCCCTCTGCCTGGGGTGCTTTTCCTGGGCTCCACATCCTCCTCTCAACCCACTCAGCTCCAGCCTCTTGTCACCCCTCAGGTGGATGCACACACGCGTCCTCTCACCTCTCCCATCCCCTGCCCTGGCCTTTGCACAGGCTCTTCTCTGTGCTGGAAACACTCCCCGTCTCACCACAGGGATTCATTCTCTAATTACCATTCATCCTTGGACTCTCCACTGAAATACCACTCCCTGCCCAACCCCTCACTCCGACTTAACCTTGGTTAGGTTGCCAACCCCTATCTCCTGACTCCAGGAAGCTAGATACTATCCTAGCACTTGGAAGTTCCCCATTGCCACATTTTGCACACCTGTCATTATTCTATTAGGTTGGTACAGAAGTCATAGTGGTTTTTGCCATCACTATTAATGAACCGGCTCCTCCCCACTATTTTTTGCCATTACTTTTAATGACAAAAACCGCAATGACTGCTGCATCAACCTATTAGAATCATTTCTATTTATGCATCCATCATCTGCCTTCCCCTCTAGAAAGGAAGCTCCATGAGAGTAGAGGCTAAATCTACTGAAATCACTCCACCTTCCCAGCACATTGTTTGCCAATAGTTATTTACCAAATGACTAATAGAGAAATACCTTCACTGTTGCTGGGATGAGGCACATGACATGCCCCTTTGAAAGTCAATTCCATGGACAGTTAGCATTCGCTCATCACTCCTGCACCCGAGGCATGGCTGGGCTTAGGCTGATCTACTCTGGGCTTGACTCTAGGTTGAGGATGGGAACCACGTGTGCACCACATGCCTCTCTTCCTGCAGCCAGAGCCGCCATTCCTTGGGGCATGTGCATCATCTCGTGGGGGAAAATCAAGAGCCTTAGAGGGCAGGCCTGGCAGTACGCACAACTTCCAGGCTTCTGCTTGTGCCGTGTCTGTGAAAGTCTTGTTGGCAGAAGTAAGTCACCCAGCCACAAGCAACACCTATAGGATGGATAAGTCCATCTATCCTCCCTCCGGCCCTGGCAAGGATGTGGCTGTGTCATACTGTTACGGGGGAGTGAAATATTGAGGCCCAACATTAAATCACCCACAGAAAGAAATGTCAGCTTCTGTGTCCCCACGTTATAATCATTCTTCACCAACGGGTTCGCCTAAGCTGACTTCCCTTTGCAATGGTGTCTGCAGGTCTAGGCCAGTGCTTGTCCCCGTGGAGGACAGAGAAGCCTCAACTGGCTTCCATCTGTTGGAAAGAACAAGATATTAGCTTGGCGCAAAACAACCACAAGCCCCAGGTGGCCCACGTCCCGTGAGACAGGAGAGGGGCAGAAAACTGTAAGAGCTCAGGAAAACTTGCATCCCCAGCACCCTCCCCTGTGTCCCCAGCCCCCTCCCCTACATGGCCCCATTTCTTCCTTTTCTTTCTTTCTCTTCCTTTCTCTCTCTCTCTCTCCTTCTTTCCTTCCTTCCTTCCTTCCTTCCTTCTTTCTCTTTCTTTCTTTCTTTCTTTCTTTCTTTCTTTCTTTCTTTCTTTCTTTCTTTCTTTCTTTCTTTCTTTCTTTCTCTTTCTTTCTTTCTCTCTCTTTTCTTTCTTTCTCTCTCTCTCTCTCTCTTTCTTTCTTTCTTTCTTTCTTTCTTTCTTTCTTTCTTTCCTTCCTTCCTTCCTTCCTTCCTTCCTTCCTTCCTTCCTTCCTTCCTTCCTTCCTTCCTTCCTTCCTTCCTTCCTTCCTTCCTTCCTTCCTTCCTTCCTTTCTTTCTTTCTCTCCCTCATCTGGCTCTGTCATCCAGGCTGCAGTGCAATGGGATGATCCTGGCTTACTGCAACCTTCACCTCCCGGGCTCAAGCAATCCTCAGCCTCCACAGTGGCTGGGACTACAGGCGCATGCCACCACACCCAGCTATTTTTTTTTTTTTTTTTTTTGAGACAGGGTTTTGTCATGTTGCCCTGGCTGGTCCCGAACTCCTGAGCTCAAGCAATCCTCCCGTTTCAGCCTCCCAAAGTGTTGAGATTACAGGTATGAGCCACCGAGTCCAGCCTGCTTTATTTTTCTTTACAGTACTTGGAACCTTATTTATTTATTTATTTATTTATTTATTTAGACGGAGTCTCACTCTGTCTCCTAGGCTGGAGTGCGTGGCATCATCTCGGCTCACTGCAACCTCTGCCTCCCTGGTTCAAGTGATTCTCCTGCCTCAGCCTCCCGAGTACCTGTGACTACAGGAGTGTGCCACCACGCCCGGCTACACCTTGATCTCAGAGACTTTTGGCCCCCAGAACCGAGAGAAAATAGATTTCTGTTGTTGAAGCCCGCAGTCTCTGGAACACTGTTAAGTAGCCCAGGGAACAGAACCTGGCACAGAACCTGGCCAGCCCTCCTGGGCGAGCTGCTTTCTGCCAGGCTCTGGGGGTGGCAGGTAGCGTTTCATTGATCTCCTCCAGCGCTTGCCCCTGTTATGACTTCAGAAGTGTCTTTCATCTTCCTAATGTTGATAGCCTCACACAGGTGACATCGTACTGGCATCCGAGAACCAGCACACATGTATGCAGTAATTTGAGATATTAGTTATATTTCTGCATAGTCATGGTCATACTCATAAATTTAATTGGACTTATTTTTTAAGAAAGTGAAAGAAACCCTGAATTCTCCATTGTCGTGTAGGCCTCAGTTCCAGGAACTGTCCTGCAAGTTTCTTGAAGAAAAGTGCTCCCAACCTGTACGTGGGGTCTGTAGACAGCTGCCTCATAACCTGGGCCCTGGACAGCTCTGAAGTCAGAGGAGAGGGGCTTCAACAGGTTGTGGTGGGGTGAAATCCTGTCCGTCACCCACGAGGAGAGACTAATGCAGTGGAACCCTCTCTGAAGCAGCGAAACATGGTCGGGAATCGTCGGTCACCAAGCCATCCTTTTGAAAGTTCTTCACGGGACGATACGTCTTAGAATTTTTAACACATAGTGAAGTGCCACGAGATGGCTTACCTGTCCCGTTCCTACTGACGTACCTTTATATTCAAAGTAGAAACAGAAATCACCTTCTACATAACAAAGTCCTGAAAATTGTTAGAGCTCTTAAGCCACGTGGTTCCTCAGCACCACATGAGCTGATCCATCCCAGTTAATGATCATGCGGACAGACTAGGATGTAACTGTAGACGCGTCGGTATTTTATATGTATCAAATTTCATTTTTAAAAGATAGTTTTAGAGGGCAGAAATGTTATAGAAGAAATTTTAATGTTCCACAAAAGTATAAAAAGTAGAAAAGGAAACTAGTGCATGTGAACTAAGACTCCATGAAAAGTACCCAGGGGTTGAAGCTGCACAACTTCATGGACAGAAGTCTGCATAAATATTTAAGCGATGTTAGTTCCTGAACATCAGGACTGAACATACAAGCAAGCCGCGGCAGGTCTGAGGTCAGAGCCCTCTGGAGCCCTCGTTGGGAAGGCCCGGCTCAGGGGGCTTCCGATACTGGTTGAGGAGGGGAGACATGCCACTCACCTCTCCCAGGGAGCCCCCAGCCACGGACTCTGGAAAGAACCACGGTGCAGAACATGAGGAGCAGCCACCAGGCGGCGGGTGCACCTGCGTCCCCTCCTGGGTCTCTTCTGCATCCCCTGCCTTTATCGAGGCAGCAGGGTCCACAAGTGCTCAGGGACCATGTGCAGGACACTCCAGGAAAGACCACACAATCTGAACTGGGAGCCACAGAGAGAGGACCTAAGGGGAAGGGCAGACACCCCACCCCTCCCCACACCCTGTCCTCTGCTCCCTGCCCCCGGCAATCACCTGGGTCTGTGGCAGCAGCTGTGGTGACAAAGGCTGAGGGCAGGACCCAGCCCTGCGGGGGAACCTCCCCTCCATGTGGGGCTCCAGCAGGATGGGACCAGCCCTATTACTTCTTTCTCCCTCCGTCTTCCCAGCACTTGGCCCAGGCCTGCCGCAGCCATGGGAGTGCACAGCTCAGCAGGTAACTAAATCCCCAGCTTTCTAGCTAGAGAATGAAAATGAGGGTTCCCAAGGAGAAAGGACATTTTAGGGAGATTCGGGAGAGGGAGAGTCTTGGTAAGTGGTGTGTGGCCTCCTGGGATGCCCTGAGCTGCACACATGTGGATTTGAGCTCATGGGCAGACCTCAGCCTAGACCCTGGTGGTGCACACACAGGGCAGATGCAAACAGCCCTGAAGGCTTTGAGAAAGGAACTGGCTGTGGAAACCCAGACCACAAAATGTTAGTTGAAACTTGCAGCCTGAATTTAATTGGGTTAATGCTCACCAAAACAAACCAATACAAAATCAACATTCTTCACCGGAGTAAAATAAGATGCAGAGTCTCCTAACATAATATTCACGGTGTCTAGAATGCAATTCAACCTTACTAGGATATGAAGATCCAGGAAAATCTCAACTCGCTCAGGAACCAGCCAGCCCATGCCTATGCCAAGACGACTGAGATGTTGTGATCTGCTGACAAAAACATGAAAATAGCTGTGATAAAATAACTCCACCCATAGTCACAAACACTCTTAAAGCGAATGAGAAAGGAGAAAATCTCAGGAAAGAACTAGAAGATGTAAATGTAAACCAAATGGACATCGTAGAATGGAGGGGCAACAAGTTCTTTTTGAAAAAACTTCACTGGATGGGATTATAGAAGATGGTAAAGAAATATCAGAATAGAACAAAGAGTCCATGGATTTGAATATAGGTCAATGGAAATTATCCAATCTTATCAACAGAGGAAAACATGAGAAAGGAATGTTTTAAATGAGATTATCTTCTCGTGGAGACTCAGTGTGCAGACTAGCTCGTAACTCTTCTGTCACTGGAGGGGCAGGTGAAGGAGACCTACATGGAGATCGATTCATAAATTCCAAGTAGCAAATATGGATTCTAGGCAAAGTATGAAAAGTTAACTATGTACATTTTATTTCATAGACAGTGATGCACTATGTAAAACTAAATCACCCCAAATATAATGATAGAGATATGATGCAAATCAAAAGATGAAAAATAAAGCAAAAGCCATGCAAACCCTCATCAAAGACAGCAGGATAAGCCATGTTAGCATTAGGCAAAGTACGCTTTGAAGCAAACAAAATCACCAGAGATAAAGAGAAGAAATAAATAGTGACAAAAGGGTCAAGAAAACAACAATCCTAAACATGAATTCCCCAAGTGTCAGAACTCTAAAATACTTGAAACAAAAATTTAAAAACCCAAGTCTTTGCTGTTGTGAATAGTGCCGCAATAAACACACGTGTGCATGTGTCTTTATAGCAGCATGATTTATAATCCTTTGGGTATATACAAGGGTGGTTTGATAGATCAAAAAGTAAAACCGACTGATGCAATACATCATATTAACATTCTAAAGAATAAAAATGACATGATAATATTAACTGATGCCAAAAGGCAGTTGAGAAAGTAATATCAATCTATGATAAAAACTCAGCAACAAAGATTAGAGGAGAACTTCTCCAACCTGAACAGGGCATCTGCAGAAGGTCTACAGCTGGCATCACACTAGACAGTGAAGGACTCATGCTTTCGCAGTGAGATCAGGAAGAAGATAGGAATGCCCAGATTTTCTAATCCTATTGGACATTACATTTAAAATCCCAGTCTTACAATAAGGCAAGAAAAAGAAATAAAATGCATATTGATTGGAGAGAAAACAACAGTGTCCTTAGTTGTAGATGACATGATTTTACACCCAGAAAATCTCAAGAAACACAAAAACTAACTAACTAAATATCTCCCAGAAATAGTGAATGAATTTAGCAAAGTAGAATTTATGATCAACAAACCATATTTCTACATTTACATAGAAAGCCAATCATATTTTTACATAATATCAACGTATAATTGGAGATTCAATTTTTTAAAAAAATGCCTTTGTGTAATAGATCCAAACAATGAAACATTTAGGTATGAATCTTTCCAAACATGTACAGGATCTCCATGTACTACAAGAGGCCTATGAAGACAGTTTTTGCATATATGTACATATGTATAAACAAATGGGTGTTGTGGTGGGTGGGTACTGTGGTGGGCAAGTGTTGACTCAGGTGTGGTGGGCGGGTGTTGTGGTGGGAAGGTGTGGGCTCAGGTGTTGTGCTGGGCGGATGTTGTGGTGGGCAGGTGTGGCTCAGGTGTTGTGGTGGGTGGGTATTGCGCTGGCCAGGTGTGGACTCAGGTGTTGTTGTGGGCGGGTGTTGTGGGCAGTTGTGGGCTCAGGTGTTGTGGTGGGAGAGTGTTGTTGTGTGCAGGTGTTGTGGTGGGCAGGTATTGTGCTGGGCAGGTGTGGACTCAGGTGTTCTGGTGGGCGGGTGTTGTGGTGTGCAGGTATTGTTCTAGGCACGTGTGAACTCAGGTGTTGTGGTGGGTGGGTGTTGTGGTGGGTGGGTGTTGTGGTGGGCAGTATTGTGCTGGGCAGGTGTTGATTCAGGTGTTGTGGTGGGCAGGTGTTGTGGTGGGCAGGTGTTGGCTCAGGTGTTGTGGTAGGTGGGTGTTGTGGTGGGTGGGTGTTGTGGTGGGTGGGTGTTTTGGTGGGCAGGTGTGGACTCAGGTGTTGTTGTGGGCAGGTGTTGTGGTGGACAGGTGTTGGCTCGGGTGTTGCGGTAGGTGGGTGTTGTGGTGGGTCGGTGTTGTGGTGAGTGGGTGTTTTGGTGGGCAGGTGTGAACTCAGGTGTTGTGGTGGGTGGGTGTTGTGGTGGCAGTATTGTGCTGGGCAGGTGTTGATTCAGGTGTTGTGGTGGGCAGGTGTTGTGGTGGGTGGGTGTTGTGGTGGGCAGTATTGTGCTGGGCAGGTGTTGATTCAGGTGTTGTGGTGGGCAGGTGTTGTGGTGGGTGGGTGTTGTGGTGGGTGGGTGTTGTGGTGGGCAGCATTGTGCTGGGCAGGTGTTGACTCAGGTGTTGTGGTGGGCAGGTGTGGGCTCAGGTGTTGTGGTGGGTGGGTGTTGTGGTGGGTGGTGTTGTGGTGGGTGGGTGTTTTGGTGGGCAGGTGTGGACTCAGGTGTGGTGGTGGGCAGGTGTTGTGGTGGGCGGGTGTTGCCATAGGTTTGTCACCTCTTCCCGCCCCAGGAAAGTACTGGTTCCCAAGAGCACTCCCAGGTGTTGGGTTGAGGTTTTCCACTGTGAGATCCAGCACCAATTCTGGGCCCCAGGAAATTCTCTCTGGACTATGTGCTCTTACCCCGTGCATGGATATTGAGCTATTGGTAGGTCTTTACAAATAATACTGGGTCCATTATTCTGAGAGGAGCTGAACTCCTTTGTGAGACATCACATCTGAAACACCAGGGTCAAAAGCCAGGTGAACTCCCGGCCTGCACTGTCAACCTCACTAGGTGCCAGTCTTCTTTGCCGGGTCCGGCAGTCTGCTGGTGAAACTGGACTCTCCCAGCCTTTCTGGGTCCGGCCGTCTATTGGCGAAACTGGACTCTTCCAGCCTTTCTGGATCTGGCTGTCCGCTGGCGAAACTGGACTCTCCCAGTCTTTTTGGGTTCGGCCGTCCACTGGCCAAACTGGACTCTCCAGGTTTTCCTGCATGTGTCACAAGCCAGTTGCGTTGTGTTGTTATTTGCAAATGGTAAGATGCTTCCATTTTTAGCCGTATTGTTTGATGACTTTTGGCAAAATAACAGTTGAAGAACAGAATGTAGTAATTGGCTACGCTGATCTCACTTTATTCCCGTTTTTCCTTTTTCCTTTTAATTTTGGTAGCAGCTTCATTGAGATGTAATTCACCTACCTTACGATTCACCCATTTACAGTGCACAATTCCTTGATTTTTAGTGGTTCACAGAGCCGTGCGACCATCACCACAATCAAAAGGAAACCCCACGCCCTTGAGTTATCACCGCCAAATTCTCCCGAGTCCTCAGCAGCCCGTCATCTACTCTCCATCTCCAGAATTTGCTTATTCTGGACATCGATAAAAATGAAATCGATATGTGGCCTTTCCTGGTGGCTTCCTGCCCGGAGCGTGAGGTTCCGAGGTTTATCGTGTGGCCGTGGCCACGTCTCCTTCCTTCCTGTGGCCAAGCAACTTCCTATAGTGCGAGATTGTTGCCACTCAGCACTAAAGAGGCAAATAAACGAATGCAGCAGCTCCTCACCCTGTGGAACCAAGCGGCTCAGTGTCCTGATTCCTCACTCCAAGGCCCCTTCACAAGCCACCTACACTGCACCTGGTTTTCTCCTTTATTCTAATTCATTTGTAAGAAATCTTTAAAGCGTCTACTTACTAGTTAATTGCATGTTGACAATTTTTTTTAAACAAATAATTTTCTATTTTGACATACTTAAATGTATTAATCTTTTTCTTTCCTTATTTATTTCTATATTTATCTTTTCCTTTATTTTCTTTAACGCTTTTCAGGATTTATTTTCAATGCTTATTGTTTATTATTGAATTTATGTATGGATTTATATCACTTAATTTATTATTTTGGATAATGTGAGGTTGGTGACTGTAATTTTTTTCCAATCTGTAATTGACTCCTTCTAATATTATTTATTAAATTGTAGATTTGTCTTTTTCCTTCCTACTTAATAGAATGTATATCGCATACCAATTCCTGTTGAATAAACAGTGCTCATTCCACTTTTATTGTCTATTTATTTGCCAGTGTCTTAATGTCCCATAAGGATAATCAATTCCCTATTTCCCCATCAGTCACCACCTACGTGTCCATAGTACACATTAATTTCAGAGTATGTCAGAGCACATGTTCAATGTTAGCTACTTTAAAAATTAATGTAGCAAGCCATGCCTTGTAACAATGTTCTTGGGACTATCACCTGATAGTATTAAATATCATGCAGTTTGAGAAGCAAGGTGCACTCAGCCACATGGACCACATGCACACACAAGACTCGGTGAGATATCAGGAATATTTTTTTCTTAAATCAGAAATCACTGGTTATTTTTTGATATTCTAAGTGCAGTTTTCTCCAAATTATAACTCCCTGGTTTCTTCCAAAGTATTCAGCCAGAAAGAGATATAAATGTACATTTGAAATTGCCCAAAATGATGACTGATATAGAATACTGTCCTTCTCTAAAATATCCAGTCATTAAACTTTGAAAAGTTATACTAGTGAGAACAGACAATCACCAGCCAGAGGGTATTAATTTGAAAGCAGACAAAAATGGTTTTATATTTCTATTTTGAATGTTCCATATAAAACAATTACAAATATCTGTTTTAGTGATCTGTGTCATAGTTAGCCTGCACTTAGTACAAGTACAAAATAACAGTGATTAAAATGAAAGCATTATACTTACTACTTTTTTTTTTACTTTACACCATTTTAAATGAAATAATACAGCAAAAGAATATTTAAATGAAAACAACATATATACTATTTTTATGCAATGTTCAGCCCCCTTAGTTCAAAGGAAGATAGAAAAGAATGTTTATTATTCCTGTGAGAAGGAGGGGCACAGTCATTTCTATGAGTGTTTGACTTCAGGGTAAGTTACAATTTAAAATTTCCTACTGGGTTAATAGCAGGTACCATAAGTTCAGAAGAGCAGCAGTAATTACTTCTCCCAAATGCAGAGATTTATCGGGAATATCATGCAGCTTAGCATTACGCATATCCTGTTCTTCTCATTATGGCTTAAAATACATGCAATTTAATGTTACTTCTCCGAAAATATCCAAAGACTATGTCATAATCAGATTAGTATATTTGGCTATTTCAAGTTACATATTTTCTTCTTATAATTCAGTTTCTTTATGAAAGCACATACAAAAAGTACGTGTATAACAGAGGATGACTGATTCTGAACATCTCTGCCCTGTGATGAACAGGACATATATTTAACAGATTTCTCTGGATTGAACTAGTCTGGGTGTCGTACATGGTTTGGTAATTCAGGCACTATGAAGAATTGTGTAAATCTTGAACAGGCTATTTTTCTTTCTAAATTGTCTAAAGATCACAGTCAATTACTTCATATATATATCAAGCTCTCTACAGCTTCAAACCATTGATGTCCCAGCAAATTCTATGTTCGCTTTATTTTATCTTCTCTACTCCCTTAATAATCAGCCTTGCTTGCTGCTGAGACCTCCATTATGTGCATGTGGCTTCCTGTTTCATGTGGTTCTGGATGCTTCTCTCTCTCCAGGCCTCTGTGCCCCACACTCTGCTGCATCTTACTCTGTGTTCCCATAATAGCTTCATTAAACTCGAGCAAACACTTCTCTTGCTGGGCTTGATTTCACTCCAGTACATGACAACAATTTGGACACTGTCTTAAGCACTCATTAACTCACAGTTATTTTAATGATCTACTTATTTATTTCTTGTTACTGACTTCTCCAGCTTCATCACAGGCGTCTGAGGATGAGAAGTGAAACTGAAGCCAGGACAGAGGATTACTAGAGCAATATGAACTACATTATCCTAAAAAATTAATAAAAAATTAAAAAATAAACAGTACTCTTTTTACATGAAGCTTAGTGTCTATGTTTGCTCTCCCTGATAAATTAATTCCTTACCTTGAGGGTCCTAGATTTCCCAAGCAAATAGAAGTTAGCTTTTCACAAACCCAGAGCCAGATAGCCTTAATGTTCCCTTCAGCTTGACCAAACTTGTGACAGTTTCTTCCTAATCAGGGGACCTTGTCCTCCCTTTTCTTAGAACATTTACTTTAGAAAATTCTCCAGTGTGAATTCTTCCTTTGACCCTTTGAGATGCAAATCTTCTCCCAACCTCTGGCTAGGTTTACAATTTAGGACTGTCTTTCTTTCTCAAGGAGACATCCCTTTGAAATGTAATCATCAGGAGAGAGAGAGCCCTCATCCCTTAACCTCTGTGGGAGGGCGGGAGCCTAACTTCCCTAAACACCAACTAGCAAACACAAAGTAATCCATATAATTCAAAGTTACCCACATAATTTATTTTAGTGAGGTCACTATATTAGTGTCTTTTCATGCTGCTGAGAAAGATATACCTGAGACTGAGCAATTTACAAAAGAAAGAAGTTTAATGGACTCACAGTTCCACATGGCTGGGGAGGCCTCACAATCACGGTGGGAGGCAAGGAGGAGCAAGTCACGTTTTACACGAAGGGCAGCAGGCAAAGAGAGAGAGCTTGTGCAGGGGAACTCCCTTATAATACCATCAGATCTCATGAAACTTATTCACTATCACAAGAACAGTATGAGAAAGACCTGCTCCCATGATTCAATTACCTACCATTGGGTCCTTCCCACAACATGTGGGAATTATGAGCGTTACAAGACGAGATTTTGGTGGGACACAGCCAACCCATATCCGGCAGCTATTTTATTTTAAAGTAAAATCAAATTATATAACTTAGAGTTATATGTCATAATTATATATTTTAATTGTGTATATCATCATATGTATACACACATACTAGTTCTATTCTAAAAGTTGAGTATGCTATTCTTATAATATAGCAAATGAGGTGCTAGCAAGCCAATGGGAAACCAGTCTCCACTACTGAAAATATAACTTTAAAAGAACGACCAGGAAGAGAACTTCTTAATATGGACAGTGGAGATTTTGTGTCAGAATATTAAGTCCTCTGGGCAGGCCATTAGAAATTGGTAGCTAAGGATCCTAAAAACACCACATACAGAAGTCACACTATAAAGTCCTGAAAATATTCTTAAATATGGTGAGAAGCATATCAACAGGTAAAAAGTATGTTTTTACTTCTCTTCTTGGAAAACAGAAGAAAGACTACTAGAAAACAACCAATGAAACATGGGAAGTTAACAAAGTGGGTAACACTGGTTTGTATTATTAGAAGAGTCCTTCAGAGTTGCATGTGACAGGCAGGGCAAATGTAGAGTGAGCAACAGAATGCCTTGGAGATGGGACAGGATCTTAAATTAGGAAGGAACACATACATTTGATAAGGAAAACCTCCAAAGCAGAAACAAGCACAACAAATTCAGAGTCTCTCTACTTTGACCTCAAGCAGGGACACTCAAGAAAAGAAAAATAATCAGTTTCAGATACAGGGGAAAGAGTCTCAGGAAGCCATATGTTCATTATGTCAGTCAAGGCTGTTGATTACTAAATAACCAAAAGTACACTATATACTTTAAATGAAAAAGTGATTCATTATTGAATAAGTTGTTCATTGAATCATTAAATAATGATTGGAGGAACAGAGTAGCTGTGTATCTGCTTCTCCCGCCAGGTGCCTCCTCAGAAACATACAACCACATCTTACCTGGGGAGAAACCTCCAACTCTGCAACTTATGCAACTGTGGGCACAAAACAAGTATTTTGACTAGAGGAAAATAGCTACTACTGCCACCAGAAAGGTGCCATTCTGTGACCTGGCAGCCATTAGAAACCTGTGCTGCTGTTAATTATGAAAGATAACATCAATTCACTGCTCACATCTGCAAAAAGCAGAAGTTCTATACTGAATTTTTTTCCTTACACTATTCCATTCTGTAGAGACATCTCAAATGGGCCTATTTAAGTAACAAAAGACTCAGTTCTAACTCCAAATGGAGCTAGAAATATGTTTTGATTCCTTGCAAGAATGATAGAACTTGCATTTTCTTATACATAGAACGGGTATTCGAAATGCATTCTTTGCCATCCTTCATTTTATACTAAACTTTCAATAGCCAGCAGAAATGTACAATAAAATGTTTAACAAAACTTCATCTCATATGAACAAAGTCACATTTTTACATAAGGTGACATTGCTAGTTGAGTGTTCTTCAGCACATTATTTTCAATTTCAATTCAATTTTCAATCTTTCAATTCTAAGATCATTACTGACAAGGATCTATCTATCAGAGGAGTTTTGAAAATTAAAGAATAATATTATTTGTGAAAATATTTCTGGGGATAAGTTGATAAACACTTTGTCTTTTTAAGTTTTTACTGTATCAGGCTAAAAAAGAAAATCTGGTGATCTTCAGTTGCTCTACTTATTTTTTTCAATATTTAAAAATTTTAAAACTATGATATGATTTACTTATTGATGACGTATATTTTTCACTGACAATTTCAAGGCCTAGAGGACAAAAATCTTTTTCTATTTTGTTCGATTATGTTTGCCAGGAGATTGATATAGGGTAAGTCATAGGCCCGTAATAAAAACGAATGAATGAATAAATGTCTTTTTTTAAAAAATAGGCACAAGAGTTAGGATAAAACTCCTCTTTCTCATCCTCAAACACTGATTAAGTAGTTTGAATTAAATAATCAATTGCTATAGTTCATCTATTTTGTCAGTAGGTGTCTTAGTTTGGAATGCTATAACACAATATCATAGATTGGATGGCTTATAAACAACAGAAATTTTTTTTTTCAAAGTTCTGGAGGCTGAAAGTCTGAGTTCAGTGTGTCACCATGATGGGGTTCTTGTGAGGCTCCTCTTCTGGGGTGCAGACCACCGACATCGTGTTGTAGCCTCACATGGTGGGAAGAGGGCAAGAGAGTTATTTAGCTCTTTTTCATAAGGCCACTAATCCCATTCATGAGGATCCACTGTCATAACCTAACTACCTCCAAAATCCCTGCTATCATATAGTATTTCACTGTGGATTAGATTTCAAGACATGTATTTTGAGAGGGACACAAACATTCAGTCCATTACAATAGGGCTTGTAAGTGATAAATGGGTACCCATATCTATGTTATAACTATACATTTCTTTTTATTTTTGTCAGTGTACATATATAACATGTTCTTGGGTGTATAAATAAGGTATGGAAATACACAGTTTTTAAATTTTTGTGCCTTTTGTAATTATAATTCAATGTTTTTTCATATTCTTATATAAATGCAATAATTGCTTGTAAATTACTCAGATATGTACATTGAAAGTACAATCTAAGATTTAAATTGACAAACGAAAAATTATGGATGGTAGAATTACTAAATGAAATGGCTTTCATTGTGACATAGAATGTACTTAGAATTTTTTACTTGAAAATGTTTCTAATTCTGAAATAAAATATTAAAAATAAAAAGATATTTGAAACTAGACTTTTCTAGCAGTGGTCTGTGAAGATAATTTTTGGAGAGTATATGACAATATTTATTTAGATAAATTCGTTTCTTAAGTAGGAAATAAATGTGGTATCATTAGCATTTCACATACTGTCTCACACAACCTTTAACTTGAAGTATAAAACTGTGTTTCTTTATTGCCAGTTGTATCTGTTTTTAAGGATTTGTCTTATTATAAAAAATAGGGTATAATAGAACTTAAAGTCATAGGAAGTTCTTTGAATTTGGTTCATATACTTTTCCTGTTTCTCAATTCTGGAAAATAGATATACCTGGACTAGTATGCATTTCAGAGAAGGCAGAATGGAAAGCTTCTCTCTTCAAATGAGAAGTAGACCTTACCAGAATTAAATTTGAAATTTATGTTCTAATTTCTTATTTTATTGACGCAGATACACACCTAAAAAAGCAGTCACTGAGGCTTTTTTTTTTTTTTTTTTTTTGAGATGGAGTCTCGCTCTTTTGCCCAGGCTGGGGTACAACGGCACAATCTCAGATCACTGCAACCTTCGTCTTCTGGGTTCAAGAAATTCTCCTGCCTCAGTCTCCCTATTAGCTGGGATTACAGGTGAGCTCCACAATGCCTGGCTAATATATATATTTGTGTTTTTAGTAGAGATAGATTTCCACAATGTTGGCAAGGCTGGTCTCAAACTCCCAACCTCAGGTGATCCACCCGCCTTGGCCTCCCAAAGTGCTGGGATTACAGGTATGAGCACTGAGGCTTATTTTTCTTAACTTTATGAATAATTTTTAATGTGTCTACTCTGTGTAGTACAAGACACGTTAAGCATACAGAAGCAAAGGGACTTAATATTTTGGGACACATATTATATTTCGAAATATTTGTCTTATTTTATATCGTTATTTTCACAATTAACTTTGGAATTGATGGTACCATTATTATTTTACAGTAGACAAAACAGAAACTGACTAACTCATTCAAGGTCAAGTATTCCTGCTGATTCACTATTCTAAAAAGACCAGATAGCAATTGTTGACTGAGAATCTATCCTTTCAAGCACACTATTTCTTGAAAACACTCTGGCATTCATCCCTCCCCTTTTCATTTTATTTAAAAAGAAATAGTAAATTAATAAATTAATAAATCCAGTTAAGAATATCACCATTATCCTCCCTCCAACTCTCCTTAGATAGTTAACTTGCCAGTTTTCTTCCACAGCCTCAGATCTTAGAGGACAATATGGTTTTGTCTCTAAAATCTAACTTCACATGAGCTGATGCTTCATTAAAAAAAGATAAATGCAATTATGTTGTGAATTTCTTGTGACTTCCTAGAATTTGTGCTTCTAAATCTACTTTGACTTCAATTTACGTATACACAAAACACATGCAACTATACACAATCATTTGTATTATTGCAGTAACAAATTATCACAAACATCGTGGTTTAAACTAACACAAATTTATTTTGTTGCAGTTCTGAAAATCAGCTTTCCCAAATGAGTTTTACTGGAACAAAATCAAGATTTCCGCATGGTCATGCCCTCTCTGGAGGTTCCAGGCAAGACTCTGTTTATTTAACGTTTTTAGTTTCTAGAGGCTGCCAAGGTTCCCTGACTATGGCTTTCTTTTAGTTTTAAAGTCAGCAATGGGCAAGTGTCTTTCTTACATCTCATCACTCTGACATTGACGCTTCTTTTACCTGCTCCTTCACTTTTTTTTTTTTTTTTTTTTTGGAGACTGAGTCTCACTCTGTCACCAGTGGTAGGATCTCGACTCACTGCAACCTCCGCCCCGCTGTTTCAAGTGATTCTCCTGCTTCAGCCTCCTGAGTAGCTGGGACTACAGACGCCCGCCGCCACGCCCAGCGAATTTTTGTATTTTTAATAGAGACTGGGTTTCACCATGTTGGCCAGGATGGTCTTGATCTCTTGACCTCTTGATCCGCCTGTCTCGGCCTCCTCCCAAAGTGCTGGGATTACAGGCGTGAGCCACCGCGCCCAGCCCTACTTTCACATTTAAGATCTCTCGTGATTATATTGAGTCAACCTTGACAATCCAAAATGGTCTCCCCATCCCCAAATCCTTATTGTAATCACATTTATAAGATTTCAGTTATTAGGAAGTGAACATTTTATGAAAGTGTTTATTCTGTGTGTGTATACATAGATAATGTATTTTAAAAATATAAATCTGCAAACTGGAGGCATTTAATGAACTATGTTCTCGGCATGGGGTATCTAATTCTTGCCTAAAAGTGAAACATTGGAGAAAGTGTATTTGATTTTTATGTCCACGGGGTGACATTTAATAAAAGACCGCTCCAGTGAACTGGAAGGTCCACCCTTAAATAAGCATTAATTTATTTCATATCATTACAATGTTAGAAGATAAATTATAAGAAAAATGTGCTTCAGGCATAAATATTGTAATTAAATACATGCAAGATATATGGCAGTATAAACTGGGGCTCGAAAGAAAATGTTATACATAAACAAATGTCTCATTTGCCAGATATATTTTACTGTAATTTTTAAAGGAGATATAGATAACCAGGAGATATAGATGACCAAAACATCTTTAAATTGATAAGTAAACAAAGACATCTCCTCTATATAGTTTCTCTTCTTAAAAAAATTCAAATAGCAGATGCATAATATCGTCTTTTATAAAAAATTTACTTCTGTCTCTATATGGGAAAAGTTCATAAAATTTTCCCAACATCCTTAATAATTTATAATTTCGATGATAAAAATACATAACAATTTGTAACCAAGCCTATTTTTATTTCATGAACCTATTAATACTGTCATGGTTATATGAGATCCACCTGGTACAGATATATATTGAATTATAAAAAGGTTTTAAGTCTCCAAGGCAAATGCAGGTGATACTTTAGAAGATCTGAAATGGAGAAAAATATAGCAACCTAAAACTCTACAGGCAAAGGAAGCAATTTAGCTTAACTTCAAATTAAACAAAAGCAAATTACAAATCACATGCAAAATTACCCATTTTGCATATGTAATTACATGTTTTTATGCATCACTAGATATAACTTTTTAAATTTAACCTCAGAACTTGCCTTTCTACTTTGACCAAAATTATACAAATATATAAAAGGATTGTATTAATACCATCATACCTTGACTTTCCTTTGCAAAACACTGCTTCTTCATTATTATTTTCTTTTCAATTAAGAGCAATGGCATTATCTTATTTTCTCTCATTTCCTAGTTTTAATCCTGCCATTGTCTCAAGGATCCTTTGATTTCTCTCCTTCCATTTGTTGTTAACCCAAAGTTGTTTAATATTAAATTTGTTCAATAGCTATGACCAAGTATTTTTAAGACTATTAACAATATCAAATTGCCTTGTTTTAAATCAGTGATTCATAAATCTGGCTACAACTGGTAATGACTCCAGTTTTAAACAAATATGAATTTTCAGGTCCCTCCTATGGAGATTCTAATTTAATTAGTGTGTGAAATAACATGGCCATCGGAACATCTTAAAAACTCTCCACGTGGTTCCAGAGTGATTTCCAGGTGTAAAAGCATTGTAGGAAGCACCGAATAGCTCAAGGCCTAGGAAATTTTCTTACTTCTCTCTGTGACAAGAATGTTGTCAGTTGTTGAAATAAGCCATCTCTAATTCTCAAAATAGTTCAGTAAGGTAGATTTGATTATCCCCACTTTACAGATGAAACATAGATATCAAAAAAGTACAAGTAACCTGTTCAAATTCACACATCGAATAATTTCACAATCCAGGATTAAAAGCAAGGTCTGTCAGATTACAAAATGCATCCTCTTCAGTTTTCTATTATCCAGAGGCTAGCACATTCTTCAAAACTTAGGAGCCGTTAAAATACATGTTAATCTATTTTCTATTGTCCTCAAACATTTTTGTGTTAATATTTCTAATTTTGGGCAATACATTCTTGCCACCAAGTTCTACTCAAAATGCAGGATTTTAAATACGAAATAGCGCTAAAGATTTAGACTACATTTTAGAGGATGTTAGCTAGTTTGCAAATATTTAAAGCAAAGATAAAGTGAGATATAAAATTAAACACTACAGCAAGACATTATACATATACATTTCTCCCATTCGGTTATGTATTTCTAACTGACTCATGCTGTATTCTCATGGAATCTATATTACATTAAGAGCTATGCACTCCACGCTTTTTACTTTAATATTTACAGTGCTTAACAGAACACTAAATTTTCTTTAATTTTTATTTAAAGACAAAAGTTAAAAATTTTAAAGTAAAGTTCTTCACTTTTTAAGGAATAATTGAAATACTCTTGAAGACAAGTATTTTCTGAATAATTATTAGCATACTCTTTTAGTTATAAATTATACTAAAATCATAGGATGTGAAGCATGAAAATATTTGCTAAGTTAATTCATCTTGTCGTATTTATTTCATGAGAGCTTGAGGAGTACTTTCCTGAAAATTTTGCAGTGATATATTTCAAAATAAACCACAAATCATGAAGGCAGCCTAAGTAAGAATTAAGATCAATGGCCTGCAACGAGTAACAAGATTTTTAACCTTGCACTGCCACTGCATTTATAACTTTTATGATTCTTTTCACCTTACAAATTCTACATTTTTTCCTCCCAGTATGTATGATTCTTCCATATTCGTATATAAAGAGATTTCTGTTGTTTTATTTTTCTTTTCTAAATAAAATCTTTGGAATACTTAAAGAGAAATTAATTTAGACATAAATAGAGTAATCTTTATTTCAGAGGCGAGTAAATGTCAAATGTTAGCCTTATCTTAAATTTACTAAACTACTGCATATTATATATCTTCTGAGTTCAGGCTTCATACAAGAAGTTTGTTCTATATTTTTAAAGGTATAATTTGGTGCTATTTAAAAACTAACAATAAGTATTGATTTAAGAAAGGACAAGACATTGCTAGAATTTAAGTAATTATAAAAATCATTGTCAAAGAATAACAAAATGAAAAATTTATCTGACTGTAGGAGTACATTAAAGTTAGTAGCCATCCAGCATTTGCTAAGATCTAAAAGACGACTAAATAGACATTTTTACTACATGTGGCTTTAATCAGTGTGATATAATTCTCAGTTCCTTTGATTAATGAGTACATTCTCAGCTATTAGGTGTTACCTATTTGTTCAGAAGCCATAGAAACACTCCAACTTAACTGGCTTAAACACACTTTTTTACTTACTTAATTAGCTTATCTAGAGTTGCTAATAATCACACAGTCTTGACTGTGAACCATGTAATTATTTTGACATTAATTCTCTCCCTGGGATATCTTATTCTTGATGTCATCATTTCTGCACTTCAGTTTCTGGCTAGTAATTTTATAACTGTAATAAAACTACTACTGGAAGATATGCATGAATATTATACTTTAAAATTCTGTGGGATAAATAGGTGTCAAACTTTATTCTCACTCTAACAGCAATTATATGCTATATACAATCTGTTCATTTACAAAAAAATGTGAGGTAAGAAAACTATTTATATACCTTTAAGAAAGTTGAATCAAGGTCATTCTTATCAAAACATATAGATACAAACTATGTTTGTCTAGTCTGTTTTGTGCTGTTAGAATACCCAAGACTAAGTAATTAATAAAGAACAAAAATACATTTCTTACAATTCTGGAGGCTGGGAGGTCCAAGATGCAGGCACCTACATTTGGCCTACTAAGTGTCTTCTTGCTGTATTCTCACATGGCAAAAGGAAGAGAGTAAGCTAATTGAACACTGCATGAAACCCCCTTTTCAAGAAACCTTAACCCATTAACTAGAGAGCAGCCCTCATGGCTTAATCACCTGTTAAAGGACTCAGCACAATACTATCACATTAGAAACACCTGAATTTTGAAGACGACATATTTAAAGCCTAGAATTCCACCACTGGACCACCAATATTCAGGTGCTTCTCACATAGAAAATACATCTATTTCATACAAATAACCCGAAAGTCTTAATTTATTCAGTGCCAACTTTAACATCTAAAGTTCAAAGTCTCATCTAGGTATCATCTAAATTAGATAAGGATGAGCCTCATGACTCATCCTGAGGCAAATTTCTCTCCATCTGTAAACTGTAAAATTAAACAAGTTACGTGCTTCCAAAATGCAATGTTGGGACAGGCAAAGCATAGACATTTCCATCATGAAAGGGAAAAATAAGCGAGAAGAAAGGAGTGATAGGTACCAAGTAAGTCTAAAATCCAAGAGCACAAGGAGCATTAAATCTTAGGGCTTGACAACAATCTCCTTGACTTCATTTATTCTCTTTTAGTCACAGTAGGGCACAAGATTGGCCCCAAGGATTTTGACAGCCATGACATGATGACTTTGCTGAGACTGGCCCAAACATCAACTCTCATGTATTGAGGTCACATGCCTGCAGTTCTTCCAAGCTGATGTTGCATGCTTGTCGCTCTCCAGTTCTGGAGTCCTGAGAGTGGCCCAGCCCTCAGGGCTCCATTAAGTGTTGCTCTAGTTTTAACTCTCTGTGGTGTTCCCAACTCCATTGTTCTGATGGACATTACCCTAGTGGGGGTCCTTTGTGACAGCTTGGAGTCTGCAGCAGGTCTCCTTCTGGGCCCTGAGGCTATTCAAAACATCTTTTGAAATCTAAGTGGAGGTAGCCATGTCTCATAGCTCTTGTCGTCTGCATGCCTGCAGAATTGCAGAGTTAGTAGCACTTGGATGCTTTGAGATGCAAAGTTTGTGCTCTCCAGAGTGGTGACCTGAACCATACCTGGACCTGCTTGAGCCATAGCTGGAGTGATTGAGAACTGCTGCCCCCAAATGTGGGTAACTGAGCCCCAAGGAAGCCATGGGCAGCTAGCGCTGAGGTTCCACAGACACCGTGGGCACTTTCCCTAAAACTATTCTGCCCCCCGCACCTCCCACCCAAGGTCCTAGCACTCCAGGCCTGTGATAAGAAGAGCATCCCTGAAGATCTCTGAAATGCTGTTGAGGTCGTTCTCTCATTGTCCTGATAAAAAAGTACCTGGCTTCCTTCTAGACATACTATTTTCCTTATCAAATGGTTCCTTGGTCATACCCCTGGCTTTCTCTCCTAGACATGCTTAAAAATTCTTTATATGGCCATGGTAAGAACTTTCCAGATCTTTATGTTCCATTTCCTTTTAATTTAGAATCCCACCTTTAAATCATTCATCTATTCTTGAACTTACTAGCAGTTAAGTTTTTATAACTCAGCAGTTAAGAGAAGCCATACAGCATCTTGAATGCCTTGCTACTCAGAGATTCCTTATGCCAAACATCCTTTTTCATTACCACTAATTCTGCCTTCCATAAAGTCCTGGGACATGGACATACTTCATCAAAGTTCTTTACCACTATATAGCAAAGTTTATTTTTCCTCCAGTTTCCAATACCTTGTTTCTCCTTTTTATTTGAGACCTCATCAGAATAGCCTTTACTCTTAGATTCATGGAAGAAACACAGACTTTTTTCTGACATTCACTTAAAAAGGATTCTAGCCTCTACCCATTACCCAGTTCCAAAATTGCTTCCACTTAGGTAATTGTTATAGCAACATCTAATTCTCAGTTCCACTTTCTGCCTTAGTCTGTTTTATGCTGCTGGACAAGAATGCCTGAGACTGGAAAATTCATAAACAACGGAAATTTATTTCTTACATTTCTAGGGGCTGGGAAGTTCAAAATCAATGCATCAGTATCTGGTGAGGACCTGCTTGCTGTGTCTTCACATAGCAGAAGATCAAAATTGCAAGCTAGCATTCTAGCCAAATGCTTTCTGAATCCTCTTTTTTTAAACGACCTTGCTTGCATTAATAAACAAAGCAACCTTCATAGCCTAATGACCTCTTAAAGGAAGCACCTCTGAATACCATTACATTGACTTCACTTGAGTTTTGAAAAAGACCCATTAAACCACAGCAAGTATGGACATTGGTTGCATTCAGTATTACCTCGGTTACTTTAAGAAAGTTAGCCTTACTGAGCTTAGTCTCTCCATCTTTGTTACAGAAATAAGTGCAATTACCACATTGTAAAAATAATGTTAAATGAGACAGTACACGAGGTTTTATATATATTAAGTAATTGATATGTAGTTAATAAGTGTAATTAGCCAACTGACATTGTTGAGAGTATTTGGAGTCTTATTTGCTTCTTTTGATTCTCAGTAACTACCACAATGACAGCAACTCTCATGCCAGTGGTTTGCTACTGATTGAATTTGTATTTGTGGAGATATATATTTATATGAGAGGGAGAGAGAGAGAGAGAGATCAAGGTTTCAGAGAGTGTGAGAGAGAGATTTTCTTTATCCATTCATTTGTTGATGAGCATATCTTGGCTATTGTGAAGAATGCTATAATAAATATAGGTGTATGGAATGGGTATCTCTTTGAGATACTGATTTTATTTTCTTTGTATATCTATCCTAAGGTGGGGTTGCTGGATAATATGGTAATTTTAAATAAGAAATATTTCTTATTTAAAAAATAGAAATCTTTCTAATTTTTTGAAAATCTTCATACTCTTTGTCATTTAGCTGTATCAACTTATATTTTCATCAATAGTGTACAAGAGTTCTCTTTTTTTCCACATTCTCCCCTATGCTTACTATCTTTTTAAAAATGTTTTCATAGATTTAGAGGGAACAAGTGCAGTTTTGTTACACAGATACATTGTGCACTGGCAAAATCTGGGCTTTTAGGTACCCATCACACAAATGTTATATATTGTAACCATAATGTAATTTTTCATCCCATTTTCCCTCCCACCCTCCCACCTTTCTGTCTCTGATGTCTATTATTCCAATCTCTATGTTGATATGTACATATTATTTACCTCCTGCTTTTAAGTGAGAACCTACAGATTTTGACATTTTTTGGGGGGGTTATTTTAGTTAACAAAAAAGCCTCCAGTTCCATCCATGTTGCTGCCAAAGACATTATTTCATTCTTTGTTGTGGCTGAATAGTACTCCATTATATATATATATACACACATACACACAGAATATAATGAATGTCATCCATGTATACATATACACATACATATATATACACATATGTACACATATATATTTTTTGCACCACATTTTTATTATTCAAACATCCATTCATAAGCAGGTTGATTCCATATCTTTGTTGTTGTGAAGAGTGCTAGAATAAACACATGAATGCAGATATCTTCTTGATAAACGCATTTATTTTCTTTTGCATAGATACCCAGTAGTGGAATTGCTAGATTGAAAGGTAATTGTATCCTTGGTTCTTGAGACATCTCCATACTGTTTTTCATAAAGGTTGTATCAATTTACATTCTCGCTGATAGTGTATAAACATTCCCTTTTCTCCATATTCTCATCAACATCTTTTTTTGTTTTTAAATTTTTAGTAATAGCCATTTTAACTGGTATAAAATGATAATATATTGTTTTAATTTTGTTTCTCTAATTATTAGTGATGTTGAGCATTTTTTCATATGCTGGTTGCCATTTGTATGTCTTCTTTTGAAAGATGTCTGTTCACGACCTTTGCCCATTTTTTAATGGTTTGTTGTGGTGGTGGTGGTGGTGGTGATTGAGTCATTTGAGATTTTTTGTAGATTCTGAATATCAGTTATTTGTTGGATGCATAGTTTGAAAACATTTTCTCCTATTTGCCAGGTTGTCTGTTCACTCTGCTGATTTTTTTCTTTTGCTCTGTAGGCTCTTTTTAGTTTAAGAAAGTCCTATTTGTCTATTTTTGTTTTTATGGCATTTGCTTTTGAGGTCTTAGTCATGAATTCTCTGAATGTTCCAATGTTTTGAAGAGTTTTTCCTGTTTGTTTCTTCTACCATTTTTATAAAGTCTTACATTTAAATCTTGTGTCAATTGTTTATATACAGTGAGAGACAGAGATTAAATTTTATTCTGCATATGACCATTCAAATTTCCCAGCACCACTTATTGAAAAAGGTGTCTTTTCCTCAGGGAATGTTTTTGTCAACTTCGTCAAATATCAGTTGGCTGTAGGTATATGGTTTTATTTATGGATTCTGTATTCTGTTCCATTGGGTTATGTGTCTGTTTTAACACCAATACCATGCTGTGTAGATTACCACACCTTTGTAGTATAATTTGAAGTCAGGTAGTATGATGCTTCCAGCTTTGTTCTGTTTGCTTAGGATTGCTGGGGTTTTTTTTTTTTTTCTTTTTTTTTTTTTTGGCTCCGTATGAATGACTTTTTTATTCTAATTCTGTAAAAGTCACTTGGATATTTTGATAGGGATTACATTGCATCTGTAGATTATTTTGGGCAGTATGATCATATTAAGGATATTAATTGTTATGATCCATGAGCAAAGGATGTTTTTCCATTGTTAGTGTCATCTACAGTTTCTTTCATGAGAATTTTGTAATTTTTTTATGTAGACATTTTCACTTCTTTGGCTAAATGTATTCCTAGGGTATTTTATTATTTCTTTGTAATGACTGTAAATGGGATTGACTTTTGGATTTGATTTTCAGCTTAATTATTATTGATGTGTAGAAATGCTCCTTATTTTGGTTCATGTATTATGTATTCTTGGACTTTACTGAATTTGTTTACCAAACCTTGCAGTCTTTTGAAGGAGTTTTTAGGGTTATCTAGGTATAAGATCATAGTATCAGCAAACAGAGATAATTTGACTTTTCTTTTCTAATTTGGATGACATTTATTTCTCTTGCCTGATTATGCTGGCTAGGACTTCTAGTACTGTGTTGAATAGGACTGGTAAAAGTAAGCATCCTTCTCTTTTTCCAGATCTTAAAAGAAATGCTTTCAGCTTTTCGTGTTAAGTGTAATGTTGGCTGTGGTTTTGTCATACATAGATTTCATTATCTTGAAATATGGCCCTTCAATGCTTAGCTTGTTGAGGGTTTGGTGAATCACATTTATAGATTTGAGTATGTTGAATATTTTGTTTTTTGATAATAGTCATTCTAGCAGATGTAAGGTGATGTGTTATTGTGGTTTTGATTTGGATTTCTCTAATAATTAGTGATATTGAGTTTTTTTCATATACTTGTTGAGTATTTATATGTCTTCTTTTCCAAAATGTTCATTCAGGTCCATTGCCTGTTACTATTATTATTATTACTGTAATCAAGCTATTTGTTTTCTTTCTATTGTGTTGTTTCAATTTCTTATATATTTTGAATATTAATCTCTTCACACATTGGTGTAGGAAATTGTTTTTTTGGATATGATATCAAAATCACAAGCAGCAAAAACAGAAATATACATATAGGATTATATAAAAACTAAAAATCTTCTGCATGGGAAAGGAATCAATCAAGTGAAGAGACACCATACAAAATGAAAAAAAAAAAAACTACTTTGAAACCATATATCTGATTTGTTTTAAGGTTTCTCATTCACTCTAGTTAATGGTAGAGAGCATAATTTTTAAACAATAATAAAAATATAGAATTATAACTTAAATACAAAACAAGCTATTTATTAGTTTTTAATACATGCCTTATATTTATCTCTGATTATTCCAGAGATGTATGAGAATAATATATGTGATATTTTGTAGAAAATACAGCTTAATTATGCTAGATTTTAAAAAATTATTATACAACAAATGGTTGTCAAACTGAGAGGAAGACATAAACAATATTGCTATGTTAATTTGTAGATTTTAATGGCAAAATGTCCTGATTATAATGTTTAAATTAGCAAAGTAATAACTTAGTTTGTAAATTTACATATGCATGCACCCCAGCATTTAGAAGATTATTTGAATTTATGTAGATGATTATTTGAATTTATGTAGATGATTATTTGAATTTATTTATTTATTTAATTGTATTTGAAACTTTTTCTGACAAGAGATGTCAAAAAATGGGCTGGGAACACTTATTTATACTCTATTAGAATAATAATGTCATCTTCCCAAATATAATTGGTATTGCTTATTTTAAAGTTTATATTTGTGGACTTTTTATAGGCATTTATTCTGATTATTTGAAATATATAATAATTAAAGATAGAATAATTATTTTAAAGAATAGAACAATTATGAAAAAATAATTTTCCTTAATTATGGAAACATCTTTATGAGAAGATATAATTAAGAGGAATAATAAAGCTTTTTAATGTCCAGCCTAGTACATAATTTTATATTGATTTTTATTATAGAATAATTTTTTTGGCAGTTCAGAAAAAAATCGAGCTCTGTAAGATAAACCCTACTGTTTTCAATGGTTTATGTGTATTTTAAATTTAGAGCTCAAAACCAGCTAATTTTGATATCTTGATAGCAACTTGAAAGCATAAAAGAGAGAATGATATTTGGAACCAGATGAACCTGCGAACACATAGGCATTCTTTTTCATCTAATTTTAGAGTCAGCTAAACATATTATTCTAATGCCTGTTCAACTAGCATTTATTCAGACACATATTAAGACCACCTTTAATACTGTCTCACATTATCACATAATGTTTCAGATAATGTTCTTTGGTATAATAGATTTGGATACTGTTGTGCAAGTAGAATTCTAAGAATAAACCCCAATGATCTCCCATTGTAGAATCTTCTCCCCTTTAAGTGTCAGTAGAATTTATCAATATGAAATGTTGTCACTCCATGAGTGTTACATTAAATGGCAAAAGTGATTTTGTGGAGATAATAAAGATTATTAGTTAACCTTAAAATAGAAAGATATTTTTGGGTGGCCCTAATTTAAATGCATGAACCCTTTAAATGAGAGAGTTTTCTGGTTGGTGGCAGATAGTCAGAGGTTGTAGGTATGAGAATTCAGTGCCTCGTTGCTGACTTTGACGATGGAGACAACCAGGAGCTGAGAAATAATACAGGCAGCCACTTGGAGCAGAAAGTGACCTCCAACTGATATTTGGTGAAAAATTTTAAAAAGAAGAAGGAAAGAAGGAAATAAATGGGTACCTCAACCTATAGCCACAAAGAACTGGTTCTGCTAATAACCCAAATGAGCTTGGAGGCAGATTCTTCTTCAGATCCAGGCAAATGCCTGCCCTGGTAACACTTTGGTTTCAGCCTTTGAGACTTTAAAAGAACTCAACCAGTGAAGCTGATCCTGACCTTATTATGAGATACTAAATGGGTATCACTCTAATCCTTTTTAAACAATTTTATTTTTAATATTTAAAATTGACAAATTAAACCGTGTATATATATATGTGTATGTATAGTATACAACATGATGTTTTAATACAGTATATATGTGTGTATATAGCTAATATATTAGCTATTTAGTAAAAAAAATGAGCTAAGAAGAAAGACACTGATCTTTTTTCTTTACTTTAGATGCATCCTTTAATATCTCTGGGTCTTACTTTCTTATACATAAGAAAACAATTTTAATAAATCTTGAAATTTATTTTAAAATTAAATAGCTTATATCCTTTCCATAAACTAATATAACATATATTTAACTACCTTTATAAATCAGTATCTATACTGCTAACAAGAAACTGCATTTAGGTACCAGAAGAGCCCTTGTTATATGGATAGCTTACTCAGTAATAATTCAGAAAACTTTTAGCAACATAAAAAGGCAACAAAAGCAGCACACCTCATTGCATGTGCTAGCATTATTGAGAGCTTCATGTATATTAATTCTTTCAACTCTTATAATCTATTTATTTTTGCTTTGCGTGTATTAGGTCTTAACAAAATCTTAAAGATCAAATACTGAATGATAACACATATGGTAAAGTGAAAAGACTGAGGGGCAGAATGACTTAATATCTTGCATGGGACTGCATGGAGGTAGGTTTTGAGCCTCTATCTTTCAGGTTCAGAGAAAATGTTGATAAATAGTTTGCTGCACTATCATCTGTGTTGGTTAAACTTTCCTAATCTCCATAATTTCATGCTAAATTGGAGACACTAACTAGTTACAGACTTTTTTTAAAGATTAGCAATATATGTTTATGATTACTATAGTGCCTAGCAAAGTATTGGTACTCTATAAGTTCCTATAAATCATAGAAGAATAATTTTTGTTCTATGATAATGATATAGTTATTATAAAACCAGTGCAAAAACATTGATAGGCACTTGACATAGACAGATATATTAAGTAATGTAACCCATATAAACATAATTATTTCATATCTGATATTGACTATTTATTAAAATTTATATTTCAATATAGGAACACAGAAAGATATTAAGACAGATACACATCTACCTTAGAGACTCAGGTTCGTTCTATTTTAACTGATCTAAAAGAAAATCTTGCATGAATCACGTTTTTAAGATTAACTTCAAAACATAATGCAGGGTGAAATGCTACTAAGAAAAACTTTTTCGAAGGGAAAAGATACTTTTAGTCAACATAGACATTGACGGTTTGTAACTGCAGTGCCTATTTCAAGGGGTTGAGAGAGAAGCCCCTGAAATGTTTTGGATGACCATATCATGTGTGTTAGCAAACATAGCATAAAGTTCAACTAGCTAAATTCCTGATCCTACCTTGAATGTCAAGTTGTATTACAGCATACAATAGTAATAAATTCTGTAATTAATTTAGAAGAATTTAATATTACATCTGAAGAAAAAAATGAGTGATTTTACTTTGTCGTATTTGTCAATAAATGATGTCATTAATGCAAAAATATCAGTTTTTGAAAAAATCTAATAAGGCCATTGTTTGATATTTTCCCTTTTAAAACATTATGTCTTCCAGATTTATGATTATGTACTCAGCATGTTTCATAAATAAATTTTGGTGTACATTTATGCCAAGTTCTGAAGTTCTTCCAATAACTTTTTTTCCCTAAATACATTTTGGAAATCTCTTCATTAATATTTCCAGTTGCTAGGCAACACCTCCTCTTTCCTCGTTGCTATGGTGACCCTTGAATCAGGCAGGACAGGAAGCCATCTGTTTAAACCAAAACCCTTCCTTTCTTTAAAGTATGGCCTGCTCTACTGCCAGAGACAAGGAGGAGTAAGTTAAATATGACTTAAAGTTTAGACAAATACAAGGGTAAAACTCCAAAATCATAATTTTTTGGTCTGAAAAATAATTGCTTCTTAATAGAACATGAAATCACTCTGATGCAAAATGCTGTATTCACAACAGATTGAAATTATACTCTGAAATTTTAAAAACAAAATATACAGTGAATAAAACCAACCAAAATAACCTCGGGTGCTTTAAATATCGATTTTATTTTATTTTATGTGTCTTTATTTGTCTATACCTGCACATCCTAAGATAACATTTTAAAAGAACTTTTGAATAAGTAACCAAAACACTCAACTGGTTTAATACCTTGGAATTTTTGGAAGATAAATGAAAAAGTTGGCGCTAAGACTATTCTGAGTAAAAATTGAAATTTGCCTTTGTTTTTGCTTTCCCATAGTGAAACAAATATCATTTCTTGGACTACTAACTAAGTGGTTTCAGAATGTGCCTGGAGATTTGGCTTTATTGTGGTTAAAATTTTACCAAGTATCATTTGTACATAGGTGAATATTCATAAAAGAGGTATTCCCAGTAATTTATTTAAAAAGCTAAATGGAGAAAGCAAGCTTTCACTTATTTGAGGTGTAAATAGATTTGGTGATTACTACAGTATTTTTAACACCGTAAATGTGAATCATACCCTTCCTTTATAATATTAATTCCTTTACAATACTTCCATCATTATAATCCCATTGACTTTCAGGATTGTGCTCTTGTCCATTATTTCAAAATCTCATTATTATGTAACAGATTATTAATAAGAATGAGCTCTGGTTTCACCTTTCAATATTCTTCTTTTGACCACTTGCCAAAATGTGTTTGACATTTCACTGACTTGCTTTTGGGGCTAACCCTGAAAATGTCTTTCTTTCCTTTAAAAATAATGCAATGTGGTGCAGAACCAAGAGCTTCCTAACTATTCATACATAGCTGGAGTGCATATTTATGTTTATGTGTGTGCAAGAGTAATAATATCAACTTCATCTTGAGCACAAATTAATTTGCATGCCACTTACTATAATGGAGTTCTCCTTTCCTACCCTATTAATCCCAAAATAAGAAAATGCAGTCAGCATTATAATGTTTTGGTTTTATTATGCAAATATATTTTTAATTCAGTATATATTTATCAAGGAAAAAGAATGGCATATATTTCAAGTAAAACTAGGTGAAAATCTGTATCATTTTCTTTTTTAATATGCTTCCACAATTTTTTGACTTTTATTTTAGATTTAGGGAGTATATATGCAGATTTGTTTCCTGAGTATATTGCATGATGCTGAGGTTTGGGATATGTGATCCCATCACTCAGGTACTGAGCATAGTTCCCAATAGTTTTTAGAAGCTTGTCCCCCTCCTTTGCTCCACCACTTCCTCACTAGTTGTCCTCAGAGTCTATTGTTGCCATGTTTATGTCCATGAGTACCTGAAATATAGCTCCCACTTATACATGAGCATATGTGGTACTTGGTTTTCTGTTACTGTCTTAATCAGCAGCTACTAGCTTCTAGCTGCATCATGTTTCTGCATAGAACATAATTTAGTTCTGCTTAATGACTGCATAGTATTCCATGGTGTATACATACCACGTTTTCTTTATACAGTCCACCATTGATGGGCACCTGGGTTGATTCTATGCCTATGTTATTGTGAGTAGCACCGTGATGAACCTGCAAGTACATGTCTTTTTATAGAATGATTTGTTTTCGTTTGATATACACCCAGTATTCGGATCACTGGATCAAAAGGTAATTCTGTCTTAAGTTCTTTGGGAAATCTCCAAAATGCTTTCCACAGTGGTTGAACTAACTTACATTCCCACAAACAGTGTATAAATGTTCCTATTCTCTACAGCTTCACCAACACCCATTATTTTTTGACTTTTTAATAATAGACATTCTTACAGGCGTGAGATGGTATTTCACTGCAGCTTTGATTTGCATTTCTCTAATGATTAGTGTTGTTGAGCATATTTTCCTATGTATGCTGACAATGTGTATGTCAATAATGTGTATGTCTTTTAAAAAGTGTCTGTTTGTGCCCTTGCTCACTTTTTAATACAGTTGCTCATTTTATACTTGTAAATTTGTTTAAGTTCCTTACCGATTCTGAATCTTACACCGTTGTCAGATGCATAGCTTGTGAATACTTTCTCCCATTCTGTAAGGTGTTTACTTTTTGTGCAGTTTATTTTGCCTTGCAGACAAGTTTTGGTTTAATTAGATCTCTTATCAATTTTTGCTTCTGTTGCAATTGCCTTTGAGGTCTTCATCATAATTCTTTTTCAAGACCAGTGTCCAGTTATTTCCTAGGTTTTCTTCCAGGACTCTAATACTTTAAGGTCCTACATTGAAGATTTTAACCCATCTTGAGTTAATTTTTGTATATGGTGAAAGGTAGGGGTCCAGTTTCATTATTCTGCATATGGCTTTACAGTTACCCCAGTGCCATTTGTTGAATAGGGAGGCCTTTCACCATTACTCATTTTTTCAGCCTTGTTTAAGATTAGATGGCACTAAGTGTGCAACTTAATTCTGGTTTCTCTATTCTGTTCCCTTGATCCATTTATCTGTTTTTGTACCACTACCATGCTGTTTTGGTTACTGTAGCCTCATAGCATATTCTGAAGTCAGCTAATGTGATACCTTCAACATGTGCTTTTTACTTACTATTATTTTGCCTATTTAGGCTATTTTTTGTTCGATATGTATTTCAGAATAATTTTCTTTTTCCATGTCTGTGCAAAATGAAATTGGTCATTTGGTAGGAACGGTGCTGAATTTGTCAGTTGTTTTGGGGAGTATGGCCATTTTAATGATATTGATTATTTCAATTCAATAGCATGCTACGTGTCATTTATTATTTTTAGTAGTGTTCTCTAGTTCTCCTTGTAGAGATCTTTTACTCTGTTTTTAGATGTATTCCTAGGTATTTGATTTTTTTGTGTGGCTATTGTCATTGGGGTTGCATTCTTGATTTGCCTTTCAGTTGAATGTTATTGGTGTATGGAAATGTTACTGATTTTTGTACATTGATTTTTTACCGTTTCTAATGGCTTTTTGGTGAATAGTTTGAATTCTTTTCCTATTTCATTTATCTACTTAGATGTCCTTTTTCCCTTATCTTGCCTAATTGCTGTAGCTAGCATTTACAGTACTATTTTGCATTGGAATGGTGAGAGTGGGTATCCTTGTCTTGTTGTAGTTCTCAAGGGGAATGCTTTCAGTTTTAATCCATTCGATGTGATGTTAAATGTGGATTTTTCATACATGGCTCTTATTTTTTTGAGGTGTGTTGCTTTGATGCCTACTTTATTGAGGGTTTTTATCATAAAGTGATGGCAAATTTTATTGGAAGTGTTTCCTTCATATATTGAGAGGTTCATATATTTTTTTAAAAAATACTGTTTATGTAGTGAATCACATTTATTGATTTGGGTTTGTTGAATCAAACTTGAATCTCAGGAATTAAGCCTACTTGATCATGGTGAATTAACTTTTTGATATGCTGCTGGATTTGGTTTACCAGTATATTGTTGAGGATTTTGTGCCCATGTTCATCAGGGATATTGGCTGGTAGTTTTATTTTTTATTGTGTCTTTGCCAGTCTTTGGTTTCAGGGTGATGCTGGCTTCTTCAAACGAGTTAGGGAGAATTTCATCCTCCATTTTTTGGAATATTTCCAGTAGAATTGGTACGACCTCTTTTTGTATCTGATAGAATTAGAAACCATCTGGTCTGCGATCTCTTTGGTTGGTAAGTTTTTTTTATTAGTGATTCAAATTTGGAACTCAATATTTGTCTGTCCAGTATTTCAATTTCTTCCTGTTTCTATCTTTGGAGGTTGTGTGTTTCTAGGAATGTATCCATTTCCTCTAGATTTTCTAGATTGTGTGCATAGAGGTATCCATTCATATTAGTCTGAGGTTCTTTTGTATTTCTGAGAAATTCATTTAAATATCACCTTTGTAGATTCTAATTGTGCTAATCTGAATCCTTTTTCCTTTTTTCTTTGATAATCTAGCTACCAGTCTATTAATCTTTTTATCTTTTCAAATAACCTAACTTTTGCTTTTGATGATTCTTCATATGGATTATTAGGTCTTAATTTCATTCAGTTGTACTCTAATTTTAGCTATGCCTCTTCTTTTGGTAGTTTTGGGTTTAGTTTATTATCGTTTTTCTGGGTTACTGTAGGTGTGCTGTTAGATCGTTGATTTGAGACCTTTCCTTTTGAGGTAGGTGTTTAGTGCTATACTTTCCTCTTAACATTGCTATGGCTACATCCCAAAGATGTTAGTATGTTACGTCTTTGTTTTCATTTATTTGAAAAAAAAATAAATTTATGTCTTGATTTCATTATTTACCCAAATGTCATTCAGAAGCAAGTTTTTAAATTTTCACGTCATTGTGTGTTTTGTGATATGTTCTTGGAATTGATTTACATTTTTATTACACTGTGGTCTAAGAGTATGATTTGTATGACTCCAATTTTTAAAAATTTATTAAGACTTTATGGCCAATTACGTGGTTGATCTTGGACTTTGTCCCATGTAAAGATAAGAAAAATGTATATTTAGTGGTTGATGGGTAGAGTATCCTGTAGATTTTTATTAGATCCAATTGGTCAAGTGTCAAGTTTGGACCCAGAATGTCTTTGTTAGTGTTCTGCTTCAATAGTCTGTCTACTGCTGTCAGAGTGCTGTGATGTCCTCACTATCATTATATGGCTGCCTAAATCTTTTCATAGTTTTAGAAGTACTTGTTTATGAATCTGTGTGCTTCATTGTTGGGTGCTTATATATTTGGGATAGTTAACTCATTTTGTTGAATTGCACACTTTATGATTATGTAATGCCTTTATTTGTCATTTTATACTGTTGCTGGTTGAAAGACTGTTTTATCTCATATGGGAATAGTGACTTTTGCTCATATTTGTTTTCTATTTGTGTTGTAGCTCTTACTCCGACCCTTTTCTCTTTTCTCTGAACATGTAAGTGTCATTATGTGTGCGATGGGTCTCTTAAAAACAGCAGCTAGATGGGTCTTCCTTTTTTTTCTTTTTTCTTTTTTATTTTTTTTTTGTTCAACTTACCTGTGTGTGCCTTTTTGCTGGGGAGTTTACACCATTTACTTTCAAAATTAATATTGATAAGTGAGGTTTAAAAGCTGTTGTGAAGTTGTGAGCTTGTTGACTTCTAGTTTCTATTGCGTGGTTGCTTTATAGGATCTGCAGGCTATGTACTCAAGTGTGTTTGTGTGGCAGCAAGTATCATCCTTTTGTTTCAACATTGAGAACTCCCTTAAGGATCTTTTGTATTGGTAATGAATTCCCTTAGTGCTTGCTTCTCTGGAAAATATTTTATTTCTCCTTCACTTACAAAGCTTAGTTTGAGGGATATAAAATTCTTAGTTGGAATTTATTTTATTCAGAATATTGAAAATAGGCCACCAATCTCTCCTGGATTGGATGGTTTCTCCTGAGAAGTCCACTAAGTCCACTGTAAGCCTTTTGAGTTCCCCCCACCCCCGCCCAACCCGAGTTTTTGTTTTGTTTTGTTTTGTTTGAGGTATAGTCTCACTCTGTCACCCAGGCTGGAGTGCAGTGTTGTGATCTCGGCTCACTTCAACCTCTGCCTCCTTGGTTCAAGCGATTCTCATGCCTTAGCCTCATAAGCATCTGGGACTACTGGCGCATTCCTGGATAATTTTTTGTATTTTTAGTAGAGATGGCTTTTCACCATGTTGGCCAGGCTAGTTTCAAACTCCTGACCTCAGGTGATCTGCCTGCCTTGGCCTCTCAAAGTGCTGGGATTACAGATGTGAGCCACTGCACCCAGCCCTATGAGGTTCCTTTAGTATGTAATTTGCCCTTTATCACTAGCTGCCTTTAAGAGTTTTTCTTTAGTATTGATATTGGACTGTCTGGAGACTATATGCCTTGGTGATGTTCATTTTGTCTAATATTTCACTGATAGTCTCTAGATTTCCTACATCTGGATGTTTACCTATCTAGCAAACTTAGGAAATCTTCTTGAATTATTTCCTCAAATATATTTTCCAAGTTGATTACTTTTTATCTCCAAAATATCTACAGTTCACAGGTTTGAACACTTTACATAATCCTATATTTCTTAATAAGTTTATTCATTTAAAAAAATTCTTTTTTGGAAATTTTTGTCTGACTAGGTTGGTTCAAAAGATTGGTCTTCAAACTCTGAAATTTCTTCTGTTGCTTGGTCCAGTCTCCTGATAAAGCTTTCAATTATATTTTGAAAGTTCTTAAGTTAGTTTTTCAATTCCAGAAGCTCTAATAGATTTCTTTTCAAGATGTTTATTTCTTCCTCCATTTCCTGGATAGCATTAGAATTTTCTTTGTGTTTATTATCAACTTAAACTTAAACATAAAGAGCACTTAAACATAAAGAGCACCATTACACCATGATCTAAGTCCAGGAATGGTGGGGCAGTACAGGTTGCTGGTCTAGGCAAGTGGATGTTCTTAATGCCTGTATTTCTGCCTGGGGTTGGAGCAGAGAGGCCCCTGCTACACCATGATCTCAGGAGAGCAGGGTGGGACCCCAAACAATGGTACACACAGATCAATTTCATGTTACTAAGCTCTCCCTGGCTGCAAGTCATACTACCTGGGAGAAAATGCAGCTGGAGAAGATCTCGTCCTGCCCCAGGCTTGCCATGAGGGACAGCACAATTCCAGCCCTACTGCTGGGGCACTTTCAGCAGTTCTGACTGTGGAGACCCCTACTGGGCTCCAGAGCAGGTGTTCCAATCCCTGTCCTGAAACTAAAATGCCTGTTCAGCCACACTGTCAGTCCACCAAGGAATGGCTGACTTTATATGTACCCAGATTTAAAATGGTGTCATGCTCTCAGTTCTGGGTGTAGGAAAATGTCTTCAGCTTTTCCCGGTCTCTTTCTCTCATAACATCTTCATTCTTTCCCAAAGTTAGTTCCAGGGGTGGGAAGAAACAAAGTACTCTGCCTTGGTCTGTGCTGTATGGATCCTCAGTGGAAAGGTAAGTCTCTCTCTCTCTCTCATGTAGTGGGGGCTTCAGTCTCTTTTATCAGCCAGATACCATCATAGGGGCTGTTTGCTGGCATTTTTCTCTCTGATTTCTGGGGTGTCCTTTGTGATTCTGGTGGATTCCCATTTTTCTTCTTTAACTACAATTCAGAGTTGATCTTGATGTACTATCTTGTTGTTTCCAAGTGACTGAGGCATGCTGAAAGGCATGCTGAAAGCCTGTAACCCTGTAACATCATATTCCTTAATACAGGAAGACTTTTCTCAGACTTTTAGTAATGCTTCATGTACCAAAACCCACAATGAAATTTCCTTAAGCATTAGTATGTAACATTAAATAAAATGCCACTTGCTGTAATTTTATTTTTAATTACACACGATTCTTTATTATTTTGATCCATTTTCAATGTTATAGTGAATATTTCAGATTACAGTGCTGTTCTTCTAAATTAAATATTGTTTATGTTTATGTCATTCTTCATAGAACAAAAAACCTCCAGTATCTTAAAAATAGTATTTGTCTGAATATCAAACATACTTCATTCAACATAGGCTTTTCTGTTTCTAGAGGCCAATGCACAAATACAACTTTTCAGATTCAGAAATTGTATTTCACTTGGTGTTCTGCCACTGTTTTGTGATGAATTTATTGTGTAGTTTGTTGACTTTTTATGTGTACTTATATATCTATTTAAGCCTTTGTGTCTTCAATATATAATTTTTTGAGAACTCAGCATAAGTAAAAAATTGATTTATTAGTAATGATATTTTATATTCAAAATACTTTGTGACTAAACATGTTATTATCTTCATCTCTCATATATAAAACATATCTTCATGAATAATATAACACATGGCATTTCTCTTCACATTATGAGATGAAATGTTATGGCATATATATATACTTATGAAACCTTCACCACAATTAAAATAATAAAATATCAATTTCAAAGGTTTCTTCCACTCTTCTCTGCCGCAATCGTCCCTCATACTAGGTAACCGCCAATCTGCTTTATGTCATCATACATTAGCATGTATTTCCTCTAATTTTATGTAAACGGAATCATATAGAATACTTATTGCTAAACAGTATTGCATTATATACCATAGTTTGATTATTTATCTGTTGACAGACATTTGGGTTTTTCTCAGTTGCGTGCTATGACAAATAATGTTGCTATGAACATTTGGGTAATTCTCTGCAAGCTATGCTTTCATTTTCCTTGGGTAACTACCTAAGAGTGGAATAGCTGTGAGGTATGGTATGTGTGTGTTTAACTTAAGAATACATCAAACCATTTCCCAAAGTGGTTGTATCATTTTATTTTCAGTTTCCACCAAAAGTCTATGACAGTTTAAATTCCTACACAAATTTATTAATATTGTTAGGTTCAGTATTTTTAATTTTAATCATTCTAACTAGTGTGAAGTGGTATTTCATTAGTTTTCATGTTGACACATGTTTTTATATGCTTATTTGCCATCTATATATATTTGGTAATTATCTTTCAAATATTTTGTTCATTTATGTTTGGTTATTCATTTTCTCATTGTTGAGTTTTGAGAGTTCTTTATAGATTTGAAAATATTTTCCGCAAGTCTGTGCTTTTGTTTTCAGTAACATCAGCTGATTTAAATTTTGATGATTTAAATTTTGATGCTGTATCTTTTTGAATCATGATTTGGTGTCATGTCTAAGAAATCAAGACCTAACCAAAAGTGCAAACATTTTCTCCAGAGTTGCCTTATAGAAGCTTTGGGGTTTTGGTTTCACATTCAGGTCTATTAGATTTGAGTTCAATTTTGTATATGGTGTTAGGCTAAGCAGAGATCATAGTGAATTTTATTGTATATGATATTTGAAAATTCTAACTCTGTTTGATAAAAATATTATCAATTTTCCACTGACTTAAGTACTTGTCAAAAATGAGTTCTTCATATATGTATTGTCTGTTTTTGAAACACATCTCCAGTACACATCTCCATTTATTTAGGTTCTCTTAGCAATATTTTGTAGTTTTCAGTGAAAGAGAATATCTTTCACATTTTGTCAGCTGTATTCCTAAAAATTGTATTTCTCTTATTTTAATACTATTATACATGGTATTAATTTTAAGCTTCAGTTTTCAAATATTTTTTTCTAATATGTAGAAATATAATTAATCTGTGTGTATTAATCTTGTTTTCTACAATATTGCAAAGTTCATGCATTAGTTCTGGTAATTTTTGGTCAATTCCATTTTGATTTTCTGCATAGATCCCTCTGTAAACAGAAACATTTTTTTTTTCCTAATTGGCTCATCATTTCTTCCATTTTTTTTTTAAACCTACTTTTACATTGTTTTTACAATTGTGCCCACATTGTCAATATGGGCACTAGAAACAGACATTCTTGTCTTGTTTCTGATTTTAGGGAGAGAGAATTAAGTCTTTCATTGCTAAATATCAGTCGAGCTACAGATATTTTGTAGATAGTATGTATTACATTACAAAAAAGATCCTTCTATCCCTCTTTTGCTTAGAGTATATTCATCAGAAATGAATGTTGAATTTTGTCAAATGTTTCTCTATATTTATCAAAATAATCATTTTCTCTTTTAAAAATGTTGTAATATTGTGAAATAGATTGTTTTTAAGCAAACATTGTATTTATTAGATAAACTCCACTTGGTCATTATGTATTTATTATGATTTTCATACGTTGCTGGGTGGGGTTGACTAGCTAAATTTTTGTTTCAAATTTTTATCTATGTATTCTTGAGAAATATTAATCCATGAGGAATATTTTTTTTTCTAATGTCTTTGCCTAGTTTTGGTATAAATGTGATGGGAAGCATAACTTCTTCAAGTTTCTGGAAGATTTTTGTAGAAGTATTATTTCCTCCTTAAATATTTCATAAAATGCACTGTAAAGACTTTGAATCGTGAGTGTTTTTTTTTTTTTTTTGTGAGAAGAGTTTTCTTTTTGTTTTCTTTTTTCTTTTTTTTTTTTTTTAAGACAGAGTCTCCCTCTGTCACCCCAGGCTGGAGTGCAGTGCTGCGATCTAAAACTACTACCTCCCAGGTTCAAGCGATTTGAGTAGCTGGGACTCAGGCATGAAACATGACACACAGCTAATTTTTGTATTTTTGTTAGAGACAGGTTTTCGCCATGTTGAAGAGGCTGGTCTCAAACTCCTGACCTCAAGTGATCTTCCCACCCCTGCCTCCCAGCTCATGCTGGGATTACAGGCATGAGCCACTGAGCCCAGCCTGTGACAAGGTTTTTAAACACAAATTTCATTTTTAAAGTAGATATAGGACATATTATCTGTTTGATCTTAAATGCAGTTTGTTTGCATCCTTCAAAACATTTGTCTTTTTATCTGCTTTTGCATTTATTGGCAAAAATATTACTCACAATATTCCTTATGTATTTAATACTTACAGAATCTCTAATGATGTAACCCTTATTCCTGAAAAAGGTAATCTGTGTAGTCCTTCCTTTTTGATTGATGAGTGTGGCTGCAGGCCAATCAATATTACTGATCTTCTAAAAGAGTTTGCTTTTATTTCATTGATTTAAAAAATCATTTTCTGTTCTCTATTTCATGGATTTCTGCTCTTCTCTTTGTTGTTACACTGTTTTCTGCTTTCCTTGGACTCAATTTCCCTGCCTGCCTGCCTGCCTTTTTCTAGTTTCCTAAGTTTGAAGCTGGCATTATTAATTTGAGATCTTTATTTCTTTTTGTGTATGTTTATGTGTATAATATACTACTTTTGTTTTGATATATTTCTTGTTTTTAAATTTTTCCTGATACATAATTGAACATATTCATGAGGTACATGTGATAACTTGATATATCCACACAACATGTAATAATCAGATAAAAAATGTATTATTTCTTTCTGTTGGGAACATTCCATATCTTCTAGTTACTATAATATATATAATAAACTATTGTTAACCATATTCACCCTATTGTGCTATTGAACACTAAAAATTATTCCTTTTATCTTACTGTACTTTTGTACCCATTAACCAACCTTTCTTCATTTCCCTTTCCCCCATACCCTTCCCAACTTATGGAAAAGTTCTACTCTCTACCCACCGTTCTACTTTCTACTTTCATGAGATAAACTTATTTAGCTCTCACATGTAAGTGAGGACATGCACATTTATCTTTTTGTGCCTGACTTACTTGACTTCATATAATGAATATAGGCACCAGAGCTTTTCATTTTCGCTAGATACTGTTTTAACAAATTATGTTTTCATTTCCATTCATTTTAAAGTACAGTTAATTTTTCATTTGAATTCTTCTTTGGCTTATTAATAAAAGTGTGCTACTTGTTTCCAAGAATTTAGAGATTTTTCAGCTTTCTGTTACTGATGTTTAATTTAATTATATTGTAATCAGGAAACATACTTTATCTGACTTGAATAGTTTTAAATTTATTTCAATCTATTTTATGGATCACAGGATCGTCCATCTTGGTAAATAGCACTCACGTACTTTAAAGACTGTGTATTCTACTCTTTTGGGATGGCATATTTACAAATGTCTGTTATGTCAATTTGGCTGACAGGGCTGTTTGCATCCTCTATATTTATTTTTACTGAATTCCTGAAAATGGTTTGAGAACTTTCTCTTTATTACAGGTGTTTCTTGTTCTAAGTCACTCTCAAGTACTGTTCAGTTGCTTCCCATAAATTTTGATATATTGCGTTTCCATTTTCATTCAGGTCAAAAACATTCTTTTGACTTCTTCCTCCCACTTGGTTGTTTAAAAGTCTGTGTTATTCACTATTCACTTGATGAAGTATTTTGAGATATGTTTTGGTTATTGATTTATAAATTAACTCCACTAGTCTCAGGAATAATATCTTGTGTTACGTGAAACTTATTAAATGAATTGAAACATACTTTATGACTCAGAATATGGACTATCTTGATAAATATTCAGTAAGCCCTTTGAAAAATGTGTGTTCTGCTGTTGTTGAGTAAAGCGTTTTTTTGTTTTTGTTTTTTGAGGGGGCGGAGTCTTGCTCTGTCGCCCAGGCTGGAGTGCAGTGGCGCGATCTCGGCTCACTGCAAGCTCCGCCTCCCGGGTTCAAGCCATTCTCCTGCTTCAGCCTCGCGAGTAGCTGGGACTGCAGGCGCCCACCACCACGCCTGGCTAAGTTTTTGTATTTTTAGTAGAGGTGGGGTTTCACCTTGTTAGCCAAGATGGTCTAGATCTCCTGACCTCATGATCTGCCCGCCTCGGCCTCCCAAAGTGCTGGGATTACAGGCGTGAGCCACCACGCCGGGCCAAGTAAAGTGTTTTATCCATCTCAATTCTTAGGTCACAATGGCTGATGTTGCCATTCAACTGTACTATAATCTTGCACATTTGGGGGAATATTTATTGCTCTTGAAATAACTGAGAGAGATATGTGTTGAACTCCCTGAGTTTGTTGATTTGCCTCTTTTTCTTTTCATTTTCATCACTTTTTGCTTCATACATTTTGAAACTCTATTACTAGGTATATAAGAATTTTAGATATGCTAGATGGAAACTAATATTTACCATGTAGTCTGGCGAATTATCTTTTACAACTGAAGCAAGATCATTCTGAATACTCAGCGCCCCATGAATTTTGAAGTTTGCCAGTGAGGTTGGTGGGAATAGGCTCTAATTCTAGCCCTGCTGGAGTCCTCTTGATCAGTTCTTTCCAGTCCTTCCAGATGGTTATTTACCCAGCCTCAGGTCATTTTGTCCTGTGCTCATCAGAACTCTGATGAACGTCCTCTGCAGAGACAGGGCTTCCCTTTGTGTACCTCCCACCTCACTGAAGCTGGTGAATTAAGATTCCTAGGCCTTGCCAATTAAAAATATTTATATGTTTATTTAATTTTATTTATTGTTTATTCTATTTTTTCATAAATTCAGGGGTTATATGGACATGTTTGTTACATGGACATACTGCATAATAATGAGTTTTGGGCCTCTAGTTTGCTCATTAATTAAATAACGAATGTTGTACCCAACAGGTAAATTTTTGACACTCACCTCCATCCTACCCTCCACCCTTTTGGAATCTCCAGAGTCTATTATTTGCCTCTGTATATCCATGTGTACCCATTGGTTAGTTCCCACGGATAGAAGCAGGAGACAGGCAAATGCCTAGGCAAACAGGGAAAGGCCCCCAGAGAATCTCTGACCCACTCCACAAGCATGTACACCAGATGTTTTTGTGCAGGTAAGTAAACCTGCTCAGGGTCTTGCCTGGGCATGCCTGCAATAGACTGGAAGCCCACACGCACTAGGGGAATGCGGTGGAGTTACCAGGAATTTGAGCCTCATGCTGGGGAGGAGCCTGGTCTCTTCAGCTCGTGTGTGGTGGCCTGGTATTCAATTTGTGAGGTGAAAACCTGCATGCTGAACGCTTTCCTTTCACTTAATAAATTCCACTCTCCTCACCTTTCCATTTGTCTGCATGCCAAATTTTTCCTGGTCATGAGACAAGAACCTGGATTTAGGTGAACAAAGGAGCAAAAAATACTGCATCACCACTTGTAAGGTAAAACATGTAGATTTTGATGTTCTGTTTCATAGTTACATCACTGATGATAATGGCCTCCAGCTCTATCAATGTTACTGCAAAAGATGAAATTTCAATCTTTCTTTATGGATGTGTAATATTCCATGGTGTATATATATCACATATTCTTTATCTAGTCATTTATTGATGGATACTTAGGTTGATTCCATGACATTGCTATTGTGAATAAGTGTTGTGAGAAACATACAAATGCAGATGTCTTTTTGCTATAACAATTTATTTCCCTTTGGATATATACCCAGTAGTGGGATTGCTAGTCAAATGGCAGTTCTATTTTTAGTTCTTTACGAACTCTCCACACTGCTTTTCATAGAGATTATACTGTTTTACTTTCCCACCAACATTGTTTAAGCATTCTTTTTTCTCCCCACCTTTGCTAACATCTGGATTATTTATTTATTTATTTATTTTGAATTTTTAGTTATCTGACTGTTCTAAGGAGGTATGTCATTGTGGTTTTAATTTTCTTGCCAGATTCATAATTCTGTCTCTTTGACTGTGGGAGTCAGCTATTATCTGTCTGTGTTCAAGGTGTATCACACCTGGAATTTCTCAGGCACTAGGCAGGAGCACGTGTGGGGCTTATCTCATTTATTTCTAACCTAATAATGCCCTTTGTCTGTTGCCCAGTGCCTTGAAAAGCATTGTTTCATATAAACACTCTTCTGTTTTGGTTTGTTTCAGGCAGGCAGGACTATCCAGTCGATGTTACTCACTTCCTGAACACCTCGGTATTTATTTTGAATGTTTAATTTCTCTAGTTTTTTCTCCTATTTCTTTTACCCTTTATGCTTATTTGCTTTTGTTTTATAACTAGCTAATCTCAATTGCTTAAAATAATTTGCATTTATATCTAATTCTTTTTGAGATACTGTTACCTCATTTTGAGCTTCTGAAATTCTGTTTTATGTCATGCTTTTATGTCTTTGGTTATTTTCTACTTTTATTTTAACTCATTTTGAATGAGTATGTTACCTGTTAAGTAATTTTTGTGTGCACATCTTTCTGGCATAATTATATTGTTTCCAGGAGAGTAATTATCTTTCTTACCACCCTTGCCTTTTTGATTTCATATAGTATTTTTCTATGGGATTTTATTCTGATACTGATTCCTTATTTCTATTTGAAATTAGTCTTTTCTAACTCAGAATGAGTCAAGTTTCAGGAAATATTTCTAGTATCACAGGACTTCCACCTTCTATCTATTTTGTGTCGTATTTCGAGAATTCTATTGACATGTCTTGTTAGATTTTGTGGTGTTGCTGCCTAATCCCACTTTGGTATGAACCTTTTCTTTCCTTCTGTGTAGACAAAAGCTCTCAAATGCCAGTTCGAAGAATTCTGAGAGACCATACTTTTTCCACTCCTCAGTCCTTCTTACTGTGAGCCTTTTGCTTTCACTTAGCTTCAGGAAAAGCAACCCCCAGCCCATTTTCACCACTTTTTAGTGAATGCCCATTGGCCAGTGGGCTATTTTTGGGTTTTTTGTTTTCTGAAGCCCACCAGATACTTCTTTTTCATTCCTTTTACTACACAGATGTGGATATTATTCACATCTTGTGTGTGTTAACAGTCAGTCACCATCTGTTTGTATTTTGGGAGAGTGAAGACAATTTTTCACCTAGGCTAGGTTTTTTCCCAAGAGCTTTTGTTTTGTTTTGTTTTATGTGAGTACTCAAAATGTTTGGAGAAAATATATTTCTGCTTGCTGTTATCTTTCACTAAATCTCCTCTTATCTCTTTTAATTTCTAGCCTTACCTTTGTCTTAGAAATTTTTTTACTCTAAAGATCAATCTAAAACAATTGGGAAAACTTATCTTGTTGACTCTCATGTCTTTTTAAATAATTTCTATTATAATAATGGACTGTATCATTTGACTTGAAACACAAGATTAATTGCCTTTATTTTGTAGTCTGTAGTGACCACCTATTTTCAAAGTAGGGCCTGATTCATGACTAATGTTTTGAATTGGTGGGTTAGAGTTTCTCAGAGTATCATTAAAGAAGTTAATAAATGTAGGATGGAGTGTTGAGAAACAGATCCATCTATTATTAGATTCCATATCACCTCACAGCATTAAAGCAATTTGTGTTGTCCTCAGCCTTTCCCTGGGTACCTACCAAACTTTTTTCAGATTTTTTTTGTTTTCTTCCAGTACACATTGATCAAAGCCTCTAATCTAATGCTTTCTTAGATATCTGGAAAGAATTCTAACCCCTAAAAATCTATCACTTTGCTGTCTACCTTATGTCATTTGTCTACAAAAATCTGACTTTAGTTATTGTAACAATGAATCTGTCCAATTTTAAGATAATGACATGAAAATCATGTGTTTCTTGATCTCAAGTAGATCCTAGTCTATGAGGGAAGGAGTCAAGATATGAAATTATTAAAATGACATGAATGATTTTAACAAAAAATGGAAGAACAGTGTTATGAGAACAGAGAAACCTTACACAAAACTAATTCCACATAATGGAAAGATTTGGGAGAATGGCTTTATCAAAAACATAACAGGGAATTCAATTTACATATTGTATATATATTATGTGTTAATACCCAGAGGAAGTATTACTAAGTTCTGCCTATGCACTTTTTTAGAGCATACATATACACATCAATTAATAATAAAATCTAAAAACAAAAAATTTCTTTAGGTCATTTCATAAGTTTATCACAATACAATGTGCTATGTACATAGCATATTTTCATTTTCTCTTGGTTAATCTTGTCTAGTCTCAAGTGGAGTTAATTAATTTGCAGTCATTTTTTTCCTATAAAATTCTTGAAAATTTGATGACCTTTAAAATATAATATTGAAATAAAAATGTTTATTCCCTGAAGATATCCTGACAATGTTAATCTAATGAATATTATTTTATAAATTATGACTAATAATAATTATTTTATTTGCCCTGAAGTAGCCACAAAACTAGAACACTAAAATTAAATGTAAAAATATAGAATACACCAAAGCATCTTTATTTTATTTGTTTCTTGGATAAAAGGAGGCTAAAATAAGGGCTTTGATAAGTAATTTTCTTTAAAATTAAATACTTGATTTAATGTGGTAAAAACAAATTTTAAATAGAAAGCCAAACCAAACTGGTATACTTTGGCTCTGTGTCACCACCCAAATCTCATGTCAAATGGTAATTCCCAGTGTCTGAGGAGGGACGTGGTAGGACGTGATTAGATCATGGGGACAAATTTTCCCCTGCTGTTCTCATGATAGTGAGTGAGTTCTCACAAGATCTGCTTGTTTAAAAGTGTGTGGAACTTCCCAGCTTTTCTCTCTTCCTCCTGCTCCACCATGTGAAGAACTTGCTTGCTTCCCCTTCACCCTTCTACTATGATTGCCAAGTTTCCTGAGGCCTCCCCAACCATGCTTCCTGTATAGCCTGAGGAACTGTGAGTCAATTAAGCCTTTTTTCCTAATAAATTATTCAGTGTCCAGTAGTTCTTTATAGCAGAGTGAGAACAGACAAATACAGAAAATTTATACCAGAGAAGTGGGGCATTGTTCTAAAAATACCTCAAAATTTGGAAGCAACGTTGGAACTGGGTAATGGGCAGAGGCTGGAACAGTTTGAAGGGTTCAGAAGAAAACACGAAGATGAGGGAATGTTTGGAAATTCTTAGAGACTTCTTGAATGTTTGTGACCAAAATGCGGATACTGATATGCACAGTGAAGTCCTGGCTGAGGTGGTCTCAGATGGATATGAGGAATTTACTGGGAACTGGAGTAGAGGTCACTCTTGCCACTCTTTAGCAAAGAGGCTTGTGGCATTGTGCCCCTGCTTTAGAGATCTGTTGAACTGCGAACTTGAGAGAGATGATTTAGGGTATATGGTCGAAGAAATTTCTAAGCAGCAAAGCATTCAAGATATTGCCTGGTATCTTCTAAAAGCCTAAACTCACTTGCTCAGGACAGAGTAATATGGTTTGTCTCTGTTTCTCTACCCAACTCTCATAATGAATTGTAATTTCCTGTATTGGGGGAGGAATCTGGTGGAGATGATTGGATCACGGAGGTGGAGTTCCTCTTTGCTGTTCTTGTGGTAGTGAGTGAGTTCTCATGAGATATAGTTGTTTCAAAATGTGTAACACTTCCACCTTCACTCTCTTTTCTGCCATGTGAAGATTGTGCCTGCTTCCGCTTCACCCTTCTCCCATGATTGTAAGTTTTTGTGAGCCCTCATAAACATGCTTTCTGGACAGTCTGCAGTACTGTGAGTCAGTTAAACCTCTTTTCTTCATAAATTACTCAGTCTCAGGTAGCTCTTTATAGCAGTGTGAGAAGAGACAAATACACAAACCAAAGGAACAAACAAATACACACATGAGGTAAAATAATGTGGCCTCATTTAGGATTCATTTATTCATTCCACAAATATTTACTGAGCTTATTCTGTTTGAGAACCACTGTAAACAAGAGATATGTTTCTTGCTATAGTTAAACAGATACCTAAACCTGGAAATATAACGGATGACTTAAGTATTAATAAATATATAAGGAAAAGCTATGAAGTGCTATAAGAAAATTTATGTGTGTATTCTAATCTTGAATGGTAGAACAGTGTTGACTCCTATGGGAAAAGCACTTTTCAGCAGAGCAGTTAGGTGGAGAACAAAAGAGAAGACACTCCTGTCAATTGAACTACATAACTGAAAGCCCTAGAAGAGTGAGAAAAAGAAGGAGATTAAAGGAAGAGAGAAAACCATCATGAATGAATCATGTTAAGAAGTTCAGAGACCTCTACTGTATTAGAGATGTTAAGAAGAGGACAAAAATAATACTTTGAGCTTTATCCTAAGAACAATGTGAAGTCTTCAGTGGCTTTTAAGAATTATCACATTAACATTTTAAGAATAGATCAGTGAAACTTCCTGCCCTTTGTGAGGCTCTCAGTAAAGCCTTATCAGACAGACCTTCTTATAGATTATAACTATAAATTGTGAACATAATATAAAATGTAGCTCCCTGAAGACACGGTATAGTAAATATACAGATCCTAGTGGGAAGTAGGTGCTCCAAGGAGATGAGCTGTATATGGTGATTTGCAGCTTTTGTTGATTTTATCTCAAGAGCTATTCATAAGATGATTGTGATTATTGAATAAGGTAACATAGGTAAAACTGTCTGGCATAAGATGGTCAATAACTATTACTTATTAAAGTTATTAAGAGAAAGTTTCCTTATCCAAACCAAATAGTTTAGTTTTTTGTAAGAGTTGAACCTTCAAGGCTCCCCTATACATTCACCCTAAATGACTAATTTTGGTAATTAATTATAACATTACAAATTATATTGTGATAGATAGGTATTATAATATCTATCCATGTATATCACTGCTAGTTTTCCCAATACCTTTACATTTATTTCATTATTTTGGAGATGAAACATTAAGTCTCAGAAATGTAACTTGTTCAGTGTGACTTAGTGAAAGATACACAGAAGAAATATGGTTTAAATACACTTTTTTAAACCCTAAATCCAATGTTTCAGTATTAGACTGATTGAGGAAAAATACCAAGTTCCTAAATGCATTGCATTCTAACAGATCTGTTCATATGATTAATGTGCTGTTCAGCAAACAATTCAATATAGTTTTCCTCATGACTTGTGGCATCGATAAAACAAGCAAAGAAACACAAAAACAAAACTACTAAAACTTACCAAGGTGAGTTATATGAACAAACCATTTTCTAAAGAACTCAAATTATGACATGGGAAAGATTCTTGGAGGTTAAGTTATATCAAGATCCTTGAGTGATTATAAGGAACACTGAAGTTGCAGAAATTAACTTCAGCTACCCTTAGGGAAGAGATGCCATGACACACAGTGTGATTTTTATTCTGTGATTTTAACTAGTTTAGGATTGATCTGATTTCCATCCTGCTGTTCCTTTCTAAAATATATCAGAATTAGTATTTCAATGAGCTTGTAGCTTAGCAAGTGTTGAATTTGTGACGTACACTTATGTTTAGTTGTATCCGAGACTACTAACCCTTTGTTAAAACTATATTCAGAAAATACACAGATGTCTATGGGCAGTACCTTCTATCTTGGTTCTGGGATAGGCCTGGTTAATCTAATGAACACAATAAATATCCTTAATACAATTAAATAAAACCCAAAATTGTAAACACATTTAGACCTACATAATACAATTCACTCTTAATGTGTCGATGTGCCTCAGACAAGAATTCAAAGTGTAACTGTTTCATTTGTAAATGTATGCAGTTTTGAATAATGTTAGACGGTTGTTTACCGAATAATTACTCAGAGAACATTACTATTCAAAAATTAATTATGCCATCATTTCCTTGCAAAAATAGACACATGCATGTTCAAAGCCCCAGGAGCTGAGAGCAAAAGATGAGCATTAGGCAGGAACATCAGCCCACATAAAGTGTATTTCTCACATATACTGGCAAGTGAAGGATAAATGAGAGGAACCAGAGGAAATAACTCAATATAACATCTGCCTGATCGACGTCTTCAAAGTAATGAATCATCTCTCATGGGAAATTTACAGAACCCATTTTTATGTGCATTTGGCATTACACTAACTCATTGGTTTTTAAGTTCCAATTTGGGTCTTGCCATTTTTTTTTAGAACACATACTTATACGAAAGGTAAAGAATTTTATTACCTTGTTATTTATAAGATTTTGTAACCATTGAGGAATTTGACACGATCTAGTGTTGTTAAATCTTCAAATAATTAGCACCATTTCTGACTATAAAACTAGATATTTTTATCAAATTATAGACTTAGGTAGTTTGGTTTCAGGATTAGCATGGGTTATCTTTTAATTAATTCAAAATGATGTCTCTTAGTTACTTGGATTGGAATTTAACCTGGTTAAACTTGCAGATTTGCAAGGAGTGTGAAAAATTGTTATTCAGTTAAAAGAAACAGAGACACATTCATTCAGACTATCTTTACATAAATATTTAGCTAAATGATCTTAGATTCAAAGGAATGCATGCGAATTAATATATTGAATAGATATATACATATTATAGGAGTAAAGGAAAGCCTCAAAATGAGTATGTGTTTTGAAATGCACAGTTTTAAATGAAGAAGATTGTAAGATTGTCCTTTTTTTTGTAGAATAAGACTTTTATTTCTGTGAAGATTAAGCAAATTCATTATGAGAAGTAAGCTGGTAAACCGTGAGGTAAAGATAAATATTCATTGAAATATCTCCCCTACTGTCCAGGTACATTGTGTTTAAGAAAGTGCATGTTGCTGGGGGAGCAATAAGTCAAATCCAAGAGACTTAAGGAAGGTATATCTGTGCAACTTTGGTGAAAATTAAGTGGTGGACGGAGAGCTGGAGACAGCATAGGAAAAAAGAGATTTAACGAAATGATAACAGAAATCATTAACTCAAAATATTTTATTTTGTTAATTAAAATAGATGGATAAAGAAGTCATTTGGTCAACACTTTTACTCTAAAGAAATAAGCCGGCCAGACATGGTGGCTCACGCCTCTAATCCCAGCACTTTGGGAGGCTGAGGTGGTTGGATCATTTGAGGTCAGGAGTTTGAGACAAGCCTGACCAACATGGTGAAACCCCACCTCTACTAAAAATACAAAAATTAGCCAGGCGGTAGTAGCACAGGCCTGTAATCCCAGCTACTTGCCAGGCTGAGGCAAGAGAATAGCTTGAGCCTGGGAGGCGGAGGTTGCAGTGAGCTGAGATCGCACCACTGCACTTCAGTCTGGGTAACAAAGTGAGACTCTATTAATCAATAAATAAATAAGTAAATGCCATGGCCGGGCGCAGTGGCTTATGACTGTAATCCCAGCACTTTGGGAGGCAGAGGCAGGCAGATCACCTGAGGTTAGGAGTTCGAGAACAGCCTGGCCAACATGGTGAAACCCCATCCCTACTGAAAATACAAAAATCAGTTGGGGGGATGGTGCACTCCTGTAATCCCAACAACTCGTGAGACTGAGGCACAAGAATCACTTGAACCTGGTAGGCAGAGGTTGCGGTGAGCTGAGATCACACCACTGCACTCCTGTCTGAGTGGAAAAATGAGACCTTAAAAAAAAGAAAAAATAAAAAATAAGAAAACAATAAGTCAGATTCTACTAAGTATATAAAGATTTTATAAACTAGAGAGAGCAATATGACATAATCATAACAATTTAAAATGATAAATTATAACTAAAGGTACAAAGCTAATCTGAGAGGCCTCAGAAAAGTAGAAATTAATGATATGGTTTATTTGGAGGTGAAGAACTAGAAGCAATATGGACTCTGCATGACAGCATACATGTTGAAATAATAGAATCTACCATATAGTTAGCAATAATGGATTTTCAGGCAGCATCACTACTGCAGCCACCAAGGTGATTTAATTTATTTCCTGATTATTAATAAACCTGAACATCCTTTCATATGTTGAATTATTATTTAAAAGTTATGTTAACTCTTGAACACCCAGTTATATTATGTTATTGTAAACTATTGGTCTTCTTACTCTTAGAAATAAGAAAAATTTAATAACAGCATTTGTGCATCCAAATTGCACACTGGTATACTATTTTAAGATGCTAAATATTTTTAAAGATTGCATTTTGAAAGAATTCTAGATCAAGAAAGGTTGATAAATTATACATCATTTTTTGTTTGATCAAATGCAGTGCTTAAGCTTTCAAATACACATGGGGAAAATAGAAAATTCTTTGACTTAGGAGTTGCAGTATACAAATAGATGTTCTCATCATTTTTTTTGTCTTTTATTAGTACTCATGATAAAGCTCTTAAGCTAATTGTTAACAACATGAGAAATAGAAAGAAAATGAAAAAGGAAAATAAAAAATTAAGATAAATATGCAGATAGAAAAAAGGAAAAAGAAAGAATACCTAGTTTATAAAAAGTCCTAGTGGTGACCAACCACACATGGAGAAATTTAGCAAAGGGCAAAAATGCAATAAGCAAGAAGAGGAATTTTTTAAAAGGCAGCCAAAAAAAGGGGGGATTATAAGAGAGAAAGGGGAAAAAAAAAGTAAAGATAGCATTGTTGTATTGTTTATTTTCTTATTTTGAAAGGAAAAAAAAAAAAAACAAGAAGGATAAACCAGAATGGGGAGAAAATGTAAAGGTAGCATTATTCTGTTGTTTGTTTCCTTATTTTGTCACCTTTCATTCATCAATCTTTTTTACTCCCTACATCACTATACATAACTACACACTTTGTAAATAAAGGCTTGCCACATCGCTTAGACATTAGGGTTGTAACTACATTACATTAGTTTTATACTCTCAACTTCATATTCATTGTCCTCTCTCTCTCCACTCTTCCATCCATCTTCAATAACTTGATCACATTAAATCCAAAGCATCTAAAGTGACTATTTATTTTCAAAGATTATAAAACTAAGATTAATTGATGTAAAAGGGCTTACTCAGTTCTCCACAGGCAGTTGCTATGCTGAAATTCAAATTGATGGCAATGTTAATCCAAAAGTAATGACACTGGACTTAGTGTAAAAGGATGCAGTGATGTCACCTAGACCAAAAAGAGTGTAGCAGCATGTTTACTGACTCTATAAATAATTACTAATGCCTAATATTGGCAAAACATATTTTATACAGGTAATGCAACAATTCATAGAATTCATTTCCCACACAATCACAGCCTAGTGATGCCAACAGGCAAAAACATTAAGAAATCTAGAAAACTTTTTATTGATGCTATGCTCTGGGTATGCAGGGGGAGCTATAGGTGTACATTACAGGGAAATGTAAGCAACATTTATGGAAATGTATAGGGGTAGAGTGTGTAGACAAAGAAGTCAGACTGCAGAATGTGAAACTAGTATTTTAGATGAAGGATGTGTAGAAGTTAGGCAACTAAAAAACTGGTTAAACTGAAAAGCCATGTATTCTAGAGGAAATTAATAACCAGATAAATGAACTGATTTCTGTGTAGGTCAAATTTGTATCAGTGAAGAGGGACAGTTTGAGTGAGGGTCTCTGTGAGGACATTATACTGAAGAGGTTAGTAATGTGGTATTCTTGTGTTATAAAGTACTTATATCATTCTAACAGTAATTAAGTAACATTAAAGAATATCATTTTAGTAATGAATATTTAGTTATAAGAAAACAGATTTTAAAAGAATGAAATTGAGACTTTATCTTACATTATACACAAAAATTAACTCAAAATAGATTAAAAACTGAAATGCACGACCTTATACTATAAATCTACTAGAAGAAAACATGAGGGAAAGCTTTACATTGGTCTTCTCAATGATTTATTAGATATGACAACAAAAGCAAAGACAACAAAAATAAAAATAAACAAGCGGGACTATACATATCGAATTAAAAACCTTCTATGTATAAAAAGAAAGAATCAACTAAATAAAGAGACAACCTATAGAATAGGAGAAAATCTTTGGAAATCATACACTCAATAAAAGGTTAATATCCAAAATATGTAAGGAACTCAAAGAACTAGAAAGGATAACAAAACAAAACCAAAAATAAAAATAAAAAACCTCACCACCCACAAATAGGTCAATTAAAAATGGGCAAAGGACTTGAATAGTTGTTTCTCCAAAGATATATACAAATGACCCATAGGTCTATGAAAAAGTGCTCAATCATCAGAGAAATGCAAATGAAAAACACGATGAGAAATTATTGAACACCTGTTTAGAATGGTCGTTATAAAAAAATAAAAATAACAGCAAGGGTTGTGAGGGGGAAATTGGAAACTTTGGGCACTATTGATGGAAATGTAAGGTGATGCAGCCACTATGGAAGACAGTGGAAATGATCCTCAAAAAGTTAAACAGAACTACTGTATGATCCAAATGTGTCCAAATGCATCATACTGTAGTTCAAACCACTTTTGAGTATTTACACAAAATAATTGAAATCACTATATTGAAGAGATGTATGCATTCTTATGTTTGTTGCAGCACTACTCACAATAGTGGAGATTTAGAAACAACCTAAATGTGCCTTGGCAGATGAATTATAATTTGGTAGGTATATACACTGGAACATTCAGCCTTAATAAAGAAGGAAATTTTGTCATATGCTAAAACATGGATGCAACTTGAGGACATTATTCTGAGGAAAATAATCCAGTCAAAAAAGGCAAAAAATTGAATGTTCTATTTATATGAGGTATCTAAAATATCATCAAGCTCATGGAAACAGAACATATAATGCTGGTTACCAGAGACTAGGGGAGGTGGAGGGGGGATTTACAACTCAGCAGGTATACAGTTTTACCATGCAAGATGAAAACCATACCCCAAACCAGGCAATTTACAAAAGAGATTCATTGGACTTACAGTTCCATGTGGCTGGGAGGATTCACAATCATGGAGATAGATGAAAGCCACATCTCACATGGCAGCAGACAAAAGAAGAGAGAGCTTGTGCAGGGAAACTCCCATTTCTAAAACTATTAGATCTCATGAGACTTATTCACTATCAGGAGAACAGCACACGAAAGACTCACCCCAATGATTCAATTATCTCCCACCAGGTCCCTCCCATAAAACTTGGATATTATGGGAGTTACAAGATGAGATTTGAGTGGGGACACACAGTCAAATAATATCATTCCACCCCTGGATCCTCCCAAATCTCATGCCTTCACATTTCAAACCACAATCATGCCTTTCCAACAGTCCCCTAAAGTCTTAACTCATTTCAGCACTAACTCAAATGTCCGCAGTCCCAGGTCTCATCTGAGACAAGGCAAATAGCTTTTGCCTCTGCACCTGTAAAATAAAAAGTAAGTTAGTTATTTCCTAGATACAATGGAGTACAAGAATTAGGTAAATACAGCCATTCTGAATGGGAGAAATTGACCAAATCAAAGGGATTATAGGCCCCATGTAAGTCTGAAATCCAGGCGGGGAGTCAAATCTTGAAGTTTCAAAATGATCTCCTTTGACCCCATGTTGCATATCCAGGTCATGCTGATGCAAGAGATAGGTTTCCATGTCTTGGAAAGCTCCACCCCTGTGGCTTTGCAGGGTACAGCCTCCCTCCCGACTGCTTTGACTGGCTGGTGTTAAGAATCTGTGACTTTTTCAGGCTCATGGTGCAAGCTGTCAGTGGATCTATCATTTTGGCATCTAGAGGACTGTGGCCCTCTTCTCACAGCTCCGCTAGGTGGTGCTCCAGTAGGGAATTTGTGTGGGGGCTCCTACCCCACATTTCCGTTCCACACTGACCTAGCAGAGGTTCTTCATGAGGACCCCATCCCTGAAGCAAACTTCTACCTGGGCATCCAGGAGTTTCCATACATCTTCCGATATCTAGGTGCAGGTTACCAAACCTCCAATCCTGACTCCTGTGCACTTGCAGACTCCACACCACATGGAAGCTGCCAAAGCTTGAGGTTTGCACCCTCTGAAGCCATAGCCTGTGTTCTACATTGGTCCCTGAGCAGCTGAGACACAGGGTACCACAACCCTAGGAGTCACATTGGAAACCACTTTTTCCTTCTAAGTCTCTGGCCTGTGATGGGAGGGGCTACTGCAAAGGTCTCTTGCATTCCCTGGAGACATTTTCCCCATTGTCTTGGTGATTAACTTTTGGGTCCTCATTACTTATGCAAATTTCCTCATCTGGCTTGAATTTCTCCCAGAAAATGGGATTTTCTTTTCTATTGCATTGTCAGGCTGCAAATTGTTCAAACTGCTATGCTCTGTCTTACTTTTAAAACTGAATGCCTTTAACAGCACCCAAGTTACCTCTTGAATGCTTTGCTGCTTAGAAATTTCTTCTGCCAGGTACCCTAAATAATCTCTCTGAAGTTCAAAGTTCTACAAATCTCTAGGGCAGAGGCAAAATGCCACCAGTCTAATTGCTAAAACATAACAAGAGTCACCTAGTTCCCAACAAGCTCTGGTTCCCAACAAGTTCCTCATCTCCATTTGAGACCACCTCAGTCTGGGTTTCATTGTCCATATCACTAACAACATTTTGGTCAAAGCCATTCAACAAGTCTCTAGGGAGTTTCACATTTTCCCACATTATTCTGTCTTCTTCCCAGCCCTCAAATCTGTTGCAACCCCTGCCTGTTACCCAGTTCCAAAATTGCTTCCACAATTTCAGGTATCTTTTCAGCAGTGCCCCACTGTACTGGTACCAATTTACTGTATTAGTTCATTTTCACACTGCTGATAAAGACCTACCCATACTGGGCAATTTATCAAAGAATGAGGTTTATTGGACTCACAGTTCCACATGTTTGGGGAGGCCTCACAATCACGGTGGAAGGTGAAAGACAGTCTCACATGGCGACAACCAAGAGAAGAGACAGCTTGTGCAGGGAAACTCCCGTTTTTAAAACCATCAGATCTCCTGAGACGTATTCACTGTCACAAGAACAGCATGGGAAACACCCATCCCATGATTCAATTATCTCCCACCAGTACCCTCTCACAACACATGGAAATTATGGGAGTTATAGGATGAGATTTAGGTGGGGACATAGAGCCAAACCATATCTACTGTATAACAATGTACATATAATTAACAATACTGTACTGTATGCTTAAAAAGTTGTTGAGTGTATATTTCATGTTATGTGTTATTTAGCACAGTAAACACATTTAAAAAATTAAATATAAGGATATCTGCACAGTTGGAGAGCTGTGATGCTCAATGCTTTTACTTTTCATGCAATTATAGTTAGTCACATAAACTCCAACATCCCTTGTGTGTCACCCCCAAATTAGAAATGCCTCTTTTTCTTGTCACTGTAACTCTCTAATATACTCATATGGCTAATTAATTATGTAAGTCTTTTGTATCTGAAAAGAGAGGTTACATTGCCAAAATAAAAATAAAAATAAACAAAAAACACACAATATTTTAAGAGGAGAACATAGCTCCTAAGCTTTGGAACTTGTGGCAAGAGCCTGGCTGATTAGGGTTTACATTGTGAGACATTATAAGTTGGCTTCAATATATAACATACTAATAATGTGGACATCCCAATGCCCCAAAGTTGAAAAAAAAAAAAAAAAAAACTATGCAACTCATATTCTATCACTGTCTTTAACAGTGTCAGTGAACATCAGCAGGGAATTAAAACTGTATAAGGAATTGGGAACATTTTGCATATCTTTTACATTGGTTAAAGTGGACAATGGACTCATCTGTGAAAAGAGATTTCAACTTTTCACCAAAAATGAAAAAAAACGAGTTAAAGCCAGACCAACCAGGAGTTGAAACAGCAACTAAACAACCAGCTACAATTTTCTGCTTTCTTAACAACACTGTTATGTTTCCATCCCTCTCTGATTGCTTCATTGTTCTCACTGCTTGAAGATTGGATGTCTGCACTAGATTAAAAAGGGAGAGACTATTTGGAAATCACCATTGTATTAATGTCATTTAAAATAGTATATGGCACATGCTGGCTATTTAATAAATGTTTAATTATTTGATGTTTCTATGCACAAACAATGGAAAATACCTCCTCCTGTTTTCTGTATGTCTTTTGAGGCTGAATCTTCATGAAGCTGACTCAAATTAGTGTCACCTAATTACAAATTACTAGTAGAAAAACACTAGCCTCGTAGGAATCCCTTTATTCAATATTCACTCAATAACATGTGAGAAGCAGATTTTTGTCTGATGGAAGTATAGAGGCACAGAAAATACAAAGGCCGTATCTTTTATGTGCATATAAGTTTTGCTATAAGAATGGTTAGCAGAGTAGTATTTTAACCGAGTATTAAAAATCCAGTAAATGTTTCTGAGAGGGGAAATAATGTAATAAGAACTTTACATCCTCAAAAATGATGACTGGAGGTATCAAGATTGGTTGGTGTTAGAAAAGGGGATACTGAAAAGTCAGGCAGGAGGGTGTTGGCATAAAATATGGCTTAACACCGATGGTACCACCGGAAATGGAAGAGAAATGAGAGATCAGTGATACAGTTTATGGCAATTAAGGTGAAACATGTCATATAACTTAAACACATGTCAATATATTAATGGATTCTAAATATACTGTCATAAAAGGTTTGAGTTAGACACAGGAAAAAAAGTAAATGCTTATACAGTTCAAATACACATGTTCTTATGGATCAGGGCTGTCACTGTCAATGGGTTTTTACATGCCAACAGGTAAGTAAGAATGTGAACGAGGGCATTTAAATCCATATGTCTGAAAAATGTGGCTTGTTAGTTTAAGTGTACTTTTTAATTTCAGCAAAGAATTATATATTTAAGAAAGTCTTTGGGACACATGTAGATATCAGAAACTTAATGGATTCTTGCTTTCAGTGGAATGGCTTCAGTGGCCTATTTGCATGGCAACAAGTTCTCATTAGACTAAACAATATATTTTCTGATGATTATTTGAAATTTGTAGTCAAATCATTTGGCTTTATCTTTGACAATCTAAATGATCTATGTGCTACATTATAAATACTACTTTACAGAAAGCAGTTATTTTTCTTTGGTAAATTTGAGCAAAAATTATAAAATATATTCAATATTTTATTTTCTTCCTAGATACTTTTGTGCATTTCTTTTTAATTTTGATTAAAAATATCATGGTACTGATAAACAGCTTTTTCATTTCTAAAGGTCTGTATATTGTGAGAAATATATATGTATATACTTTGAAAGTTCCTGTGGGGAAAAAAAAGTGAGAATTTTTTTTTTTTCTAAATTGAGGAGACTTTTTATATAGAATAACAGATACATTTAGAGTGTATTCTTGACCTCTTTCTTCAAGTATTTTGACAGATGGTGGAAGTAATAGTGAGCTATATTTGGATCACTGTAGTGGATACTTTATACATGTAAATAACATATATCTGCTCAGCTGTGGTAGCTCATGATTGTCATCCCAGCGCTTTGAGAGTCTGAAGGGGGAGGATAACTTGAGGTCAGGAGTTCAAGACCAGCCTGGGCAACAGAGTGAGACACCATATCTACAATTAAAAAAAAATTCAACTGGGCACAGAGGTGCATGCCTGTAGACCTTGCCAGTAATACACATGCCTGTAGACCTTACTCAGGATGCTGAGGCAGGAGGATCACTTGCACCCAGGAGTTCAAGGTTACAGTGAGCCATGATGATGCCACTGCAGTTCAGCCTAGGCAACAGTGTGAGACCCTGTCTCTAATTTAAAACACATACATCTGTGTCTATAGCTTTATAGTTATATATATAGATATAGATATAAATAGATATAAAACAGTCATAAAAATCTATAATGAGATATTATGATATTCAAAATGTTTGATTAGAGCAATAGAGTCATAAATCAATCTTAATCAAACTACAGATAAATTGTAATGGATGTAAGCCCTAAACAATTTATACTGGTGAGAGTTTGCATGTCTCCATTAGTAAGCGTTTCAATTCCAAAATATACATGGATTAAAGAGGGTAGATACTGTCATATTTTATTCAAGGGAATTGAAAGAACCAAAGAATAAGCTGCATAAATTATTTCACAATAAATATAGCTCCTTTATAAAATCATCATTTTTGCTTCTTCTATTTTGATCCACTAGGTCATTTGCAACCCAACCTCAAGAAGTCTAATTTTGACCAAGAATCTGTCAAGTGGTATTGTATTGTTGATGCAAAAGAAGCCAACAAGTTCAACAATTTCTTTTGACTAAAAGTATAAATAGCAATGTTTTGTATGCTAACCAAAACCTCTATAGTGTGACCATAACGTAATGTGGCCTACCAGTAAATAATTACAATATTAAGAGATGTTTACACACAACACTTAAATATTATTAGAATTTCTTGTGTTTTTCTACCATTATATACTACTCTGATCTGGACAAATACAATCAATCACTGCCTACCTTACAAGAGTATTGATTTGAGCTGGGCAATTTGTAAGGAAACAAAGAACACATGTCATTATGCATATTTATTTACTACCTTATAATTATCTAGAAAAAACTTTAGGTAGTCACCTCCTGCAATAGAACTTCCAATTGCCTTGATCTCTTCAAACCAAAGAAAACACAAACAAGGGAAGGAGAAGGAGTTTATTATCCTCTTTGTTCTGGGTTAATAGACATTCTACATTTATTTCAGTGTTCATCGATTAATATATGAATATACTTTGCACTTTCAACATTTTTAGTCACATTTGCTTTTCCAAGGTGAGCTCTTAACTCTGTTTTGAGTCTCCCTTACTCATGGGGCAATAATGATTCCCAAGCACAAATAAATTAAATTGTATTAGAAATTAAAATATGAATCTGGTGAATTTACCTTTTTACAATAATTTGAATACAATCGTATGATGTACATTCTTCTAATTATCTGGGACATATTATGTGTTCCAAAGATGTTGAAACAATATCCATTATTTGTTCCACAGCTCTTCTAGAACCTTGTAACTTCGCTATCAAGAGGATCCCTTTGACCCTTCCTTGACCTTGTGGATTTTCTGAGTGCTTTGGCCAGTATAATATGGCAAAAATGATGCATTTGAATTCTGAGATTGTGTCATGAAAAAGTCATTAAGTTCCACTTCATTTTTCTTAGGATGATTTTTCTTTGAATCCGGCAACCATTCTGAGAGGAAAGTTAAAACAGTCCATGCAGAAAGGCCACATGAAATGGCTAGATGTGGTTGCTAGGGATGACAATTTGGCTGAGGTTCCAGCTGCCAGCATACATCAAGTTTCAGATATGAGATTGAAGATGTCTCCAGACTATTTGAGTTCCATGTTGTTGAGTCACATCACGGAGCAGAGAAAGATTATGCCATCTGTCCAAACTCCTGATTTAAAAAAACTCATGGCAATAATAAAATTTTAATATATACTACCAGATTTACTGTGGTTAGTTACATATAATAGTAACTGAAAGGTCAAATAAGTATACAAAGCATGTTATATTTTAGATACATCACCGATAACAGTGATGTGACTGTATGCAAAAACTGGGTTATTCCAAATTGCCTCTGTGCTCTCAGTCTGAGTTGTCTGGATAATGTTAGTTAAGTAGAAAATGCCTTCCTATTCTCACAGGCACACAACTTCCATTTCCCATTTGTCCTGTGGCTTCTGCAGCTTGCTAGAGGGCCTACAATGTTCCACACTGACCAAGACTTCCAGGTTTGGACAACATGTGATGCCAGACAACTCTTATGAATTGCTGGAAGCCAAATTTAGAATGACTGGTGCTCGACAAGCAACTCTCACATTTGCACTATTAGAATGTACCAAGACAACAATATGGAAGATAGTGTCCACCTACTAAATTATGAATACATTTATTGTCCGACAAATGACTTGAACCCTGATGGTTCTCTTTATGCAAGTAATGGAAAAATTGGGAATCTGTACATATTATAATTGTTGAACTGGCTTTGTTGGTTTTTTTTCCTTTGCTCATGCAAGCCAGTTTCCTAAGTCATGACATATGACTATGCAATTCCTCACAAGCTCTGCTTCACGTAAGTAGTACCCGAGCATTGACTTGTCTTACATGACAATTACGAAGACAGTGTTTAATTATATTTCAAAATGCTTACATTCAGTATGACATTGAAATATTATTTAAAGCATATGACTTCAAAGAAATAGAAGCAATGTAAGAGTTTTAGAATATTTAATCAGTTATTTACTGATGCTGTAATATTGAATAATTAGGTATGTGAAATACTCATGTATCAAGCAAACCATAATCTATTCTCAGATTCCAATTTGCTTTTATAGGAATTTCTCAATTTTCAGAATAATGTTTCTGTCATTTGTAATAAATATAGTTTATAATTCCTATTTGGCAATCTCCACTTCAACATTTCTTAGGTTTATGTGATTCTTTTCTACTGGCACTTTTACTTTTTAAATAAAAAGAAAAATTCCATGGCTCAGCTGTGTTACTTTCACTGAATTATGCATGTTCTGTGTGTACAACACTGCCTAAATTTTTCAAATCTAGAATTTCTCCAAAACAATTTTTTTGAAAGACCAATAATCTCCTTTTTCATAAGAACTCCCAATTCTCTGTTACATATTTATGATAGTTAATTCAAGAGTACCTGAGCTTCCAATTTTATGGAGGGAAGATATTCCTAAAGAATATATCCATGAATAGAAAGCATGAAGCTCCAAAATATTAACCCACATATACTTTGGGCAGATATATATGCAGTAATAAAACGGCAAGTGGTCAGCTATATTTTCAAACCTAGTAGTCCTTATTGGGATATCTTAAGAGTTGAACTATTTCTACTGACAGTTTTTTATGATACATTCTCAAATATTCAATCAAACTGAGTTATGTACATATCAAGCAGATAAATGCAAGTCCTTGGCAAATACACAGAGCGTGGTTTGATCTACATGTTTACCAAAAACAGAGCTATATTTCTTTCACTCCTCTCAACATATATGCTTATGGCATTGAGATAGTTCTCTTGCTCCCTACATACTATATTAGGTTAGAACTTGATGCCTGTTATGAAGCCCCAAACTGTTCATTTAAGGAATGGTCTGCGCAGGCCTACTCTGATTTAAAAAAAAAAAAAAAATCTCTATGTGTTGCAAAAATACTTTGGCAGCTCATAACTTGGCTTTCTTGCTAGGCAATGGGACAGGAAAATACTGGCATACATCCTCGAAAGATAATAATCATTTTACATTTAAAAATTTGAACTATCCTACCATTCACATTTATTTCAAGAGTGAGTTACACAAAAGCTATGTTAGGGTTTGTTCAGATTGACAAGTTTTCCTTGGACTGAGCCTGTTTTCAGAGACAGATATGTTGGAAAGCAGAAGCATACCCAACAAATAAAAGTCCACCAGGAATTGAGGGGGGGAAAATATCTATATGGAGAATATGCTGCTTAATATTTGCTACACATACAATGGTTCTTATTGAAACTCTGACTTTTCTATCAATAATCCTAGTTTTTTCTTAAGAAAATAGTCTGGGTGGTGGTTTGCTTGCCTTTTACCCATCAAAGTTGAAATGACTCACCCACAGAAACCACAGTGAGTAAGTCTTCATGTGTCTGCCACTCTTAACAGAAGTGACCATCATAGATCAGATATGAGAAACAAAGGAAAAAGAAATAATTAGTAGAAGTCTGAGGGAACATTATCTTGAGTGAAATGAAAGGAAAATTTATTTTTAATACAAATCGTATCGGTTTTGTCTGCCTTATGTTTTGAATCTTTCAATCATTGCCATATAAAATGACTCATTCAATTTAGTATCTGGCATGGAAAAAAATTCTCTCCTGCTATTTGCCAAGAATTTCCATAAAACATTCTGGCATAGTCAGCATAAGATTGTGAGTAAATTCAATACTCTAATAAATTATTAAGTAAAAATATGAGGCTTATTCTCCTGTCAGAAGATAATTATTGCATTGAAATAAGGCGGGTAAAATATTTGTCATTCTTCCCATTCCTGTTTTACCTTTTCATTCTCGCTGATGTGTATGCAATTTAAAAATATGCTATGCTTTGTGAGGGTACACTGAAATCTGAAAAGGAAAAGGAAAGTTTGCATTCCAAATGGGATCAACCAAGAGTCCTTCACACAGAGTGGAGGAGTAAAACAAAATTATAACTCCGTCTAGGAAACAATCATTTTATCAGATCACAAAATTTGGTATCAAATAATGTAAAAGCCTATTAATAAAATGTGATATTGGTTAAGCTGAAAATAGCCTGTGATTCTTAACTAAAATTTTATAAACATAAAATTAACCCTAAAGAGAACAAAGGATCAAATTTGTGATGGTCAAAGAGTGTGCATCAAGTAGTGACTGTTGTCTAGAGCTTTTAAAGTTGCCCTAACTAAGACATTGCCTTTCCATTTGTTGGAGAAAAAGTTCTATGTAAACTCTGTGGAAGAATTTGTTGCTAACCATAAAAATATTTAAAGAAATGCCATAAGGCAGCTGTAAAAATATGAACTATAATCATAATATCTCAAAACTAGAAATATTTAGAAAAACAATTTAGAGTTTGAAATCTGATAAAAAGAGATCATTAACTTTCCATAACAGATGCCAGATAAAGTTACCAGATAGAGTAGAAAAGAGAAGTCTACATTTAATTCCCCAATCTAAAGTTCTGCCTTTGCTCTTTTCCAGACATCTGCTGTAAAGACAGAATAATTTGCAACACCTCTGGAGATAATAGACTGCTCCTCTAATTACGAAAGGGCTAATTAAAAGACAAATTATTGGAAAGTTTCAATTGTCATTCACCTGTAACTCACCAGTCTATCTGTAACATGCAGACAAGATTCTGAAGAACCTATAGAATCTTGACCGTTAAGATTGCGAGACAAACATCAAAATGAAGTCAAGTAGGAAAGATTGATTTTGGGTGATAGAATATTTCAGTGAAGGACATTGCTCATTTATTATTCCAAACTGCAACCTCTACGGTACTTTCATGCCACTAAAATTGGATATATAGAACTGATTGGAGGAAATTTACAACTCTAATACTAGAGCTTTAGAAAGTAAAAGTGCACTCTAACATGACGGCCTCCCTTCCATCTTATTTTTTAACCTCCCTTTAACAATATTATAAAATTGTTTCTTAGTTTTACTTTTATTTTAGACATTATCTACTGAATCTCTTCAATAGTCAATTTAGATATTACTCCCTTTTACATCTTTTAATAAAACCATGAGCATTTATCTTTTTTGTCTTTTCAATATAATTTAGTAACAACTTTTGGTTATATTGGTATTTATTGTTTAATTGTAATTTTAAACATTGTTTGCTGCCAAGGAAAGTAATATCACATTTGTTTTATTGTATTACTATTGTTTTCGGGTGAATGATTTTCCTTATGGTGATTCAATTCATTTTCCTATGTGTTTCACTAACTGACCCCTAACTCTGATGCAATTCTGAAACATCTAAAAAATAGTCTCTATCAGATATTCTCTTCTGGTGTTTTGCTCTTCTCTTCTGAATTTCTAAATCTATTGCTGTCTGCATGGGTTGCTCTCTATGTACTTCTCTAGGTAGCTTTTACATTTTCTTGGTTATTCTTATTATTTCTTTTTCATATTAGATTTCCTCTGTATTCGGTACTATATATTTTTCTTATTTTTATCAATTATTTTGCATAACATGTTGGAACACGAAAAGTGAACATTTTAGAATATTCAAATCTAAAACTCTTCATATTTAATTTAATGCCTGATTGAGAGTTTGGCTGGATATCAAATTTTAGGTTAGAAATAATTGTATTCCATAATTTTTAGACTATTTTGTTTTAGATTCAAATGTGATCATTGATCAGTCTCACTGTTATTTATCCTTTTCAATTTTTAAAATATATATTTGGAGGATACAAGGGCAGATTTCCTACCTTCCTACACACTGTGTTGTGGTAAAGTTTGGGCTTTTAGTGTACTCATCACCTGAATAGAGAACTTATACCCAATAGATAATTTTTCAGCTCTCACCTCCCCCACACCTTCCCACCTTTTAAAGTCTCCAATGTGTATTATTCTACTTTGTATGTATATGTGTGCAAATTATTTAGCTCTCACTTATAAGTGAGAACTTATGGTATTTGACTTTCTTTTTCTGCATTATTTCACTGAGCATTATGGCCTTCACTTTTATCCATGTTGCTGCAAAAGACACAATTTAATTTGTTTTATGACTGAGTTGTATTTTATGGTGTGTATATATGTGTATATGTGTGTGTGTGTATATATGTCTAATATATACATAATGTCTAAAATAAAAGTAAAACTAGAAACAATTTTATAATATTGTTAAAGGGAGGTTAAAAAATAAGATGGAAGGGAGGCAGTCATGTTAGAGTGCACCTTTACTTTCTAAAGCTCTAGTATCAGAGTTGTAAATTTCCTCTCTCTATATGTGTGGGATATATATAAATATAAATGTGATATATATATATCTCACATTTTCTCTACCCAACCCGCATTAATGAACACTTACATTGATTCCATGTCTTTGTTTGCTATTGTTAGTAGTGTTGTGATAAACATACAAGAATAGTTATCTTTTTGATATAATAATTTCTTTCCCTTTGAGTATATTCCCAGCAATGGGATTGCTGAATAGAATAGTAGTTCTCTTTTTAGTTATTTGAGAAATCACCATACTGTTTTCCATAAAGATTGTACTAATTCACGTTCCCATCAGTGGTGCATATGCATTCCCTTTTCTCTACATGCTTGCCAATGTCTGTTTCAGACGTTTTAATAGCCATTATGAGTGGTGTAAGATGTTATCTGATTGTGGCTTTAATTTGCATTTCTCTGGTGATTAGTGATATTGAGCATTTTTCTCATTTGTTTATTGGCTACTTGTATATCTTCTTTTGAAAAATATCTGTTCATATCTATATATATACACACACATATATGTGTGTGTGTATATATATCATGCCTATATATAGACATGGACAGATATATATACACACACACACACAAACATATATATATATATATATATATATATATATATATATATATATAAAATTGCCATCTAGTAGCTACTTTATTGTTAGGGCCAATTTAAAAGGTTTAAATATAGGAAGCTGTCATAATTGTAGTCTGCAATCTATTAAGTTTATTACAGCAAAAAATACATGTTTAAAAACCAATTATTGAGCAGTTATTGATGAAACATGAATAGTCTTAAAATAGTCACATATTCAACAAAAACATGTAGTCCAGAGCATAAGTTTGGGGATTCCTTCCCTGTTTTAATTAACTCTGAGAATTTTATTTATATGATTTCTAAATTAAATAATTTAAATATTTTTGAATAACCTACTATGTAAAAAGTACGGCTATTGTATTGTGTGGTTCATAGGATAAAGTTTGAAGGCTTTGACAATGCTTTGAAGACTCTTGAAAATGAGGGGGAACAAAGTTCTGGCATATGAGTTAGTTCATGTGCATGCAATGGAGAAAACTGTGATTGCATACTTTTCCATGGGACATGGTGTTTATTAAATAGACAGGAGTATAATAAAAAAGGAGACGATGGATCAACTATCTCCAAGAGATGTAATTTCCAGAACAGTCAAATTTAAAAGGCAGGTTTTTAATTTCAGGGCATATATAGAGAGTGTGAGGTAGCATCACAAGGAAGATAAATAAAATTTTAAACATTGTTTGTCTTTGGTTAGCCTACAAAATAATCTTGTAACCATATGTACTCTTACTACATTAACTCAAATGTGACTTTTTTATTTATTAGGATGTTAAGGTTGTTTTTATTATTAATGAGAAAGGTAATCTACTCACATACATTTCTTTGAAAGTTGTACTTTTTCTATTGTATTCACATTTTATTATACCTATTGTTTTAATAAAAGACAAAAATGTTGCAACTAAGTGAGCATAAAATGAACGAAATGCTTTCCAAATATGAAGTCTCTATAATCAATGTTGATTGATGGTAATTTCATGGGAGAAAAGTTGGCAAATTTTTCTAAACGCTTTTACCTACATCATCAATTTCTCCCTCTTTTTAATGAGAAATAAGTTGTCCTCTGTTTATATTTAAAACCTAGTTTAAATTTTCCTAAGGGCTTTAAAGACAGATGGTAGCATCTGTTTAAAGCTGATGTGGATATTGAGTACAGAAGTACTTAACCACTATTTAAAATTTTATTTCTCTAAGAGGATCTCTATCTATCCTCCACATATTCAAGAAAAAAAAATACTTAAAAGTTACCTCTATGCTATGAAAATGTAAATAACACAGAGGTATAAAAATTAGATATATAAATACTGACAGGTCATACTTTGTCTAGTAAGGCTAAAAGTTGTTGACTCAATTTGATTCATAATGTGGGCACACTTTTTACATATATGTTAAGCAATTTTGTCTCTAGTAACTTCTCTTTATTTTTTTCTTTTTTTTCCCCCCTTTACAAGAGAAATGTTTGCCATTTGTGTCTCGTGATGTTCTCTGAATTACTTTTAACATAAACAATCAAAGGTCCTATCAACACCGGTTGGTTAACCTGTATATTTATGAATCTCTATTAAGCTCTGAACATTAAAGTTCTAGAGAAAAACGTCCAGTATTTAATAGTTCAACTATTGAATAAAATAATTTTATTACTACATAAAATAAGAGCCGTATTGCCAATCTGAAAGACAAAATTTAGAGGCGTAGAAAAGCATTCCAATGAAGAATAATTGTCACAGTCACGGTTTAAACTTAGGTCTGTTTTCAGCATTGTCTCTGGAGGTTAGTTATTCAGATTGTCCTACATTTTCAAAAAACATAGGTCTTGGCCTCTTGGACTCTTCATTAAATGGTTCAGTGGTATAATTCTTATAATTAACATGCATTAATTATAATACCTTATTAAAGCACTGCTTTTATACAGTAACAGAAATAGCCAAAGTAGATATTTATTTATTCATTTAAATGTTTCAAAATGTAAATGAATTTACTATTATTGCATTAGAGGGCTGTTTTCTCATTCATTGAACTGAAGTAAAGTGAAGGGTTGAGCCTTTTTGAATGACCAGGCCTCTGTAATAAGTAGATAATAAATTGATAGTATGGAACTGCTATTAATTATATTCTGTATTCAAAAGGTGCAGTGATTTAATTAATTCTCCTTTATTTTAAATGCAGCCTCCCAGAGTCTATATCCTTTTTGAATTATCAAAAGACCACGGATATTGATAGGGTGTAAAGACAACTCAATCTCTGATATAATTCTGAAGTTTAAAAAATGATAGAAAGTTTAGTTTAATTTTTAAAATATGTAGTTATTTTTATACAATAATGATAAACCAAACTTATATACTATAGAGAAAAATTATGGAGAAATACATTATTGTTTGTGAACTATAGTTCCAATTGATTAATAACTTGTAAATCCTGCCTAAACTCTCTTTCCATGCTACTAAAATTCAGTTTTTTTTTCATTTTTTGAATGTTTCCAGGAAATTGCTAAATATGCACCTCATAAACTCAGACTATTCTGTGCCTTCACCCAAGAGAAGTCCCAACCGCTATCCCTCATTTTGAAATGAAAGAGTCACAAAAGGAATGGTTTACTGGATGCCAGACAAAACATTGCACAGAATTGTGTCTCAACCCAAGTGTATCTCTCTACAAATGTTGACGGAAGGGTGTCTGTGTACCCACTGATTCTTCTGCTGATGAACAACAGCATGATTCTTCCAGATGATTCTTATTGATGACATTCAGAAACATCACAGAGTGTCTCCTAATATGGAATGGTTTGCTATGCTATTGCATGACTGAAAGGGTTGACTGGACCACCGTGAAGATGGAAAATTCATCCTGAAGAACTAACTGAGGTGTGGGTGCATTGCTCATGAGTAACCAATGCTCATGAGAGGACATGTTAGTGAGATCTAAAGGTTCCCATGATTAGGTGGCTAGATTATTCACAGATTATAAGTTACCCTGAGCAGATATGAAGTCCACAGATCTAAGAGTTATGAAGCCCCAGAATAGGTGATTCACTTGGCAATCATGTCACCATGGAATTTACAGACTACTGAATGCTGAAAATATGTTGGTAGAGTGGGAGCTGAATGGAAAAGAGTGAGGACTGATCATGATTGGTCTAACTCACTGATTGGAGGTGGGGGGCGGTGAAGGTGGCAAACATAACACTTATTTTTCTTTCATTTTCTTATAATCATCCTTGTGAATGTGAAATTGTGTCACATTGTGGTTTTGATTTGTATTTCCTTAATACCAATGGTATTGAATATCTTTTAATTTGCTTGTCAGTCATTTGTATGTCTTATTTAGAGAAATGTCTATTCAAGTCCATTACTCATTTTTAAATTGAGTTGTTCACTTTTTGTTGATAAAGTTTTGTAAACCATCTATATTCTTCATACTGAACCTTTATCAAATACATAATTTGCAAATATTTTCTCCTATTCTGTGGATTGTCTTTTCACTTTCTCAATAGTTTTCATGGATACACAATGGTTTTCAATTTTAATAAAGTCTAACTTATTGGTTTTCTTTTGTCTCTCATGTTTTGTTGTCAAATCTAAGATTCCACTGATAAATTTGAGGTCATGAAGATTTACATTTAAATTTTCTTTTAAGAGTTATGTAATTTTTCTTGTTATATTTAGGTTTTTGATTCATTTTAAGTTGATTATTGAATATCAAATGAAGTAGGGATCCAATTTTATTATTTTGCTTGTGTTTATCAAGTGCTAGCAGTATTTACTGAAGTCTGGTCTTTTCCCATTGAATGGTCTTAGCACCCTTGTAAAATACCTATTGGCCATAAATGTTTATTTGTTTATTCTTAATTAGATTACATTTGGCCTATCCTTAGGTCAGTTGCATGCATTTTTATAATTGTATAGTTTTGTTGTAAGTTTTGAAATCCCCAAATATTTTTGTACAACTATATATTTCTTTCCAATTCTGTCAGTTTTTGCTTTACATATTTTAGGACTCTGTTGTTTTGTGTTTATTTCATAATTGTCATGTCTTCTTGATGATTTGAACTTCTTATGAAAATACTTGTCCTTTGATTCTTGCAACAACTTTCACTTGAAATCTACTTTGTCTTATAATGCTATAGCCACTCTAGCTATTATTTGGTTATTATTGAATATTATCTGTATGGGATACTTTTTTTTGCATTTTTGTTTTCAAACTATTTGTGTCTCTGATTCTAAAATGAGTCTCTTATAACAATGGAAACTTGTTCTTTTTAAAAAGAATTACATTCTGTCAATCTCTGCCTTTTAATTGATGAGTTTAATCAATTTACATTTTTTTATTGATAATGAAGATTGACATTTCCCAGAGAGGAAGAAATCATCGTTAAAATGGCAACAGAGAGAAGAGATACTGCCTAAGCTTCTATCTTGATGCTCTCTGAATTATGGACTAAGGACTGTAACATCAACTCTTACCTAAATTTCTACACTGCTGACCTGTACTACAAATCTCAGACGTGCCAGCCTCAACAATCCTGTAAGCCGTTTTTAAAACCTACCTTTCTCTCTCCATATAAATATACATAAACACTATGTATATACAAAGTTATATATAACCACTATATATACATAGCCATTATATATACATCATATATATTAAACACAAAAACTCAAAATATATCAAACTATGCTTTTCAATAAGCATTCCAGTGGACACTACAAGTATTTGACCACAGTCCAGTGTTTGAAAATAATTTATTCTGATAGTTCTTGCCAGCTCAATAATTATTCTCATGGGAGGACTGGTTTCTAAAGCCTCCTACTCTATCATCTTCCATAAAATCATGCTTTTTTTAAAAAAAATCTGTTTTATAGTATATTTTTTCATATTCTGATTTTTATATATTACTTTTGTGCATGTGTGTGCAAGATATACACACCATTTACACTCACACATACACATACATACACACACACACACACACATTTCTTCTCTGCATGATCATCCTGTTCCTGAGATTTTGTTTTATACCACCTAGTATTCCTTCTTTATATAATCTCTTGTTTGAATTATGTGTTTTCTTGTTTCATAGCAAGTGTGGCTTTCGTTTCTATCTTTCTTTAGTCCTTCTCCACCCCTGCCCCCAGTTTATTTTACCTGACAGAAATGGGTAAAGATAACAATTCTCTTCTCTCTTAAATCCCAAACCATGTTCTTAAATCCCAAACCATGTTCGTAAATATTGTGAGATTTATTTCTTTACTTTCACTTTTTATATGTTTTACTAAAATACAATCAATTTTAGGATCTAACCCAAAAATTAAATAAATGATAAGATATTATATATTTAGATATATAAAGATTTTAATGTAACAGACTCAGACCTTCATTATTCACACCTACTCATGCATGTAAATGGTGAGCAGTTATGTAATGAATTTAAGTTTCATATAATATTTTGTTGCATGAAAATACAGGCAAATCTCCATGTATTCATATTAATGATAATTTATTCAGTGAATGCTACTTTTTCTATATGCATATCATAACACAGGTAAGCACACACAAGTCTTTATGGTAATTTCTTTCAAATATGCATCTTAAGGATCAAATTGCATTTTCAAGTAATTTGTTATAATTATATAGCTCTAGAAATTACCATGTAACATTTTTATTATTAATATGTTATTTATTTTATTTTTACTATGGAAGTAAAAGACCTGCTTCAATTCTCAGACTTAATGAAAACACAACTTTGTAATTAATATCACAGAGCTTTACTCTGTGTACACCTGATTTAACTACTAACTTTATGTTAAAAATTAATCCATGTTCTCTTTGAAGTTCAGAGAAAATACCATCTTCAATCTTATTTTATACTTGGCTTATCCCAAACTGACACTAAACAAATTTATCATAGCTCTATTACCTTGAAATTAACGTTTCTTGAATTTACATGCTATGGCAAGTAGATTTTAAAAACTAAATTACTAATATTAAATTTTTGTATTTTAATTGTTCTTATTCTCTAGCTTTAATAATTATGGGTTATATAGAGTTTTGATCCTTAACAGAGTAATAAATTATTAATTAAATAAATTTATTTAATTAATTAAATAAATCCTTAAGTAATATATTATTACAATATCTTGAATATATAGGTCTATATAGTTAGAGGATTTTTTAAAAGATAAAAAAACTCATTACTTTTCATTAAGAATTCAGACAAAATCTGTAAAATAGGCTAATATAATAATAAAATGCCTTGAATATTGTTAGAAAAAATATCAATGTCTTTATAACAATAATTTCTCCATTTTAAAGAAAGCAAAGAAAAAGTAACATTCATAACATGAAGATTTACTCTTCTTAGCATTTGTTGGAAAAACAGATATTGAGGCTCTAACCCAATTTTTACAGTAATTTAACTGTTTTTAAAATGGGTAGTCTGGTTTACAAATTGATTATATAATTATGGATTTGTTCCTGAATAAGTTCCTCAAGAATTTGCAGACAAACGTCATTGCAGCACACAGTTAAATGCCAGTTCCTGCGCATGTTGCCAATGGTCCTCCTAAAATAATTCTACAAGAGTAAAATCTCCTTGTTGTATCAGCAAATGATATTTTTTACCTGCCAACAATGTAATTGAAGCTAGTGTTTTCTCCAGTTTAGAGGGTTTAGATTATCAGTAGAATTCTTAATAATGATTTCTTCATTTCTCAGTTATTATATATTCATATGGAAAAGAGGTGGTAGTCATTTATGGGAATTAAAATAGATAATGTTTTTGATAATATGTTGCATGGTGCCCGATGTTCATAGGCATGTAGTTAATTTGCCACATCATATGCCTAATTAAAAAGTAGTAGTAATTTTCCAGTTCACACAAGAAACACTATCAGCATCATCCATAAGACGTAAATGTATTGATCCCCATTTACTATTATCTAAGCTTGCTTTTATGTAGTTGTTTTTACTTTATTAAATTTTTAAAAAAATAAACTCATGGAGGGAAGAAATACTTCTTTTTAAAGACAACAAAGCTCTGATACCAGTATGTTAGCAATAACAAGGGAAACAAGAACGATAGATTCACTTTTGCATTTGTGCATTATATTACTAATTTTTAAAATTGCTGTGAAATTGATCAATTAAAGTAATGCTTTTTTTTTTTTTTTTTTGAGACGGTGTCTTGCTCTGTCACCCAGGCTGGAGTGCAGTGGCCGGATCTTAGCTCACTGCAAGCTCCACTTCCCGGGTTTACACCATTCTCCTGCCTCAGTCTCCGGAGTAGCTGGGACTACAGGCGCCTGCTACCTCGCCCGGCTAGTTTTTGTTTTGTTTTGTTTTGTTTTGTTTTGTTTTGTTTTGTTTTTTGTATTTTTTAGTAGAGACGGGGTTTCACCGTGTTAGCCAGGATGGTCTCGATCTCCTGACCTCGTGATCCGCCCATCTCGGCCTCCCAAAGTGCTGGGATTACAGGCTTGAGCCACCGCGCCCGGCCAAATTAATGCATTCTTTACTCTTACTAGTGTGAGTCAAGAAATTCGTCAAAAATGCTAATTCCTACGATCATTTTTCTATTTATAACCTATTACCAACTATGAGGAACAACCCAAGCTAATTAACTTGACAAAATACTTTCCACAACTTGACCCTGGGGTCTATTTCAATTTTACCTCCCACATGTCACCCATATCCACAACAATAATAAAACCATTTTTTTCTGGGTTTAAAGAATAAGCTTAATATTAACAAATATAAACAAATATTTTGTTAATGTTTAAAATGCATCACAAACAATGCTTGATAAAAGAGAAAGAAGTATAATCATTAACAAATTATTTCCTTTAATAAACAAAGTATCTGGGCTAGAAGGATAAATGCCTGTTCTGGCTAGTTTCACAGACTGTGCTCTCTCTCCTTTCCATGCAGATTCACATGTATTTCCTCTCATCATTGGAAGTTTGATACGAACTCAGGCGAGGAAGAAAATACTTTCTGATAAAGTATAAGAAGCAAGTAGCTTCCAAAACCTTGAAGAAGATAACTTAGTAAAAATCTCAACTAGAGTTAAAAGAATATGTGTATATACTTCAAAACATTATGTTGTACCTTATTAATCATATAATGTTATATGTATATTTAAAAATACATTAAAAAATAAATGTCGTCAGTAAGGAGGCATGTGAGAATTGTGAGCCCCTGATAGGATGCAATAACAACATAGCATCTCTTTTTATAACCTGAGTCTAAACACAAGGAGTCGTTAAACCAACCTAAATTTTAAATATCTTTAAAAATAACTAGCCTACAATCTTCTAAAGTGCCAAAGACATAGAAATAAAAGACAAACAAGCATTCCTGATCGAAGGAGAGACTAAAGGAAAATGACAAATTCAAGAGTGATTCTGAACTGAATTCTTTTAGGATAATGCTAGAAAGGGCATTATTAGAGAAATTGGCAAAATTTTTATATGGTCTGTGGATTTATATGGTCTCTTCCTGATTTTGATGGATATAGGTATTATGGTTACACAGGAACATGTCCTGCTTGAGAGAAAATATATACTAAAGTTTCTGAGAATCAGACTGGCAATTTGTTTTATTTTGTTTTCAAAAATGAAAAGTTTTTTTCACTATACTTTCAACTCTTCTACAGGTTTGTGATTATTTGAGATGTAAGTGTGGTTTAAATGTTTTAAACACACCAGCAATATATTAAAACACCTCTCTTGTCAGAAAGAGATGGACTGTACTTAATTACATTATTTTGGCAAAAAATTGTCTCTAGACCATATTATTTTTCTTTTCTTAATACAAGCTTCAGAATGAGAGTTTTGTAATATATTTTAATTTTTCTGCAGTATCTAATGTAACTAGCTCATTACCATATGATTCTCACATATATAATAATAAGACACATGTGAAATAATAGTTTCTACATCCTACAAATTATATATTTTGATTAATTTCATTGCTGAAGATTGTGTGAACATATATAAACATAATAAAAGGTACCATATATACATAAAAGTGAGTATAGCTAGAATAATTTTGAATAAAAAGTATTGGGCTTATTCAACGCTGTATAGTTGAATTTAGAGTTTTTAAAATAAGAGACTGAAGTAAAAGAAAATATTTAGAAAAATAAATCTCTTCTCTCACATTAAGATATTTAATTTTCTTCTTTATTGCTGTCTTAACTGATCCTGGTGAGAAGAAAAAAAAATGACCTTTCTTGCACAATGACAAAACTATGTTTCTCAATGCTGGTGCCATTTATTTAAGTCATAGTAGCCATTTAGCATTATTACCTTGGAAATAAATTTTCCTTGTAAAACACACAACTCGGTTTAACACTAGGTGTACGTCTTTATAGAATATAGCACTTTCCCCATAAAGCAATACAAAAAGTAATTGGAGGCAGAACAGCTTGGAGATGTTCATATAAATGTATTAAAAATGAATATGTGTGAGCTATGAACTTTTGGATTTCTTAATATAAGAACAGATATTACAGTCAGACCTCAGAAAGGATAGTATATTTTTCCTTCCAGAAAATGTCATCATATCTTTAAAATCTTGCTCAGGTCCATTTCAAAAGATAGTTCATTCAGAACTTTGACCAGATTGAGAAAATATTCTCACAAAATGTCTAATAAAGTTTGTTTCACACCTGGCTCTATCAATTTTTACAAGAAATGTTTACTACTTTTCTTGTTCCCAATAACTGTATATTTAAAATTTAGTGCAATCAATGATGTCCTGTTCTCTTAAGTTAATTGATTCTCTAAAAACGTTTAGAAACTTTTAAATTGTCCATCTCTCTGCGTGAGTTATAAATTTATTTTTAAAAGAATTCCCCATTACTCAAAACTTTTTCTTTATTGATTTAAAGTTGTTTAAGTTACCTCTTAGTTTCTTCTTATATTCATGAGTGTGTTCCTATTTGCATTGCTGACATTGATACTTTGCATTTTTTCCATTAATTTTTTCCTTCATTTTTATGGAAGAATTGTTAAATTTAATGATCTTTTCAAAAAAACTAATAGCTCTGTTTCAACTTCATTATATTTTTAAAATATATTTTATTAATTTGTGTTCTAATTTTTATGATTTTATCCATTCTGTATTTTTATACAGATTTTATTTTACTTTCTTGGTTTCTTGAGATGAAAGATTCAACCACTGAATTTCTATCTCATTACTTTACAAATATATGCAGTTAAATCTATAGCTTGTTTTCTGAACAAAGTTAAACTGCATCCCACTAGCTACATGTGTTTCTAGTTATCTTTCATGGAGTTTTCATTTAATATTTATTAACCATAGGATACTTAAGTGTTTTTTTTCCTGATTTTGATGGGCATAGGTATTACAGTTAACACAGGAACATGTCCTGCTTGAGAGAAAATATACATTTTATTTTTTGATATTTTTTGAAATTTTATTTTTTGATATTTATTTCTAGGTTAATTCAACTATAGAAAAAGAACATATTTTAATGATTTTAATAATTAATGACACAGCATATGGTGAGTTTTGGCAAATGTATCCAACGCCATTGAAAACAACAGGGATTTTCTTATTGTTTGGTGCAGTCTATACCTGAATTAGGTAATTTTAACTATGTTGCTAAGATATTTTATATTCTTACTTTTTTTACTGATCTTATCTGCTCTTAAGGGATGCAATGGTCTTACAATTTAATTATGGAGTGGGTGGACATCTAATCCACTTCATTTATATTCAAAGGAAAATTATATTTTAGATTTTAAAAATAATATTTAACAAAGATAAAATATTTTAGGCTACATAAGGAAAATCTACATTTTAATTTTCTACATGAAGATGTTAATTGGAATAAAACCTTAGAACATAATGTATCATTTTATAATACAAATGCAAACATTTTAATACATAAATCTGCAGTGAAATAATTATTTCTTAACATATTTTTCAATATCAGTAAATGTTAAATCCCTAAATATTTTTTGGAAGATAAATAATTAAAATAAAAATTTGTTTTTTGATAAGGTAATAATGTTTTAATGAGTGATAATAATATGGTAAAAAATAAAACAAAAATGTCATATATAATGGTTTTACATATGTTGTATATGTACTTAAAAATTATTTAATATTTTTATTATAAATTACTTGATCTGGTTATCAGAAATCATAAATTAAAAAATGGGCTTTACATATGGGAAGAAAATGTTGGTTAGCGAGAGGACTATTATCATTCACTTCTCTACCATAGATGTCTCAGAAGAAGAAAAAATGGAAGTCAAATTTGCTTGTGGGGAGAAATTCTATATATCAGAATTTATAACACACATTCAATATTATTTACTAACAAAAAGTTAATGGACAGCCCTAATTTATAAAATAATTTTAGCAGGTCACACTTGATTTATCAAGATTGCTGATTCTAAGTAAATTTGGCCTTTATAGATTTATAGGATCCCTGGCTGTCTAGAGAATCAAGAGTAGTCCAAAAAACCACTAATCAATGACTATAAAGTGGAAATATTTTATTTTATTTTATTTTATTTATTTTTTATTTATTTTTTTTTTTTTTTGAGACGGAGTCTCGCTCTGCCACCCAGGCTGGAGTGCAGTGGCCGGATCTCAGCTCACTGCAAGCTCCGCCTCCCGGGTTCACGCCATTCTCCTGCCTCAGCCTCCCAAGTAGCTGGGACTACAGGTGCCCGCCACCTCGGCCGGCTAGTTTTTTGTATTTTTAGTAGAGACGGGGTTTCACCGTGTCAGCCAGGATGGTCTCGATCTCCTGACCTCGTGATCCGCCCGTCTCGGCCTCCCAAAGTGCTGGGATTACAGGCTTGAGCCACCGCGCCCGGCCTGGAAATATTTTAAAATTAAAATGACTTTCTTTTGTGTAGCAGTGTCTCCATTTATACTGCTCAGAAGCAACATCTTCTGTTAGATTTCAAAACAAAAGTGGGTCCAAATGCAGGAGATAAAAATCATTTCGGTGCAGTTGCATCTGGAAATCTGAATTCTATAAGGAAAGAATGTTTAACCTGCGACTGTTTTTCCATTGCATCTTTTTGGATATTAGTAACGTTAGGTCCTTTGAAAGATCCCAGACACATTTGATTCTGATTGACAATTCAAACTTTCCTTTTACTAGATATATTGGGCCAACAACATTATTGATTCTCAGGCCCATGTATCACAACGGTTAAGACAGCTTTTCACGAGAAAACTGAGGATATAGAAAACGTCATAACCTAACACAGGTACAATTGCTCACTGCTTGCAGAGTCCAATTAAAAAGAGCAAGGTCTGCTAGGAAGTGATGCTATTAACTAAAACTACTAAAGGGGAAATGACTGGATTTCCAGGCAAAGTAACCACTTTGATTTGCATCCAGGGGTCGGGGAGACAGGGGTTTCAAAAGAGAAAATTTGATATGGAATGCCTGCAAGAATTGTGTTGAATACAGTGTCTGTGTATCTTGTTCTGGTGGCTATCTTGGGTCCCAGTCCACCTGAATCTCAGGCTGGCCTCATTTCAACAACTGCCATGTTGTTGACTATCTGCCTTGACATAATCTCTTGAATTTTGCAACTGGGTCTCCAGGCTTAGTCTGTCTGTGTCAAGATTAGCCCCTGGAACTGCCAAGAAAGCGCATAGTTAGATATTGGAATACAGTTCAATAAATGTGAAGGGAGCATATACAGTGAGAAAGGGAGGGACATGGAGTCTATCGTAAGACTAGGAGACAAGGCTTCTGCAGTTCCTTTCAATGTTATATCTTGAAACCTAAGAGAAAGGGAAAGAAAAGTTTTAAAATGCATTTTGAAGTTAAGCTGGCTTAACAACATAATGGAGTTTTAATGCAGGGGTAATTTCCAATGTGTCATTAATATGAAACTAGATCTTTGAAAAAGATTGTAGGGGAAAACATTCTACTCATTCAATTTGGAGGGAATAGACATTTACATGGGGCAATTGGTTAAAAGAATAGACGGTGTCTAGAGGAAGGAAAATTAGCAAAAATATATCCTCTGACAATTTTAGTGCCTCAGATAAAAAGTAGACATCGAACGGAGGAAGCAGAAAGATTTGTACAGAAAAAAGGAAGACCAGTTTTTCCCCAATATAAGAAAAACTTAGGCTTCATGGTCATTTGGAGAGACACCATGCTCATTTTCAAAATAACTCCATTAAGAATTCTGATTGTCCAAAAGGCTATACATGTATAATGAGACCATGGCCAGTTAGCACAAAACTCAGAGTGGAAAAAATAGAGACTTTTTACTGAGAAATATCAGGAGTCTGATGATTCCCTGCTAGCATGTACTCTCAGGACACATATTCAGAGAAGCACACCACTAATTTTGATAGTGTTAGACAAAAGAGTTTATACGAGTTAACAATCGATTTCTCAGTGGTTGCAAATGTTGTGAAAACCCACTCTGTCAGACAGTAGGACAATTGATTGAGCAAAGAATAAAGAAAATATTTCAATTCTGCAGTTACTCAAAGGACTCACTGGCTCACGATTTTCCCATGAAAAAATGGAACACTTCCATCAATGCATTAGGAAGTTTTGGATGCATTTAACCTTAGGTTGGTTTATGATATTTATAGAGATGAACCTCATTTTGTCATAGCCCAGGACAGATACTGTGACTTGGGAGCTTTCCAATTTTGAAAGCCTTATATGAGCTTTCAAGTGGGTGAAAGGAGAGAAGTCAAGAGGAAATTTTAGAAATATTACCTGACCTGGTGGTCTAGTTACCAGTGAAGGGGTTTGTCAAGTCTCTTCTGGCAAAGACAGCATGGGAACGCACCAACTATTAACTAAAATTGGGTTTGTTACTTGTCGCCAAGAGGGAGAACACACATCATGGGGGATTGTGGCATGTCTCTAAAATTTTTCTTTCTTTCATCTATATAATTTATCTTACTCTTTTACCTTAATCGTCATGAAATGCAGATAATTATGCTTTAATACTGTATAGACTTTGTTTTAAATGTTCACTTTACTGCTTTTGTTATCACATGATTTCTCACTCTTTCTGTCTCTTTCTCTCTCTCTCTCTCTCTCTCTCTCTCTGTGTGTGTGTGTGTGTGTGTGTGTGTGTGTGTGTGTGTGTGTGTGTAGTTTCCTGGTTCCCTAGCTCTCTTTCTCCTTTGCTGGCTTCCTCCTTCATAATGGGCAAAATGCCTCAGAGTTCAATCATCAACCTTTGTTACTTTTCTACATAGTCTGTCCATGATATTTTCATCTAATTCCACATTGTAAAGGATTGTGTGGTGATTATTCACAAAACTTAATAGACATGCTAGTCCTCTCTTAAGCTCCAAATGACTCAAATGCCTATATGCCATCTTTAGTTGAATTTTAATGTCTTCTAAATATAAGAATTTTAATGTCTTCTAAATATAAGAAGTAAAAAAAAAAAAAAATTACTTCTTGAAGTAAAAAGAAAAAAAAAGGGCAACAACAAGCACACCCTATTCAATACATACCTCAACCTTTTTACTCCCCCAGCTGCACATCGTTGATCCTGTTACCCAGGCCTGAACCTGTGCAGTCATTCTGCATTTCTCTTTCCCTCATGCATGATATATTGTCACTGCTCAACATCCACACCACTAATAACCTGGTCCAAGCCAGAACTTGACTGACAGTTCTGACTCCACTTAAGACTCACTATACTCACTATAGTCTCAACTCTGCAATGTGGTATGGGTACATTTTATTGATTGATTGATTGCTGTCGTTAAAACTGTTTCTCTCTCTCTCTCCCTCTCTCTCTCTCTCTATATATATATATGTATATGTACATATGTGTATATATACACAAACCTACCCATCCTCATATATATATATATATATACACATACACAAAATATTTCAATAACTTTGGGGGTACAAGTGGATTTTGATTACATGGATGAATTGTATAGAATGAAGTCTGAGAATTTACTGCACCTGTCACCCAAGTAGTGTTCATTGTACCCAATATGTAATTTTTAAATCTTTCACCCCTCTCATTCTCCCTCCTTCTGAGTCTCCAGTGTCCATTACATCACTCTGCATGCCTTTGCATACCTTTAGCTTAGCTCCCACTTGTAAGTGAGAACATATGGTATTTGGTTTTCCATTCCTAAATTACTTCCCTTAGAATAAAGGCTTTCAGTTCTATCCAAGTTGCTGCAAAAGACATTATTTTATATGGCAAAGAAGTATTCCATGGTATATATATGACATTTCCTTTATGAAAGCATCAGCTGATGGGTGCTTAGGTTGATTTCATATGTTTGCAATAGTAAATTGTGTTGCAATAAACATTTGTGTTCAGGGGTCTTTTTTAATATAATGATTTTTTTTTCTTTGAGTAGATACCCATTAGTGAGATTGCTGTATTGAATGGTAGATTTACTTTTAATTATTTGAGAACTTCCATACTGTTTCCTACAAAGGTTGTATTAATTTAGATTCCTGCCAACAGTGTGTAAGCATTCTCTTTTACCACATCCACACCAACATCTATTGTTTTTTGACTTTTTAATAATGGCTATCAGGCTGGGATAAGGAGGTATCTCACTGTGGTTTTAATCTGCATCTCCCTGATGATTAATAATGTTAAGCATTTTTGAATGTTTCATGGCCATTTGTGTTTCTTCTTTTGTGAAATGTCTATTCATGTCATTTGCCCACTTTTTGACGAGACTTTTTTTTTCTCTTGTTGATTTGTTGAGGTCTTATAGATTCTGGATATCAGTCTTCTGTTGGATACACTTGTCAAATATTTTCTCCAATTCTCTGGACTTCCTGTATATTCTGATAATTATTTCTTTTGCTGTGATGAAACTTTTTAGTTTACTTAGGTCCTATTTATTTTTGTTTTGATTGCATTTGCTTTTGGGGTCTTAGTCATAAATTATTTTCCAATAGTCTTTCCTAGATTTTCTTCTAGAATTTTTATGGTTTCAGGTCTTAGATTTAAATCTTTTATCCATCTGGAGTTGATTTTTGTTTGCGGTGAGAGACATGGATACAGTTTCAGTATTCTACATGTGGCTATTCAGATCTTTGAGCACCATTTATTGAATAGGGTTCTTTTTCCCAGTTCACGTTTTTGTATGTTTTTTCAAAGATCAGTTGGTTGACAAGAATTTGCCTTCATTTCTGGATTCTCTCTTCTTTTCTATTGGTCTATGTATCTACTTTTATATCAGTACCATGCTGTTTTGGTTACTATACCCTTGCATTATAATTTGATGTTTGGTGATGTGATGTTTCTAGATTTGTTCCTTTTGCTTAGGATTGCTTTGGCTATTCAGCCTCTTTTTTGGTTCCATATGAATTTTAGGAATTTTTTAATGCTGTAAAAATGATGTTGGTATATACTAAAAGGAATTGCATTGAATCTGTAGATTTCTTTGGGCAGCATGGTCATTTTCATGATGTTGGTTTTTCCAATCAATGGGCATGGGATATTTTCCATTCGCTTGTGTCATCTATAATTTATTCCAGTAGTGCTTTGTAGTTCCCCATGTAAAAATCTTTTTACCTCCTTGGTCAAGTATATTTCTAGGTATTTTATTTTTATTTTTTGCAGCTATCATAAAAGGGATTGAGCTCTTCATTTGATTCTCAGCTTGGTTGTTGGTGGTGTATAGCAGTGCTACTAACTTGTGTTCATTGATTTTGTAAGCTGAGACTTTACTGAATTCATTGATCATATCTAGGAGTCTTTTGGAGGAATTTTCTAGGTATATGATCATATCATTAGCAAACAGAGATAGTTGGACCTCCTCTTTTCCAATCTGGATGCCCTTTCTTTCCTTCTCTTGCCTGATTGCTCTGGCCAGGATTTCCAGTACCATGCTGAATAGAAGTGGTGAAAGTGGGCATACTTGTTTTGTTCCAGTTATCAGGGGAAATGCTTTCAAATTTTCCCCATTCACTATGATGTTGACTGTAGGTTTGACATATATGGCTTTTATTATTTTGAGGTATGTTCCTTCTAGGCGTGGTTTCTTGAAGGTATTTGCCATAAAGCGATATTGGATTTTACCAAGTGCTTTTTCTGTATCTATTGAGATGATCATGTGGTTTTTGTTTTTACTATGTTTAAGTGGTGGATCACATTTATTGACTCATGTTATGTTGAACCACCCTGTATCCCTGAGATGAAACTCACTTGATCTTGGTGAACTATCCTTTTGATTTGCTGTTGGATTTGGTTTTCTAGTATTTTGTTGAGGGTATTTGCATCTACATTCATCGGAGATATTAGTCTGTAGTTTTCTTTATTTTGTTATGTCGTTTCCTGACTTTGGTATCAGAGTGATGTTGGCTTCATAGAATGAATTATGGAGGACTCTCTGTCAATCTTTTGGAACAGTTTCCGTAGGTTTAATACCAATTATTCTTTGAATGTCTTGTAGTATTCAACTGTGAATCTGTCTGGCTCTGGGCTTTTGTGTTGTTGGCAATTTGATTAGGGTAATTTTTCAACTGACATGTAATAGTCAAATGCAGAAACATATATTTTTAAATGAACAACTGAACAAATTTTATAATATAAGAACCCTTTTATAACCACGCCCCAGGTCAAGAAATATTACCTATACTTCAGAAGCTTTCCCAGTTTTGTGTCCTAATAATGACACACCCTTTGTCCCATGATATAACCACCATCTTTTCTTCTAATACTATAAGCTTAGTTTTAACTGGTTTTAACTTTATTTGAAAAATTATAAAATATGTATCTGTGTTGCATCTTTATCCAATATTGCTTCCTAAGAGTCACCTTTGCCATGCATAGATACATTCTGTTCATTTTTCATCATTTCACTATCAGCGAACATTTGGTCTGTTTCCAGTTATTTGTCATCTATTTATAATGCTGCCCTGACCATTGTTATGATATCTCAGTAAACATAAGCACTCTCAAATACCTATAAATGGAATTATTAATTTTGCATTCCTGTGTAATTCATTTTACTAGAAAATACTGAATGACTTTCCAAAGTTGCGTTATTGATTTATAACGCCACAGGCAGCATTCAGGAATCCATTTGCCTCACAATCCAGTACTTGTTATCATCAGGCCTTTAAATTGTATTCATTCTAGGAATCTGTAGTACTATCTCATTTTTCTCTTAATTTGCATTAATCCAGTCATGAATTTCTGTTAATTTGCTTTCAATTTGTAGTAATGTAGTTGACAATAAAATGATGCTCCTTTTCAAATGTTTGTTGGTCATTTTGGATATACTGCTTCATGCAGTGACTGAAAAATTACATTTTTTCTATTTTGATGTTTTTTACTATTGATTTGCAAAACTTTTTCATATTTTTTGGGGAAAAGGCTCTTTTATGGCTTACTTTTTGCTCTCATAATAATTTTTGATAAGAAAAGTTATAATTTTAATGTAGTTCAATTTATCAATATTTTATGTTTAATGCTGTTCAACTCCTATTTTTAAAATGTAGATTTCCTCCTCAAATTCACATTAGTGATTCCCAACATTATTCTCAATATAAAGGCAGTCCAATATTCAGTAGCTTCAAAAAATGATATTTAATTTTTGCTCAAAAGTCTGCAGGAGGGTTAGTATTGGCAGACTGACTGCTTGTCACTGCACTTCTGTGATTGAGATATGTTGCCTCTTCTTTGCGCTTCAACTCAGTGGAGATAGCTGTCCCAGTGTCTCTCACCCTCCTCCTAGGACCAGAGGGCTTGCTGGTGCACATTCTTCACAGTGTGAGAGCAGAAGTGAAAAATAAATAATAATAAATAAATAAGTCACTTTAAACCTCCTAAGCTCTAAGCTTGTAAACAGCACCCTGTTACTTCTGGCTCTTTTTCATGACCAAATCAACCCAAATTATCAATCTAAAGTCAGATGGGGACGAGGGGGATGAAGGTTTTCCATCTGTTCAGGAGGAGAAATAGCAAACCACAAGCCAAAAACTTGAGTTAATAACTTTATCAAATTAGTGAACATAGTTTCACATTTATTTAACGTAACTTAATGGATGAATATTCCGCTTAGATGTACATTTTACTTAATCTTATTTGTGTGAATGGATTGCATCATGTATTAATTTTTATTTGCTTTTTGTATATGTATATCCCAACTTAATATCATTATTTATTGAAAAACAACTTTCTTATTCTGCTCTGAAATGACCTTTTTATGAATATTCGTCTACTTTTGGTTCTTTTATAATACATGTTTTTTTATGTGCTTATACATGTGACAAATGCACATTATTTTGTTACTATAGCTTTATATTAAAATGGGTATTTAATAGAGTAAATCCTCCCCTAAGTTTTTATTCTTTTTCAAGAATAATTTGGCTCTTATTGTAACAAAGTACTTCATATAAATTTTAGAATTAGATATTCATTTACTACCAAAACCAATTTGATAGAGATTTAACCGCAATTGCATTGAATAAAGACATAAATCTGAAGAAAACATAAATCTTTACAATGACTAGACTGTATAGAGTCTAGCATGTCTTTTGTTACAAATTTTAGCTAGCAATTTGGTATTTTTCATTCAGTTGTATTGTGTCATTTAATTTTATTTTATATTTTTATTTTTTAGAAACAGGGTCTCACTTTATACCCAGGCTGGAATGCAGTGGCCCAATCATAGCTCGATGCAGCTTCAAACTCTTGGGTTCAAGCAATCTTCCTGATTCAACCTCATGCCTAGCTGAGACTACAAGCACATGCCACCATACCTGGCACATTTTAAATTTTTTTGGTAGAGGCAAGGGCCTCACTATATTGCTCAGGCCAGTCTCTAACTCCTGGCTTTATGTGATCCTCCTGCCTCAGCCTCCCAAAGGGTTGGTATTACAGGTATAAGCTATCACACCTGGTCATATTATATTATTCTTAAAGTCATTTTTTATATCATGGATAATAGGAATTCATTGATTGCAACCAACAGCCTTGAAAATAGTAAACCTAAACCATTAGATCCATTTACATTGAATAACAGTCTTTTTGAAGATTCTTTATGGTTTTCTAAGAATAAATCATACTATATTCTAGTAATATCAGTTCCTTGTTAATTTCTTATACCTTCTGTTTCTTCTTCTTTGCCTATTACAGTGGCTAAGCCAATAGGAACATGTTAAATAGTGGCCAATTGGTTAATTATCAGTCACAGAGAGAAACCTTTAACCAGCTATGTTGTAAATTATGAATGAATTCAATTTACTTTCCATCTCCAAATACCATAATGTTTTCCCATCCAAGATAAAATAAAATCTAAACAGTAATGGGACCCTGGCTACCTCTAACTACTTCTGCACATATCCCTTGACTATTCCACTTTAATTACATTTGAACATTTGCTGTTTATTTGCTTTTTTATTTAACAAACATGTGTATAGTGCTTTTTATGGGCTGTGGAAATTTAACACTTTTCTCTCACATGCTATATTGTTCACACCTATAAATCTAATTGCTGCTCTTTTCCCATCATTGTGTTTTCATTTTGAAACTGCTTCAGAGTATTTTGCACAAGAGGTTGCAAAAATAGCACAGAGTTCATGTTTGCCCAAGAATAATATCTTCCATAATCACAGGACATTGCCAATACCAGGAAAGAGATATGAATATAAAACCATTACCTCAGCTACATAGCTTATTTGGATTACACATTTTGGGAGGAGTAGGATGCATTTGTGGGCTATCAAGTTCCATGAAGTTTTATTTCTGAGTACATTCAAATAACCATCACCATAAATAGGATGAACAACTGTTATATCCCCGCAGAGAAATTTCCTCATGTAATATCCTCCCTCAAGCCAAAACCCCAGCATCCCCACAGAAAAATTTCCTTATCCCTCCTTCAAGCCTAAACCCTGGCAAACACCTATCTGTCATTATTGTAATTTTGTATCTTCAAAAACATAATATAAATACAATAATTTGGCATGTAACCCTTTGAGATTGGGTTTTTTACTCAGGAAAATGTCCTTGGGATTCGTACATCCTTTTTGTTACTGACTAGTATTCCAGTGTACGGCTGTAGTATTCCAATGTAATAATATGTTAATCTATTTACCTTTAAAGGATATCTGGGTTGTTTCTGTTTTGGATATTATGCAAAAAGCCACTATGAACATTAATGTATTGATTTTTGTATGAATGTTTCTCCAGTATTTTTACCTTTCTCAGTTGTTTCATTTATTCAAGTTTTAATCAAAAGAGAAGTCCTTAATTCAACATTGCTTGATTTTACTTTCCATATTAACACCCCCACTTTTGTAATTCCTTACCTTTTTACTGATTTTGAATATTTTTCATAGTATAAACATGTGTTTTTATATAGGTATACATACACACACACACTCTATTTACTCTATATACAATTTTGCAAGACCTCCATTATAAATTAAGCTCCTTATGTGAAAGGACTTATTTATCTTACTAATCTCTGATATCCTGACACCTAGAACAATATCTAATATACGTTATTACCCTAAATGCTAAATGTTACATGTTAGAAAACAAAACTACTTATATTTCTTGTTCTTTTGACCCACATTTCCAACTTACCTTCACATATTCCACTATCAACCGCAACTTCCCACTGAGCCCTGGATCTTAGAATCTCATGTTTAATCTCAGAATGCTTACTGTACTTCAGTGCAGATAGCAAAAGTTACCATTCTTTCTTCATATGCAAAGCATTTGTCTCTTGCATTTCTGGTGTAATTCTCAACTTTAATTCTTAAACAAACATCATCAATGCGTTTGAGGAGTGACAATATTGTCCTCAACTTCTCAACTGTATAATGTAATTTTGGTGAAATGTTTTCTTGTCAACATGTTAGCTTACCACTGCTTATACAACCTGCTGTTTTATTTTTCTTTTGAAGAGTGTTATGAATAAATAATAGTAGTAATGTAGAAGTTTAGAAATATATGCATGAAAAAAACAAATCATGTCCCTACAATATAAAGCATATTCATAAGACTACAGCTTTAATCATATGATGTTTTGAAGGGCAGGCAGTAGATAATAGGAGATAGTCTAGATGCATGTACAAATTCATTCATTCTGAAATAGCCATCACTAGTTTTAGTTAAATAGTGGGTATGCTAATTGGGAGGAAAAATCATAAACACTGAGGTGTTGCTAACATCTCAGCTTCTTCATTTTCTCTGTGACATTAAGAACAGAATGTTTTTGTTCAGTAGTTTACTTGGACAGAGTATGGTGCTATTAATACACAGGACAGTTTGTATTTTAACCACTTGAAAACCATACATATTCTCTTATAGAGACAGACTTTTTAAAAAGCTGAATCCTGAGCCATTTATAAATATTTTTACCTTTAAAAATACAAATGCTTCTTGACTTACAATGGGGTTACATCCCAATAAACTTATCTTAAGTTTAAAATATTATAATTCAAAAATGTATTTATACAAATAACCTATGGAACATCATTGTTTATCCTAGCCTACCTTAAATATGCTCATAAACACTAACATTAGCCTAAAAAAATGTTAGACTAGATAAGAAAAATTATGTAACGTGAAGTTTATTTATAAAGTATTGAAAATCTCATGAAATGTATTGAATATTATACTGAAAGTGAAAACAGAATGGATATAGAGGTACTTGTACGGTTTCTACTGAATGTGGTTTTTGCACCATTGTAAGGTAGAAAAATAGTAGGTTGAACCATCATAAGTTGGGACCATCTTCATATAACTTCAATAATTGAAAGTTATCAAACACACACACACAATGTAAGAGGGGAATGGTTTTCAAATTCTAAGATGGGAAACGTAAAAAATCCCACTTCTGATTATTTCTTAAGTGGTTTATTCTCCTGAAAAATTTGCAAAGTATTTTAGAATTTCAAGCAGATGTTTTATAAGTACCTTAAGATCAACAAATCAAAATAGTTATAATTTATGTATTTACATCGTGGGATACTTGGGGTATCGCTTTGCCAGCCGGAAACCTCTGTGGTCAGTGGCACCTTTGCCTGAGTTTTGCTTGGCCCTGCTGGGCTTGTTCCACCCACTTGGCCTGACAGGCCGCACGTGGCTTGCACTACTGGCCTGAATCTGATGCCCGCCAGAGGTGAGTGAGGCACAGAGTGGCGAAGGGTGTATGAGCGAGCGCAGGGTCTGGCCGCTGCGGACATCCAGGCATGCCTGCTGCAGTGGGGTGGAAGCTCCAGGTGCCGGCATGGTCACCAGCTCCCCTCAAGGTTGCTGCTGGACCAGCTGGACCTCAAACATCTTTCACAGCTGGCACCAGAGAATGCAGTGGCGCCCAAACCTTGGAACCATCAGAGACCACAGAACCCCAAAGAGGGTGTCACAGCCCTGGCTCGGGGATCTCCTAGGTCTGAGCTCCCTGAACAGCTGCAGCTCTTCATTCCTTCTCTCTTCTCTCCTTTTGGTCACCCACAACGTGCAAGCAAGGGGCATATTTCAGCCTTGTTTGTGTTACATTTCTTTTAACCCTGCCATGAGGCCGTGCCGGAGTTCTTGTCCTGCCTCCAGGAAGAATGAGGTACCCAAACAAGAGGAGGGTGAGCAAGGCAATGAGGAGTTTTATTGAGCAACAGAACAGCTCAGAGGAGACCCACAGTGCATAGCTCCTCTTCGCCGGCAGGGTGACCCAACGAATGTTCAGCTCTCAGCAAAGAGGAGATCCTGGAGTGGGTAGCTCCTCTCCGCAGCTGGCCTTCCTGTCATGTCCTCAAGTCTGGCTTAGTTCAGGGCTTTTATGGACCTCAGAGGGGAAGAAGTACCTGCCTATTGGTCCATTGCAGCCATGGTGGGCCCTGAAAATGCACCACAAGTCCGCATTCTAGTCTGCAGGACCCGCAGCCTGCCCTGGGATTCAGGTCCTCCCAAGCTTGAAGGTGGAGCTTCATTAGGGACACGCCCCCTTCCACCCAGAAGCCTGTCTGCCTCCTGCCACTGTTCATGGAGCCCAGGCTGTTTATGTGAAGCAGCACCTGCAGTACAGCTCTGAGCTGCCCTTAACCTCCCCTCAGCCTCCATCATATGCTCGTCAGCACCCAAAGTCCAGAGGAGGCCGAAGCAGCAGGGAGCTCGCCTGTCAGTACTACCCCAAGAGTGTGCACACCCGGACAGTCTGTGACAGCACCTAGATTCAGCCCCAATCTCACTTCAAGATTGGTGGCAGGAGCTGGAAGAAGTCAGGCAGTGGGAGCAGACACCTCTGAGCCTGAAAGCGGGGCACGGTGCAGAGATGTCCGGGTCCGCAGCCGTGGCTCTACAGCTGCACTCAGGAGGGTGGGGCTCCCACTTGTTACCAGCTCCCGCCCACTCCGTGGAGCATGCAGCCCAGCCCTACCAACCCCACTTGCAGCTGGTGTCTTGGTAGCAGCCACTCCTCACTGCTGGCATCATTTACGTTATAGCAAATCACTTAATAAACATTTACTGAGTGGTATCTATATGCTAAACATTATCCTTTGTTGATGTAGATTTATCAGAACAGACATTATCCTTAAAAGCTTACCGAGCATAGGCTGGGCGCGGTGGCTCATGCCTGTAATTCCAGCATGTTAGGAGGCTGAGGCGGGAGAATGACAAGGTCAGGAGAAAGAGACCATCCTGGCTAACCCGGTGAAATCCCGTCTCTACTAAAAACACAAAAAATTAGCCGGGCGTGGTGGCGGACGCCTGTAGTCCCAGCTACTCGGGAGGCTGAGGCAGGAGAATGGAGTGAACCCGGGAGGCAGAGCTTGCAGTGAGTCGAGATCGCGCCACTGCACTCCAGCCTGGGCGACAGAGCGACAGAGCGAGACTCCCTCAACAACAACAACAACAACAACAACAACAAAAACCTTACGTGTATATACACAATTCACATTCACATGCCGTGCACACCCACACGTACACGATGTAGAGCAATCAAAAGAGAATGAGAAGAAAGTTCCACTGTAGAAAAATGTGGAAATAATCCAAGAATGAAAACTGATAATGTCTATTGAATTTAGCAGCATGAAAGTCAATGATAACCTTTGGGATAAAAATGTAGGTTTATTGTTGTGTTGTAAGAGTTATGATAGGAAGACTATCAGTATAGCACCTCAGAGGAAAGAAATGGATTAGTAGCAGGAGAAAAAAGTGTGAGATATAAAGAGACACTTTGTTATTGTTTGTGTATGTGTTCACATGTTTTCCTTTTTATTTTATCAGGAAAGACTAGAGTACATTTCAATATGTGGATGTAGTCAAATTGTAAAAATAAGGCACTGAAAATACATTTGAGATAGGATAAGGTATGTGCCTGGCTCCATATTCTCTCTCTCTCTCTCTCTCTCTCTCTCTCTTTTCTTTTTTAATTTGAGACAGAATATTACTTTGGAATAAGTGAAGTGCAGGCTGGAGGGCAGTGGTGCCAACACCACTCACTCCAGCACTGACCTCCCAGGTTTAAATTATCCTCCCATCTGGGCCTCCCAAGTAGCTGAAACCATAGATTACTGCCCTTCTGCCTAACTTATTTTTTACCTTTGTAGAGATGGGGTATTGCTATGTTACCCAGGCTTGTCTTGAACTTCTATGCTCCAGTGACCAGCCTCAGCAGTAACATCTTTTTCTAATGAAAGCCATGGTCTCCCATTTAATTGGTGCATTGAGGAAAAAGCTTACAAAGTTATTTGTTTTCATAGGGAAGTTCCTCCTCCATTCTTCATTCTACCCTCAGTTGTCATAATAGAATTTACTGTAAGAAAGAAATATTAGATGATTGTGAACAGAAATAACCCACTTCAACTTTCATATTTTGTAAAGGCAATATGATAAAAATGTAGAATTTGCTAATGTTAACTTAATTATTGATTGAATTGCATCCACGTAGGTTACGATGTAAATGTTGAGAACTGTGAAAAAGAACAAAGATTTCCAAAGAATAAACTTCTGATGTGAAATAGTGAAGGTATCAGAGGAAAATGAAATATGAGGTCATGAAGCAAAGACAAATTATGTCTGGAAATTAGCAAAATAAGATATGCCGTAGCCCTGAAAGTAAATAGCTAAATCTCTGATCTTGGAAGTAAAAGAAAGAGGCAATGATTAAAATTTGATTATTGACTTATACTCAGATTACCTAATTTAATGGGACTCAATCCTTGATTGATTATGCTATTTTAGTACCTACTCTTAATGATAAAGCTCTTCACCTTCCCTCACTTTATACTCAGTTTATTACCTTATTAAACTATTCAACATATTTACTTGGTATCTAACTTGTATTACTCTGCAAAGGCCTATAGATAAAAAATATGGCTCCCTTTGTGAGGACATTTAATACTTGGCAAGAAACATGCATGCATGCTGTAAGCTGCAAGATAATTTGCTACTTGTTATCGTAGATCTTACATAAATGTGCAGGGGAACAAAGCAGATTGGCAATTATACACCTAAAGAGTTGGGGGATGATTTATTGAGAAGGTGGCATGTAGAGGTTTCCTGAGACGTAAGTAAGAAAATCTTCACGTCCATTAAGAATGAGGGAGACTGGCTTTTCTAGGGAGAAGAAGTAGTTAATTCAATGCCACGGAACACGAATTGGGCAAGGAGAAGCAAGAATGATAAGTCATCTTGTATTGTGCATTTTAAGTACTCACTAGAGGAATTGGCATGTAATGTAATAAAGTGTCACATGGTAAAAACATGAATAATATGCTCAAATCACTCATATATTTATGTTCTCAAGTAGAATATGTGTTTCTAAATTGTGCCCCTTTATATTGTGGGAATCGTCCATTATGTATCTACAGTGTTATTAGTGCTTCCTTCTAAGGATATTTTAACCACAATATTATAGCTAGTCTACTAAAGAGACCACAGCATTATCACGAGTCTTGTAAGTTTTTAAGAGAAATATATAAATTGAGCCTGAACAATAACTCTAAAAATGAAATATGTTCCTGTTAGAAATGGATAACTTCATATCATCATTCATCTGTTCATTATTTCATATTTATTCCACCTTTTATTTAGTCATGTCTTCAATGCATGATTTTTTTTAAAGTTTACTATCTCCCAATGTATTATGCTACAGTCTGTGAATAAAACAATTAACAAAACAGACTTAGTCCCTACCTCACAAGGTTTGTATTTGAAAGGAGGTAGTGGATATGCATTCAGTCAACCTTGACAAAATTAATTATTCAATTAAAATTGTGTTGAATGCTACAAAGGAGAAGTGCATGTTGTTTTAGGAAAGCATAAGTGGAGCTAAACTTGCTGAACAGGGAATTATTTTTCCCTCAGGAAGATAAAACAGAGATTGGAATTACTGTGAGATAATACAGTTTTTTTCTGCAGCTGCTATTATTGATATTTAGTTCAAATTAATTATCAGAGCATTTTATCTTCCATATGCCTGATCGCTATTCACTTTGGCTATGTTTAGTCATCAATTTCCAACACTTTAAAAAGTAACTGTAGTCTTGGTTTGAGATTCACTACCACTCCCTCCTCTTGCCTGACATCTAGTGGAAGAGAGAATCAGTGGGAAAAATCACCCGGAGGAATTAAAAATAGAGACCAAGCAGTAAAGAAAAACAGCAAAGGAACTATCCTCTTGAATCACTATATTTTAAGAATGGATAATAGTATACACATTTCATTATTATACAACTATTATATGTGCTTGAACTATATATTCAGTCCTAATTTTAGTATATTTTTCTATAAAATTCCCTAGTAATTAGCTAACAATACTATTCACTGATGTTGCATCACTGGCAGAAAAGTAGCTTTCTCCTCCTTAAGCCTTTCTTCTTTTGCTAATCTTGAAATATAACATGCATATATGAGGAACATGCACTCAAATTAGCTCATTCCAGCTTTTCCTGGAATGTGAGTGCACTATTTAATGGTGTTTAATTTTTCTAACAAGTCTAATTTTCAGATTCATACAAATGAGGGTAAATCAGTACATGGGTTTCCAAGTTATGAAGGCAGCACTTTGATTCAAACACTAACCATCACACATGTCTTTTACATGACATTGGGCAACACATTATTGTAGATAAAGTAAAGTAGTAATTGTGAATGGCCTTAAATAATGTACCAAAAATTACTCAGTTCAGGTAAGATTTAATTCCAGGAAAACAGCAGTAATAGTTGACTTTCATAGTTTAATTATCAATAACTCTTCTACTTGCTCTGAACAGTCCATTATTTTATGTGTGTGTGTGTGTCTGTGTGTGTGTTTGTGTCTGGGTGTGAGAATGATGGTGTATCTTTTATATTGTTTTCAAGTTTCTCTCATAAAACTAATTCTATAAGAAGTTATCGCATTTTTCTACACAATGCGGTACAAATAAAACTCAAATAGATTAAGATATGAATATATGATTATATTCCTTAGGCAGGCTTACAGTGATTAGTAAAATAGCAAATATATTTCCTTTGGGAAGTTTAAAAGTACTTCTACATCTTTAATCTCCTTTCCACTTTATATTTTCTCTGACTATAGTTCTTTAGAAAAGTTTCTTCCTTTTATTTTGCCTTTTTTGAAGGTATTTTTTGTTGTTTTCTATTGTTTTTGTTTATTTTGACATTTTTAAAGTTATTGTTTGTTTGATGTTTTTTGAAAAATAAACTCAAAAAATGTTCTGAATGGCATTGTGTAATGATCACAAGTAAACTGTAGTAAAAGATTCATATTTCAACAAGGATAATGGGTCAAGTAAGTTATACCATATTAAGAGATTTTCTATAATTGGTAATTTTGTTTAACTTAAAAAGAAAGCATTGTTACACACTAATGAAATATCTGAAAAGAAACATAAAGATAATAAAACTGGTAGTATAAGAAAAAGAAATGAACAAAACTTAAGAGAGTTGAGGGTTATCAAAAACAAATTTCTTTGCCAATTATAGCAGTAGACTATATCTTTAGGCTAACAAAAAAATCTATTATGGAATATAATATAAAAGCCCATATAATTCCAACATTGTAAATATCTAACATACTATCAAAATTTGACTACCCCAATAGGGAATAATAATAACTAATTGTCATCAACACAGAAGAAATTAACAAATTGTGATCAAATGCCTGTGAATCCATATGTTACTCAGGGGAAAAGAAAATGATCAAGCCCTTGGAAAACGAATATACTTTAAAAAATACCCTTTAACTTAAAAAACATAGATGTTGAAAATTGAGCTAAAAGCAGAATTCTTTTAGTCTTTTGGAAACCTAGAGGCTTATGATAATTTTTAGAAAGTAATTTTAGATATAGAATACTTTTCAAAAAATAAAAGTTTCCAAATTGCACACATGAACTACTTTGTGGGTCCTGATCCTGTTTATGTCCAAAGCATGGAACTATAGTATATCAGAAGTTGAAACAGCTTTTGAACATGTAATGGAGCTTTTCAAGGCTGTGCGACATTGATGCTAATTCCATGAAAAAAAATAATTTATTAATTCAAATACTCATATATTATACATTTGACATAGAAAGCCATGTTTACATGGGAATAATATAATCTTGACCCCATGTGAAGCCATGCAAAAGTTTTCCTGAATATCATCTCAATGTAAAAAGGCCTAAGCTCTCTCCTAAAATGAGAAAACAGGTAACCTAGCCTCGACAGGTCTGACATTTAGCAAAGAAAGCACAAAGCACACCCATTTTAGGCAATGTTTCTGGAACGCTGGAACAGAAACACATTCCGGTGAAACTGAAGAGAAATGATAGAAAATTCTTGAAGATATAGAGTGGCAAAGGAAATTTGTCGTTATACCCCTCCAAAAGTGTTTCCTCTAATGTCTTACACACAGCATTCTTTACATATGAATCTCTGGATCAGGCCTGATACAGATCAGAGGAGGAGCACGGAAATTTCAGAAGAATCGCTCTGGTCAATATGTCTCATGCTCTGGTCTAAGCTGCTTAGATGCAACTGCATGCTCTGATGACTTATCATCAAGACTCTGAGATCTTTCCAGGCCATGGACAAAATCACTAAAAACCTTCAACTTAAGAAATAAAATAGTGTTACCTTTTATTTTTTATTTTTTATTTTTTTAAACAGAGTCTCACTCTGTTGCCACGTTTGGAGTGCAGTGGCGCGATCTCAGCTCTGCAACATGCACCTCCTGGGTTCGTGAAAATCTTCTGCCTCAGCCTTCCTGGTAGCTGGGATTACAGGCATGTGCCACTACACCCAGTTAATTTTTGTATTTTTAGTAGTGACGGGTTTCACTATGTCGACCAGGCTGGTCTCAAGTGATCCGGACCTTAAGTGATCCACCTGCCTAGGCCTCACAAAGTACTGGGATTACAGGCATGAGCCACGGCACCCAGCCCTGAAATTTGTTGGTTACTTCATTCGTTCACTATCCATTACTGATTCACCACCACACATTGAAAATATTTTAAATTATTCATCATTTTTAAAAGGGCAAATAAACAAACCCTGTCTTTCATGTTATAAACTTTAAGTGCTTTTTAATTGCCTAATAGAATAATGGCCACTCTCTAGAGTTTATTAATAAATCACAATTAGAATTGCATGGTGGATAATATCATAATTGATCATTCCAATTTACACAACACAATTACTTGGAAAAATGGAACATTTTAGAAACTAACACTAATGTTTAGTTCAAATATCAAAAATAGAATACTAGAAGAACTTTCTGTAGAAAACATAACTTATTCACATACATTTGATCCTCAACTATATATGTGATAAATGTATCCATATATGTGTGTGTGTGTATATATATATACATGCATACACACACAGTTTTTTTTTTTTTTTTTTTTTGAAACAAAGTCTCCCTCTGTTGCCCAGGCTGGAGTGCAATGGTGCAATCTTAACTCGCTGCAACATCCGCCTCCCAGTTCAAGCTATTCTTGTGCCTCAGCCTCCCAAGTAGCTGGGATTACAGGTACATGCCACTATGCCAGGCTAATTTTTGTGTTTTTAGTAGAGACGGGGTTTTACCATGTTGGCCAGGCTGCTCTTGAACTCCCGACCTCAGGTGATCCACCCACCTCGGCCTCCCAAAGTGCTGTGATTAGAGTCGTGAGCCACCCTGCCTGGCCATTCTACTATATTTTAAAGAATAACAATAAAAGGTGAAAAGCGGTTTCAGATCGATTTTACAGATAAACATAATGACAAATAATAAGAAAAAATAATCATTACTTTTAGGAGAGTTATGCCGTTATGATTTTTAACATTTCTAAGGTCATTTGTACCTTTCATTAACTGCTTATTAGAATAATAAAGACAACTCTTAGGAGCCAAAAGTCATTAGAGCATAAGGTACATACAGACAAGCACACACAAAAACATACCTATTATCTACGTTGGAAAAAGCTTATGACTCCAATATTATAACCAGTCTTCCTATGAATCTGTTCTCTTCTCACTTTTAAGCAATTGGCTTTTGAAATGGGATAGGTAGGCCTATAAATGAATTGATCTTTTTTTATTTTATATCTTATAAACTATTCTTCATAAAATCATCTCATAGTATCCTAACACAATCACTGTCAAATTCTGTATTGAAAACATTGCAGGTTATTTAACATTTACACACATGTATGAGAATGAGGGAGAGAGAAAGAAGGCGACAGAGGAGAAGGTGTGTGCAGGTGTATGGGAGCACAAGTGCTGAAGTAAGTTTCATATCTAAGAATCAAATAGAAAAAAAATGCTAAGTGTGGGAGGGCAACTTCCATACTGGGTTTGTGTGTGTGTTTGTGAGTGTGGGTTTGTCAGGAGAAGCAAATTGCAGAGTATTCTAAATCTAAAGTAAGTACACCAGAAAACCATCAATGCCAAAAAAGTTTTTGTGAATAACAGGTCAATCTCTGCTGTTGGGATGATGTGAAATCACTTTGTTAAGTATCACAGAAAATCTCAAAAGCATTTTATGGAATCCCCTAATTTATTTTATTCTGTAAAATATTAGAATTGTTTATGATTGACTGCTTCAAAATTAGTTCCTCAAAATTGGTTAGATGACATATGCGATCTTGGTATAATCAGAATTTCTGTTCCCATAAAAGATTTCCAATTGACTTTCTTATTCTTCATCCCTCCATTGGCAACACTGGGCTAACCTCTAATCAATTCAGCTACACTTTCTACTTCCTGTCTCTGCTTCCAGGCTGCTCTCAATATTTTGCAGTGCTTGGCAAAATATGATTAACCCTATTGCATATTTATTGCTTCTGGGATGATCCTGTGCCATCTATCAATAATATTTTCTTCTGTTCCTTATAGCGCCAACTCTACAGCTGTTTTATGTTTCCATATATCTGTAGAAATTTTATTTACAGATTGAGAACTTTGAGGTTACCTGACAATTTTCCTTCAATTGTTCTTCTCACCTGCAGAAAACCTGTATTTTTTCTAACTCCATTTAGTCTCTTTTCTTTTCACTCGCATTTCCTTCCAGTTTTCATAAATGTATTTTTTGACTAATTACTTTTTCTGCCACCTTGCCTCTGATCCATCAAATTTTGTCTGCAGTGACTCCACCTCTTCCTCACTCAAGTGTGTTTAACATAATTTTATCTCTGGTGACATCTCTAGTTAGCATTCCTTCTTCTTGCCAATGAACCATAATAATGAAGCAAAAGTATTAATTCAAGTTAACCACTTGCACAAACACACACTCTCTTTGGAAAGTGTCTTATTACCTATAACTATATTTAAATTGTTGTTTCAAATGTTACCATTATCCTGGTATGTGAAAAGCCTAAATACCCACCATTGATTCATTGATTCAGTAAACATTTGTTAAGGGTACCATAGGTCAAGAACTATTTCTAGTACTGGCAAAAGAGAACAAGAGATTGGTTACCAAACTTAGAAAGCTTCTGTTCAAATGAGGTGCGTAGGGGCTAAGCACATTCAAAGATAAATTGATCTATGAGGTCACGATAAAGTATTCAAAAACAAAGTTTGGTAAGAAAATAGAGGAATGCATGTGTTGTTGGAGTCAGAGGGATCAGCAAGGCCCCCTCTCATGGCAACTTTTCAGCCCAAATTTGAGGGGATGCAGGGAGTGATTTAGAGGGGAGGGGAAGATGAAGCATCTAAAGCACAAGCAAGCTTGGTCGGCTCAAGGAACTTAAGGAATATCCAAGGTAATGTGTTAGGAGAGAGGGGTAGGCAACTGGGAAACATTGCATAGGCTCAAAGTAAGAAGAAGCCAAAGGAATAATTTTGAATTATGTTTCTAGTGATATGAGAAGTCATTTATATGTTAAGCACAGGAAAGTAATAATCTGACAGAAATTATAAAAGTATACCTGTGGGTGTTGTGTGAAAAATAAACAAGTGAAGAAAAAGGGGCAAAATCTGCATGCAGTATTGAAAGATCTTGATCAGGTAGTCTTGGGGATTTCTCTTTCCCCTTTGCTTCCAGGACATGGTACTATGCTGCTCTTCTGCTCTTTGTTTACTTCTGTAATTACTCACCTTCTTTCTGTGTTTTGTTTTTTTGTTTGTTTTTTATAGTGTCAGAGTTTTCTCTTTATTGCTTAATCAAAGCATATTCCTTTTTTTTTTTCTGGAATCAATTCTCTTCCAGTACTTTAGAAATTACTTAGTGCACACTTTATTTATATACTAGGACATTTATATTAAAGAATGCATAATTCATTGTAAGATCAAGAGAACCAATTAAATTCTATTAGTTTTCAGGTAGAATACCTCTCTCTCTCTCTCTCTCTCTCTCTCTCTCTCTCTCTTTTTCTCCATACACATGTGTATGAGAGAGAGGGGGAGAATTTGTGTATATGTATAAGTATATAATTTTTAGTTGGCTTGGCATTTCCAGGGGAAATAAACACCACTCTTGCAAAAGTAGAGTAAGAAAAACCTACCAACTCTAAGAGTGGTCTACAATTTGGCTTGTGTGAGAGTAAGTGCAAAATATTTGGAAGAAACATTGAAAAGACAAATATTTAACAACTCAAGATCCAGTGTGGGGGCTTACACCTGTAATCCCAGCATTTTTCATTTCGGGAAGCCAAATCAGGAGGATCACTGGAGCCCAAAAGTTTGAGACAAGCCTGGACGATATAATGAGACCTCATCTCTACTAGAAATTAAAAAAATAAAAAATAAAAATAGCCAGGTGTGGTGACACACACCTGTAGTCCCAACTACTTGGGAGGCTGAAGTGGGAGGATAGCTTGAGCCCAGGTGGTTGAGCCTGCAGTGAGCTGAGATAATGACACAGCACTCCAGTCTAGGTGACAAAGCGAGACCTGTCTCAAAAAAAAAAAAAAAAAAAATTCAGAAGTTGTACTAGATCAGAATATTGAACCTAATCTCAGGGCAAGAAGAACAGTTGTCCAGCATAATAAGATAGGAAGTACTCAGGACATATTTCTATTCATATCTTGCTCAATACTATGAGCCCTAAATAAGTATTTTTATTACTTTAAATATTATCTGTTTTTATTATCTTAAAAGTGATAATAATAATTGTGTATATTTATGAAGTACAATATGATGTTTTGAGCTATGTATACATTATAGAAAAAAATTCAATTAAACTAATGAACATATCCACCCCCACACCAACTTGCCATTTTTTTTGGTGTGAATATTAAAAATGTATTCTTATAGCAATTTTGAAATATACAACTTACTAAGAATATTTGAAAATTCCTATGAATTGTGGTCACCATGCAGTGCATTAGATAACTGAAATGTATTCCTCCAGTCTAACTGAAACTTTGTAACCTGTGATCAACATTTTCTCTTTCCCTATCCCTCCTACTCTCAGACAGCCTCTGGAAATGACCTTTCTACTCTGTTTCCATTTTTTTAGATACCATGTATAAGTGAGATTATACCTATTTGTCTTTCTGTGCCTGACTTGTTTCACTTAGCATAATGCTGTATTAGTTAGTACTCACACTGTTATAAAGAGCTACCTGAGACTGGGTAATTTATGAAGAAAAGAGGTTTAACTGGCTCACAGGAAGCCTGGGGGGCATCAGAAAACATAATCATGGCAAAAGGCAAAGGGGAATCAAGTATCTCACGCCATGGCAGAGCAGGAGAGAGAGAGAGCAAAGGGGGAGGTGTCACACATTTTTAAACCATCAGGTAGCATGAGAACTCACTCAATTTCATGAGAACAGCAAGTGGAAAATTTGCCATCATGATCCAATCACCTTCATCAGGCCCTCTTCCAACATTGAGAATTATAATTCAACATAAAATTTAAGTAGGGATATAGAGCCAAATCATATCATTCCACCCTGGCCCATTCCAAATTTCATTTCCTTCCACATTCTAAAACCAGTCACAACTTTCCAACAGTCCCCCAATATATTAACTCATTTCAGCATTAACTCAAAAGTCCAAGTCCAAAGTCTCATATGAGAAAATGCAATTCCCTTCCACCTATGAGGCTGTAAAATAATAAAATAGCTTAGTTACTTCCAAGATGCAAAGGGGGTACAGAAATTGGGTAAATGGTCTCATTCCAAAAGGGAGAAATTGGCCAAAGCAAAGGGACTACAGGCCCCCTGCAAGTCCAAAACTCAGCAGGGCAGTCTTTATATCTTAAAGCCCCAAAATGATCTCCTTTGACTTCATGTCTCACATGCAGGCCACAATGATACAGAGGCGTGGCTCCCAAGGCCTTGGGCAGCTCCACTATGGTGGCTCTGCAGAGTCCAGCCCCAATGGCTGCTTTCACAAGCTGACATTGAGTGCCTGTGGCTTTTCAAGGCACATGGTGTAAGCTGTCATTGGATCTACCATGTGGGGTTATGGAGGACAGTGGCCCTCTTCTCACAGCTCTACTAGGCAGTGCCCCAGTGGGGACTCTGTGTGGGGGCTCCAACCCCACATTTCCCCTCTGCACTGCCCTGGTAGAGGCTCTGTATGAGGGGTGTATCCTGCAATGGACTTTACCCCGGACATCCAGATGTTTCCATACATCCTCTGAAATCTAGGTGGAGGTACCCAAATCTCAACTCTTGCCTTCTGTGCACCTGCAGGCCCAATACCGCAAGGAAGCCACCAAAGCTTGGGGCTTTTACCTTCTGAAGCAACATCCCTAGCGGTATCTTATCCCATTTTAGCCATGGCTAGTGCTGGAGCAGTTAGGACACTGGGTGCCAAGTCTTGAGGCTACACAGAGCAGTGGGCACATGGGCCTATCCTACAAAACCATTTTTCCATTCTTGGCCTCCAGGTCTGTGATGGGAGGGGCTGTCATGAAGGTTTCTGACACACATTACAGACATTTTCCCCATCGTCTTGCTGATTATCATTTGGCTCCTCTTTGCTCACACAAACTTTTGCACCTGGCTTGAATTTTTCCTGATAAAATGGGTTTTTCTTTTCCACCACCTAGTCAGGCTGCACGTCTTTCAAACTTTATTCTCTGCTTTCCTTTTAAACATAAGTGAGTTCCAATTGCAGATTGTCTCTTTGTGAACACAAATGACTGTACGCTGTTAGAAACAGCCTGGTCTTGATTTGCATTTCGCTGATGGCCAGTGATGATGAGCATTTTTTCATGTGTCTGTTGGCTGTATGAATGTCTTCTTTTGAGAAATGGCTGTTCATATCCTTTGCCCACTTTTTGATGGGGTTGTTTGTTTTTTTCTTGTAAATTTGTTTGAGTTCTTTGTAGGTTCTGGATATTAGCCCTTTGTCAGATGAGTAGATTGCAAAAATTTTCTCCCATTCTGTAGGTTGCCTGTTCACTCTGATGGTAGTTTCTTTTGCTGTGCAGAAGCTCTTTAGTTTAATTAGATCCCATTTGTCAATTTTGGCTTTTGCTGCTGTTGCTTTTGGTGTTTTAGACATGAAGTCTTTGCCCATGCCTATAGACCACAATGAGATACCATCTCACACCAGTTAGAATGGCGATCATTAAAAAGTCAGGAAACAACAGGTGCTGGAGAGGATGTGGAGAAATAGGAATACTTTTACACTGTTGGTGGGATTGTAAACTAGTTCAACCATTATGGAAAACAGTATGGCGATTCCTCAAGGATCTAGAACTTGATGTACCATATGACCCAGCCATCCCATTACTGGGTATATACCCAAAGGATTATAAATTATGCTGCTATAAAGACACATGCACACGTATGTTTATTGAAGCACTATTCACAATAGCAAAGACTTGGAATCAACCCAAATGTCCATCAGTGACAGATTGGATTAAGAAAATGTGGCACATATACACCGTGGAATACTATACAGCCATCAAAAAGGATGAGTTTGTGTCCTTTGTAGGGACATGGATGCAGCTGGAAACCATCATTCTTAGCAAACTATCACAAGAACAGAAAACCAAACACCGCATGTTCTCACTCATAGGTGGGAACTGAACAATGAGATCACTTGGACTCAGGAAGGGGAACATCACACACCGGGGCCTATCATGGGGAGGGGGGAGGGGGGAGGGATTGCATTGGGAGTTATACCTGATGTAAATGACGAGTTGATGGGTGCTGCACACCAACATGGCACAAGTATACATATGTAACAAACCTGCACGTTATGCACATGTACCCTACAACTTAAAGTATAATAATAATAAATTAATTAAAAAAAAAAAAAAAAAAAAGAAACAGCCTGGTCACCTCTTGAATGCTTTGCTGCTTAGAAATGTTTTCTGTCAGATACCCTAAATCATCTCTCTCAAGTTCAAAGTTCCAAAGATCTCCAGGACAGGGGCAAAATACTGCCAGTGTCTTCGCTAAAGCATAGCAAGAGTGACCTTTATACTAGCTCCCAGTAAGTTCATCATTTCCATCTGAGCCTGGACTTCATTGTCCATATTACTATCAGCATTTTCATCACAACCATTAAACAATTCTGTAGGGAGTTCCAAAGTTTCCCACCTCTTCCTGTCTTCTTCTGAGCCTCTCAAACTGTTCCATCCTGTGCCCATTACCCAGCCCCAAAGCTGCTTCCACATTCTCAAGTATCTTTATATCAGTACCTCATTCTCAGTACCAATTTCTAGATTAGTCTGTTCTTATACTGCTATAAAGAACTACTTGAGACTGGGTACTTTATGAATAAAAGAAGCTTAGTTGACCCACAGTTGCACAGGCTGTACAGGAGGCATGGCTGGGAGGCCTTGGAACACTTACAGTCTTGGCAGAAGACGAAGGGAAAGCAAGCATGTCTTACCATGGCAGAGCTGGAGAGAGAATGAAGAAGTGAGACACACTTTTAAACCATCAGATCTCACGAGAACTCACTCTCTATTATGAAAACAGCAACAGGAAAATCTGCCCCCAAGATCCAATTACCTCCCACCAGGAAACTTCCCCAACACTTGGGGATTACAATTTGATATGAGATTTGGGTGGGAACACAGAGGTAAACTATATCAGATGTCTTCCAGTTTTATCCATGTTGTCATAGATGAATGAATAAAATTGGTATATAGATGCAATGAAATACTCTTCAACCTTTAAAAAATAAAATTCTGAATATATATTTTTAAGTTGTATTTATAAATAAATATTTTAAATATCATTGAATATTAATTAAATGTTTAATGTTTAATAAATATTAATGAAAGTTACCATAAAACTCTGATCAGAAAACTAAAAAGCCTTGCAGAAAGCTTTACAATAATTATTCATTGAAGAATAACTTTAAAATTATATTTTTGTGAGAAACTCCTTTTAAGTTAAAAATTGAGAGACTACATTACTTCACATTATGATACATATGAGAGGAAAGTATGAATCTGATTTTTATATTTAAACTACCTCATAGTATGCCATAACATGTAGCCTAGTGATGGGTATTAAATATTTTCTTCAGTTTTGATTTCTCTTAAGCAAACAATGTTGGAATTAACCTTTTGAGGTACATACATTTTCCACATGTAATCAACACTTTAGTAGTCAAAGAAGAGTAGAACACCTAAGACTTTTTATAAAAGTCCAAACAAATACCAACTTTTTATTTTAATTTTTTTAACTTCAATATGCAACCTTTTTAAAGTTTTGTTTGTTAAAAAAAAAAGTTATTCTATATTTTTTCTAGTATTTTATGTTGTCACAATATTTAACTAAGATGGACTATAGAAATAATGAGCTGAATTAGTTCACACATCTTAACTTAATTCTTTGTCCTCTCAAACAAGCTATCAATACTATCATTTTTAATAGCTAAGCACATGCACCTTAACATTATTAAATTCAATGGCCTAATTGGCCCTCAAACTAAGCCTTCACATAGACTTTATCTGTTGTGAGTTGGTGGTTGCTCCCTATCTGTTGTGAGTTGGTGGTTGCCCCCTTTGCCCTCCCCACTGCTTTGGGCTGCCTAAAGAGAGAAATAGGTCATAGAGAATAAAAGAGCTCTTCCTAAACATTGCACGTCCAAACTCTCCTTCCTTATGTTTTTATGATGTAAAATAAGGGCTCTTTTTCCTTCTTCCATGAAGTATTCATAGCCCCAGATATGTTTGTCTTATTTATGAGAAGTCCACTTACCGTTTTGGCTGGAGGTCTGAGAAATCTTCTTTAGGTTAACAGAAATGCATAAATTTTAAATGACTGATAAAAATATAAAAGAGAAGCTGTATAAGGAATAGAAATAGAATGTTGTATTACTCCATTTTTACATTGCTGATAAAGACACATCTGAGACTGGACAATTTTCAAAAGAAAGAGGATTAATGGACTTACAGTTCCACATGGCTGGGGAAACCTCACAATCATGGTGGAAGGCAAGGAGAAGCAAGGCACTTCTCACATGGATGGCAGCAGGCAAAGAGACAGGGAACTTGTGCAGGGCAACTTCCATTTTTAAAACCGTCAGATTGGTTGAGACTCATTCACTGTCATTAGAACAGCACGAAAAAACCTGCCCCCATGATTCAGTTTCCTCCCACTGAGTGCCTCCCACAACACATGGGAAATCAAGATGAGATTTTTGTGCGGACACAGCAAACCATATCAAATGTGAACCTCCCAAATTAAGACAGGAGGAAATGAAATAAGTGCTAAGAGTCCAATGTCAGGGATAAATAGAATGAAGAACATGTATAATGAGAAAACATATCCTATGACAAGCCAACTTCAATTGTTAAATAAAAACAATAAAGAACAAAAAAGTGAGAAAAATACACATTAAATGATAACATGCAATCATATAATTACAAAACCAAACTATAGAATAGAAGCAGCTCTCATAAACATTGTGACATCTTGAACAAAAATTAAGAAAACTCTATTTTATGTTTTGGGGGCAGGGGAGAAAATGTCCATATTCGAATCAGCAGAACTGTGAATTGTCTTTCACGACAAATGAAACTTTGCTGATATGATTATATTAAGGATTTTGAGATGAGAATATTATCACGGTTATGCAGGTGCATCCAATGTAATCACAAGGGTCTTCATAGGAGTGAAGCAAGAACATCAAAGTCAGTGTTAGAAGATGTGACATTGGAAGCAAGAGGTTGAAGTGCTGTAAGGAACAGGCCACAAGCCAAGGAATATAGGCAACTTCTAGAGGAGTTGAAGAAAAAACAGGAAATAAATTATCTGCTCCAGACTTCAGAAGGAATGCAGCTCTGTCAACAACTTGATGTTAGATTTCTGTCCTCCAGAATTATATGAGAATAAATTTACTTTCTTTTAAGCTACTCACTTACTTTGTATTAATTTGTTACACCAGCAATAGAGAATTAATATATATGTATATACTTATGATATATACATGACTCATTACATAGATCTACACATACATATAACAAGAGCTGTTTTGCAATATTGCAGTTATCTTGTTTATGTGATACATACTTACATAATTAGTAAAACAGCAACATTTATGTTAACAATGCATAATCAAACCTAAAATTATAAAGTATCTAGTAGGAGCTAAAAGTTGTACCACTTTATTTATTTATTTATTTATTTATTTATTTATTTATTTGAAATAGAATCTCTCCCTCTGTCTCTCAGACTGGAGCGCAGTGTTGTGATCTCAGCTCACTGCAACCTCCACCTCCTAGATTCAAGTGATTCTCCTCCCTCAGCCTACTGAGCATCTGAGACTACAGGCAAATGCAACCATGCTCAGCTAATTTTTGTATTTTTAGTGGAGATGGGTTTTCACCATGTTGGCCAGGCTTGTCTTCAACTCCTGGCCTCAAGTGATCCACCCATTTTGGCCTCCCCAAATGCTAGAATTACAGGTGTGAGCCACCACTCACCCAAGTTTTACCACTTTAGATGCACTATTTCCTTTGATCACTTCCTCCTTCAAGTTGACACTATAATAATACTTTCTAAATGTCCTGTTGTATGATTTAAACCACTAACTGCTTGAGTGTCCACCTTAACGGAGCCCTTTTATATTCACAGGCGATATGGCATAAGAATAAAATATCCAGGCCGGGTGTGGTGGCTCACGTCTGTAATTCCAGCACTTTGGGAGGCTGAAGCAGGCAGATCACAAGGTCAAGAGATTGAGACCATCCTGACCAACACGGTGAAACCCTGTCTGTACTAAAAATACAAAAATTAGCTGGGCATGGCGGCATGCACCTGTAATCCCAGCTACCCGGAGGGCTGAGGCAGGAGAATCACTTAAACCCAGGAGGCAGAGGTTGCAGTGAGCTGAGATTGTACCACTGCACTCCTGTCACTCACCTGGGGACAGACCAAGACTCCATCTCAAAAAGAAAAAAAAAAAAAAAAAAAAGAATAAAGCATTCAAAACCTAGAGAGAACCTAGAGTAAAATACTTGGGCACAAATCTGAGATCTATCTTTAATAATTATATTGCCTTAAGTAAGTCACTCAGCCTCTTTACTTCAATTCGGTTTACAGTAAAATTGGCTTAATCATAATAACAACAATCTCCTTATCTAATGATTAAACTCAAAGAACATAATAGCTATAGAATACTCAGGTTTAGCACATAGTAAACCCAGCTCTTGTTTCATTTCCCTCCTTTGGCTTGTATATATAATTAAATTTATTATCATGACAAAATAAAATAATATGAATGATTAAATTAATAAGACTTCTAATACAATTGAGGATGGGAAAAATAGTACACAAATTCCACTAATTCTCGAAGCATTTTCCCAACTGTGCTTTTTATGAAAAGCAATCCTTATCTGAGTAAATGATAATGTTTATACCGTATTCCCATGTGAGAGAAAATTATCACAGACACAATCTGTGAATTATTTCATGGTCCCTATTGACATTTAAAATGATCAAACACCCTTTGATCCATTCACCCTTCTTGTGTGAATCTATCTTTAAAAAAAAAAAAAAAAAAAAAACCTAGTGCACAAAGATGAATGTACATGGTATTTTAGATTAAGGGGTATTAAAAATGAGAAAACTGAAGCAAACTAAATGTTTACGTGTGTTAGTGTGCTAGGGCTGCCCATAACAAATGACAATACACTACGGTGCTTAGACAACAGAAATGTATTTCCTCCCAGCTACTGAGTCTAGAAGATCAAGATGGTGGCCGGTTAAGTTTTTTCTGAGACCTCTCTCTTTGGCTTGCGGATGGCTGACTTCTCGCCGTGTCCCTACATGAACTTTCCTCTGTGTATGTACATGTCTGTCTTCTAATTGCCTTTTCTTAAAAAGACTCCAGTCACATTGGATTAGCACTCACCCAAATGACCTCATTTTCCGTTACCTCTTCAAAGACTCTATCTCCAGGTGCAGTCACATTCTGAGATACTGGGGGTTAGAAATTCAACATAAGAATTTTGAAGGAACACGAATTGGCCCCTAACATCATCCAAAATGAAACATTTCTCTTTAATTTTTAAGCAGTCTATTTAAAAGAGAATTGTTAAATTAAATGCCATATGTTGGCATAATTCACAGTCACTAATGTGAAAATATTTCCAGAATATTTCTAAATTTAAAAAATGCTATTTTTATAGTAAGCTTGTATAATCCTCACATGTACACATATATAAACACATAAAAAGTACAGAAAAATTGACAGTAAGCAGGAAAATTGGCAGTAGAGGAAAGTGTGAAGAGAGGTATTAATACTCTATATCCTTCTATATCATCTTAAAGTATTATTTAAAATATCTTTGTTTTTAATAAAATAAATACATGTTCATGTAAAAGGGAGAAAGGAAGGGACAAGAATAGACAGAAAAGCCATTTTTTTTTTTTTCACATAACAGTGCATTTTATATCAACCCGATTGTGTGTGTGTGTGTGTGTGTGTGTATGTATGTACTTAGCCAGAGTGATGCATTTACACCTTGAATTAGATTACATCTCCTTGCTCACTATCCTCAAAAACTTCCTTTTATTCCTGAAATAAAATACCCAAGTCCAAAACTCTTATTTCAGTGTAGATTGCTACCCATTATCTGTCCTCTCACAACTTTCTGATTTTATTTTCTAAAAATTTTTCCCTTGCTGTATTACACTTACATGAAGTATCAGAAACTGGAATGTAGTAGAAATCAATGTGTATTACCTTAGTATGCATAATGTATTTATTTTTTACTTATTGACCTATCTTTGAATTTCTTCATATCATTATTTATAAACACATAGCATTATATTTAAAGAATGCATAATATTGTATGAATGGCTCTGTGGATAGGTTCCATTGTCAGCTGGATAAATTTTGCGCCAAATTAAAACACTGAAAAGTAATATTCTGGAAGAAGTTTCATGTATTGTTAATTTTCATAAATTTTGCAGAATTGACATCTGAAAAATGTAGCACTACTCTGAAACTCTTACCAATAATTTTTATTTTCAGAAGTTTAAATTATTAATAATGTGATAGGTTACAAATGGCATGTAAGTATTCTTTAATATAATTTTCTTATAATAAATTTGGGTTTTATTCCACATATTTGCAAAAATATAAAATTTTAATTCATTTTCTAATTCTAATATATTTCACATCTTCATTCTTTTCTCACATTTATTTATATTTTTATTCAAAACATTCATATACTTGATCTGTTTACATATTAAAGAAAATAGGCCAGTATGTTTTGTCTTGTGATTCTCTTTTGCAACACTATGTAATATTTAAGTGATATATTTTTTTTTTACTTTAATTTTTAAGTAGTCTAATGCATCATTCATTTCCATTATTCTTTGGGTCGTATCAAATCGGGAAATGAGTGTATGTTTCTTAAACAATGATATGGGCAAGTTCTTAAACTATATATATATATATTCATTTGCACTAGTTGTAGCAAACAGAAGTGCCGTTTTAGGTTCAGTAGGAAGATTTTTAGTGTTCTTATCTTTGTTTATGATGGTGAGTGCTGATAAAAAATAAGTAAATATCAATTCCCTCTATTTGATTTAGATAGTTTTACAGAATGATTAGAGAATTTTTCAGATAGTCTTATGAAATTTACTGCTGTGTGATATTAATTTTTCTTCGAAATTGTAATATATTTACTTGCATTACAAACATGTTAACATAAACTATGCACTATGAGAAGAATTTCCATAATTAAAGTTCAGTTGTATTCTGTTTTCTAATTATTTATAATAGTCGTATATATTATTAATAATATGTATTAATTTGCTAGGGCTACTATAGCAAAGTAACACTGACTGGGTGTGTTAAGCATCAGAAATTTATTTTCTCACAGGTCTCCAGGCTGGAAATCTGAAACCAACATGTTCACACAGTTTGCTTTCTCTGAGGCCTCTTTCCTTGAGTAGGCGATGTCCGTCTTCCTCCTGGGCATCACATCTTTACTCTGTAGTTGTCTGTGTCTTTATCTCTTTCATATTTGGATATTAGTTATACTGGATAAGGCTCACTCCAATGACAGTATTTAACCTTAATTACCTCTTTAAAGTAAACATGATATCTTTAAACACAGTCACATTCTGAGGAACTGGGTGTTAGGACTTCAACACATACATTTGGAAGAGGAAGGCAAAATTCAGTTCATGACACTACATGTCACAAAATTATTACACTTATTAACCAACGTAAAATGAACATACAATTTCCCAATGGAGGTGGGCTAAACACGTCACAGAGTTTTTCTCATTTATTTACAAAATTAATAATTTAAAATATCAGAAAATTAACCAGCAGTATATTTTGTGTGTGGCCCATATGCACACACATTACTAGATGTTTCACTTCCACTTATTTTTAAAATGTTGTTAAGCTAACTTCATAAAACAATTTTGAAATAATTTATTTTCTATTCTGTTTAATTACAAAATATATTGTATGCATGTTTCTTACAGGTGTATTTTGGTTTCAAATGTTATTAACATTCTCTCTTGGTTTTTGACCTTAAATGTCACTACAGAAACTTAAAAGGCCAAAAGCATACATTCTATCTCTTTGCCTCTGTTGTGAGATATAAGAACTATTTTCTAAATTTAAACCTTTATTAAACGTACTCTGATTATAATTTGATTTTAATTTTGTTAGAAAAATATAGTTGCACGTTACATTTATTTACCTAAGAAAGTTTTATTTTTATTGGATCTTATACTATTTTTATATATTATTTAGCATTAATCTATTTTCAGGAATCCAATTATACTTATGAAATTTCTGTATTTGTCTGAATATATCTATCATTATTCTTCAATAATGTTTATCGTTTTTCTTTTCATTTTTCTGTCATTTCCAATTTTTTTATTTTTTATTTTTTTGGAGAAGGCGTCTTGTCCTGTCGCCCAGGCTGGAGTGCAGTGGCACAATCTCGGCTCACTGCAACCTCCACCTCCCGGGTTCAAGTGATTCTCCTACCTCAACCTCTCAAGTAGCTGGGATTACAGGCGTGAGCTGCCACACTCAGCTAATTTTTTTTTATTATTATTATTTTAGTAGAGACGGGGTTTCACCATGTTGGCCAGGCTGGTCTCCAACTCCTGACCTCAAGTGATCTGCCCGTCTCAGCCTCCCAAAGTGTTGGGATTACAGGTGTGAGCCACTGAATCCAGCCCTAAAACATATCCTTTACATTCATGAATTTATTTTTAGCCAAGTCTGTCCTCTTTCTTTCTGTAACTCGATGGCTTTAATTTGTTAATAGGTAAATCTTTCATGTAGGTACTGAATCCTCCAATGCCATTTTAACTCATTTATTCTCTTCAATATTGTACATCTTTTCTTTCAAATCTTACTTAGATGTTTTTATAAAATATGTTTCCTCATAATATTTTGAAGTTAGATAAATGATCTGCTTGAAATTTTGTTCAGAATTCTGAACATTTCTTTTTCTGTTGCATATTTTTCATCTACCATTTTTTGAGTATTTTTACTCATCAAATTTTCTTTGTAACATCTGTGCATGGATGTTCTTTCCTCCTTAATATTAATATTTAAATATTGAAAGGCTTGTCTATATCTCTCTTTGCTCAGCAAAAATATTTGAGTTTGAGAAAGTATCTTGTGGAAAGAAAAGTTACCAGCTGGGTTTAATTGAAAACAATGTTTTTGACTAGTTCTCTCTTATCATGTGCGTCTTCTTCCAGTGAAACCATATGTCTCCCTGAGTTTTGGGAACTCCTTTTGGGATGAGCATTCTGCTAGGTGAGAGCTCATATGCCTTTAAACTATAGTCAGAGTGCTCTCTCTTTACTGATTTATACTGCATTTATCATGTTCCAACTGACTCTAGAAAGCATTTCCAAAGTCACTGACACTTGATCTCTTTACTCTCATGATCTCACCTCCAGGCCATTTTTCTTGGTTTAGAAGAAAAAGGACATGTCACCCCTGCTATATATCTCTGATGTAGTAATGGGTCAGAATAGGAACGCTCCTTCTATTTTCCATGACCGTCTAGCCTGAAAACCTGAAAGACATCATTCTCTAGTTATGTTATTCTTTACCTTTTCAAGATCATTTCACTTAGCTTCATCCTAATTGTATTTAAATTTACATATTTGATAGTATTAGTAAAATGTAAACTCTATATTTTATTATTTATAATTCAGTTGAATATGAAGCTTTTTAAAAATTTTTTATTACACTTGTTTTTTGAAAAATAAAGACTAGAAAAAAATCTATATTTTTCTATCTTTACTCAAATATTTCATATTATAATTTTAACATCTTATTTTAACGTAACTATAAGCTATATTTGTTTTCAGACCCCATCTGTTACATTTTATGTATATAACTATACGCACTATGTAAAACATGAGGAGAGTAATATATGATATTAATGTATAGGTTAAATGTAATATATGTATTGGTAAGAGCCACATATTTCTGATATCTGTCTTTTAATATTTTCTTTTACTCCTTAAAATGCAATAGATTTGTTTGTACATTTTTGAAAATAGTAAAATTCATGGTATTTATTTTTCTTTTTTGGACAGGATATATTCCATCTAACCTCTTCCCACTTCTACTTTGTTATGGTAAAAAGAAACTGAAAATTAGCACTTTGGAAATTAGACTGCATAGAAACATTTTTTCTCATCATATCTAGTAATATAAGTAAGCAAGCATTGGAGTAATGGCACTTATTTTAAATAGTACCAGAGGCCAATAACTTAGCTTACTTAGATGTTCTTATTTACTTAACTGCATGTAGTTATGGGGATATAATACAGTGTCAATTTGATAATAGGCACACAGATTCCCTAATCCTTAATTTTTTTTTAACATCATGTGTCTAATCAGGGAAAGACACTTATCAAAAACTTTTATGAATTTGAATCTTAAAAACTGAAAGCTATTGCAACTGTGATTGGAAAAGCTCACCTCACTTCCAAATTCTCCCAGGCTCCTTTCTCTAAGGAACCACCCACACAATCATTACAGACAGGAGAATCATTGAGTGGTATGTACAAGCATCTTTCCTTCCTGCCTCCAGGCCCACTGTAGATAGCATGCAGTTTGAAAGCTGGCAGACAGTATTACAAGGTGTGCAGAAAAATCCCAGAACCATGCTGCAACTCCAGGGTAAAAAAATATCCTCCCAACATACCACTCCTAAAATAGCAAAGTGTAAGATATATCAATAGCCTTGCTTGTTTCTATACATTTGTGGTTATTTTTATTCTCTATTTTTTAAATGTTTTAAACAGAAATTTAAAAGCAAAAACCAAAATTGAGGGGAAAATGTAATAAACATCTATGGGCTTATTGTTTATGTCTAAGATTTATCAACCTCTTTACCATTTTATATGTTCTACTTTCTGTGTTTTGCAATTGAGACAGCATATTTTAAAACAAGCCCAAAACTTTATGTCATTTTTCTTATAGATTCCATAGTATGTACAGCTAACTGATAAGAAGTGTGGTTCATAAAACAACCATAGCATTTATCACATATCAATGTCTAAGTCATGTGATTTCTCCCATAGTTCTCCGTCTTATCTCTATTCCTCAGCCTAATTTGGATCACTGTTATTCTACTTAGTTTTATCTAACAAATGTCTAACTAGATTTTTTTCCTCCAGTATTGTTTTTCTCTTATCTATTTCTTTAAGGACAGCTGCTATGGTCTTTTGAAAAGCAAATCTGATCATATTGTTCCCCAGGTTAATTAAGAGCTGTTTATTACTTTCTGAACAATGCACCAATTGTTTTATACACTTCATATGGTCTTTCATAACCGGTTTATTTGCCTGCCTTATCTTGTACCAAATTTAATCTTATAGCTGATTAGTCAATATTTTTTCTGGGTATCCATATACTGGAATAATTTATATACTGGCTAGAGTAATCATTTTCTATTCTTTGTTAGTCTTTTAGATTTAGCTCATAAATTCTTGCTGCATGAAATATTAACTGGTGTCCTAAGTTCCGGTTGTCTCTCCTTTCCAAATACTCTCATGGCCCACTAGGATTACCTTGTCAATTACTACAATACAATGCAAGTTTGTAAGCACATGTCTGTATCATTCTTGATTTACTTTTAACCCTATACTAATTAATTAGCAGACTTGGTTGATCTTATCTTGGAAACAATTCCAATGTGTTCAGTTCTCTTCATATGTACTGCTACTAACCTACTCAAGTCACCATATCTTATGACTTAATTCCTGGTCTCTGTTTCATTTCCTAGTTTGGTTCAACAAATATTATCTACAATATATTTTTTTAAATACCAAGTGACTCTTGCTCCAGGCCATTTATACATCCTATGATTACTGATTAGTATTGGAATAAGTTACATTATACTCACGTGACCTATGTATTCTGGCCCTTGCCTGTGCCTTCAACTTTATCATTTTATATCACTGCATCCCATTCTCTCATACTGTTCAAATCACACAAATTTTCTCTGCTCCTAAAAACTGTTGAGATTATTTTTTGGTCAACTTAAGGGAATTTTTAATCCGCTTCCTCTCTCTAGATTGTTCTTTCAACTACTTTTGCCAATGTCTCCTTCCTACCTTTCGTGTTAAATGTTATGATCACAGAAGTAATCTTTGAATTCTTTCTTTTATCTCAATACCATTCTATACTCGTGGACTGCCTAGTTTGTGGACTTAAATATTTAACCATTTTTTGTTTGTTTGTTTGTGAATATTACGTGGATATATATTTAAAAAAAGCATTCTCTCTTTCATTGCAAGTCTATATTAGAAGAGTTCTCCTAAGAAAATTAATCAAAAGAATTGTGCTTATATGTAGAAAAATATTTAGTATAAGGCAGTGGCTTGCACATTTATGAAGGCTGATAAGTCCAAAATATGCTGGGTAGGCTGGCATGTTGGTGACCCAGGGGATCTAATCTGCATCTTTAATTCAATCCAAAGGCTGTCAGTCTAAAGCCTCAGAGGGACCAATGTTCCAGGCCAAGTCTGAGAGCTCTCAGCTAAAGAATGTTCTTTTATTTGAGGGAGAGTGATCTGTTTTGTTCTGGTCTTGCCTTCAGTTGAATGGATGAAGTTCACCTACATTTTGGAGGGTAATTCACTTTACTCAAAAGTCCATTGATTTGAATGTTAATCTTATTCATGAAACATTCTTACAGAAACACGCACAGTAATGTCTGACCAACTAGCTGAACAAGTTGGCCTAGCCAAGTTGACACATAAAATTAACCATAGCAAAGGACAAGTTCCATAGTTATGTACAGGATCTCCTTTATCTATTATTAAGTGGTTTAGATTTTCTCTATCCATATAACTTTTAGTTCAATTTTTGTATCTTAGACATGTATTGGTCCTATTTTTTTTCCCCTTGCATCTCCTATAGTTTCAGATTTCTGAAAATTGGGATTATGCTGATTTTTAGATGAGTAATGATTAATATTCACTGTGTAAGACTTCTGTGTTTTTTTTCAGCCTGTACCATAAATAAATAAATAAATAAATAAATAAATAAATAAATAAATGTTTTAAAGAATCTCATTTAATGATTGACAGTATCAATTCTGTCTTGTGGAATATAAAGCGTAACATTCTGAGTTTTGCTTATTTGCATCTATCTTGTATATATTTTACCATTATTTTATGTTCAAACTTTCAAAAATTATTGTGTTCTTCCATACAGAATGGCATTAGATTTTTAAGTAAATGTGAAAATATTTATTTAATTGATCAGTTGAGGCTAATACTTTTATTAACCTAGTTAATATTGTTACATCTCACTGGTTATATAATTTACATTTTATTACAATCAAGTCAATATAGTCTTTTACTATGTCCTTGTTTGCGCTGTCCTTTTTAAAGTTTTTTTTTTTTTTTTTTTTTTTTTTAGTGAAGGTTTGTATTTTTATACTAATTATGCTTATAGTAACAACTTTATAAAATATCCCTTACCAGCAGGCACGGTGGCTCACGCCTGTAATCTCAGCACTTTGGGAGTCCAAGGTGGGCGGATCACAAGGTCAGGAGGTAGAGACCATCCTGGCTAACACGGCGAAATCCCGTCTGTACTAAAAATACAAAAAAATTAGCCAGGCGTGGTGGTGGGTACCTGTAGTCCCAGCTTCTTGGGAGGCTGAGGCAAGAGAATGGCGGGAACCCAGGAGGCAGAGGTTGCAGTGAAGCTACATCGCGCCACTGCACTCCAGCCTGGGTGATACAGCGAGATGAGAGAGAGAGAGAGAGAGAGAGAGAGAGAGAGAGGAGGAAGAAGAAGAAGAAGGAGGAGGAGGAGGAGGAGGAGGAGGAGGAAGAAGAGGAAGAAGCAGAAGAAGCAGCAGAAGGAAGGAAGGAAGGAAGGAAAGAAGGAAGGAAGGAAGGAAAAAAGTCTCTTTTAAATAGTGTTTATTTGGCTGTCAGTTTATTCTCAGGAAGGCTCAAATAAAATATTATATGAGTGAACCCTTCATGTTGATACTAATATATCTGTGGCCTTCAAATAAAAAAGTAACTGTGTATGTATATATTTTTGGCTAATAGTCTCTCTTTAAGTTACTTCATTGTCTTCTGACATGTAGTACTAATGTTGAAATGTAGGATGACCTACTAAGTTTTTATTCGTTTCATTTTATTTTTATAATTGATTTGATCTTTTTGCCTTCCTTCAAAAAAATATTTTGTGTGCCCTTTCAAGACTTAGCTTCACTTAACAACAACAACAACAACAACATAAAATAGTAAATTTTAGCTTTTAGTATTCTTTCTAACGATAAAGTTTTGTATACTACTTTAGTATTTGCTTTGGTTTTCTTGAGACTCATATTCATTCGTTGGATTTTAAACATTTGTATCGATATATGTGTACAATTTTATAGGGTCCATGTGGTGTTTTGTTATATGCATAGAATGTGTAATCATCAAGTTAAGCTATCCAGAGTATCCATCATCATGAGTTTTTATCACTTCTATGTGTTGGGAATATGTCAAGTTCTCTCTTCTAACCGTTTTGAAATATACATTAATTTTAACTATAGTCAACCTACCATCTTATCAAACATTGGCACTTATTCCTTTTATTTAACTGTAGTTTTATCAAACTGTAGTTTGTGCCCATTAACCAACGTTTCTTCACACCCTACCCCAAAGACACGCTTCCCAACCTCTGATAACTATCATTCTACCATTTACCTCCATGAGATCAACTTTTTAGCTTCCACATATGAGTGAGAAAGTGTGATATTTGTCTTTCTGCACCTCGTTTATTTCTCTTAAAATAATGACCTCCAGTTCCATCCACGTTTCTTCAAATGACAAAATTTTATTTCTTTTTATGATGGAGCAGTATTTCATTGTGTACACATATGACATTTTCTTTATCCATCCATCCATGGATGAACACTTAGTTAGATATCATATGGTGGCTGATGTGAACAATCCTGCAATAAACATGGGAGTATATGGACCCCTTTGATATACTGATACATTTTCCTCTGGATGTATGTCCAGTAGTGGGATTGCTGAATTGTAGAGTGGTTCTGTTTCTAAAGTTTGGAAAATCTTTCTGTTTTCTGTAATGGCTGTACTAATTTACATTCACACCAGCAGCGTATAATTTCCTTTTTCTCCTTGTTCTTGCCAAGACCTGTTATTTGGGTCTTTTTAATAGCAGCCATTTTAACTGGTGTAAGGTATTATTTCACTGTGATATTTATTTGCGTTTCTCTGATGATTAGTAATATTGAGCATTTTTTCATATACTTGTTGGCCATTTATTTGCCTTCTTTTGGGATATATCTGTTCATGTCCTTTACTCACTTTTTAATGGAATTTTTCTTCTTCTTTTTTTTTTTTTTTTTTTTTTTTTGCTGTTGAGTTGTTGGACTTCCTTGTATATTTTGGATATCAGTCCCTTTTCATATGAATATTTTATATTTTTTCTTGTACAACAGATTCTCTTCACTCAGTTAATTGTTTTTTTGTCTATACAGAATGTTTTTAGTTTAATATAGTCCCTTTTGCCTTTGTTTTTATTGCTTGTATTTTTGAGGTCTTGGCTATGAAATATTTGCCTAGACCAATGTCCTATAATAATTCTTCTATATTTTTAAAATAGTTTTATAGTTCTGGGTCTTAAAGGTTTTCAATGCATTTTCAGGTGATTTTTGCATATGGTGAGAGATGGTGATGTATGTTCATTCTCCTGCATATGGATACCCACTTTTCCCAGCACCACTTATTAAAGATGATATTCATTCCTTAATGTATATTCCTGGTGCCTTGGTTAAAAATCAGTTGGCAGTAAACACATGGATTTATTTCTGGTTTCTTTATTCTTTTTGATTGTTATAGTGTCTGTTTTTATGCCAATACCATGTTCTTTTGTTTACTATAGCCTTGCAATATAGTTTGAAGTCAGGCATTGTGATGCCTCCACTTTTTGTTCTTTTTGGTTAGAATTGTGTTGGTAATTCCGGCTTTTTGTGGTTCCATGTGAGCTTTAGATTTTTTTTTCTATTTATGTAAAAAATGACATTGGTATACTGATAGGAATCACATTGAATCTGGAATTTGCTATGAGTAGTTTGGTCCTTTTAACAATGCTAATTCTTCTGATCCATGAGCGTGGGATGTCTTTTCATTTGCTTTGTCTCTTTCATTTTATTTTATCAATGTTTTGTAGTTGTTTTTGAATAGGCCTTTTATATCTTTTATATTCACTATATGTTGTTTCTTGACTTTTGGATTTTGGTTTACATGTCTCTAATTATCAGTGACGTCGAGATTTTTTTTCATGTATCTTGGCTGCATAAATGTCCTCTTTCGAGAAATGTCTATTCATGTCTTTTGCCTGTTTTTTGATGGGGTTGTTTGTTTTTTCTTGTAAATTTGTTTAAACTCCTTGTAGATTCTGGATATTAGACCTTTGTCAGATGGGTAGCTTGCAAAAATTTTCTTCTATTCCATAGGTTGTTCACTCTGATGATAGTTTATTTTGCTGTGCAGAAATTCTTTAGTTTAATGAGGTCCCATTTGTAATTGTTTGCTTTTGTTGCAATTGCTTTTGATGTTTTTGTCATGAAATCTTTGTCTGTGCCTATTCCCTGAATGGTGTTGCCTAAATATTCTTCTAGAGTTTTCATAGCTTTTGGTTTTACATTTAAGTCTTTAATCCGTCATGAGTTAATTTTTGTGCAAGGTATATAGGTCCAGTTTCACTTTTCTGCATATGACTATCTGATTTTCTTAGCACCATTTATAAAATAGGAAATCTTTTCCCTATTACTTGTCTTTGTCAGGTTTGTTGAATATCAGATGGTTGTAGATGTGTAGTCTTATTTTTGAGACCTCTGTTGTGTTCCATTGGTCTGTGTGTCTGTTTTTTTTACCATTACCGTGCTGTGTTGGTTACTGTTGCCTTGTAATATAGTTTGAAGTCAGGTAGTGTGACACCTCCATCTTCGTTCTTTCTGCTTAGGATTGTCCGGCTATACTGGCTCTTTTTTGGTTTCGTATGAATTTTAAAGTAGTTTTTTTTTTTCTAATTCTGTGAAGAATGCCAATGCAGTTTAATGGGAATAGCATTGAATCTATAAATAACTTTGGGCAGTATGACAATTTTCATGATATTGATTCTTCCTATCCACAAGTATGGAATAGTTTTTTTTTTGTTTTTTTTTTTTGTTTTTTTTTTTTTGTTGTTGTTGTTGTTGTTGTCTGTGTCCTTTCTTATTTCCTTGAGCAGTGATTTGTAATTCTCTTTGAAGAGGTCCTGTCCTGCACATCCCTTGTTAGCTGTTTTCTGAGTATTTTATTCTCTCTGTAGCAATAGTGAATGGGAGTTCATTCATAATTTACCTCTCTGCTTGTCTATTGTTGGTTTATAGAAATGCATGTAATGTTTGAACATTGATTTTGTATCCTAATACTTGGTTGAAGTAACTTATCAGCTTAAGGAGCTTTTGGGCTGAAAATATGGGGTGTTCCGGATATAGGATCATATTCTCTGCAAACAGAGACAGTTTGACTTCCTCTCTTTCTATTTAAATATGCTTTATTTCTTTTTCTTGCTTGATCGCCCTGGACAGAACTTCCAATACTATGTTGAATAGAATTGTCTTGTGCCAGTTTTCGAGCAGAATGTTCCCAGCTTTTCCCATTCACTATGATATTGACTGTGGGTTTGTCATGACAGGCTCTTATTATTTTGAGATATGTTCCATCAATATCTAGTTTATTGAGAGTTTTTAACATGAAGGGATATTGAATTTTGTTGAAGACCATTTCTGTATCCACTGAGATAAACATATGGTTTTTGCCTTTAGTTATGTTTATGTGCTGAACTATATTTATTGATTGTGTATGTTAAACCAGCCTTGCGTTCTAGGAATGAAGCCAACTTGATGGTGGTGGATAAGTTTTCTGATATGCTGCTGGATAAGCTTTCTGATATGCTGCTGGATATCATTTGCCTATATTTTATTGAAGATTTTTACATTGATGTTCATTGGGTATATTGGTCTCGATAATCTGTCTTATACTGACACTGGCGTGTTAAAGTCTCCCACTATTATTTTGTGAGGTTATAAGTTTCTTTGTAGGTCTCTAAGAGCTTGTTTTATGAATCTCAGTGCTCCTGTATTGGGTGTATATATATTTAGGATTGTTAACTCTTCTTGTTGAATTTATCCCTTTACCATTTTATAATGCCCTTCTTTTTCTTTTCTAATCTTTGTTGGTTTACAGTCTGTTTTATCAAAAACTGGGATTGCAATCCCTGCTTTTGTCTGCTTTCTATTTTCTTGGTAAATTTTCCTCAATCCCTTTATTTCGAGCCTGTGTGTCTTTGCATGTGATATGGGTCTCCTGAATACAGCACACCAATGGGTCTTGACTCCATCAAATTTACCAGTCTGTGTATTTTAATTGGGACATTTAGCTCATTTACATTTAAGGTTGATATTATTATGTGTGAATTAGATCCTGTCATCATGATGCTAGCTGGTTATTTTGCAGACTAGTTGATGCAGTTTCTCCATAGTGTCGTTGGTCTTTATACTTCAGTGTGTTTTTGCTGTGACCGTTACCTCTTTTTTCATATTTAGTACTTCCTTCAGGAGCTTTTGCAAGGGCTCTTGCAAGGCAGGCCTGTTGGTGATAAGTTCCCTTAACATTTGGTGGTTGAAAAGGGTTTTATTTCTCCTTTGCTTATAAAGCTTAGTTTGGTTGTACATAAAATTGTGGGTTGGAAATTCTTTTCTTTTCTTTTCTTTTCTTTTCTTTTCTTTTCTTTTCTTGTCTTGTCTTTTCTTTTCTTTTCTTTTCTTTTCTTTTCTTTTCTTTTCTTTTCTTTTCTTTTCTTTTCTTTTTTTTTTTGAAACGGAGTCTCACTCTATTTCCCAGGCTGGAGTGCAGTGGCGCAATCTTGGCTCACTGCAAGCTCTGCCTCCCAAGGTCATGCCGTTTTCCTGCCTCAGCCTCCAGAGTTGTGAGACTATAGGCGTCTGCCACCACTCCCGCCTTTTTTTTTTTTTTTTTTTTTTTTTTTTTAGCAGAGATGGGGTTTCACCATGTTAGCCAGGATGATCTCTATCTCTTAACCTCGTGATCTGCCTGCCTCGTCCTCCCAAAGTGCTGGGATTAGAGATGTGAGCCTCCACTCCCGGCCAGAAATTCTTTAAGAATGTTGAATATTGGCCCTCACTTTCTTTTGGCTTCTAGGGTTTCTGCTGAGAATTTGCTGTCAGTCTGATGGGCTTCCCTGTGTAGGTAACCTGGCCTTTCTTTCTGGTTGCCCCTAACGTTTTTTCTCTCATTTCAATTTTGGAGAATTTGATCATTATGTGTCTTGGGATTGATCTTCTCATAGAGTATCTTATTTGGGTTGTCTAGATTTCCTGAAATTGAATGTTGGCCTGTCTTTCTAGGTTGGGGAAGTTCTCCTGGATCATATCCTGAAGTGTGTTTTCCAACTTGGTTCCATTCTCCCTGTCTCTTTCAGGTATTACAGTTAGTCATAGGTTCAGTCTTTTTACATAGTCCCATAGTGCTTGGAGGTTTTGTTTGTTCCTTTTCATTCTTTTTTCCCTAATCTTGTCTATCTGCCTTACTTCAGCAAGGTAGTCTTCAAACTCTTATATTCTTTCTTCCACTTGATTGATTCAGCTATTGATACTTGTGTTTGCATCAAAAAGTTCTTGTGCTGTGTTTTTCAGTTCCATCAGGTCATTTGTTTTCCTCTCTAAACAGATTATTCTAGTTAACAGCTTCTGTAACCTTTTATTATTGTCCTATGCTTCTTTGCATTGGGTTAGAACATGCCTCTTTAACTCAGTGAAGTTTGTTTTTAACCACCTTCTGAAGTCTACTTCTGTCAATACATCAATCTCAGCCTCCCCTCAGTTCTGTGCCCTTGCTGGAGAGGTGTTGTGATCATCTGGAGAAGAAAAGGGATTGGTCTGCTTTTTGTTTGTTTGTTTTGTTTTGTTTGTTTGTTTGTTTTTTGAGACAGAGTCTCAGTCTGTCGCCAGGCTGTAGTGCAGTGGCGTGATCTCAGCTCACTGCAACCTCTGCCTCCTGGACTCAAATGATTCTCCTGCCTCAGCCTCCCGAGTAGCTGGGACTACAGGCACACACTAGTGTTGTTCTACTTTTTATCTTTGAGGATGCTGACCTTTAGATGAGGTTTTTGTGGGAACTCTTGTTGATGCTGTTTTAGTTGCTTTCTGTTTTTTGTTTATTTGTTTGTTTGTTTTTCTTTTAACAGTCAGGTGCCTCTTCTGTAGGGTTGCTGCAGTATTCTGGGGGTTCACTTCAGGCCCTATTTACCTGGGTCCCTTATGCACCTGGAAATGTCACCTGAGGAGGCTGGAGAACAGCAAAGATGTGTGCCTGCTCCTTCCTTTGTGATCTCTGTCCTTGGGAAGTACCAACCTGATGCCAGCAGAAACACTCCTGTATAAGGTGTCTGTTGATTCTTGTTAGGGAGGTCTCACCCAGTCGGAGGCACAAGACTTACGACCCAGTTTACAAAGCACTCTGGTTGCCCCTTGGTGAAGGGGGTGTGCTGTGTTGGTGTGAAACTCACTTGTTTAGACTGCCTGGATTTCTCAGACCCAGCAAGGGGAAAGAACAAGTCTGCTGGTCACCGATAACCCATGACCACCCCTACCCCTAGGAGCTCAGTCCCAAGGATATCAGAGTTTTGTCTCTAAATCCATGGTTGGAGTTGCTTCAGGGAGGCTCTGCCAAGTGAGGAGGGATAGGTCAGGGTTCAGCCTAAAGAGGCAGTCAGCCAGTGGACTGGTGTGGGGAATATCTCTTGGGTACAAACTATTCAGTCTCCCCGGAACCATCAGGGGAAAAACTGTGGACTGAAGCAGCAGTGATGGCTGCCACCCTTTCCCTCTGGGAGCTCAGTCATCTTAGGCAGGAGGCAGCTTCAGTGATAATGGCTGCCCGTCCCCTGGGCAGCTCAGTCATCTTAGGCTGCAGGCAGCCACAGTGATGATGACCGCCCTCCACCCCCTTGGAACTCGGTAGTCTTTGGCAGTCTTCAGCTTAGTGACTGTTGAGAATCTGTTCAGATCTCTGGTTGAGACTCTAGGCCCTGTTGGCGTGGGCTCATGAGTGGGATCTCCTGATCCGTGGGTTGCACAGATCCATGGAAAAACCATGGTTTCCCAAGCTGGGTAGCACAGTCACTCATCACCTCCTTTGGCTGGGTGGTCATACCTTTAGAGGCTCCCCATGCCCCGTGTGACTCTCAGGTGGGCCAATGCCCCCATGTTGCTTTTCCTTGTGCTCTGTTGGTGACACCAACTGCCTGGTCAGTCTTGATGATTGATAGAAACTTGATACCTCAGTTGCCAGTGCAGGACTCACGCAGTGTTTTGGTTCTTCTTGGTGGGAGTCTCCGCCTGTAGCCGTTTCTAGTCGGCCATCTTGGCCCCACCTAATTGGGTCATTTTTAGAACACATTTAACCAGTCTATATATTTGTAGTGAATAAATTGATCTCTTCACATGCAACGTTATTATTGATACATGATATGATTAGGTTCTGTGTCCCCATCCAACTCTCATCTCAGATTATAATCCTCACAAGTTGAGGGAAGAACATGGCAAGAGGTAACTCGATCATGGGGAAGGTTCCCCCATGCTGTTCTCATGATAGTGAGAGAGTTCTCACAATATCTGATGGTTTTTACAGTAGCAGATTTCCCTGAGCTCCATCTCTCTCTCTCTTGCCACCTTGTGAAGAAGGTCCTTGTTTCCCCTTTACCTTCTGCTATAATTATAAGTTTCTTGAGGCCTCCCCAGCCATGCAGAACTATGAATCAATTAAACCTCTTTTTTAAAAAATAAATTAACAAGTCTTATGTAGTATCTATAACATTGTGATAACAGACTATTACAGAAGATTGCTACCACAGAGAGTGGGGCACTGCTATAATGATAACCTGTGGAAGCAACTTTGGAACTGTGTAACAGGCACAGGTTGGAATAGTTTGGAAGACTCAGAAGATGGCAGGAAGATGTGGAAAAGTTTGAAACTTCCTCAAACCTGGTCAACGGTTGTGACCAACATGTTGATAGTGATAAGGGTAATGAAGTTCAGTTTGAGGTTGCCTTAAATGGAGATGAGGAACTCATTGGGAACTGGAGCAAATGTCACTTTGTGCTTTAACAAAGAGACTGGCAGCATTTTGCCCCTGCTCTAGAAATCTGTGGAACTTTGAACTTCAGAGAGATGATTTGGTTTATCTGGCAGAAAAAAATTTCTAAGCAGCAAAGCATTCAAGAGATGACCTGGTTTTATCTGAAATAGTACAGTTACATGTGTTCAAATAGTCTTAAACTGGATCTTATGTATAAAAGGGGAGCAGAGCATAAATGTTTGGAAAATTTGCAGATGACCATATGGTAGAAAAGAAAACTCATTTTCTGGGAAAAAAATTCAAGCCTGCTGCAGAAATTTGCAAAAGTAACAATTAGTGAAATGTTAGTAACCCAGACAATGGGGAAATTATCACCAGGGCTTGTCAAAGATGTTTATGGCAGACCCTGCCATCATAGATTTCGGGGCCTATAAGAAAAAAGTACCTTCATGGATTGAGCCCAGAGATCCACCATTCTGAGGGTCGAGGTATAGCTTGGGCTGTTGCTTCAGAGCATGCAAGCCCCAAGCCTGGGTGGTTTTGCATAGTGTTGGGTTTGCTGGTGCAAAAAGAGACAGGAGTTGAGGTTTGGGAACCTCCGCCTAGATTTCAGAGGATGTATGGAAATGCCTGGATGTCCAATCAGAAGTCAGCTGCAGGGGAGGAGCCCTCATAATTAACCTCTACTAGTTCAATGGAGAAGGGGAAATGTGGCCACCTTTTGCATCAGCATAACCTGGATATGAAACATGTGGTCAAAGGAGATCATTTTGGAGTTTTAAGATTTAATGACTACTCCACTCAATTTTGGGCTTACATGGGCCTGTAGTCCCTAATTTTTGTTGTTGTTGTTTGTTTGTTTATTATTTTTTCTTTTGAGACAGAGCCTCGGTGTGTCACCAGGCTGGAGTCCAATGGTGCAATCGCAGCTGACTGCAAACTCTGCCTCCTGGGTTCAAGTGATTCTTCTGCCTCAGCCACCCAAGTACCTGGGACTACAGGCATGTGCCACCATGCCCAGTTAATTTTTGTATTATTAATAGAGATAGGGTTTCACCATGTTGGCCAGGATTGTCTTGATCTCTTGACCTCATGATATGCCCACTTCTGCCTCCCACAGTGCAGGGATTACAGGCGTGAGCCACTGTGCCCAGCATATAGTCCCTTTATTTAGGCCAATTTGTCCCATTTGGAATTGGAATATTTACCCAGTGCCTGTACCCCCAGTGTATTAATTTGTTGATTTTACAGGCTTGTAGGTGGAAGGGACTTACCCTGTCTCAGATGATATTTTGGGCTTGGACTTTTGTGTTAATACTTGAGTGAGTTAAGACTTTGGGGAACTCTTGAGAAGGCATAATAGTGTTTTGAAATGTGAGAGTGACATGAGATTTGAGAGGTGTCTGGGGTAGAATAATATAGTTTGGTCCTGTGTTCCCACCCAAGTGTCATCTACAATTGTAATCTCCATGTGTCAAAGGATCCGTCTGGTGGGTGGTGATTGGATCATGGTGGCTGTTCCCCAATGTATTCGTGAAGGAGTTCCCATGAGATTTAATGGTTTTAATAGTGGCAGTGAGCATCCTCTACACACTCTCTCTCTCCTACCACCTTTGGAAGAAAATCATGCTTCCTCTTTGCCTTCAGCTATGATTGTAAGTTTCCTGAGGCTTCCCCTTCATGCAGAACTGAGTCAATTAAATCTCTTTTCTTTACAAATTACCCAGTCTCAGGTAGTATATTTATAGCAGTGTGAAAATGAACTAATAAAATATGTGAGGATTTATTTGAGCAATTTTATTAATTAATTTCTGGTTATTTTGTATGTCCTTTATTCTTTTCTTTCTCTCCAATTGTTTATCCTGTGATTTGGTAGTTTCCTGTAATGGCAACATTTGAGCTCTTTATCTTCCTTATTTGTTTGTTTGCTATACCAGTGGGTTTTATAATTTCATGTGTTTTCATGATGGTACATATCATCCTTTTACTTCCATATTTAGGACTTGTTTAAATACTTTTTATGTCTGATCTAATGGTGATTAATTTCCTCATATTTTGCTTGTTGGAAAAGTTTTTTTGTCTTTATTTATAGAAGGTAACTGCTACATGTAGTATCCTTGGTGGGTATTCTTTTATTTTTTTCTTCAACACTTTGATATATCATCCCGTTCTCTCCTGACCTGTAAGATTTCTGTTGAGAAATCTGCTCTTAAGTCTGATTAGGGTATCCTTTTATATAACTAGACAATCTTCTCTTGTTTTTCTTAGAATTCTATCTTTGTTTTTGACTTTTTGACAATTTAACTATAATGTGTTATGGATAAGCCATATTTTTGAATTTTATCTATTTGAGTATATCTGAGCTTCCTATATCTGGATATCTATGTCTCATTGTAGACTTGTAAAGTTTTCCTTTTATTTCATTAAATTGTTTTTGTAATTCCTTTTGTATTATTTTCAACTTTTGGGACATCAGACATTCAAACATTTGGTCACTTTCTGGTGTCCTATATCTCAAATATGCTTTATTCTTTCTTATTTCTTTTTAAATTTATGTCTTATTAGCTTATTTTTAAATACCTGTCTTTTAGTTCTCAAGTATTTTCTTCTGTGTAATCTAGTCTATTGGTGAAGGTTTTCCATATATTTTGTATTTCATTCAGTGAATTATTTAGTTTGAGAATTTAAGATCTGTTAATTTTACATCTGTCTCTTTCATATTTTATTCATATCCTGTTTTTTTCTGATTTATTTGTCTTTTTATATGTAGTGCATATCTCAATTAGCTTCTTTAATATCTGTTTTGAGATTCCTAAAAATTATTTTCTTGGGATTTTATAAATTTATTTTCATCAGAATATATTCCTTTAGATTTATTATATTTCTCTTGCTTTTGTATGTTTCTGCATCTCTACATTGATATCTAACCATCTGGTGTAACATTGACTTCTTGTAGTTTGTTGGATTTGCCCTCATAGGGCAGGAATTTTCCCCAAAGTTGTATCTACAGTGTTGATTGGATAGGTCACTTTGGCTTCCATGTTGCCTGCATACAGAAGTTTATTCACCACATGATTTCTTTAGCTGTAAACACATCCCATGGTGTCTGCGATTTCCCCAGTGGTTTAGGCTGTGATCATTAGTGGAGTCTGTGGTAAAGTTATGTTGAGAACTATGACACCAGATGACCCAGACCTTGGGCCTTCATGTCGGCAGCAGTAAGGTAAGTATGGACGATTGGGCAGTAGTCATGGACTGGGCATGACAATTCCTAAGTCCTTGGATGGTGTGCTCATGGACTGGGGCAGAGCAGAGCTGGGATTCAGGAATTATCCTCAGGCCCTCTGGTATTATATGTAGGCACTAATTGTAGTGGGAAGAGGAGGAATAATCTCTAGGCCCCACAGGGAAATGATCAGGTGGAGGCATCTGTGGTGGTGATGGATGGGAATAGCCTGTCCTCAGGGTATGTGCCATGCACTGTGATCCTGCCACTAGGCCACTAGGGGTATAGGGTTACTGTTAGTGGCAGAAGCTGCAGATAGGTGATTCTCAAGCTCCACAGAATATGCAATTTGTACCCCAGCAGTGGTCACAAAGGCAGCAGCACTGTCTGCACCCTGCAAATCAATCTTTAGGACATGTGAATGTACATGGCCACCCTGCCTCGGAAGGAAGTGGGGGTCACTGAAAATGGGTCATGCTTTGGCTTCTGGTGTCAACAACAGCAATAGCTCTAGTAGGCAGCATTAGTGTCTGTCCTTAAGGTCTGTGACGTAGCACTGCTGCTTAGAGAGCAGGGTTGATGCCTGTAGATGACATCCAAGACAGACACTTCTCAGGCTCTAAGTTGTGTACAGGTGCAACTTTGCCTCTTTTTATTTCGGGAAAAGCCTCTCTTGTACACTGTACTACCTATTCCCCAGAGTACTAGACACCATGTGTGCTAGAGCCCGGAAGACCTTGCCATTCCACTGGATACAGCAGGTTCACACTGCTGCAGCCTGCTCCATCTGCCACTGTTGTTTCGACCAGGGGTCAAAGTGTGAGACACTGTCAGTGTCCCCACCCCATTCAATGGCAGGGTGGCCAGGTATTTGCACACTCCCTGGGAAGTGGCTTTACTGGGTAAAGCCACTGTTGTCCTTTTGCCATCATGGCCAAGGACCAAAGTATACACACCTTGAAGCTGGAGAAGTGCCTACCTGCAACTGCTGCCACTCACAGCAACCCCATACCCCTAGCTGCAGGGCCATAGGACATAGTGGGAAATGTCAGTGGAGCTCTAAGGATGACGATATGCAGGGGCAGTTGGGCCCTAAGACAGGTTGCAGTTTGGTGGGGCATGGACTCTAAAGATACTGCTGTCCTGCAGCTTTTAGGACTCAGACTGCATCATGAGCTCCCTCTCTGGAGCAGGGCTACTGCATAGTCTCTAGGCAGCTACCTATGCTAGTCTCAGGTACTGTGAGGGTCAAAGAGTTCTCTCATGAGTAGGGGTGCATGAGTCAGCTGTGGGAATGTGGACCACTAGAGGTGTATCACTTATGCTTTCCCCACACTGGGGAACTTCCCCAGGTTTCCAGCTCGTCTTAGCAGAGCAGGTGATATGGTTTGTCTGTGTCTCCACTCAAATCTCATCTTGAATTTTTCTCACGTGTCATGGGGAGGGAGCAGGTGAGAAACAATCATGGGTCTTTCCTGTGCTGTTCTCATAATAGTGAATAAGGCTCACAAGATGTGTTGGCTTTATGAAGGGGAGTTTACCTGCACAACTCTTAAACAATTTGAGATTTCTTGACTCTTTACCAATATCTGACTGTGATAGATCTTCTCTTTCTTTTTCCTCTTTGATCTTTCCTGCTTGGTTTGCTTCTATTACAGTTCTCCTTGAGGTGGGAGAGGTTTCTAGTCCATATACTGCTCCTTCTGTGACCTCTGACACACGTTCTTGAGGCTGCTCATGACTTATTTCCATCCAGCCATAATTTTAGGTTGATGAGGACCTCTTATCCCAGAAGATTGCAGATATTTTCTATGGAATTGTTAGTGTTACCCTGGTTCTTTGTTATATTTTCATTGGTCATTTTATATCATCTGAAACTACACCAAAGCTGCCATTTTCTCAGAATGCATTATGGTATTTATGTATTCAACATATATTTTTTGAGTGCCCTTTAATTGCCACGTACTAAGAATAGGTCATAGAAAGAACAATCAAATATTTTGTGGTTTTTTTTTTTTGCAACTTATATTTAAGAGAAGAGAGAAAAAATATATAAAATATAATAAATATTGTTTATTAGAGATTAATAAGTACAAAAAAAGAGAAAAAGAGGCTAGGATAAAAAGATCATGAGTGAGCAATGAGACTTGGCTTGAAATTTTAATAAACATGATCAGGATTTAGTTCATTCTATCTCAGTCTGAGAAAACAATCATCTCTATGTATTTACATAGTAGATAATGCACAGAATTCACTTGAAGATATTGTAGGATAGCAACTTGCTTACACATGTGTTTGTTTTCTCCATAGATTTGTGTATATATATGAATGGTGTTATTAATTTTATGAGTTTTATTATATTATTTATTTTTATATATTAGTACAGATAATTACATTGCATAAAGATTAATGTAATGACAATAACTTAAATATTAAGACTTGATTCTTCATTTGACTTCTGCAGAAAATTACAGCTATATTTTTTTTTTTAATAAAGAATCATTTAGTTTACTTTTGTGGAGGCTTTCAATTATACATGCAAAATAATATTTTAAAATTTAGAACATAATTCACAAAAAGAACATGTTTAATGACCAAACTATGCTACTTGGAAATTCATTAACAGAGAAAATCAGAAACAATCAGAAAACTATAGGTTTTCTTTGTGAACGGTAATTTTTTTTCAATTTTATATTGTTACTCCGGAATAAGATACAAGTATACAATGAAAATTTGCTGCACTTTATGTTGAAACATTGCTGATTTTTAATAGTGAAAATAGTTTCAGTCAATTAATTAGAAAATCTACACATATAAGTGATAAATATGCTTTATAAAATAAAAAATTTGACCGGCACAGTGGCTCACACCTATAATCCTAGCACTTTGGGAGGCCGAGGCAGGATGACTGCTTGAGCCCAGGAGTTCAAGACCAGCCTGAGCAACATGGCCAAACCGTGTCTTTAAAAAAAAAAAAAAAAAAAAAAAAGCAGTTACCCAAATTAGGCAGGCATGATGGCATGATGGCCTGCACCTGTGGTCTCCGTTACTCAGGAGACTGAGGCAGGAGGATCACTTAAGCCCAGGAGGTTGAGGATACAGTGAGATGTGATCTCACTCAGCCTGGGCAACAGAGTGAGAACCTGTCTCAAAAATACATTAACAAATAAAATGAAAATAAAGAGTACAAATTTTAAAAAATCATATATTGATGAGATTAAATATATTACAATTATGCAAATGCTGATAATTGTTAAACAGAAGAATCACCACCTTTTATTCCTATGAACAAAATTTCTTTTTCATGAAAAGTCTGAAAACACTGGTTACCCATTTTCCAGCTTTGCTTGAACAATTCTAGTCAATGAGACATAGAAACAGAACTCTTGACATCAAGTTTTGGAGAATATTTTTCTCTTTGATTAATAGAGAGAGATGTGACGTGAATTAATGAACAGTCAGACACTTCCCTCAGTTGACCAAAGATGTAACGTGTGGGGAATGCACAGGTACCATGTGACAAGGTTGAAACCAACATGAGGAAGAAAACAGATAGTCTCCGGAGGGCCAACTGTAGAGATGGAAAGTGGTCCCAGATGGTACTACAGAGTCATGTATTGGAGTCCTGCAACAGACTACTTCAGACTTCTCATTACCTGAATCAAAAAGTGTATTTATTCCATAAACCATTGATAGTAAGATATTCAGTTTTTGTACCAAAAAACGTCTTAACTAATACAGAAAAATCATTGGTTTTAAAATATATTTTTTTAAATTTTAAAACTTATGATTGAACTATTCTATAACGTAAAATAAGATAAGCAACAAGTGGTATGTGGATATATCACAATTAAATGTCTCTTTGACCATTACTTTACCCAGACATAGGAGAATAATTGAGTTCTATGAAATTATTTAGTAAGTATGAAATATGTCACAAAATATTTTTAAGAGCACAGACATATTTTTTATGTAAAATTTTCATTTTTAATTTTACCCCTATTTCAGAAGAATTTGACTTCCAAGTCAACTTCAAAGAATTAAATGTATGTAAATGAGAGAAAACAAGTCACTTTACTTTGGTTTGTGTAGTGCTTCTAAGTATATTTTACTATGGACAATATTCATTAAATATTTGACCATAAAGGAAAGCATGATCCTGCACAGTAATTTAAATAATTGTCTGTGGCGTTGCCTAAAATTCTGCTCCAACTCTTACAAGTTGCTGACAGTATGCTTTTAGCCTCTGAATCAAATCATTTCTTATAAAATAAATGTATCTGCTTACCCTATGTCCTTCTCTTTTGCATATTTTCCAAATTTCTGCCATCATGTTTATTTGTAAATAATATTTTATTTGCTTTTTCTCACGAACTCCTTAAAATATCTGCTTTATTGACATCACACCTTTCTGCATTAAGTATATTATGTATTTCTTAACATGCGTACATACTGTGAATTGGATTTTGAGGTTACAGGGAAGTATATTCCCACCAGTCAAACTTATTGAATAGATATATCTGTAAAAAGTTTTCTGTGGCTTTTGGAAATGATGACAAATTTCAAGATGTGAGAATGATAAAATTGACTCTAGATCCATAGATATTATTGATAAATATTTTATAGTAGTGAATAGTAGCTTACTATCATCGGTGTGTTTTGTTTTATATTTGAATTCTTTTAACCAAATCATAATTATCTATCTTAGTGGACATCTTTCTATTCTCTCTATGACATTTGGACAGATGGAGTTATGTATTCAGTTGTATTATGTTGTTATATTTGTGCTCCTAAAGGTCATATAATTCCACTATGCAAAATTGTGCATAGGTAAAATAAGGCAAGGGAAAATTTTTGGTAAGTATTTTTGGTGGCACACACAAAATAGACAGTTATCTAATAATAATGAGAGCACATATTTACACATTGCTATGATTTGGATGTGTTCCCCAGAATCTATGCACTGGGAACTTAATCCTCAAAGCAACAGTTTTAGAAGGTGGGACCTAATGAGAGGCATTTAAAATTGGATTAATACCATTAAAAAGGGACTTTGGGTAGAAAATTTACTCTCCTGTGCCCTTGCCCTCACGTCTTTCCCCATCTAATGACACAGGAAGGAGGGCCTCGCAAGATGCCGGCACTCTGATCATGAACTTCCCAGGCACCAGAACCGTAAGTCAATAAACTTCTGTTTAATATAAATTATTCAGTCTCAGGCATTCTGTTACAGCAGCATAAAGTGTATTAAGACAGAAGTTAATACCAGAGAAGTGCGGCATTGCTATATCGAATATCTGAAAATGTGAAAGTGTCTTTGGAACCAGATTATGGGTAGAAGCTGGAAGAATTTGAAGGAGCAGAGCAGGAAAAACCTTTATTGCTGAGAATGGAGAATTAAGAGTAATTTTGTTGAGGGCTCAGAAGGGGAAAGCTGTAAAGAAAGTCTGAAAAGTTTTAGAAATAGCTCAGTTGGTCATGAACAAACTATTGGTAGAAATATGGACATTAAAGGCTATTCTGATGAGGGCTCAGATGGAAAGGAAGATTGAGGTTTTGAATACTGAACTAAAGACCACCCTAGTTATAAAGCAGCAAAGAGAAGACCACTTTCGTTATAAAGCAGCAAAGAATGTGGCTGAATTGTGTCCATGCCCTAGGGCTTTATGGATGGCTTTAAGAGTGATGAACTAAGTATGTGGCAGAAGATATTTGTAAACAGCAAAACATTGAGAGGCTGTGTGGCGGCTTCTTCTTCTTCTTCTTCTTCTTCTTCTTCTTCTTCTTCTTCTTCTTCTTCTTCTTCTTCTTTATTTATTTATTTTATTTTTATTTTTATTTTTGATGGAGTTTCGCTCTTTTTGCCCAGGCTGGAGGGCAATGGTGCAATCTCAGTCCACTGCAACTTCTGCCTTCCGGGTTCAAGTGATTCTCCTCGTGAAACCTCAGCCTCCGTGGTAGCTGGGATTACAGGTGTGCACCACCATGCCTTGCTTATTTTCTGTATTTTTAGTAGAGAAGGTATTTTACCATGTTGGTCAGGCTGGCCTCAAACTCCTGAGGTCAAATGATCCCCCCGCCTCAGCCTCCCAAAGTGCTGGGATGACAGGTATGGGCCACCTGTGTGGCTTAACTGCATATAGTAAAATCCAAAAAGAGAGAAGTGATTTAAAGACAGAATTTATAATGAAAAGGAAGCAGATGTAGAGATTTGGGAAATTCCCAGCCTGGGGATGTAAAGAATGAAAAAGCACACTTAGCAGAGAAAACCAAAGGTGCGTCCAAGTTACCCTTAGATAAACAGGTTAGCGTGGATAGATGGAAACCAGGTACTATTCATCAACATAATGAGATAAAGACCCCAGTGGCATTTCAGAAATCCATTTGAGGTTTCCACTCCCATCACAGGCCCAGAATGCTAGAACACTGGGGGCATACAGGTTTTGAGGAAGAGACCCAGGGCACCTACAGAACTTTTGGACTTTCTGTCCAGGGCTGTCTCAGGCCTCTGCTCTGTGCATTGTGGTGCTGCACTGCTTGGCCTTTCTGGCTGTGGTTCAAGTGTGCCCAGGCGCGTATGTACCTGCCACACAGAAGGTACAAGCTTATACATAAATAAAACTCTATTGTGTCCATATGGTGCTAATTCTCAGGTTTGCAGAATATATGAGCTGTGGAGGCATGGCTGGCTGCACTTAGATTTAAAAGGATGCTGCAGAGACCTACTACAGGGATTGAGCTACCACATAAAATTCCTACTAGATCAATGTCAGGTGGAGCTATGTGGTCAGGGCTGCTCCAAAGATACCAGGACTCTAGAACCACCAGCATGGGATACCACTCTGAGAAAGCTGCAAGCACAAGACTCCAGTGTGAAAGCTGACACATGGACTGAACTGAGCAAAGTCATAGAGACAGGGCTGCCTGAGGTTTTGAGGCCTAATTCCCACCCCAGTGTGTCTGGAAGGTGAGTCATGGAGTCAATGAAGATTATTCTCAAAGCAGGTTTGACTGTTGTTTGCCTTGCTGTGTTTTGGGCTTCCTTGGTAACTATTACTTCTTTTTTTTTTTAATTTTTTTGACAATTACTTCTTTTTGAAATGGTAATGTCTGTCCTTTGCTTGCCCCACAATTGCATTTTGGAAGCAAATAACTTGTTTTGACAGTTTAGGCTCACAGTTGGGGAGAACTTTGCCTGAGAATGAATTGCACCTTGAGTCTCACTCATATGATGTTTTGATGAGATTTTGAAATTAGACTTTAAAATTGGTGCCGGAATGAGTTGAGAATTATGGGGCTTGGAGCATAGAGGAAGTGTATTTTGTGAGAAGGATATAAATTTTGAAAGTTTGCATGATACGGTTTCATTGTGTTCCCCAGAATTTATGTGTTGCAAACTTAATCCTCAATGCAACAGTGTTGGGCAGTGGCACCTAAATGGGAGGTGTTTAGGTCATGAGTAGATTAATGCCATCATTAAAAGGGCTCACTGGAGTGAATTTGCTTTCTTGAACTTTTGCGCTTCTGCCCTCCACCATGTGACAAAGGAGAAAGAAACCCCCTCCACGTACAAGCACCTTTATTTTGGATTTTTCAGCCTCCAGAACTGTGAGCCAAAACATTTATGTTCACTACAAATTAACCATTCTTGGGTATTCTGTTATAGCAGCGCAAAAGGGACTAAGACACATAGTAAATGGTTTAGAAATGCATAAATAGTACAGTATATATGGCACTCCACCTTGAAAAGGACCTGAAATTTGTTTGTAAGTGGATGTCAGAAGAGATGCCGCTGGTTAGCTTTTATGAAGCACTGTTGTAAGCATTATCTGAAATAACAGGAAAAGTTATAGCATCAAATAGGAAAGAGCATGGCTTATAGTATTGAGAAAACTGGTAGATCTCTGAGTGTCTCTCTCTGTGTGTGTGTGTACATGTTTGTGTATTTTTAGAAGACTTAATTCTGCTGAGTGCAATTTTCTCTGTTCAGCTTGTGATTCTTAAAGATGAAACTACACACAAGCAAAAGTGAAATTTACCTTATGCTCAAAATGTTAACTAATATATCAATTGTGTTGAGGCAAATTCCTACGTTCAATAAAACGTACAACAGAAGAAAAGACTGTATATAGAAAATCCTTCATTTTTCAACATTAAATAATCTAATAAAATGTGTGTGTGTGTGTGTGTGTGTTTTATAGAAAGTCTCCATGAAAACAAGATGCTAAGCAAAAGGTATCTATTTAGGTTAGGGGTTCGAAAATATGAAATAAAAGGAAACAACTCATCTAAATATGCCTGTGTACTCTAATTATTTCATATGTATCGTTGATTTTTTGTTTCAGTTTAAAGATATCGAATTTTAAGTTTCCGTTTTGCATTATGGATATAATTGATGCAAAAAAGAAAAAAATTCTGATTTAAAGATTAGTTTTCCAAGAAAAGAATTTGCACCCACAACTTAAAATAAAGAGATATGTATAAGTTTTGGTTAATGTAAAATGCTTTAAATATAGTTCTTTTATGATTTTTCTCTTTAAATATTTTGGGAAATACTGATCAATACTAGTTCTCATATTGGTTTAGACAGATCGATATTGTTTAGTATATGTAACAATTCTTTTTTTAAAAAAACTTTTACTTTAAGTTCTGGGATACATGTGCAGAACATGGAGGTTTGTGACATAGGTATACATTTGCCATGGTAGTTGGCTGCACCTATGAACCCATTATCTAGGTTTTAAGCCCAGCATGCATTAGGTAATTGTCCTAATGTTCTCCATCCGCTTGTCCCCCAACCCCTGACAGGCCCCGGTGTGTGATGTTCCCCGCCCTGTGTCCATGTATTCTCATTGTTCAACTCCCACTTATGAGTGAGAATATGTGATGTTTGGTTTTCTGTTCCTGTGTTAGTTTGCTGAGAATGATGACTTCCAGCTTCATCCATGTCCCTGCAATAGATGTGAATTCATTCTTTTTTATGACTGCATGGTATTACATGGTGAATATGTGCCACATTTTCATTATCCAGTTTATTACTGTTGGACATTTGGGTTGGTTCCAAGTTTTCGCTATTGTAAATAGTGCTGCAATATATATATATTTTTTGATAGCAAATACCACACAATCTCCATAACATTATCTCAACAAAATTTTATTTCTCATTGACACACCTTTCCAGGTTAAGTTGGAACACTGTCTTTGGAGACTCTCTCCAAGTCAGAATGCCTATATTTTCCAAAATCAGTCTGTATGGAGACGTCTTTCCTTTTGTGATGCCTTGCCTCCATAGTCACTGCAGAATCCGGGAAGAGTGTGAAATGTGAAAATATTTTCATGGCATGAAAGTGCTCTACAGCTCTTCCACTCCAATCCCATTAACTAGAATTCAATCAGAAAATTATTCTTACTGGCCTCACAAAAATTTTTAAAAGGCAGATTTACATCATTTTTGACTCAGAAATTTATAAATTCTAAAGAAACAAATACATAATTTGAAACTTAAAATATAGATATCATATGTTGGGTAACTATGATGATAATAAATATAATAAGAATGATAATATTAGCATATTATGCTTATCACTATTATATAATAATATAACAACTTATTAATAATGATAATGCTAGCATATATTATGCTAATCATTATTATACAGTAATGATAATATTAGTATATATGTATTACCACTTGAAATATTACTGTTTCAAATAATAATTAAGTATTGGGAAAATCATATGAAGTTGATTACATAATTACTACTTTTTAGATAAAAATACTATCAGTAAGAATAAATAATATGTTTGAGTTTCTGAAGCTTAAAATCATTTACTCAACATAAATTATAGCCTTGACTTTTTTATTCTCAATTATCAACACTGAAATTTTAACTAGAAATTATAATTTCTTCTGGGATGTCTAATTGTTGTCATAGACTTACTTAACAATTATTCACAAATTTTTTTCTTTTTTCTTAATGTAAAATACACAAGAGATACAACAAAATTGATCCTAGTCATACTAAAAGTAGATTTAAACATCTCTAAATGCAAGAAAAGTGAGATGTCAGAAATACATGGATATAAACAATCTAAATGCTAATGTAAAAATATATCTAACATATAATATAGATTATATATGTATTTTGTATATACTTTTATACATTTGTATATATACTTTAATTCTTTAATTTATTTTTTCTGTTTTAAGGCAGAGTCCTGCTCTGTTGCCCAGGGTGGAGTGCAGTGGCATGATCTCAGCTCCTTGCAACCTTCACCTCCCAGGCCCAAGTGTTTCCCCTGCCTCAGCTTCCAGAGTAGCTGAGATCACAGGTGTGTGCCACCATACCTGGCTAATTTTTGTATTTTTACTAGAGACAGGGTTTCGCTATGATGGCCCGACTGGTCTCGAATGCCTGAGCTCAACCGATACACCTGCCTCGGCCTCCCAAAGTGCTGAGATTACAGGCGTGAGCCACCACACCCGACTGCCTTAATTCTTATAAAATAATATATATACCTTATTTGCATGCAGCCATGGTATAGATTTTACTGTATTTCATTTTCCCTTTTATAAATTCATACTCACATTGTACATTCTTACTATAAAATCTTTTTTATACCCAAACATAAGGAGTTAGTTACCTGGATTTCTCATAAAAAGCTTTCTATCAACTTTTGATGCTAATTTTATGACTAATAATCTCTTTAACCATTTTGAAGAATATGACAAGACCAAATTACTAAATTCAAAGCATACAAAGATTTTGTCAAGATAATTGTCTTTTTCCCAAGATATTTCTATTTAAGAAGTTATAAAGCTTGGGGAATATAAATCCTTTATGACACTGACTACAAATGAATGATTAATTTGGGAATTCATGTTGATGTTTTGTGAAATTATAGCTCACTTAAATATCCAAAAGTATGTACGTACTCAGTGAAGCATTGTTATTCAGGAATATTGAAAATTAATGGGTTCTTCAGTTTATCATTTGAAAAAATAATATCTAATATAGTGGTAAGTGATTTTTCTTTACTTTGTGCAAATGTGTGTTTTGTGCAACTAATATAAAGAGTAAAAAGTTGCTTTACTTAGTGGATGACAATGAGAATTGTTCTGTTTACTCAAAAAAATATTTTGTGTTTCATATACAAACCACCTCATTAACAATCTGTTTTCCTGTACCTTTGTGAATTTAGATTTCCTTTTCCAGTGTTAAATTGCATTGCTTCATGAATATAAAATGACAATGAACATTCCTTTCAAAAGGACAGCCAAAGGAAACTTTGTGAGTTGGCTTATTCAGATTTAAATTTCAATCTGGGTAAACATGTTTCAACAAGTTTCTGTTCAGTTTTTTTTCTCCCAAGCTGAAAATAGATGACCATTCCAGGAAAAAAAGTAAAAATAATTAAACTTATTTTTTGGACAATTATATGATATAAATAGTTTAAATATTCACAATATTAACACAGTCTTCATCTTTTGCAAGCATCACTCAAATATCACTTCTTTGTGACTGAATACAAACACCTTTGTTAGTAATAACAGTAAGCAGTACAGAAATATGCTACACTTAGGGAAAATAATGGCTTAACAATTTCTTAATGTCAAACATCACCCCCTTATTTGCACATAAATTGAATATATTTAAGAGAAATAACATATATTTAATACAACACTCAGAACAAAATGTTGTAAATATGTTACTACTTAATATTTGTACAATGGTCCTGCAGGTTATACATTATTAGCACTGTTTTGAAAATGATAAAATTAAGATAAAGAAACTACCCTGGAAATACATGTAACAAATGAACAAGATAATTTGAGTTTAAATCTGTAATATTTCAGCATTCATTTCTCTATCCAGCATGGTGGTATACCCCAATTTGTACACCACACAAAAGATTTCCTTAGAATAATTTATTTAAATCTGAATGACTCTGACAAGACAAATACTCAAAATGACTTTTAAAACCTTTATCTATTAGTTTTTATTCTATCTATATTTTATTAATTTTTACACAATAGTCTACAAAACTATTCCTGTTACAGCTATATTTATTCGAAGTAATTCTGGATCAAATGACACAATCTGGCACAATAAATATTTTACAATACTGTTTATTCTACCAAGTTAATATAGGAAAAACCAATTAAGAAAATTTATAAAGTGTATGGTCATATATGTGTTGTGATTATTTCATTCTGTGATTGCCTTTTCTCATCATAAAACTCACATATTTAGTGAGAAAAATTGTAATTTCGACTTAAAATATTGTATGTATAAACAAATTAAAACTTTTAGTAGACATTTGTAGTGTTAAGTGAAGCACATTTACTTTTATTTTATTTTATTTTGAGACGGAGTCTTGCTCTGTTGCCCAGGTTGGAGTGCATTGGCGCCATCTCGACTCACTGCAAGCCCCACCTCCCGGGTTCACGCCATTCTCCTGCCTCAGCCTGCTGAGTAGCTGGGATTACAGGCGCCCACAACCACGCCCCGCTAACTTTTTGTATTTTTAGTAGAGACGGGGTTTCACCGTGTTAGCCAGGATGGTCTGCATCTCCTGACCTCGTGATCCACCCGCCTCAGCTTCCCAAAGTGCTGGGATTACAGGCGTGAGCCACCGTGCCTGGCCGTGAAGCCGCATTTTTAAAGTCAAATAAACATGGCAGATTACACATATCATTTCCTTAGCTTTTGCTTTTTATTTACCATATTAATTCCAAAATGATTTTTTTATAAACATGCACATAATTAGTTTTAATACTTTGCTTTATTGATAAATGTTTATTGCTAGAAACATTAGTCTGCTTTATTAAGCAAGAAATAAATATCAATTTTAAATATAAGTTTAATTATAATTATGCTTTATAAATCCTAAATCAGTTTCGCAATCCTAATTGCATTTTCTTTTTTTTCCAGAACTTCTGTGATTTCTTACGCTTCCCATGAAATAGGTCACTATTAATAAAACTTTTCCTTCATGTTGTTTTTAATTTCACTTATTTATATGTGTGTATTTGTGTGTCCAAACACACGGACACATAGATACCTATCTTTGCATCTAGATGCTTATATGTGATTAATAAAATTTTACATCTTTTTTCTCTTTTTAGTTTATCTTTTTCCTACACATTCACTTCATTCCCAAAAAGTTATTATTTTAACAATGTGAAAATTTCATCCTAATATAAAGTAGACCTTCAAGGGAAAAAAATTGAGGGGTGCAAAAAAATGAAGAAGGTGAGTAAATATCAGGGGAATTTGGCATTCACAGGCAGTAGTCGGTTAATTCTATATCGAATATTAAAGGAAGGAGAGATAGTCAATATTATATATTGAAGAAAGAAATGTATAAAGCCCATATGGAAATAAAACACTACCAATATAATAAAAAGGAACAAAAGTCTCTAGGAATAAAGCAATTTTGTCTAACAAGAGGTACATAAAGCATTCTCAAGGCCTCTTATCTTAAAAGCGAGTAGCATATACCTCAGTGCCTCTCAAAACTATTTTTACCAACCAATAGTTTAAAGAAAAAAGATAAGTCAGTCTCTACTGCGGCAATGTTTTTAAAGGGTAGAAAGAAAATGTGTGTTTCTTTACAATGTTCACTCTCTTCTCTTCCTGTAATAACACTATTTTAATTTAGCAATATTAATCACCCTTAACTTTTCCTTGAAATGCTTTTGTACGTCTGTCTTAACAAGCTGGGAGGAAGAATAAAACAGGCTAAAAACTTCTTGTTTCAATATGTATTTATTTTAATATATTTTTTCTTTCTTTTTTTTTTTTTTCTCTTTTTGAGATGGAGTCTTGCTCTGTCATCCAGGCAGGAGTGCAGAGACACGAACTTACTCACTGCAAACTCCACCTGCTGGGTTCAAGCGATTCTCCTGTCTCAGCCTCCTGAGTAGCCAAGATTACAGTCATGCACCACCATGCCTAGCTAACTTTTGTATTTTCAATAGAGACATGGTTTCACCATGATGGCCAGGCTGGTCTCAAACTCCTGGCCTCAAGTGATCTGCCCGCCTTGGCCTCCCAAAGCACTGGGATTACAGGCTTGAGCCACTGCGCCAGGCCTTGTTTAGATATTTAAATACTACCTGCTTAAATCCTGCTCTTTACATATCTCTCAATTGTATAACAGTAGTACTTAATGTAGAAATATTAGTGAGTGTGAACATTTTCAAGATTAAAATGGAATCGCTTTTGTTGAAACACTGAAAAATTGAGCTAAGAAAAGCGCTTTTAGGGAGCCTGTTCATGTAGGACATCTGATAACAAGAACTATCACAAAAGACTGCAGAAAAAACTTGCCCAAGGGCCATTGCAACTTTACATACCCACACACACACAAATACTTCTAAGAGGACATCTGCCAAGCAACTGCCAGTTCAGTCTTGATCTGGTGTCACCCTTGTTCTTGATTCTTATAGCCAAGAATAAGTATCTAAAACCTATTAGGCAATCCTCTAAAAAAGTTATGTTTTTCCTTTAAAAACCTTCGTCTTCCTTTATCTCCCATAATAGGCACATAGTTTACTGCAGTATGCAAATTCTCATTACAATGCCCATTATTAATAAACATCATTTTTTTAAAGAGAGTTTTCCTTTCTGTTTATTATTTAGGTTAACCTGAACAAGCACAGATTTTTCTTGAAGTGATACCAACCCATAAAAATGATAAACACCTGAGGCGACAAATACCCCAAATTACCCTGACTTGTTCATTACATATTCTATTCATGTCACAAACACTCACAGACATACTGTATATACATAAATTATTATATCAATAAATAATAAAGGAAGCCATGTGCTAGTTAATACAATGGAACCACAACCTTGTAGGAATCTGGAGATCTTCAAGGCTGCCATGTCCATCACAGGTCCAGAGTGCTAGAGCCTTGAGCGGAGAACACTACCAAGGGAGGGCCCACGGTATCCATGGGACCTTGGGGCTTGCTGTCCAGGGAAGTCGCAAGTCTCTGCTTCCCACATCTGGTGCAATACTCCTGGGTTGCCCCAATTATGGCTAAAGCGGGTCGAGGTGTGGGATGGGGCCATGGCTCCAAAGTATGCAGGCATTGAGGTTTGCTTTCATCCACACTCTGTAGGCATACAGATTGCAAGAGAGCTGTGGAGGCATGACTACCTCCACCTAGATTTTAAAGGATTCCCTGTAGAACATCAGGGCCCAGGCACAGAACTGCTGCCAGTATGGGGCCACCTCAGAGAGTCTTTGCTAAGGCAATGTTTAGTAGTGCTGTGGGTGCAAGGACACTTGCAAAAACCCAAACCTACAGAGTCACCAATGTTCAAGGCCAGCCTGGGAGAGCCACAGGCATCTGACTCCTACTTCCAGGAGCTGCAACTTGGGCTGTGCCAAGCAAAATCATGAGGGCATGATCCCCTGGAGACCTGAGTGTTCAACCCCTACTCCAGTGTGTCTGGAGGGTGAGACATAGAATAAAGAAGATTATTCTCAAAGTTTAAGATATAATGCTGTTTGCCCTGTTGGATTTTTGGACTTACTGGAAGCCTGTTACTTCTATCTTCTTGCCTATGTCTTCTACAATAGAAATGTCTACCCTATGGCTGTCCCACCATTGTATTCTGGAAGCACATAACTTGTTTGATTTCACAGGCTAACACCCGGAAGGGAATTTGCCTCAGGACGAACTGTGCCTTGAATTTCACCCATGTCTGATTCGGATAATATTTAAATAAGACATTTGACTTAGACTTTCAAGTTAAGCCCAGAATAAATTGAGACTTTTGGTGGCTATTGGATTGGAATGAATGTGTTTTCTGTGTAAGAAAGATGTAATTTTTGGAGGAGGGAGAGGGCCAGAAGGCTTTGGTTTGAATGATGTTGTTTCCTGCAAAATTCACATTGAAAGCTAATCACCAAGGCAACGGTATCAAGAGGTTTGGTCTTTGGGAGGACCTTGAGACGTGAAGGTTATGTTCTTATTAATGAGATTAGATTATAAAAGGATTTGACTGAGGAAGTTAGCCCCTTTTTACCCCTTCCTCCCTTATGCCACGTGAGGACACAGCATTCTTCTCCTCTAGAGTTTGTAGAAACAAGGCACCATCTTGGAAGCAGAGAGACCGGGCTTTCACTGGCAAGATCTTAATCTTGGACTTCCCAACTTCATAAATGTAAGAAAAAAAAAATCTGTACTTTATAAATTACCCGGTCTCAGATTTTTTTTTTTTTTAATAATAACTAAGATAATGGGCAATGGGAATAAGGTGTGATTTAAACAAAGTTCATCATCAGTTTTAAGAGCTCTGTATTAGTCTCTTAAGATTTAAGACAGGTCTTAATTATTTGAGCAAGGAACTTAATTTTAGCACTTATTTACTTACGAGTATTAAACATACTAAAATTTTATACATAAATGGCATTCTTCATGAAAATTTACTTAGGTTTTAAGAAAAATGCATAAAGAAAATTGTTAACAAATATTTTTCTCATTCAAGCTATAAGATTATTTTAAATATTTTGCCCCTATGTATTAGCTGTAAAGCACAGACCAAGTATATTTTGGACATGGTATAAATTCTGGCTTCTTCACATATAAACCGGAAAAGTTTGACTGGAATTGTCTAGCTTTCGCAGGTGCAAGTGTGTTTAATAGTTAGATCTTACAATGAATCTATTGAGCCCTAGAGCTATGACTTCAAATTAAAGAACAGCTGCTTGGCAACATTTTCTTCCATGAACAGGAATCAAAATATAGGCACTATAGAGAATTATGAATAATGAAAAATGTCTTTTAAAAGTAAAAGTTTACCTTAACAATATTGTACCATCCTGGATGTTAGTTAAATTCTGTACTATTTAATAATATTTTGTGTTTTATTGTGTGGTTTATCCACAACGGAGTTACCTTTATTCCCTTATTTCTTCATGACTCCTCTTCATAACCATCCTCATTCTTCTGTCTTCGCTTTTCAATCTCTAGCGTCGTCTAAAACTAATGTGATCTTCTGCTAAAAACAAATGCATGTTAATTCACACTTCTTCATTTTAGTTAATTAACACTATCATGTTAGTAGCAATATTAATTTACACTTGTCAGTCTTAAATCTCCTTTTATAAATATATATTATATATCAATCTTAATACAATGAATAAATATATTTTAATACTATATATAGTATTTTATATATATTCTGTACATACAATAGTATGTAGATACATATATCTTTAGTGTTATATATAGTATTATATGATATACAATTTTATATAATAAAATACTATGTAGATGCATAGTATTGTGTATAGTTATATACTATAATTATATTTATAAAAATTATATATAATATAATTACATAGAATATATTTATATATCATATAATATGTAATTATACACTATAATAGTTATATGTATAATAATTATATATAATAATATATATCAAAGTAGTATATATAATTATATAATTATGTAATACAACATATCTATATAATACTATATATCTACTATATATAGTAATTATATCTCTAAACATTAGAATACCTGTAGTTTAGCAGAGAATCCTTTATCTTAATTATCCTCCTTACAGAAAAATTGGACCAAAAAATGTAAGGTAAATGCAAACTATAATTTCATAACAAATTATCAATATTCAAATACATTTAAGTTGAATGAAAATAACAAACCCTCATGTGATGAGATGACTTTGTATATTTTCATCCTTTCTTACTGATCTGTCTCTATGCCTAAGAATTAGAAAGAATGAATTCAGCCAAATAGTAGCCAACATAAGGGAGCTATGTTATATACATTTTACGGACCTGTCTTTTAACTGGCTTTATACCCTATTATATTAATTTATCTTCCCTCTTGATTACCTCAATTAAATGCCATTTATTTTTTGGTATTGCGTTTACTTTGTGGGGTTTTTTGGGTCAACTATAATTCTTTGGGAAATATACAATGCTTAAATATATCCATTCATAATAACTCACTTCGATTAATATGAATTGTGATTATCAACCAACATTTTTTATTCCTCTTTTATTCCTCACTTTACCACACTAAATTCTATATATCTAAACATGGAAAGTAATCTGAGTTTTAATAATTGTCATGTACAGCACAATAGAACAGATACAATTTTCAAAAAGCATACACCCCAAAACAGAATTTCAAATTTGGTTAATGACATAAAGAAGAAAACAGGTGCTTAAGATCTCTTAAAGTCTTTATAAAGAGGCAGAGATGTGTGGCTTTCAAAAGTTCAGGGAGTTTCTAAATGAAGGAAAGCAAAAATAACTGTCTATAATGGTGGTTCCTAAACTGCTGTCACCAGATCAGTGGCACCAACAGTTTTAGAAATGCAGTTCCTGGGCCCCACCCCAGAACAAATGGATCAGAAAGTTTGGGGTGAGGTTCAGTAATTTTGTTATTAGGAAGCCATATTGGTGATTCCAATGCTGGCCAAAGTGAGATTAGGATTGCCTCAGGCCCACGAATGAAGGGCAGACAAGTGAATAGAGGAATCTAAAATGAGTACATTCCTTGTAATTCCTGTAATCATGGCTCAGGTTTTCCAGGTGGAATACAGTAAATATGGCCAAAGGAGAAAGGTTTCATTTGTTCCTACAAAGTTATTCAAAATGTTTAGGAAAAGTGGTCAGGAACTATTAGTCAGAGATCTTTCGCTTTAGTATCCTGATAGATCATAAATGAGAGAGAGAGAGAAAGAGAAAGAGAGAGAGAGATGCAAAAAAAAAAAAAAAAAAAAAAAAAAGTAGTTTATCGACTCAGAGTAAAAGACCCAAGAGCTAGCTAGCTAGATTCCAGGACAATTCCAAACAATGTTGCTTTCTCTTGTTTCTCTTTTCTTTTGTGTCTTGGTTTCAATCGTTAGTAGGCTTCTTCCAATGTGAGAAAATCAGTCACTGCTTCTCTGTGCTTTAAGTCGTTAAAATTTATCAGAACTATATCAGTTCTCCAAATGTTTCTGATTTGTGCCACTCGTGACATGTACTTCACCTTGTCGAATCCCCTGCTCTGGAGACTAGAATTTGAGAAGATGTATCTGGGTTGTAGAGCCGTTTCTGAATTGGGTATGGGTGACTATGTGACTATCTTTCCATAATGACATGTTCTGGGAGAAAGAATAGCCATGTGTATTAGTCCATTCCTGCACTGCTATAAAGAAATACCTGGAACTGGGTAATATATGAAGTAAAAAGGTTTAATTGGCTCATGCTTCCACAGACTATACAGAAAACAGGGCTAGTGAGGCTTCAGGAAACTTACAATCATGGCGGAAGGTGAAGGGGAAGCAGGCATGTCTTGCACAGTCAGAGCAGGAGGAAGAGAGTGAAGCGAGAGGTGCTACACACTTTTAAACAACCAGGTCTCGTGAGAGTTCACTGTCATGAGAACAGCAAGGGGGAAATCCAAACCCCTTATCTAATCACCTTCCATCAGGCCCCTCTTCCAACACTGAGGTTACAATTTGACATGAGATTTGGGCGTCCACACAAACCCAAACCATAACATCATGAAAAAGATAATGAGCACAAAATAATGTTACAGATGGTTATTTCATAAGAATTGAGCACATATACTTGCACCTTTGGTGAAGTTTTGGGGTAAACTAGCTAGTGAGGCAAAATAGACTGAGTCTTAATTCTTTCTTGGCACACGGAGTTGACTGGGTTTAGTCCCAAAGGCTTAAGCAATGAGTTGGAAGCAGTCTGACTCAGCAGCTTTTATTAACTTCCCGAAGTGATAGGGCAGGATTCTGAAGTACGGCAGATAATTTAAGTAAGATAGACTGAATAGTGTCCATTCGAATTAGTGACAAAGAAAAAAATATCATTTGTGGCCATGACAACAGAAGCTACAAGGGATTGACAGGAAAGGAGCCAGATGGCAGTGCATTGAGATGTGTGAATGAGAAATGAAGGAGCAATGGTTGGGGAAGAAAACACTTTTAAAAAAAGCTGCATGGTAAAGCAAAGTTAATGAAAATAGCAGTTTTCCCAACTTAGAAGAAATATGATAACAGTCATTATCACTATGTTGTAGAATTACAAGTAACTATAATTTGTTCATATTTTTCATACATTCTAAATTATCCCCATTGAATCTGTATCACTTTATAGTCAGAAAAAATAAACATACTTTTAAAAATAAGTGTTTGAACTAAAATCCCAAAATGCTATAAGGTCAATGATGCATCAAACTCACAATACGATTCCTGGTACACATCCAAATAAGGTGAACATCTGGATCTCCTGAAGCAAATGGCGAGTTGTGTGCTTGGCCCTGTGGCTGCAAAATAGATCCAGTAAATTCACAGAGGAATTCAGGTTTATATCCTGGAGCTGTTATGGCAAACTGTACATCTAATTGACAGCTTTTCTGCTGAAAACATCAATAATCTTTCATTGTGAGCTCCAGATCCTGAGCAAGACTCTGAGGGCTCATTTCAGTAAGTTATAGCTTTGTAGGTCACCTTTGCAGCAGATTTATATAAGAGTCTTACAGTGGAGAGGAGAAAGTGGAAGGGTATTTGAGGATGTGCTCTTACTCTCTGAAAACCTGGGTTAAAGCTCTGCTGAAAAAAAAAAAATTAAAACATCACAGCTTTAAAAAACATAAAACTTTTTAAAAGGCATTTTCCCTTTGTTCCCATTAAAATTTACTGGTATAGAGCCTATAGAGCTATTGATTGTTCATTTTCACATCACATGAAATTACGATGCAATGACAAATAAAAATGTATACAAAAAATTATTTACATAAAATATCTGGATGGATATTAAAATTGCTTTCTTTGTTCCGGTGAAAGTGGTTTGAAGATACTTACCTTTATTTCCAGAGGTTGAGTCATGTTTGAAGAACTTAAGTTCTCTACTAAGTCAAGACACACACAATTCAGTATGGTAGCCACCATTTCCATGTGACTATTTATATAAATTTAATTAAACTAAAATGAAATAAAATAGAAAATTAAGTTACTTAATCATGATAACCACATTCTAAGTGCCCAAAAGCTAGATATGGTAGTGGCTGCCATCTTGGAATGTATGAAAGCACATTTCCACCATCACAGACAGTTCTTTCGCAAACCAAAGGCATGACTCTAGACCTTCTTGGAAGTTAAAATGTGCTACTATTCCAGAAGCTGTGTAGAATTGATCACTTTTTGTATTAAAGAATGTTATAGCAGATACTGCCAGTATTTTCCTTAAATCAATATCCATTTATTAACTGATTTCCACTTAACAACCCTCCATTTGTCATCCTCCCTTAATGGTAAAAATAACAAGGGACTAAGTCTCAGCAAACTGAAAGCGTACAAGAGTCCTATTCAGTGGCTTGCAGGAAAATTTCCAAAAGAGAAACCTGACACTTTGTCTCTGCTATTAAATTGAGGAAATGAGCTCCATTTTGGATTACTAAGATAAAGGTCATGGCAAGGAATGATGAAATAGATAGAAAATAAGCCAGATAATTAAAATTCTTGGGGAGCCATGCTGCCATATCAATCCAGAATAGAGCAACCATAACAGAAATATGTAAATATCATGTTTAAGTCACTGTGTTTTAGGTATTAATAACTCAGAGCCCAATGATATAATGAAGAATTCGTATTGTGAACATGGTTGCTATGATGATAATCATCTCTGAAACACTGAAGTCCCTGAGCCTCCCATGGACAAATGCTTGTAAGGGATGAACAATAGGTAACAGCTCTTCATACTGAGAGGGTTGTAGAGATACTGCAGGTTATTGACTCAAATTTATTCTTCTGTTGGTTTGATTAAGTGAAAAAGATTTGATTGATAAGAAAATGAGTGACACTACTTTTATAAACCCCTATTTCCTTACTGCTTCATCTAATATGTATGTACTTGTGCTTAATGATATGCAAGAAAAAATATACTACATTTTTTTAAAACCTTTCATTTCTCCTTATATAAAGGGGAAGATTTAGCTTTTGCATGTCTTTAATCCTTTTCTCCCCTCTCTTTTTCTGGATAGCACTTGGAAATGGTACACAGAGGACGAGTAATTCCCTTAACATTAGATAGATGAAAATCGTGTGTTAAGAACCAAAAAGAACGATAAGTTTTGTTCTTTGAAAAACTGTATGTCTTCAGTCAATAAATACAGTGATAAAAATCCATTTTTATTTACTTAACCACTATAGTGGTATCTGTTATATGCAAAAGAAATGAAATTCTAATTATAAAAGAACGTTTATAGAAAAGGTCCTAGAGATGTACAGGGATTTGTGCCTGTAACACAAAGCCATTTAACTCTGAATTTTCAGGATCATATATGAACAAGGCAAAGGACTCATGTAGAAGTAGGAGTGGAATATGACAAGGCCATCACCACATCTCTGGTTTCAATTCACTCACTAGAAGCTGCAATTTTACTACTACCCCTCCATATGGTTGCAGTCAAAACTCATGCAATATACCCAATGTTTTCTACCTGAATCTGAGTTCACTGATTTCTGTGCTTCAAAGACTTCCATTAATCTCCTTGGTCAGTTCATTCGTTTTTAGCCCTCTTGGATGATTTCACCAGAGACTGAATGAATCAGAATTTCCTTTTGTTTCAAATAATATCTCCTTTACCAACACATTTCTTTAAGGGACATAGCTGGAACAGGCTTGCAATCATTTATTTGTTAGCTGAAGTTAAATTTCTTCTGCTAAAGGAAAACAGGGACTTGCTATTGGGCATACTAGATGAGGTAGGAAAGAATGGAAGTGTGAAAACACCTAATTTTCTTTTAATGTTATTAAAAGAAAACTAAAGGCATATATGAAATACATGCATAATTGTGTTTAAAATAATTTATAAAACTATTCTACAAATTTACTTGACTTTTGTCATTTAAAAGGTCTTATATTCTACTACTACTGTATATATTATTTAAATTTGGTCTCATTTCCATAGGTTTAAACAGTTACTCAAATTTTATATCCCAATTTTAAAAAACTTACTTACAGATGCCAAAATTACCAAAACAAATTAATTCTAATCTCACTTCCCAAAGGCTACCAGGTATACAAGATTTTTTTTTTTCTATTATCAGGCTACCAGCTATTTCAACAAGATTTATCAAAGATGTAATAATTCTGACAAGTTCATGAAAATTTAACTGAGAAGAATAATACCAAGTCATGAAAAACATAGCCATAACCTATTGCATTTCAAATTATTTAATGTATAGGCAACAACATTCATTATTCAAGATATTGCCATAATTGGTTCTGGGATATTGCTGCAGACTATGAAGTAACTGATATCAAACTAATCTTTGCTGAGAGCACTTCTGTTAGTCTGTTTGCATTGTTATAAAGAGATACCTGAGGCCAGGTTATTTATTTTTAAAAAGAGATTTATTTTGGCTTACAGTAAGCTGTATAAGAAGCATAGAGCCGCATCTGCTTCTAGTGAGGGCGTCAGCAAGCTTCTAACCATGTCAGAAGGTAAAGGGGGAGGAGGCATGTCACATGGTGAGAGAGGGAACAAGAGGGAGGGAGCAAGAGAGCAAGGCAGGAGAGGAGAGGATCTTCTAAACAACCAGCTCTCCTGTGAACTCATAGAGTGAGAACTCACTCATTACCAAGAACACAGCACCATGCCGTTCATGAAGGATCCGCTGCCATTACACACACTCCTCCCGCCAGGCCCTGCCCCCAACATTGGAGATTACCTTTCAACATGAGATTTGGAGGGGATGAACATCGAAACCATATTTACTTATAAAAGATAAATAAAATAAAACAGCAGTTACTTGCAGACATCAGAGAACAGTTAGGTAGCCAGAACAACAGACAAAATTTTAGAAAAAAAAAAAACAGGCTTACTTGAACCCTGTATTTAAAACAATATATTAGCTCCAGGGAATTTGCTGATTTACATTGCAAGGCTAAACTAAGTCAGTTTGGAACTTACTGCAACCTCCTTTGACTAGGCAAACAAAATTGAAAGTACAGGGATATCAAAGAACTGGAACATGAGGGCAACGAGAAAACTACAGTGTGGTAAGACTAATACTCTGCTTGCAATTTTTCCTTGATAAAATAGTTTACACCTGAACTGCACAGGCACATGGAGATGGAAAAAGCAAGATAATAGATACTGCCTAAAGGATACAATTATGAGCCGGGTATTTAAAAGTTTTATGTGCCTTGAAGGATAAAAATGTGAGTTCAGTTATTTCTAAGAACAGGCTTGAAGGAAATAACATAGACATTGAAATACTTTTGAAAACTTTTAAGGCTTTGACTACATCACTCTCCACTCATTTTTATTAGCTCGCTGTAAATTGTTTGTGAGTCAGATAAAAAACAAATTATTATGGGTAGAAGATAACATCATCTGGAGGTCCTGCACTTAATCATTCACAATTTGTGCATTCAATCAAAATTTATTACACATCATATGAAACAGTATCAATTACCATATATCTCAGGATAAAACAGATGTCAGAATCTCATTTACAGATTATCTGTATAGTTATGTTATTACTAAAATAATGAGTAATGTTTAAAGTGAGTACAAATTATGTTTTCAAAAACATAAATACAAAAATGGATAACTAAACCAGAGGAATGAAATCTATTTTTTTAAGTCAATAGGAGGTAATGGAACTAAAATATATTAATGCGGTATAGAATTTCAAGTATGGGTTTAACTGCAAGTAAGACCTTAAGGAAAAAAAAATCCATAAATCAGAAACTATACAATTAGAAAATAGAAAGATGAAAACAAACAGAGTAGAGGAAGAAGAGGGATGATGAACAGAGATGAAGAGATATAGCCAACATAGTGAACTGGTATAATGTGTGATAACTGAATTCCCAGGAGAGGAGTGAGAAGGAGCATAAACACCTTTTGAAAAGACAATTAAAAAATAAAAACTCTTTTTATATACATTCCCCTACATTTTCCAGATTTTCTGCAAAATCCAAGGAGAATAAATATAAAGAAACCACAGCTTAACATATTTAAGTTTCCTAGGTCTGCTGTAAAAAATTACCACAAATGCAGTGGCTTGAAATAACAGAAACTTATTGCCTCACATTTCTGGATACCAAAAGTCTGAAATCAATGCACCAGCAGGGCCTCCCTCCAGAGACTGTAGGGAAGAATTCCTTCCTTGCCTCATGGAATTTCTGGTGGTTGCCCAGCATTCGGTGGCAGTGCTTGGCTTGTGGCTGCATCATTCCAATCTCTGCCTCGGTCTTCACGTTGCCTTCTCCTCTATGTGTCTCTATCAAAACAAGTTTCGCCTCTCGTAAGAGTACACGTGGTTGCATTTAGGTCCCACCTGGATCATGCAGGACAAATGCTTCCTCTCAAGATCCTTAAATTATTGCCTCACTTGTCATGTAAGATAATATTTACAGGTTCTGAAGACTAGCAAGTGAATATATATTTTCGGAGATGGAGGTATTTTTAGCCTACCACACACACCGTAATACTACTACTGAAAGACTTAAGCAAAGAGAGCATCTTAATATTAACCAGAGGAAGCAAGATGCATTACCATCACAGGAGCAGTAATTAGACCAATGCTAAACGTTTCAGCAGAACTGGTGTATGATAATAAAATGAAGTTTTTAATATGCTTGAAAAATAAATAATAAACCAGAATTTTATAATAAAAATATTATCTCAATGAACAGTACAGATATATTTGAGCAACTAAATCTAAGATAATCAACCATAGAAATAGCTCTAAAAGAAATATTACAGAACATTTCTTTAGACAAAAGAAAAAAATGAAGCACATGAAATCACTGAATGATAGGAGGAAATGAAGAGCAAGGAGAGAAAATAAAATATGTGTATGCATTTAACTAACAACTATGTAAGATAAAAATAATGTGTTGATGATTTTAAACTATATTAAAATACATGACAACAATAGTGTTACTTATGGGATGTTGATAATTAGGTTCAGGGGCTTATGGTGCTTGCATTTCTGGGATGGAAGGTCCAAATATTGTATGAGAAGTGGTAGAATAACCAATTTAAGACACAGTACAATAAATCAAGGATTTGTGTTGTAATCTTTGAGAATTATCCAAAGAATAACAAAGAAATATATAATAACAAGATAATAGAGGAGAAAGTGTAATAAACCTTGTCAGTTGATCAGAGATCATTATGAAAGGAAAATCATTGAATATATCTCAAAAAGGACAAAATGGAATGAACTTTTAAGGAAAAAAAAAGTGCCACTTGTCTCAGTTAAAAGAAAACAGGTTTCTATGAAACAAATGCAAAGAGATGTTTACCCTTCCGTCTTTCTATTTCTCGGCAGGAAATAGTCTGAGAAAACATCTCAAATGCCAAATAATCGATATATTTTAAAGCTCTTTTAAAAATGACCAAACAGAATGGTTAAAATGGATAGGTAGCTCAAAAACTGGATCCAAGTGTGATGTAGAAAAATGAATCATAGCGCAACTCCCCAGAAGCAGCACTGACATCTGATCAATAATAATCTTTTCCTACCCCTAGTTTGGAGAGACCTGGCCACACTTGACCGGTGGACATAAGTATCTGCTTAAGCCACTATATATATTGATTACTATGTGTTTTACAGTCTCCATTTTTAGATAAAAGTGCTGCTTTCAGTTCACCTTTTCCCACTTCACCATTGTATGTTGGATGTGTGGGGCAGATAAATTTTCTTTTTAGGGCACAGTTTCCTGAAACAAAAATAATCAAAATCATATCTGAGATAATAAGATTCTTAGCATTCAGTCAGGTATCATTACTGGATGAGAATTTTGTTGTTTGTGGAAGGGGAGGAGTATAATTTGCAAGTGGAGGTATGCAAATTATTGTGATCAACAGAATGGGCTACAATAGCTCACTGAAACAAATTCCAAATAAAAGATAAAGAAGATTAAAAATATAGTAGGGGAAGTTACTTCTCTGCATTTTTGGAAAACTATTTTTCATGTAAAGTAGGGAATAAGGCATTAAAATTACTGTAAAACATTTTATTTTTTTTACCTAAACTACTACATACAAAGTAATTCTTGATGCAAGAAGCATCACTAGAAATTAAATGAGATATTTCAAAATGATAAAAAGGCAATTTTCACAGGCAAATATCATAATATTAGTGTTCTCTACCAGCGCAGCCTCAAAATATATAAAGCAAAAATAATGGTACTAGATAAAGAAGCAGGCATTGGTAATTATAAGAGAAAATGCTAACGAATTGTTATGTCATTGACAAAATAGAAGAAAATTCAGCAAGCATATACACTCTTTAAGAAACACAATTAACTTAATTGACCTATAGACCAATATCCAATAAATTGCAAGTGCCTATCATTTTTCATGTACACCAGATTCATTGACCAGTAAAGACTGTATCCTGGATCCTGAAACAAACCCAAATACATTTTCAAACATCAAATATGTAATAATTATAGAATAATAATATATATATTATTCTATTTATATATTGTATATAATTTATATATTATTCTATGTATATATTATATGTATTATATATAATATATAATACATATAATTATATATCTATATGTTTCCCTATATAGATATATATATAAAGGGAAGTTTATTAAAGGGTATTAACTCACACAATCACAAGGTCCCACAGTAGGCCTGCAAGTTGAGGAGCAAGGAAACCAGTCCGAGTTCCAAAGCTGAAGAACTTGGAGTCTGCTGTTTGAGGTCAGAGAGCATGAAGCACAGGAGAAAGATGTAGGCTGGGAGGCTGAACCAGTGTAGTCTTTTCACATTTTTCTGCCTGCTTTATATCCTGGCCATGCTGGTAGCTGTTTAGATAGTGCCCACTCAGATTAAGGGTGGGTCTGCTATTCCTAGCCCACTGACTCAAATGTTAATTTTCTTTGGCAACACCCTCACAGACATACCCAGGATCAATACTCGGCATCCTTTAATCCAATCAACTGGAAACTAGCTATTAACCATCACAAGTCCACCCCTTGTCAACTTGAACCCATACACATCTTGTGAGATTATACAAAATCTTCAAATAAAGACAATAATAAGGTCATCAATTATGCCTAGCATAAGACAACTAACCTTCCTACAACCAAAAATGCACCAATCCCCAACCCAAATGCTATTACATAAAGTTAGCAATACTTAAATATTGATATTAACTCAGTAACTCCTATGTCAAATGATAAAGAAAACAGGAAATAAAATGAAGACATTTTCTTAGTGCAGGTGTATTCATGCACAAACATGTTTCTAACAAAAGAAGGAGGACATACTCATGACAATTACAGTCCCCATTTCTGCAACTGGTCACGTGATTGCAGCTGGTATTGGTTACTACCTTCTTCTACTACCCATTCTGTATTCTCGTTGCCTTCAGCAAGCACCTATATGTTTATATACATATAAACAGTATATATACATATATATGTATCTTTATTTTTATTTATTTATTTATTTATTTATTTATTTATTTTTTTGCCAGGTGGAGTGCCCCAACTCTTCATTCCTGACAGGTCTGGACCATTTGCAGTCCTGCCTGAATTGGGCTGTTGTACTTTCCCATTGACCTTAATCACAGGACTTGGTAATATTAAGAGAGACCCTAATGAATCCTCTGTATTCCATGCATATTCTTCCTTACCTCAGTTGTGGAGTAGCAGACTGATTTCATCTTGATAGTCCTGGTCAATCACCCCAGCCAACACTGCAACTCCCTTCTTAGCCTATTGACTTAAAGATAGGAGGAGCCCCAGGTGTCCAGGTGGCAACCTTAACCTACAGTTTAATGGATTCATTTTTATATCTCCTGGTGGCAGTTTTCTGCCTCTGGAACTAAGACCTCTAGGCCAGCAGAAAATAATGTCATGGGAACAAGAAACAAAAATTTTGCTAGTGGATCACAATGCCTTCACTTTAAGGGGTGATAGTGAGTGGTGCCACTTCCACTTCCACCCTTTGATTCCTGGGCCCATGAATCCTGGTTATGGGAGAAACAATACCATGTATTGGAAGCTGATTCAGAGCATACACAGACTTCTGGAGAAATTTGCCTCAGCCCTGAAAAGTATTGTCACTTGGTAGGCATTGTAATTGTCACTTCAGAAGGCCATTCCACCGTTCTATCAATCCAGCTGCTTCACGATGATGGGGAATATGGTAAGACCAATGAATTCCATGAGTATGAGCTCACTACAACAATTCTGTAGCCGTAAATTGAGTGCCTTGGTCATAGGCAAGGTTGTGTGCACGATCATGATGGTGGATAAGGCATTCCATGAGTCCACAGATGGTAGTCTGGCAGAAGCACTGCATGCAGGATAGGCAAACCTGTATCTGGAGTAAGTGTGTATTCCAACAAGGACAAACCTCTGCTCTTTCCCTAATGGAATAGGTCCAATATAGTCAACCTGCCACCAGGTGGCTGGCTGATCACCCTGAGGAATGGTGCCTTATCGAGGGCTCAGTGTTGGTCTGTGCTGCTAGCAAATTGGGCAGTCAGCAGTGGTGTATCCAGGTCAGAATTGGTGAGTGGAAGTCTGTGTTGCTGAGCTTATGTGTAACATCCATCCCTGCCACCATGACCACTTTGTTCATGGGCATATTGGGCAACAACAGGGATGGTTGGGGAAAGAGCCTGAATGGTGTTCACAGAATGGGTCATCCTATCAACTTGATTATTAAACTCCTCCTCTGCGGAGGTCACCTGTTGGTGAGCACTCACATGGGATACAAATATCTTCACAGTTTTTTTTATCACTCAGGGAGGTCCACACACATACCTCTTCCCCAAATTTCTTCGTCCTCAATTTTCCAATCATACTTCTTCCAAGTCCCTAACCATCCAGTCAAACCATTGGCTACAGCCCATGGGTCAGTATGAAATCTCACATCTGGCCTTTTCTCCTTCCATGCAAAGTGCACAACCAGGTGCACTGCTTGAGGTTCTACTGACTGGGAAGATTTCCCTTCGCCGCTGTCCTTCAGGGATTTCCTATAAAGGGGCTGTAGTGCTGCAGCTGTCCACTTATGGGTGGTGCCTGCATATCATGCAGAACCATTTGTGAACCAGGCCCTAGTCTGGTCTTCCTCTGTCAACTGATTATAGGGAACTCCCCAAGAGGCCATCAGTGCAGGCTGGGGAAGAGAAGGCAGGGTGGCAGGAATGGAGACCATGGGCATACTCTCTCATGTAACTTACTTGTGCTTTCAGGACCTGTCCAAGCCGAATCATATATATACCACTTCCATTTGATGATGGAATGTTCCTGTGCAGAGCCCACTTTATGGCTAGATAGGTCAGGAAGCATCCAGTCCGTGAGAGGCAGTTCAGGTCACATGGTGACTTAATGATCCATTGTCATTCAGTTTCCAACAAAGCCCAGTAACAGGCCAAGAGCTGTCACTCAGAAGGAGAGTAGTTATCTGCAGAAGATGGCAAGGCTTTGCTCCAAAATCCTAGAGCCCTCTGGTGTGAGGCCTCTAGGCCCCACCTATGGGGACTTGCCAAAGACTCCAAACAGCATCCCTATCTGCCACTGACACCTCAAGCACCACTGTAACTGTTGGTTCATATGGCCCAAGTGGCGGAGTAGCTTGGACAGAAGCTTGTACCTGTTGCAGAGCCTTCTCCTGTTCTGGACTTCACTCAAAACTGGCAGCTTTTTGGGTCACTCAATAAATGGGCTAGAGTAACACACCCAAATGAGGAATGTGCTTCCTTCAAAATCCAAATAGGCCCACTAGGTTTGTGCCTCTTTCTTAGTTGTAGGAAGGGCTAAATGCAGCAACTTATCCTTCACCTTAGACGGAATATTACAATAGGCCCCACACCACTGGACCCCTAGAAATTTTACTGAGCTGAAAGGTCCCTGAATGTTTCCCATCCTCTAGCACACAAATGTCTCACCAATAAGTGCAGTGTGTTTGCTACTTCTTGCTCACTGGATCCAATCAGCATAATATCATCAATAAAATGGACAAGGGTGATATCTTGTGGAAGCGAAAAGTGATCAAGTTCTCTCTGAATAAGATTATGACACAAATCTGGAGAGTTAATATTCCCCCTGAGGTAGGACAGTAAAGGTATATTGCTGGTCTTTCCAGCTAAGGCAAATTCCTTTTGGTGAGCCTTATGGACAGAAATGGAGAAAAAGGCATTTTTCAAGTCAATGGCTGCAAACCAGATACCAGGAGATGTGTTAATTTGCTCAAGCAATAAAATCACATCTAGTACAGCTGCTGCAATTGGAGTCACCACTTGGTTAAGTTTACAATAATCCACTGTCATTTTCCAAGATCCATCTGTCTTCTGCACAGTCCAAATGGGAGACATGAATGGGGATATTGTGGTGAGAATCACCACCCCTGTGTTTTTCAAGTCCTTGATGGTGGCAGAAATCTCTGCAATCCCTCCAGGGATGTGATATTGTTTTGTATTTACTGTTTTTTCTAGGTAGCAGCAGCTCCAATGGCTTCTATGGGGGTTCTGAAAGGTGCAAAATGTGTCTATGCCAATTATGCGTTGTGGCACTGGGGGAATGACCACAAGATGAGTCTGGGGATCCGCTGGACTCACCATAAGTCTAATCTGAGCTAAAACTTCATTAATCACCTGACCTCCATAAGAGCCTACTTTAACTGGAGGACCACAGTGGCATTTTGGATGCCCTGGAATCAACATCAGCTCAGAGCCAGTGTTCAGTATTCCCCAAAATGTCTGATCATTTCCCTTTCCCCAGTGCAGTTACCCTGGTAATAGGTCAGAGGTCTCCACGGGGAAGGATGGGAGAAAGATTCACTGCATAAATTGTTGGCAGTGTAGTGGGGTCCTTTCTCAAGGGAACCTGGCCTCCCCTTCATTTAAGGGCTTCTGGGTCTGTAAACTGGCTCAAGTCTGGAAATTGCTTGAGGGAACACCATTCTCTATTTTTACAATTGGAAGTACTCTTTCATCCATTTGACCTGGAAGTTTTCTGCTTACATAAATTAAGTAGCAATGCAGGAGGCTTCCCATGAATTTCACTTCCAGGAACACCGTGATTAATTAGCCAATGCCAGAGCTCAACATGAGTCAGCCTATTCTGATTGCTGCTTTGCCTCTGCTGTACCTTACAGTAGCTACGCACACCTTATCTTTGACAGTTGAGTGCCACCACTTGGCCTCTGCCACCTTATGATCCAATTATTCTCATTGTATTTAAATTTTGTAGTTCGGTGACTCTGGTTCTTACTGTTACATCTGACATAGAAGAGCAATTACAGGGCTCTTCAAAGATGTGAGTGCTGCCCTCACAAACCTATTTCACAAAGCACTGGTCAAGGGTATATCTTCTGGACGCTTCCAGCTGGGAAGAGTAAGAATAAAGTGACCTAATCCACTCCACCATCCCAGTCTCCCTAAGCCTTTGGATCCCTTCCTCTACATTAAACCAAGGGAAATCAGGCATTTCCAGCTTATTCACAGTGGTACATCTTTTAATCAATATTTCAGGTAACCAAGCAAATAGACTATTATAACCTTTTTCAGCTTCATGAACTACAAGATTAAATGCAGAATTCCTACATAGTGGGACCAAATTAATAAATTTAGCTGATCCAACTCTATGATTCTTCCACCATTACCCCACACCCTTAACATTCATTCCCGTGCCTGTTCTCCAGATTTCTGCTTATATAAATTAGAAAACTCAAGCAGTTCTTTTTGAGGGTAGCACACCTTCTCATGGGTCACACTCTCAACCTCACTTCTAGGGGCCCATGGTGGGACTTTGGCCTACTTTAGGTCTAGAAGCAAACAGGGTGTCTCCTTAGGAGAATCAACATTATCTTGCCTGGCAACTGCCTCAGGGGAGGCCATCACAGTTGCCTCAGCAGCGCAGGGTTTATCTCCTTAGACAGAGGTGGAAATGCTGATGACAACATGGATCTGGAGGGGATGCTTCTACTACTGGGGATGGAGAAGCTGTTTCTTCTGGCAAAATAGGTTCATTGTAGTTTACAAGCTCAGTGTACCCAGCTTCATCAGGGTCCTCCCACACATCCCCTTCCCAAGTTGCAGAGTCCCATACTTTTTCAATCAATGTCCTTACTTTAACAAAAGACACCTGGCGAGGCTGTGCATGCACCTTTTATTGCAGGTCAGCTGTTCCCATAATAAGAGCTAGTGTCTGTTTTTCCACAATTGCAGCTCTTTCTCTACAGGAGATAAGACCCTCATTCAGGGCAGTCTTAGCAGATTTGAGGCTCAGTATCTACTTCGGAAGCTGGGAATTAGAATCCCTGAGTTCATTATTTTCTTTCATCACTTTGTCCAGTGAACTTAGGAGCAACCAACTGACTTTATTATGGGCCTTGGTTCTCCACATATAGTCAAAGGTATTATGTATTGAGTCACTAAACTACTTGCCTCTCATAAGCAGTGAAACAGGAGTGTCAAATGCATTTATTTTGCGTAACTCTCTAAACAGTTTATGCCAAGGAGTATCAGTGTTCTCCATACTATTACAAGTAGTGTCCTTAGCATTTTGAGGTCTAATCATATTAAACAGCCAACTGTAGAAACCCCAAAACTAACGAAAAAAAACTCCATCCTTAATATTGTTTCCTCTAGAACCACTCCTGGTACCAAAATCTGTATTAGTCAGTGTTCTCTAGAGGTACAGAGCTAATTGTATACATACACACACAAAGGAGCATTTATTAAGTAGTAGTAACTCACATGATCACAAAGTCTCTCAGTAGTCTGTCTTCAAGCTGAAGAACAAGGAAGCCAGTCTGAGTTCCAAAACCAAAGAACGTGGAGTCCAATGTTTGAGGGCAGGAAGCATCCAGCCAGGGAGAAAGATGTAGGCTGGGAGGCTAAGCCAGTCTAAGCTTTCATGTTTTCCTGCCTGCTTTATATCCTGGCCACACTGGGAGTTGATTACATGGTGCCCACCCAGAATAAGGTTAGGTCTGTCTTTCCCAGCCCACTTACTCAAATGTTGAACTACTTTGGCAACACCCTCACAGACACACCCAGGGATAATACTTTGCATCCTTCAATACAATCAAGTTGATAGTATTAAACATCACAACCTCAAACTGTTCATTAGTGAAATAGCATACTACTGTGAAACCCATGTTTCACAAGGAGACAAATGAATTGGATATTAAGAAACAAATTAAATTGAGATTAAAATTCAATAACATTGTATTAAAATACAGTATGTCAGTAGTTATAACTAAGACATTCTTAAAAGAAACATCATAGCCTTAAATATATACATATATTACAAAAATTATATACATTTTCCAAAATTAATTACCAACACCCAATGAGAGATCCAGAAAGCGCAGTGAACACCATGCAGAAGAAGTCAATAAATTTATACAAACACATATTTTATTCAAATTACAGAGAACCAAATGCAAAGATACAATTTGAAAGAAGAGAGAAAACAATGACCAAAAACTTACTTACAAAGTAGCAAGAATGAGAATTACATTGAACTTCTTTTAACAAACTAGTCAAACAAGATGAGAATACAGTGTTTTGAGTAGAACAGCTGTGAAATATTTATGGTTACAGTTGCAGGAGAAGGATAGTCATATCTGTTTCTCTTTTTACACATTTCTTCTAGTTCATCTTCAAAGGTTACAGATTGTAGGTAAATTCTTATGGATCAGCCACTGACATCTTCTGAATTCTAAATTCCTATCTGAAGGCATGCTAAATTCTTTTTTCCTAAAATTTTCTATGAAAGTAGATTTTTGGAAAATAGCATTAAGGGCAACAAAATGGAAAAAAAGATGATGATGGAAAAATATCTCAGGATGAAAACATCTTCCAATATAATTATAGGCAAATCCCATATTTTCACATCTAATACTAGCCTTCTACAGCTTCACATTCAAGAGAAATAACTGAGTGATAGTACATTTCATGGGCTCCTGTCTTTGATGCTATGAAAACAATTAAAAAACAGATCCTCCAAATATATTAATAACAAATAACACCATTTCAAATATTCCAACTTATTTGGACTAATGCTTATGAAGCATGATTTTAGATGCCTGCTTAGTAATTCTTATACGCAGCCTATATATTTCTCTGGCACTTATCTAACCTGTCACTATGGAACATTGTGACATTTAGTCAGCTCTCTTGATACATGGCCTATTTGATCTGGATTCTCAAGTACCCTGCCCAAATAGAATTTAGATGGTGTTTTTAATCACCATCTAGTGCTGACATTTTATTATGCTATTCCAGTGAGCTCTTCCTTCTTCTTTTCCATGAGTGATATATGAGGTTTTCTTATGGCAGAGAATGAAAAGATTCTTTATAAATTTCATCTTCAGTAAGAGACTCCTCTCTTAATACATATTTCATAGGCCGTCGAAGGCAATCTACCTTTTTCTTGGAGTGCCGTGTCAGAATTGAAAATTACATTGGCAATCTCTTGTTTGATGATGTCATAATCCAAAAATTATATATACATACAAGGAATGGTAGACTGTCAAACATTTCATTTCTCCCCTCAAACTGTGCCTGCAGGTTGATGTGACATAGCTTTTAAGAAAGCTATTAATAACACAAAATAAAAGACAGACAAAGAAAACTTGCATCATAAAACAAACAATAAACCTTCAATTCTGGTGTCCTATGATACTTACATGGATAAATATTTATATTTTGCATGTTACATTTCTTTGGTATGAAGAATCACTAATTTTAACCCACATATAACTATTTGCTTAGTGTTATAATTAGCTGCTCCATTCTCCAAATTTTGCTTTAAAACATACTTCATAGTTATTTTCAATAAGATATATGTTCTTGGATTAATGTTCTTTTCCTAAGAGAAAATGTATTTTTAGAGTGAAGCCTTTGTTTTTTGTATGTCTCTGAGTTAGACAGGTTTTTATCTATTAGTGTTTAAATTAAAGTATCTTGAAATGTACCAAGATATGTTCAAAAGAATTCATGAAGGCCATCAACTATTGAATTGAATTTTAAAATTACAATAATATGTGGGTCTTCATTTGTATAATTACTGATAATCTTAAGTGAAAGGGAAAAAATCAAATATAAATGGTCTGGTTGAATCAGTTTAGTACCAACAACAGACTTAATATTTCACCTCAATTCAATAAATACTTGGGCTCCTTCTGACTTTAAATCTGCATGATAATAGTTGTATGTAAGAGGTAATACCTCCAATCAAAATGATTACACCCAGGGCTTGCTCTTCAAGATATTGGTGACAAAAAGATTCAACCCCAAATTCATCTTTCAATGAAAACTGATTTTTTTTAATTAAAACTCATGATTTTCTAACTTAACTTTTGTAAAGTATATATTCCATCTTTCTGCCATTTTTAATTCAATTGATTGTTTCTTAATTATTTATAGGAGCTGGTTTCTATGTTATCATTACTAATCATTTTCCAACATAATCGTACATGTCTCTTTCATTATTGTAACTTGCCCTTTGATTCTTCTGATCATGAAATTTTGATGCTTATTCTCAATGTTAGTGAAGTTCAGTTTATTAGTATTATCCTTTGAAATCATTCCTTTTGTATGTAATTTTAACTATACCAAGTTCAAAAAATATATTCTATCCATATGATCCATACTTAATTGATTAATTAGTAGGTTTTCATATAGTAATGTAAAACTCATGATTTCTTTTATTTATAATAAAGCTTTTTAATTCATTCATCACTATTTATTTTTGAAAAGCACACTTCTCCCCCATTGTAATTTACCAGAATGTTTTTATAACTTTGATGACCATACTTGTATTTATCTATATCTGGACTAACTTCCTAGGTCTTTGGTCAATATTTTTTATATTTACATCATTATCACCTTGTATAATTATTTATACTTAATGATACTTTTCAATATACATCATCCAGCATTACTTTACTTTTCCCAAGAATGTTTTTGCTAGACCTTAGTAGTTCTATAGTTACTTTAGGTCAATATGTTATTTTCCACCCATCTTTAAAATGAGCCTACTAAATTCTAGCAAAAAGCCTTTTGAAATATTTCTGGGAATTTAGTTGAACCCATACGTTCTTTCATGGGAATGAAACATGCATTCAGCTCATTTATTGGTGAAAACCATCTCTTCACATCTAATCCTAGCTTTATATAGCTTCATATTCTAACGAAATTACTGAGTGGTGGCATATCTGATTGGGAGTTTTCTTTCAGGCAAAAATGTCAAAAATTAAGTAAGTGTAAGTAAAGCCTACAAATACATTAATGATCAATTAATAATGAATAATAATAAAAATAAATTTAAAGTGTTTCCATTTATTTAAAATAATGCCTTTGTAGCATTGATGTTTTTACAATATTGACACTTTCAAACTATGACGATAGTATATTCTTATATTTTAAATTAATTTATACTATTTTTTGGATGATAGTCTATATTTAGTAAAATGTGTAACATGAAATAATATTATGTGTATATCTTAATAATTTGCTACCTACTAATCCTCATCAAAAAGTTTTTCCAGCATCCCATTAGGTTTCCTTGTACACATTATTAGTCTATAGCTCCTGCCCCAGTATAACCTCTCTTCTGACTTCCATAAATATCAATTTGTTATGACCCTTTGTGAAAATAACTAAATAGAATCATCAAACATGTGCTATTTTATTTGTGGCTTCCTTCACTCAAAATAACATTTTTGAATTTCATTCATGGTGTCGTGTGAACACATATACATATACATATGTGTATACATATAATGTATTTTTATTTAACATCTATTTGTGTAGCTTATCAATGTTTATTTATCCATTGGTATGTTAGTAGGCATTTTGGTTGTTTTCCATTATTGAATTATATGAACTAAGTTGAAGTGTGGGCAAAGTTGAAACACGGCTTCATTTAGATGGCTAAATTCTTTATTTAATCAATAATTTTTGAAAAGTTAATCTTCTCTAGGAACTCTTCCTTCTAGCATGATGGTGTATTTCTCCGCCTATTTTACTTTACTGTAGCCTTTTAACTCAGCTAAATTTAAATAAATATATACCATTCTCAGTTGTCTCCTTGCATTTCTGGTTTTCCCAAATGAAATATTGTGATTTTATAGCAAAGAAGTTATGTAATTTATTTGCAAATGTAGAAGTAGTGGAAATTATAATGATTAATGGATGTCTATCTATGAATTGATACATGGAGCTAATCCTGCTATACTATCTTCTACCTTGCAGGGTTGAGAGAAGAAACACTTATGAAAATATTGTACATAAAAATCTCTCTACAACAGTCTACCTATGTTCAGTATGGTTACATGTTCACATCTCTGACTGCAATCAATATATGGATAATTATCACTTTACCAAAGACCATATTCAAGCATTTGCTTGATTATTCTTTCTTCAATATGACTACTGTTCAGTATGCTCTCAATTGAAACATCCCACACATAGTTAGTAAATATCTATACTATTATTAAACTATGAGGAATTAGGTGGTTGAAATATTATTACTGTACATTTTGTTAAATTTTGTGTCAATTTTTGATATGTTATTGACATGGCTTGTTTCTGTGGTCCCACCCAAATCTCATCCTGAGTTGTAGTTTCCATAATCTCCATATATCATGGGAGGGAAACACTGGGAAGTAATTGAATCATCGGTGCAGTTACCTTCATGCTGTTATCATGATAGTGAGCGAGTTCTCATGAGATCTGGTGGTTTTATAAGGTGCTTTTCCCCTTTTGCTTGGTACTTCTCTCTCCTGCCACAATGTGAATAAGGACATGTTTGCTTCCCCTTCTACCATAATTGTAAGTTTCCTGAGGCCTTTCCAACCATACAGAACTGTGACTGGTTAAACCTCTTTTCTTTATAAGCTACCCAGTCTTAAGTATTTCTTCATAGCAGTGTGAGAATGGAGTAATACAATAAATTGGTACAAAGATTGGGATGTTGTGGTAAAGATACTCAAAAATGTGGAAGTGACTTTGGAACTGGGTAACAGGCAGAGGTTGGGACAGTTTGGAGGACTCAGAAGAAGACAGGAAAATGTGGGAAAGTTTGGAACTTCCTAGAGACTTGTTGAATGGCTTTGACTAAAATGCTGTTAGTGATATGGACAAGGAAGTCCAGGCACATGTGGTCTCAAATGGAGATGAGGAACTTATTGGGAACTGGAGTAAAGGTGGTTCTTGTTATGTTTTAGCAAACAGACTGCTGGCATTTTGCCCCTGCCCTGTAGATCTGTGGAACTTTGAAATTGAGAGAGATGGTTTAGAGAATCTGGTGGAAGAAATTTCTAAGCAGCAAAGTGTATGAGAGGAAGCAGAGCATAAGCATTTGGAAAATTTGCAGCTTGATGATGTGAGAGAAAATAAAAACCCATTTTCTGGAGAAAAACTGTAGCCAGTGACAGAAATTTGCATAAGTTATGATAAGTTGAATGTTAGTTGCCAAGTCAATGGGTAAAATTTCTTCAGGGCATGTCAGAGACCATCGTGACACCTCCTCCAACCAAAGACCTGGAGCCTAGGAGGAAAAAATGGTTTCCTGGGCTATGCCCAGGGCCTCCTGCTCTGTGTGTCCTTGGGACATGGTGCCCCATGTTCAACTACTTCAGCTCCATTCATGTCTAAAATGAGCCAAGGTACAGTTTGATACACTGCTTTACAGGGTGTAAGCCCCAAGCTTTGGCTGCTTCCATGTGGTGTTGACCCTGTGGGTGGGCATAAGTCAAGAACTGGGGTTTGGGAACCTCCACCTGGATTTTAGGGGATGCATGGAAATGCCTGGATGTCCAGGCAGAATTTTGCTACAGGGTGGAGCCCTGGTGGAGAATATTTGGTAGGGATTGTAGAAGGGAAATGTGGAGTTGGAACTCCTACACAGACTCCCTACCACGTACTGCCTATGGGAGCTGCAAGAAGAGGGCCACTGTCCTTCAGACCCCAGAATGCTAGATCCACTGATAGCTTGTACCATGCTCCTGGAAAAGCCACAGGCACTCAATGCCAGCTTGTTAAACAGCTAGGAAGGGGGCCGCACACTACAAAGCCACAGAATTGGAGGTGCCCAAGGCCAAGGACATCAGCATGTCCTGGATGTGAGACATGAAGTCAAAAGAGATTATTTTAAAACTTAAAGGTTTAATGACTGCCCTATTGTATTTTGGACTTGTGTGGACCCTGTAGTCCCATTGTTTTGGCAAATTTCTCCCATTTGGAACAAGTGTGTTTACCCAATGCCTATACTGCCATTGTATGTAGGAAGTAACTAACTTGCTTTTGATTTTGCAGGCTCACAGGTGGCTTGCCTTGTCTCAGATGAGACTTAGAACTTGGACTTTTGGGTTAATGCTGGAATGAGCTAAGACTTTGGGGGACTGTTGGAAAGGCATGATTATCTTTTGAAATGTGAGAATGAAGAGATTTGGGAGGGCCCAGGATTGGAATGATATGCTTTGACTCTATGTTCACACCCAAATCTCGTCGTGAATTGTAGTTCCCATAATCTCTACCTGTCACTGAGGGACCTGAAGGGAGGTAATTGAATCATGGGGGCTGTTACTCCCATGCTCTTCTCATGACAGTAAGTGAGTCATGAGATCTGATGGTTTTATATGGGTCTTTTCTCATTTTGCTTGGCAGGTCTCTCTCCTGCTGCCACATGAAGAAAGACATATTTGCTTCTCCTTCTGCCATGATTGTAAATTTCCTGAGGCCTGCCAAGCCATAAGGAACTGTGAACCAATTAAACATCTTTCCTTTATAAATTTCCCAGTCTTGGATATTTCTTCATCACAGCATGAAAACAGACTAATATAACTAAAGTAAATAAAGAAGTCAAATGTCCTTCTTTCCTTTTCATTTTCTCTAAGATATTTTACATTATTACAATTGTCTGTATGGATAATTAGTACATGTTTACCTTGAAAACATAGTGATTTTCTGAGATAACATTTAAATATATGCATACATATACACATGATTATAATTACAATATGATAAATTATATTTGTTTAAAATGTACACTGTGTAAAATTTGACATATGTATATAGCTGTAGAACGATCACAACAATAAGGATATCGAATATATCCATTACCATCACAAGTCCCTTTGTAGTAATCCCTTCCACCTTTTCCTTCCTAGCAAACTAATTTCTAAAACTGACGTTCTTTCTCTCACTATAGATTAGTTTGCATTGTCTCAAATTTATACAAATTGATTTACGTACATTTTTTTTTGGTAGGAATATGTATTCTGAGAATTTACAATGTTTTTTATAGCTCATTACTGACTAGAAGTAAAATTCATGGATATAGAACAATATGCTTATTGGTGGACATTTGTTGTTGCTAATTTTTATTTTTATTCCCCTAAAATTAAAATGGTATACATAGTAATGTATGACATATGTTTGTGTAGACATATGCTTTCATTACTTTTGAATGAACACCTAGGAGTGAGACATGTAGGTAATATCATAGGTGTAGGTTTACCGCTGAACCGTTTTTCCATTTGCATCTCATCAGTAGGATATGAGACTTCCAGTTGTTCCTCATCCTTATCAACACTAGTATAATCAGCCTTTTAAATTTTACACTTTCCAAATATACGTGGTGATATCACATTGTGTATTAAATTTGCATTTTTTAAAAGACTAATGCAGTGAAGCGTCTTTGTCTTTGCTTATTTACTATTTCTTTATCATGTTTGCTAAACTACCAGTTCAAACATTGTGCCCATATTTAATCTCATTTTCTTTTAATTTTAGTTTTAGATGTTTTTGCATTCTGGATCTTTTATTAGATATTTAATTTGCAAATATTTTTTCTAAGAATATACCTGTAATTTCATCCTTTTAAAACTGTCTTTCAATAAGCAAATGTTAATTTTGATGACATTCAAATTATCAAATATTTTTAGTTGTATACATCTGTGCTTTGATATTTATTATTTTCTTTCTCCTTCTGCTTAGAATTAAATTTGTTACATTTTCTATTTTCTTAAGTTTGTTATAATGATCATTGATTTGAGAACTTTTCTATTTTTCTTAATATAGGGGTGTATTAATGCAAATTTCCCCCTATGTATTGTTTTAGTGGCTCCCCACAAATGTTGATATATTGTGTTATTATTTTAATTTATTTAAAATAAATTCTAATTTCCTTTTCAGATATCTTCTTTGAATAGACTTATATGAATACTATTTGATATCACAATACTTGATATTTTTAATGTAACTTCCTGTTGTTTATTTCTATTTTAATTGTGTAGTGTACAGACAACATACATTTCAATAATTACATTATTTTATATATAATCAAACTTGTTTCAAGATCCCAAACATTGTGTATCTTGGTAATTTTCCTGAATGGACTCGAAAATAGTCTGAATTCTGTCTGTTTTCTATTAAATGTTCTAAATAATTAGATCGGTTGAGCTGGTTGATAACGTTGATAAAGTCTTTTGTGCTCTAATTGATTTTCTGTTCATTTTTTCTATCAATTGCTGTAAAGCGGTACTGAAAGCTCCAACCACAATTTTTGATTTGTTTGTTTGTGCTCGCAAACATATCTTTTTATTTTAACTTCATGTATCTTGAAATTATATATTTATGTTTAAAGTGTCTAGAATTATTAAGTTTTCTTGATAATTTGGCTACTTTGTCCTTATGAAATGACTCTTGTACTGCTGTTAATATGCATTAACTGAAATATAGTTTTTATGACTCAATATAGCCATTGCAGATTTGTGTTAATTATTACTATTGTAGTAATATTTTCCTTTTTGTTACTTTTAACCTATTTGAATATCTAGAATTGAAATTGGTACCTTTAGCTGGCATATAGTTTGATCCCCTTTTAAAATATCAGACATCTCTGGTTTTAGTTGGGTATGTTAAAAAAAATTCCCATTTAAGGGAATTATTGATATAATATGATTAAAATATACAATCTTAATAATTATTTTCTATTTGTCTCATCTATTCTTTACCCCTTTTCTTCATCTTTCTTCTTTAGTACTTTTTTCTGATTCCACCTTTGCTTTTTTTTTTTTTTTGGTAGTCTTTTTAGATTTAACTTTTTTTCATTATTGTATTGGTTGGTTAAAGAACCAATGTAAGCTAGGTGTGGAGGCTCATGCCTATAATCCCAGCACTTTGGGAGGCCAAGGCAGATGGATCACTTGAAGTCAGGAGTTCAAGACCAGCCTGGGCTACATGGCAAAACCCCGTCTCTACTAAAAATACTAAACTTAGCCAGGTATGATGGCATGTACCTGTTATCCCAGCTACTCAGGAGACTGAGGTGTGGGAATCACTTGAACTCAGGAGGCGGGGGCTGCAGTGAGCCAAGATCATACCACTGCATTCCAGCCTGGGTGACAGAGACTATGTGGGGAAAAAAAAATCATGGTATATATTCCTTTTAGGGCTCTTAATTGTAGTGTTTTCTTTGCATTTTATTATGCACACACACATATCTATTTATAAATTTAACACGCTAAATTTAGGTGATGTTTGACACTTTCATGTATGAAGGAAAAATAAATTTTTATGTGAAGATTTCTTTTCTATGTATAAAATTTTAGATTGACTTCCTGTTTTAAAAACTTGTTTTATTTCATGAATATATTTTGGACCTATTTTCATGTTCTAATACATTATGCTTTACTTACAACTTGCTTATTCATTTTTAACTGCTATAAATTGTGCATTATACAGTCATGTGCCACACAATATATCAGTCAACGATTAACCATATCAAAATAGAAAGCTAAAAATTATATATTGCCTAGGAATACAATAGCTGTTGTGATGTCTTAGAGCCACACATTACCCATGTGTTTCTGGGGATGCCTATGTAAACAAATCTACTGCACTGCCACTTTTGTAAAAGTATAGCAGATACAATTATAGTTAGTATACGATACTTGGTAATGATGATAAATGACTGTGTTGTTGATTTATGTATTTATTATGCTGCACTTTTTATTGTTATTTAGAAATGAAAAGTTCACTGTAAAACAGTCTCAGTCAGGTCCTTTAAGAGCTATTCCAGAAGGCATTGTTATCATAGGAGATGACAGTGTCATGGAAGTTATTGCCCCTGACGACCTTCCAGTAGGACAAGATGTAGATGTGGAAGATAGTGATATTACTGAGGATCCCCATCCTGTGTAGGGCTAGGCTGGTATGTGTGTATGTACTTGTATTAACAAAAAAACTGTTAACAAAAAAAGTTTAAAAAGTAAAACTAAAGTAGAAAAAAAGCTTATAGAAAATGGAAACCAACAAAGAAAACAGCTGTACAATGTGTTTGTGTTTTAAGTTAAGTGTTATTACAAAAGATTCTAAACTGTTTTAAAATTTAAAAGTATATAAAGAAGCTACAGCCAGGTAAAGTTAATTTATTGTTGAAGAAAGAAAACTATGTCTTATAATTCAGTGTTGCCTAAGTGCTAAGTGTACAGTGTTTACAAGGTTACAGTAACATACAATACTGTTCTAGATCTTCACATTCACTCACCACTCACTCACTGACTCACTCGAAGCAGTTTCCAATCCTACATGCTCCTTTCATCATAAATGTCTACATAAGGTTATCATCTTTTATTTTTAAAGCATATTTTTACTGTCCATTTTCTATGTTTAGATAGAAAAATATTTACCATTGTGTTACAATTGCCTGCATTATTCAGTACTGTAACATGTTATACAGATTTGTAGCCTAGGGCAGAAGGCGGTACCATATATCCTAGATGTGTAGTAGACTATACCATCTAGGTGTTTTTACAAACACTCTATGATGTCTGTGTCATGGGATCCGTGGGGTGTCACTTTACCAGTCTGAAACCTCTGTGGCCAGTGGTGCCTTCTTCCTGAAGGTGCTGCACCTGCTGGTTTTGTTTTGCCTACTCAACCCAACAGGCTACACTTGTCTTGCTCTAACGGATTGGATGCAACACGTGCCAAGGGCAAGCCAGGCATGGAGAGGCAAGGGGTGTGTGGGTGAGCGAGCACAGGGTCCAGCCACTGTGCACAGCCAGGAACGGTGGCTGCTGCGGCTGGGCAGGCAGCTCCAGGCTCCGACTCAGGAACCAGCTTTGTGCAAGGCTGCAACTGGATCAGATGTAGTGCACAGGGCTTCTGCTGTTGTCATCCACATCTGCAGGAGGGGAATGCAGTGGTGCCTAGAAGCTTGGACATGCCAAGAACTGTAGAGCCCCAAGGAGGGTGTCACAGCCCTGACTTGGGGAGGATCCTACAGGTCTGGGCTCCCCAAAAGCCCACAGCTCTTCTCTCCTCATTGCCAGCAACACGGCAAGTGGGTGTACGTGTTTCAACCCTATTTTTATTACAGCTCTTTCAGTCCTGCCATTCAGTGGGCCCAACTTTTGTTCCACGTCTAGGAAGAATGAAATAGGCAGAGAATGGACAGTGTGCAAGGCAGAGAGGAGCTTCAGTGAGTGACAGAACAGCTCTCAGGAGACCTGAAGTAGTTTCTTTCTACAGGCGTGTTGTCACGAGTGTCCAGCTCTCTGCCAAGAGGAGACCTGCAGTGAGTAGCTCCTTTCCACAGCAGATTGTCCAACGAGTCAAGGATCCTCGAAGTGGGTAGCTCTTCCACAGCTGGTAGTCCTGACATTTGTTTGAGTCTGGATGATTCCAGGAGTTGTTATGGGCTCAGAAGGGAAGTGTAGGCCAATTGGTCCATGGGCAACTATGGGAGGGCCTGTAAAAAGCACCGTAAGTTCTCACTTTGGGCCATGAACTTGACATGGAACCGGCAGCCCAGCCCCCAGACTTCAGGCTATCACCGGCTTGAAGGTAGGGTTTCACCAAGGACCTGGCCCTTTCCGTACAGGAACGTGTCTGCCACGGCACCCAGACTGTTTGTGCCAAGGTCTTCCTGAAGGACCGCCTTGAGTCACTCTCAGGCTCCCTTGGTCTCCCTAATGTGCTTGTCAACACCCAAAGTCCAGATAGGACTGAGACAGCAGGGGGCTGGCATGTCAGCATAGCCCTGATTGTGCACACAAGGCCGTGTTGCAACAGTGCCCAGGCTCAGCCACAACTTTGCCCTGTCCTGGAGCAGGTACCAGGAATGGGAGCAGGGACGTTCAAGAATGCAGGGGCATGGAGCTTCCTGGGCTCCTAGGAGCACAGAGATGCCTGTATCTGGAGCCATGGCTATGCAGTTATGGCTGCCTCCAGAAGCGAGGGGCTTCCGTCCTGCCAACTCAGTGGAGGGCAGGACTCCTTCTTGTCCTCAGCTCCCAGTAGCACCAGGGAGTACGCAACGCTGACCTGCACCTTCCCCACTGTGGTCAACACCTTCACAGGAGCCGCGCCAGACAGGCCTCAGCTGCCATGATTTGCACAATGATGAAATCACCTAATAATGCATTTCTCAGAAAATACCCTTGTAGTTATAGAAGACATGATTGTATTAATAAACTATAGCCATCATTTCTTCTCTTACTTTGAGGTTTTAGGCTTCAAGCATTTTCACAATTAGCAAAATATATTTCTGCAATTTATAGTCTAATATATGATTTCTTTTGAATATACAGTAGAGCCTCTAGAGTATTCGGCCAGAAGTGAAAGTGCTACTCTTTCAGTATGCATAGCTTTACATTTACTACAAATTACTAAATTTATAGCTGACATTTTTTGTCCAGTTCATACTTCCAATGGGACTTTATAACACTTCCCGTTTTTTCACATATCTTGAAATCTTAGTATTGTCAGATTTACAGTGTATTCCTCTGGTAAATGTGAAATAGTATCACATAATATGTTTATTTGCATTTTCTGGGTTCCTATTGTATTTAATATTTTCTTTTTTTTAAATTTGTTGTTGAAACTATAGGATCTCTTTATGGTAACTTTTTGTTTATAGAATTTGATCATAACTCTCTTGGTTGTTTTTCACTTTGTCTTAGGCTTGTATTTTATTTATACCTTATAAATATTAATTTTTTTCTCAAGCATGGAAAATTAAAATCTTATCTTTTATGGAATAATCCTGTCTTTAATTTTGTCATTTGTTTTGATATGTTTTAAAATTATGGCCGGGCGCGGTGGCTCAAGCCTGTAATCCCAGAACTTTGGGAGGCCGAGGCGGGTGGATCACGAGGTCAGGAGATCGAGACTATCCTGGCTAACATGGTGAAACCCCGTCTCTACTAAAAATACAGAAAACTAGCCGGGTGTGGTGGCGGGCACCTGTAGTCTCAGCTACTTGGGAGGCTGAGGCAGGAGAATGGCGTGAACCCGGGAGGCGGAGCTTGCAGTGAGCCGAGATCACGCCACTGCACTCCAGCCTGGGAGACACAGCGAGACTCCGTCTCAAAAAAAAAAAAAAAAAAATTATTATTTAGGCCTGGTATGGTGGCTCACAACTATAATCCCAGAACTTTGGGAAGCTGAGGCAGAAGAATTACTTGAGGCCAGTAATCTGAACCACCTAGGCAACATAGGGTGAACCCCTCTCTACTAAAAGTAAAAAAAAAAAAAAAAAATTAGCCAGGCATGATAGCATGGTGGTGTGCACCTGTGGCCCTAGCTACAGGATCACTTGTGCCAGTGAGGTTGAAGCTTCAGTGAGCTGTGATTCCCCCCTCTCTGAGGCACCCCCAAATTCTAGCTTGGGTGACAGAGCAAGATGGTTGTTAAAAAATAATTTAAAAAGTAAAAGAAAAAAAACCAGAAAAGTTCATACATATATATATATATGTATAATTTATAGTGAAATATCCATATCTTTTCAAATTTTGACTATGCATTTTATGCCTGTTCTAATTTTTAAATTCCAGGTATGTTTGGGGAAAATTGACATTTTAAATATAGGTCTTCCCATCTCTGTATTTATGAAACTATGTATTTTAATTGCCCCACATATCCTTGATTTTACAATAATCTCTCTGTTTTTTTTTTCATTTTGAAAATTATTCTTGGTATTTTTTTCAGCTTCTTACTTATGTAGATTTGTGGTCCTAAGCCTTAGTTTTATCAAGCCATTATATAGATTGCTCTGCTTATGGTTTTATCTTCAGTATATTTTCATATTTTTCTGCAGGCATTTCATGTACACATGACTGTGTTTCTTTATTAAATAACTTTTTTAGGCATGCTATTTCTGCTGGAAATTCCAGAGTTTTCAGTTATATGGAAATGAAGCTTTAAATGTATTCCTTAATTGGAAACTCCTACAAAATTAATGCCTGTAATGTTAACTTTTGACAGGATACTTTTCCTTCTAAGAGAGCCCCACACAAGCTTCTATGTCCCTTCCCTAGCTAACTCCTCATTTATTTGTCCCACTTCTCTAATCAAAATATCTAGCATAGATATTTAATGTTTAGATATGATGGCAATATTAGGAGCAACTTATCCCTTAGTTTGTGTAACTTTATCTTATGAATTTTTTCATTAATTTTATTTGAGTCTGAAACTCAGAATTTCAATTTATTTATTTTGAGCTCAGCTACATGTTTAAAATTATTTGTAATATTTATTTAGCATTTAAATAACATTTAATTTTCATCCATACATCTGCATTTTTCAATCAGAGATATTGACAGATATTATATTTCCTTGAACCTAAGAATTATGTTTAACTTTCTAACATATCATATACATTTTGCTTTTTATTATTATTGATTACAAATTACATTATCCTCTATGTGTTATATATATTTAGAGATTTGAAAGTAATTCCTTTATGATCAAGTTATTAATATATATTCATAAATGTTATATGTGAGCTCAAAACAAACACTGGCTTTAATTTTTTACTTATTTTTTTGACATGAAGTCTCATTCTGTTGCCCCGGATGGGAGATCTCGGCTCACTGCAACTTCCACCTCCCAGGTTCAAGCAATTCTCCTGCCTCAGCTTCCCAAGTAGTTGGGACTACAGGCACATACCACCACACCAGCTAATTTTTGTATTTTTAGTAGAGATGGGGTTTTACCATGTTGGCCAGGCTGGTCTTGAACTTCTGACCTCAAGTGATCCACTTGCCTCGGCCTCCCAAAGTGCTGAGATTGCAGGCATGAGCCACCGCACCCAGCCAGGCTTTAATTTTTTAATTAAATACTTACTAATATCTTTTTGCCTGACATGTTTGTGTATGATAAACTTTTATGCAATTATCACCCTGATGGGTATTTTCCAATTTAATAACATTTATAATTCTTTTGTGAATATATCACTTTTTCTCTTTGTTTCCTGTATTTTAGAGGCTAGTTCACAGTGTTCATACAAAAATTTCTGTAATTTCTTATGTTATTGTTTTTAACTCATTAAATTTCTATTAATATTATTAATAGCTAATTGACAATTATGCCATTTAAATCCAATTAAACAAAAATAAATTATTGAAATAATTGTTAAATTTATATTATTAATTAATTCCTATATTTCTTAATCTGTACTAATTGTTTTATACCAAAATATATTCATCTAATATATGATGTTTCTATGTGGGACTTATATTTTGCTGGGTACCAGTCTTCATTGCTTTATTTTCAGCTTTTCTTTGTGACCATGATTTAGATGCGTGTCCTAACACATTGCTAGACTTTTAACAATTCTATCTGAAGCTAGTTGTCATTTAGTGGACGTGTTTAGCACATTTGTGTTAATGCTAATTATTGATATACTTAGATTTGAGTTTCATATAGCATTTTAAAAATCCTGATTTCCTTGTGGCAGACACTGTTGACTCACTAACTCAAAATCCATGCCTAACTCTCTTTTTCTTTTCACAGGAAATAGAGAGTTAGACATACTGTCATTTTCTACTCATTTTAGCTAATGGATCAATGTGAAAGGATGAGGCATTGAGTAGAGAAAGAAAAGTGGCCAGTATCACCATTCTGCTTTGCTCCTAATCCTATTAAAAGATGAGAGCCTGAAGCTACATCAATTCTCACATAGACATGCATCACATATGTTGATGTACAGCTTCATGCTGAGGGACACAGAGGGAAAAAGCAGAGGATTCAAATCCTTGATGTACTCATCGAACAGCTGATCCCATGCCAGCACCTTCCTTTCCTCAAATTTCTGCTGTCTTTAACATTTTCATTGTCTTTAACATTGTGTTTTAAAGACTGTACACCATCAGCACATAAAATTAAACTTTTACCATTGGGATCTGACATAGTTAAGCATAGAAACACTTAAATGATACTTTTCTCTCAAATCCATTTCTTCACAGTGTTTCCTATCCTTCTAATTGATATCAATAGTGACTCACTCCACAAGCTGGAATCCTGAACATCATTCCTGGATACCCACTCTCACTTATCCCCCATACCAATTTGTTCCTAAGTTCAGTTATCCCACATTCTGTTCTTCCGTCCAGGCTAGTCTCTGCGTTCTGCTTTCCATTAATGTAACAGTTTTCTAATCTATCCTGCACTTTCCAGCTTAGCTCCTTCATATTCACCTGATAATAATATTATTAGCAAACTTGATAGAATGATACATTAATTATACTAGTCTTATTATTAAAATTATTATATGGCCCATCATAATTTTAATATGATTTTCATATCCTTGTGTGAAATACACAATTCATCAACCTTAGCTCTGCTTAAACTTACCTTTTTAAGCCTATCTTTTCCCCACATCCTGACCCTTATTCAGCCGTACAAAATTACTTATCTTCTCTGAATATGGGACTATTTAATATTTCTACTACTAAATACATAGTATTGTTTCAAATAAACTACCTCTTCTTGTATTCTCTTTTTAGAAAAAAAAAAAACAAAAAAAAACACTCTTAGTCTTTCTCTAAAACTAAGCATCAATGTAGATTTCTGCAAGCATTCCTGGAAACTTGCTTCATAGTTCTTAGGTACACATTTTCAATTCCTGAGCACATCTTAAGATCATTTGTTAATTGTTATAATTGGTTCATATTTGTGTCACTTGCTCTGACTATACATCCTTCATCGTTGTGTAGTCTTAGAACATTATTTTAAATTGTCCCCTTGTTCATTAGTAGAAACTGCTAGCTGCGCCCAATCTTCTGATCACTCACTCATGTTTTTCCAAGTCACTTTTTGGGGAATCATGTTAACATGTTGTTACACTTTGCAATTAAATACATTTCAAACTACATTATTACTCTACCAGTATAAGTTATTCTTTCAGTTCAAATTTACAGAAAGCAAATAAATTAATGACATGGAACTGTTAAATAATTTTATAAAACATAAGCTGTTAGTTCATATCTGATGCCCCTCCGAGTTCATAGCAGGTTCACAGGGTGACATTCACTGTGAGTGAATCTCAGAGCCTTCTTATATCTGAGAGTTAAAGTGATAGCTTGAAAAAGAAACGTTTATTGATTTATAATGGAAGTTATAAATTATTTGCACTACTTTTCTCTCTTAAACTGACAATAACCATTTATTTTCAAAGTTTTTGTATTTTACCCCCTTCACAACATCTGGACTTTTCTAAGAACAAACTGATATTTCCACTATTCATGTGACACAACGTAATCATTTGGTTGACCTTTGTCCAAGTATTTATGCTTATTAGTGTCTTTTGAATTTGCAGACATGAAATGTTTACACTTTTGAAATGTTGACATATCATCAAGTGAAAAACAATTTATAATTTTAAAATTTCCAGATACATTAATACATGTATGGTGCCTGACATGTTGTAGAGAAATGTACCAGTTAGCATTGAGGAAGGAAAAAGGCCTAATTCAAACCAGCAAACTCTGAGAAGAGTTTAAAAGGAGACTATGATGTGAGAAAATGATCTATGGAAACCAAAAGGGAAAATGTAGGACCCCTGGGTGCCATAGTTACTCATAGCCCTTAAAGAGGGATGAGAGAGCAAGGTCACTGGAAATCAGGATAAGTAGCTTAGGTTACACGGCTTCGCAGAGTTACAAGTCTGCAGCAGTCACTAAAGGAGTAAGACAAAAGAATAAATGCCAAAACCACACTCCTCTCGCTCTCTCTCTCTGATCTCCTAGTGTTCACTGTTTTAAACCATCAGAAGCAAGAGATCTCATGTAGTCTATACAGGTTAGCCACTCAGAACATAGAACAGATAAAGAAAGTGGAAAACGAGTCAAGAGACATAATGGAAGATCTCTAAAACAGTCTACTCCACTATTCCCACAGTATTCACTCTTACATCTATGCTGGCAAACACTTAATTTTTATAATATGGGAGAACTTGAATCCCAGCAACTACCATATTACTATTGGCGATGTCAGTTCATTTCAACTTTCACCTGAAATTGAATGGATTAGATATCACTAGTGTTCTGCATGTAAGGTACTGTGGTTCAGGTGGCAGAAAGAACCAAGCATTATAATATAGTACAGTCTTCACTTATTAAGCTGATCAGAAGAACTACATTTGTGATCATGTCTCCATTTTACCAGTATTCTTTCTGCTATGTCTCTTTCCTTGGGAAGCCAATCAGGGAGAGAGGCTTTTTAACCAACGGGGTAAACTTAACCTTCATCTTGGCGATATTTTCTGTTTGTGTAGTTTCAGTTTTCATTAGCTAAGATTATAAAGCAAGATAGTACTAATAGATACCCCAGTGAATAGCTATGCTTTTCAACATTGGCCTCTTATTTTTCATAGTGAACTAGAAACCAGTTTTCTCCTGGTGATTGGGAACAATCTAGTTGGCTAGAACATATTCTCTTTCTTTTCATTTGTTCAACCACAAGAGAAACCCAGCTTGACCAGAGGACAGTCACAGATCTGTAATTACATAAAATTCTGACTATATTCTTTAGTTAAAGCATTTGATTTGGGGCTCAAAGATCACAGAACCAAAATTCATCTAAAATTGTGAAGTTAAAATATTTTACAAGCGACATATTTAGGGATAATTACATAACTGACCATATCACCTTCAACCCTTAGTTCCCAGCCCTATGCATTCTGATTATGAAACAGATAATTTATATCAGTTACTGGTTTATGGCAGTTGCTACATTGAGTAGAATGACATCCCAACATTGCTGCCACTCTAACTCAGCATTCAGTGGGTTGTGCCACCCTCTCCAGGCTATTTTTTTTTTTGGCGGGGGGGTTGAACATAATAGACTAGTTAATTCTGTGAGTGTGAATCCATTGCCATCACACTCTCCTTCTTGTAAAATAATTCCAGTTGGTCCAGACAATCCTGTGTGTAAATCCAGAGAAGTAAGTAACACCATTGCTAAGAAAACAAATTCCCCCTCCGCGCTGCCTTAAAGATAAAATATGTATTTGTCTTTCCTCTATGTTGTCAACTATTTTGCCAGATATATGAGAAGACATTAGGGATTCAGCATCAGCTCTTGTTATAAGTGTGTTGTGTACTCAACATTGGTAATAGCCAAATTAGCCTTAATGAGAGGAAGTCTACATTGTTGAATTCCTGTGTATCCCCCATCCCTGCCACTATCACAAGTTTATACATGAGGTCTTTGAGTTAGCACTAGGGAATACGGAGAAAGAGTCTGATTTACAGTATTTATCTCATATATCTAATAATGGTGCTTTTTTCCAGCAATTGCATTTTTATTAGTATTTCTGTGCAACACTCCATGCCCATGCATCCATACACTTTTTCCTGAGACTTTCTGCATCTCTGTTTTCTTTTTAGTTAGCCACTCATCACCTTGTCAAAGCATTTGCTATTGCCTATGAATTTTTATAGATCTCTATCTCAGGCTTTCTTGCCTTTCATGCAACTGAACAACAAGTGGTACCATGCAAGGATCTGTCCTTGTGGATGATTTCCCTTCTCCATTGTCTTTTAGAGCTATTTCTGTGTAGGGTTGTAGGGAAGAAGTCATTCACTTCTGACTAATATCAGCACAATATACAGATACATTTACAAAACAGGTTCCTGTTGTTTCCTGTTCCATTAATTTTAACAAGAGACCATAGATGTGAACTCAGGGAATGAATAAAAACAAAAGGGAGATCTGGTAAAGGAATTGGTAACACCTGCTTATGCATTTTTTATTTTTTACCTTTCAGGCCCTGCTTAGACCCAGTCTTCTGAATATCATTTCCATTATAAAATTTAATACTGTTGTGCATATCTTTTTTTAACTTACAAAGGTATTTATGCATGTATAAGTATATATATTTTGTTTGTAGGTAGTTATTTGTGTTTGTGAATCAGATAATAACAAGTGCACAATGAGCAGTAGAGCTTGAATTATGATTTTGTGTCTCATTGCATTAGTTTCCCATTGACAATGTGACAATTTGTCAAAAATTTAGTGACTTAAACAATACATATTTACTCCCTTATAGTTCTGGAGGTCAGAAGTTCAGAAATCAAGGTGTTGGTTAGCAGGACTGTATTCCTTCTAGAAGTTTTAAAGAATAATCTGTTTTCTTGAACTTTCTAGCTTCCAGGAAGCATTTGTTATTTTGTTCATGCTGCCATTCTCCATTCACAATCAACAACATAGCAATCTTCAATCTTAATCTCTCTTTCTCTCTCTCTCTCTCTCTTTATTTATTTATTTATTTATTTATTTATTTATTTATTTATTTTTTGAGATGCAGTTTTGCTCTTGTTGCCCAGGCTGGAGTGCAATGGTGCGATCTCGGCTCACTGCATCCTCCGCCTCCCAGGTTCAAACAATTCTCCTGTCTCAGCCTCCCAAGTAGCTAAGATTACAGGCATGCACCACCACGTCCAGCTAATTTTTAGTATTTTTAGTAGAGATAGGGTTTCACCATTTTGGCTAGGCTGGTCTCGAACTCCTGACCTCAGATGATCCACCCCCCTCAGCCTCCCAATGTGCTGAGATTACAGGCGTGAGTCACCATGCCTGGCCACTCTTTCTCTCTTAATCTTCTTCTGTCATCTCTTTTTTCTAACTTTGACCCTCCTGCTTTCCTCTTATTAGTACCCTTGTGATGATACTGGGTCCACACTGAGATAATCCAGGATAATTTCACCACCAGCTCAAGATCCTTAATTTGGCCTCATCTACATGGATCTTTTGCCATGTAAAGTAATATATCTACGGATTCTAGGAGTTAGGATGTAATCATCTTCGGGGTGAGAAGGAAATATTCTGTCTACCACACTCAAGTAAAGGGTTTCTGTCTCAACCAAGGCCCCAAAGGCTCTGTGAGAGCCAGAAACCATATTTCAAATGGAGAATACTTTTTCAACAGAAAAGGGCATAACCTTAGAAAAGGGCATAACCTTACACCCAAATTCTGTAATTTGAGACTCCTAATCTCTCACTGAGTTTGTCAAGGCTCCGTGAAGATTATCCCTCTTACCCAGGCACTATGGATAACTGTGGTTTCTGAATCATAAGTCCCAGTGACGGGGCAGTTTTCACAGCAATCTGGATCTACTATAGATCCTTTCTCACTGTGGGCCCAATTCAAAACTATGAGTCTTCCAAATTACCCAGGGAATTAATTAGAAAAGTAGGCACCGACAGGATATACATTGCCTTAAAAATTGAAGCAAGACCCACTAAGTGTTGTGCTTCTTTATCAATAGTGATTGCTGCAAGGTATAGTATGTTTTTCCTTTTATCTCATTAGCAAACAAGACATAGACCAATGAACTCCAAGATATTTCATCAGTGTTATGCAGCCCTGAATGTTAAGGCGTTTATTTGCCACCCTTTAGTACCCCTGTGTTTTTACTAAGGCTCTAGGATTCTGTCTGCTTCCTACTCTTATTCGTTGTGAAATAATCATATAATCAGAAGTACAATGTGTCAGTGTTGCATTCTGCATAATATCAAAGCAATGAATGTGCCTAGTCCAGAATATTTTATGACAGAGAGCTGTATGTTTGATAGTCCCCCGAAACATGACAGAAAAGGTATACTCTTATATTCATGATATGACAGCTAACTGCTTACGCTTTCCTTTGCTGGTACAGATAGGGGGGAAAGGTATTCCTATTTCAATAGCTTTATACCAGGTGTCAGGGCCTGTGTTAATTTTCTCCAAGGGAGATACCATATCTGGAAATGCAGCTGTGATTGGAATCACTACCTAATTATGTGGGTGATAATCAACTGTCATTCTCCTTGACACATCTGGCTTTACACTGTGCAAATAGGCATGTTAAATGGGGATGTAGTGGGAATTAGCACTCTCACATATTTCAAGTCATTGATGGTGGCACTAATCTCTGTAATTTCTCTAGGGATGTGATATTTTTGTTTGTTTTGTTTTCTACAAGGCAGGGTTAGGCAGGTGCAATTCTAGTGGCTTGTGTTTTGGCCTTTCTTTCCATCATGTCCTTTCTCCCTGGATCGGAGAAACAATTTGGGAATACAGATAGTTACTACTTACATCTATACCCTCTGTGAATTTGAGAATGTAATAAATAACTATAGAATGAGTCTGAGGTTTCACAAAAGGTGAATGTGGCCAAGACTCCATTTATCACCTGATCATCATAAGTTCCCTCCCCTTCATTGTTACTTCCCAGAAATAGTTCGAAGCCAGCAGATAAAATCCCTGCAGATTTGGCATTTTCCTTCCTCCTGAAAAGGTGTGAAAGAAAATTCAAAATATATATCTATTACCACATTGCAAAGTTCTTTCTGAATGGATTCTGGCTTCCCTTCAATCAAGGTGTTCTAAGTCTATAAACTGGCTCCATTTTTGGAATGCGTTAAGAGGTCAAGAGTCTCCACAATGATGACTCAAGTAAGGTTTCTGCCTTCTGGATCTAAATTTTTTCTTCTTATAAATGTCAATAGGCACCATATTTGTTTTGTAACCTCATTTATTTCTAAAACCCTAGCAAAAAAATTACTTCTCATGCTATATCACTGAGGATACGAAAACACCTTCTCTATATGGTTTGTGACTAATTGTTTTCTTATGTGTCTGAGTGGTAAAAGCTACCACCTGACCTCTACCTATAAACATTCTCATTGTTCCCATTGAGATCAAAAACTCAGTTCCAATGTGGTATCTCCCATTTCCCACATCGTCTCCATTTTACAGAGGTCAGAAACTACGGAACTTTTCCAGAATACTGATGGCCCTATCATCAAAGCATTTCTTCAATGCCTTGGCAAAGGGTGGATATTTTTCAGGCTCCCTCTCTCAGGACATGTGAATAAAGAATGAATGGACAGGTTGTGTATAGCAGATTAATTCCAACATTCCTATCTCCTTGAGACCTTGGATCAATTGCATTACATTATAGAGGGAGATGTTGGAATTTCAATCTCATTAACCAGAGGCCACTCCTGAAATCAAGATTTACTTAGCGAATTTGGCAGATTCTTAAAGTGGGTTTCAGGTACTTGAGCCATTCATTAAACCATGAATTCCAAGTGTCAAACCTATCTACTAACTTTTACCAATCAATTTTTCTTTCTACCTGAACAACTTACATAGAATTCTCTGTCAAATATTATTTTTCCCCCAATGGATCAATAACATTTGTTGAAGTCACAATTCTTTGTGTGTATGTGCTGTAACCTACCAGAATAGGTCTTAAAATTCCTTTTTCACTTGTCCTTCCAAGTCATGTTTGAATCTCTAAAATAGTATAGATATTTTAATGCTATCTTTTTTTAAATTATACTTTAAGTTCTAGGGTACATGTGCACAACGTGCAGGTTTGTTACATATGTATACATGTGCCATGTCGGTGTGCTGCACCCATTAACTCGTCATTTACATTAGGTATATCTCCTAATGCTATCCCTCCCCCCTCCCCCCTCCCCACAATAGGACCTGGTGTGTGATGATCCCTTCCTGTGTCCAAGTGATCTCATTGTTCAATTCCCACCTATAAGTGAGAACATGTGGTGTTTGGTTTTCTGTTCTTGCAAAAGTTTGCTGAGAATGATGGTTCCCAGCTGCATCCATGTCCCTACAAAGGACACAAACTCATCCTTGTTTATGGCTGCACAGTATTCCATGGTGTATATGTGCCACATTTTCTTAATCCAGTCTGTCACTGATGGATATTTGGGTTGATTCCAAGTCTTTGCTATTGTGAATAGTGCCACAATGAACATACGTCTGCATGTGTCTTTAGAGCAGCATGATTTATAATCCTTTGGGTATATACCCAGTAATGGGATGGCTGGGTCATATGGTACTTCTAGCTCTAGATCCTTAAGGAATCGCCATACTGTTTTCCATAATGGTTGAACTAGTTTACAGTCCCACCAACAGTGTAAAAGTGTTCCTATTTCTCCACATCCTCTCCAGCACCTGTTGTTTCCTGATTTTTTTAATGATTGCCATTCTAACTGGTGTGAGATGGCATCTCATTGTGGTTTTGATTTGCATTTCTCTGATGGCCAGTGATGACGAGCATTTTTTCATGTGTCTGTTGGCTGTATGAATGTCTTCTTTTGAGATGTGTCTGTTCATAGCCTTGGCCCACATTTTGATGGGGTTGTTTGTTTTTTTCTTGTAAATTTGATTGAGTTCTTTCTAGGTTCTGGATATTAGCCCTTTGTCAGATGAATAGATTGCAAAAAAAATTCTCCATTCTGTAGGTTGCCTGTTCACTCTGATGGTAGTTTCTTTTGCTGTGCAGAAGCTCTTTAGTTTAATTACATCCCATTTGTCAATTTTGGTTTTTGTTGCCGTTGCTTTTGGTGTTTTAGTCATGAAGTCCTTGCCCATACCTATGTCCTGAATGGTATTACCTAGGTTTTCTTCTAGGGTTTTTATGGTATTAGGTCTAACATTTAAGTCTCTAATCTATCTTGAATTAATTTTTGTATAAGGAGTAAGGAAAGGATCCAGTTTCAGCTTCTACTTATGGCTAGCCAATTTTCCCAGCACCATTTATTAAATAAGGAATCCTTTCCCTATTTCTTGTCTTTCTCAAGTTTGTCAAAGATCAGATGGCTGTAGATGTGTGGTGTTACTTCTGAGGGCTCTGTTCTGTTCCATCGGTCTATATCTCTGTTTTGGTACCAGTACCATGCTGTTTTGGTTACTGTAGCCTTGTAGTATAGTTTGAAGTCAGGTAGGGTGATGCCTCCAGCTTTGTTCTTTGACTTAGGATTGTCTTGGCAATGCAGGCTCTTATTTGGTTCCATATGAACTTTAAAGCAGTTTTTTCCAATTCTGTGAAGAAAGTTATTGGTAGCTTAATGCGGATGGTATTGAATCTATAAATTACCTTGGGCAGTATGGCCATTTTCACGATATTGATTCTTCCTATCCATGAGGGTGGTATGTTCTTCCATTTGTTTGTGTCCTCTTTTATTTCACTGAGCAGTGGTTTGTAGTTCTCCTTGAAGAGGTCCTTTACATCCCTTGTAAGTTGGTTTCCTAGGTATTTTATCCTCTTTGAAGCTATTCTGAATGGGAATTCATTCATGATTTGGTTCTCTGTTTGTCTGTTACTGCTGTATAAGAATGCTTGCAATTTTTGCACATTGATTTTGTGTCCTGAGACTTTGCTGAAGTTGCTTATCAGCTTAAGGAGATTTGGGGCTGAGACAATGGTATTTTCTAAATATGCAATCATGTTATCTGCAAACAGGGACAATTTGACTTCTTCTTTTTCCAACTGAATACCCTTTATTTCTTTCTCTTGCCTGATTGCCCTAGCCAGAGCTTCCAACACTATGTTGAATAGAAGTGGTGAGAGAGGGCATCCCTGTCTTGTGCCAGTTTTCAGAGGGAATGCTTCCAGTTTTTGCCCATTCAGTATGATATTGGCTATCGGTTTGTCATAAATAGCTCTATTATTTTGAGATATGTTCCATCAATACCGAATTTATTGAGAGTTTTTGCATGAAGCGCTGTTGAATTTTGTCAAAGGCCTTTTCTGCATCAATTGAGATAATCATGTGGTTTTTGTCTTTGGTTCTATTTATATGCTGGATTACGTTTATTGATTTCCATATGTTGAACCAGCCTTGCATCCCAGGGATGAAGTCCACTTGATCATGGTGGATAAGCTTTCTGATGTGCTGCTGGATCGATTTGCCAGTATTTTATTGAGGATTTTTGCATTGATGTTCATCAAGGATATTGATCTAAAATTCTCTTTTTTTGTTGTGTCTCTGCCAGGCTTTGGTATCAGGATGGTGTTGGTCTCATGAAATGAGTTAGGGAGGATTCCCTCTTTTTCTATTGATTGGAATAGTTTCAGAAGGAATGGCACCAACTCCTCCTTGTACCTCTGGTAGAATTAGACTGTGAATTTGTCTGGTCCTGGACTTTTTTTGGTTGGTAGGCTATTAATTATTGCCTCAATTTCAGAGCCTGTTATTGGTCTATTCAGGGATTCAACTTCTTCCTGGCTTAGTCTTGGGAGAGTGTAAGTGTCCAGGAAATTATCTTAATGGGGTGGAAGGAAATTTTGGAGATGATGGATATGCTTATTATAGCCTTCACAGTAGTGATAGCTTTACAGGTGTATACTTATCTCCACACTCATCAATATGTGTCCCATTAAAGTTCTACAACTTTTTATATGTTAATCATACCTCAATAAAATAATTTTTAAAATATTCTCTTGAGCCAGGTTTGAGGCCCTGTCAGGAAAAACAAACAAACAAACAAACAAACAAACAAAAACCTGGCAGTTCTCTTTGACCAGCTCATTTAATCTGCACCTTAAACTACTCCTTTATTAGTTCTCATACTCCAGGCCACCATGTACTCACCTTAATCAACCCAGGGCCAGGTAATAGGCAACCAAAGATAAATAGTATGCCCAGAAGTGTACACAATTATTCAAATTAGTGAATCCACAAGGAGCCAGGGAAATGTAGCAAACTCTTCCCCAGTTGCCATACATAGATGGTGCTTGCCCAATCCTGTAAACCTCCAACTTCCAGTTCCCTTGTCACTAGGTGCAAAACCCTGTGCAGCCCTGCCTGGAAGACTTTTCTCACTTGGAGCTATAAATAACAAGAGTTCTGTCTTTCATCTACCCCAGAGCCAGTGTGTTTTGTCTTGCCACCAAAAGGTTCTTTAAAGACAATGCAACATTGCCTGGCACTGTGAGCTGTTTGGTGTGGTTGTGACCACTGACTCTTAGCTTCTCAGCAGGACTGATCTTGGGCACGCGGTTGGCTCTAAACTACTTCCAGAGACCATGGGCCTGTTCCCTCTTTGTCACTTACTGTTGTGTCTACTGGTGGTACCACATTTCTCCTCACATAAATTTCTTCAGCATCTGAATATTCAAAAGCAACCATTACTTTTTAAAATCCAGTAGCTATATACTATCCCAGATAGGGGCTTACCATGATGCAGTAGCACTGATAGGTCATGTGAGTGGCACTTTCCTGGTCAGACTTTCCAATGAGTTTCTGGTCACTGCCTGTGTCTGCCAGAGGGCTATTCCAGGGATGTGCCATGTATTTGACATTGGCATTTCTTTACTATTGTTTGGGGCAGAACTCTTGTTTGTCTATGTGTTACTGGTGACTCATATAGAGGAAGATGTTGGTTGGGCTCCTTCATTGCAGAAATGGCACCTGTTGCTCAGGTAAAGGTAGTGGCTCACCTGTTCTCTTCATTGCTGCATAACTTGCTGCTATTTACTGCAAACAAAATACATAATTTTTAGACCCTCGGGGTATAATGAGTTATATTCTTGGATACCAGTAATCCAATGTTTAATCTAATGGAAAAGAGGGATCTGAGGCATAGGAACCAACGTCTCATCCCTTCATGCTCTCAACTCCACTCAAACACCTGCCAAATTATACAATTGCTTAACAATGCAAGTCCTAGGTAGAGGGCTTGAACCTTAGTGAGTGTTCCACATAACTGCATTCAAAAACGTGGTTTGGATATGTCTAACTTCACTGTACCAAGGAGAAGCTGCTATAGTCATCTAACTACAAATCTCAATGCCTGGAAGGTACACTGAGAAGCCTTCCATGAGGTAGATGACAAGACTCCTTCTCCCTTTCCCTTTTCCCATAAACACTTAGAAGGCACATGTCAAGTTATCAGACAGATAGAAACTAACATCCATAGCTTTAGGAAGCTAAAGGCACAACACAGGAAAAAAATAATAATTTCAAAATAATAAATTTGCAATGACAGTGGTGTTCCAAGATGGGACCATGCCTGCAAGAGAGTGCTTCAAATTAAAGAACCAGGACTGGCATTGAGTAAAGACAACTTATTGGTCACCTGATACCAGAAAAGTTGAGTTAGCATAAAAAAGTTTGCAGCAGCTGTATGACCAGGCATAAGTCTTCACCTATCTGAAGTCTCATTTCTTCCTCTATAAAATGAATAATTCAACTCTTGGCTACTTCACAGAAATGATCATTATAAGCCATGTGTTCCTTGCCTCCAGGACAGCCATGCTGGCCATTTCTTCAATGACATGAATCACTTTCCTATTGCTGCCACTGTGCACTTGGTCCCAATCACCCACCTGGATCTTTTTTTTTCAGTCTCCTCACATTCAACACTTCCCTGTCCTGTGAATTCCCTCTGAAACACCCACTTGATATTTTAAATCCATGGAGAAAGGAACAATTTAATAACTATTGTGGAAATTGCTTATCTATTATAAACAAAATGAAATCTCTATCTCACATTATAAATTTTTAAATTGCACATGGATTAAAGAGCTAAGTGTTATATACACAAATACACACACTATTAAAGTACCACAAGAAAATTAGAAAGAATAGCGTAGATCTTGAAGAGGTCCACTTAAGTAAGACTGCAACCCGCAAGCCATAAAGAAAAAGAATGGCAGGCCAATTACATTTAAAATAAAGTCTTGTTTAGTAAACACTTTCTAAAACAAAATTAATAAAATGCTGGGAGAACATTGCCATGTATTTAACAGGAAAAGAGCTAATATACTCAGTGTCCAATGAGTATTCATCCTACAAGTTAATAAGATCAATAATTTCCTGAAAACAATAAGCAGAAGATCTAGTCCAATGTTTAATCTAATGGAAAAGAGGGATCTGAGGCATGGGAGCCAACATCTCGTCCCTTCATGCTGTCAACCCCACCCAAAAGAAAACATCTGCCAAATGATACAATTGCTTAACAATGCAAGTCCTAGCTAGAGTGCTGGGGCCTTAGTAAGTGATCCACATAACTGCATGCAAAAAAATCTATTTGGATAAGTCTAACTGCTCTGTACCAAAGAGAGGCTGCTATAGTCATGTAAGTACAAATCTCAATGCCTCTATCTAAAGAAACATACACAACTAATAAACATAGGAAAAATTATTAACATCATTCTTGATAAAGGGAAATACAATTTTAAACAACAAGAGGCAAAATTTTCCACTAGCAAAAACTGAGACTGTCTAGTGTACAGACAAAGGGTGTCATTAAGTGGTTGATGTACGCCAAGTCCAGGATCATGCCAACATCACACAAATGAAAATATGAGGGCAATATGGCTGAATAGAAGTCTTCACTGATCATCCTCCCTGCAGAATCACCTAACTTAACAACTATCTCGATAAAAAAAAACACCTTCATAAGAACCAAAAATCAGGTGAGCAATCACAGTATCCGATTTTAACCTCATATCACTGAAATAGGCACTGAAGAAAGTAGGAAAAGCATTACTGAATGGCGAACGCCAGCCCTCTCACATCCCCCAGCAGTGGCCTCATGGTGTAGATAATCTGTTCACTTGGGGGAGGAAGAGCACAAAGGTTGTGATACTTTTCATTGGAACTCAGTGCTACCCTGTCACAAGACAAAGCAACACTGAGCAGAGCTCAGTTGGTATTCACAGCGGGAGCATTTAGATGAGTCAAAGTTGGAAGGGAATCACCTAGCCCACAGGTCGGAATCTGAGTATCAGTAAGCCTCACCACTGTAGGGTAAGTGCCTCTGGGGTCCTAAATAAATTTGAAAGGCAATCTAAGCCACAAGAACTGCAACTCCTAGGCAAAGCCTTTTCCTGTGCTGGTCTCAAAGCCAATGGACTTGGGTGGGGAGGCACATGACCTAGTGAAAAAACAGTGGGGTGACTACAGCAGTGCTTGTGCCATCCCTCTCTCAACCCCAGGGAGTGCACCTTTCAGCTCAGAATGAGACCAATTCCCTCTACTTGAAGAGAGGAGAGAGAGAGCAAAGAGAATTTTGTTTTTCATCTGGGGTACCAGTTAACCACAGTAGGATAGGGCATTGGGCAGAGTTGTGATTCTCCATTTCAGACCCTAGATCTCAAATGACATACCTAGACACACCCTGGGCCAGAAGGGAATCCACTTCTTTGAAAGGAAGGACTCAGTCCTGAAAGGATTCATTAAATGCTGACTAAAGAGCCTTTTGGCCTTGAATAATCAGCGGCCACAGCTGGTAGTACACACCATGGGCCGTGGGTGAGACTTTGAGACATGCTGGTTTCTGGTGTGACCCTGCAAATTCAAAGTTGTGGTGGCTATGAGGAGATACTCCTTCTGCTTGAAAACATCAGAGGAAAAAGGACTTTGTCTTGCAGCTTTGGTGTTAGCTCGGCCACAGTGGGGTAGAGTATTAAGTGGGCTTTTAGGGTTCCAAATTCCAGGCCTTGGCTTTTGGACAGCATTTCTGGACCTACTCTGGGCCACAGGGGAGCCCACTTCCCTGAAGAGTGAATCCCAGGTCCCGTAGGCTTGACCGTAAGCTGACTGAAGAACCCTTGGGCCTTAAGTGAACACTGGCAGTAGACTGGAAGTAGTCCCCATGAAACTGTGGTTGTGAAAAGCAGAGAGATTCCTCTGCCTGGGGAAAAGAGAGGGAAGGCTGGGAAAGACTTTTTATTATGGGGTGATGTCAGCTTAGTCACAAAAAAATAGAGCACCAGTAGATTTCTAGGGTTTTTGACTCTAGGCCCTGACTCCTAGGAGTCATCTTGGATGTCTCTGGGGCCTGGGGAAACTCATTGCCCTAAAGAGAATGACACAATACTGTATGGATTTGCTACCTGCTGATTGTAGACCCCTAGGGCTGAGTAAGCAGTAGTTACCCTAAGCCTTGGGTGAGACCTAGTGCTATGCTGGCTTCAGGTCTGACCCAGTGCAGTCCCAGTGGGGTTGGCCACAGGGATCCTTATGTCAACCCTCCCCTAGCTCCAGGCAACATAGCAAAGAGAGAAAGAGACTCCAATTGTTTGGGAGAAAAAAAAGGAAAAAACACAAGAACCTTTATCTAGTAATTCAGGGAATCTTGCAGATCTTATCTAAGACCACCAGAGCAGTGCCTCTAGGAGCCTGCCAGAACCACAGCATTACTGGGCTTGCAATGCCCTCTAATGCAGATGTGGCTGCAGTGACCAAAAATGTATGTCACAATACCCAAGTCACTCAGAATACTGGGAAAACCTTCCCAAGAAGGACAAGTACAAATGAACCCAAACTATGAAGACTACAATAAATACCTAGCTCTTCAATGTCTAGACACTGACAAACGTTCGTAAGCCTCAAGACCATACAAGAAAACATGACATCATCAAACTATATAAGAACCAGGGATCAATCCCTGACAGACAAGAGATATGTGATTGCAGACGGAAAATTAAAAATAGCTGTTTTCAGGAAACTCAAAAAAATTCAAGATAATACAGACAAAGAATTCAGAATGCTACTAGATAAATTTAACAAATAAATTGAAATAATTGGAAAAAGATACATTCCATCAATACCGAATTTATTGAGAGTTGTTGCATGAAGCACTGTTGAATTTTGTCAAAGGCCTTTTCTGCATCTATTGAGATAATCATGTGGTTTTTGTCTTTGGTTCTGTTTATATGCTGGATTATGTTTATTGATTTGTGTATGTTGAACCAGCCTTGCATCCCAGGGATGAAGTCCACTTGATCATGGTGAATAAACTTTCTGATGTGCTGCTGGATTTGGTTTGCCAGTATTTTACTGAGGATTTTTGCATCGATGTTCATCAGGGATATTGGTCTAAAATTCTCTTTTTTTGTTGTGTCTCTGTCAGGCTTTGGTATCAGGATAATGTTGGCCTCGTAAAATAAGTTAGGGAGGATTCTCTCTTTTTCTATTGATTGAAATAGTTTCAGAAGGAATGGTACCAGATCCTCCTTCTACCTCTGGTAGAATTCAGCTGTGAAGCCATCTCATTCTGGACTTTTTTGGTTGGTAGGCTATTAATTATTGCCTCAATTTCAGAGCCAGCTATTGGTCTATTCAGGGATTCAACTTCTTCCTGGTTTAGTCTTGGGAGAGTGTAAGTATCCAGGAAATTATCCATTTCTTCTAGATTTTCTAGTTTATTTGCGCAGAGATGTTTATAGTATTCTCTGATGGTAGTTTGTATTTCTGTGGGGTCGATGGTGATATCCCCTTTATAATTTTTTATTGCATCTGTTTGATTCTTCTCTCTTTTCTTCTTTATTAGTCTTGCTAGTGGTCTATCAATTTTGTTGATCTTTTCAAAAAAACAGGTCCTGGATTCATTGATTTTTTGGAGGGCTTTTTGTGTCTCTATCTCCTTCAGTTCCGCTCTTATCTTAGTTATTTCTTGCCCTCTGCTAGCTTTTGAATGTGTTTGCTCTTGCTTCTCTAGTTCTTTTAATTGTGGTGTTAGAGTGTCAATTTTAGATCTTTCCAGTTTTATCTTGTGGGCATTTAGTGCTATAAATTTCCCTCTACACACTGCTTTAAATGTGTCCCAGAGATTCTGATATGTTGTATCTTTGTTGTCATTCGTTTCAAAGAACATCTTTATTTCTGCCTTCATTTTGTTATGGACCCAGTAGTCATTCAGGAGCAGGTTATTCAGTTTCCATGTAGTTGAGTGGTTTTAAGTGAATTTCTTAGTCCTGAGTTCTAGTTTGATTTCACTGTGATCTGAGAGACAGTTTGTTATAATTTCTGTTCTTGTACATTTGCTGAGGAGTGCTTTACTTCCAATTATGTGGTCAATTTTGGAATCAGTGTGATGTGATGCTGAGAAGAATGTATATTCTGTTGATTTGGGATGGAGAGTTCTGTAGATGTCTGTTAGGTCCACCTGGTGCAGAGTTGAGCTCAATTCCTGGATATCCTTGTTAACTTTCTGTCTCATTGATCTGTCTAATGTTGACAGTGACAAACCCACAGCCAATATCATACTGAATGGGCAAAAACTGGAAGCATTCCCTTTGAAAACGGTCAGAAGATAGGGATGCCCTCTCTCATCACTCCTATTCAACATAGTGTTGGAAGCTCTGGCTAGGGCAATCAGGCAAGAGAAAGAAATAAAGGGTATTCAGTTAGGAAAAGACGTCAAATTGTCCCTGTTTGCAGATGACATGATTGTATATTTAGGAAACCCCATTGTCTCAGCCCAAAATCTCCTTAAGCTGATAAGCAACTTCAGCAAAGTCTCAGGATACAAAATTAATGTGCAAAAATCACAAGCATTCTTATACACCAGTAACAGACAAACAGAGAGCCAAATCATGAATGAACTTCCATTCACAATTGTTTCAAACAGAATAAAATACCTAGGAAACCAACTTACAAGGGATGTAAAGGACCTCTTCAAGGAGAACTACAAACCACTGCTTAGTGAAATAAAAGAGGACACAAACAAATGGAAGAACATACCAGGCTCATGAATAGGAAAAATCAATATTGTGAAAATGGCCATACTGCCCAAGGTGATTTACAGATTCAATACCATCCCCATTAAGCTACCAATGACTTTCTTCACAGAATTGGAAAAACTGCTTTAAAGTTCATATGGAACCAAAAAAGAACCCGCATTGCCAAGACAATCCTAAGTCAAAGAACAAAGCTGGAGGCATCACCCTACCTGACTTCAAACTATACTACAAGGCTACAGTAACCAAAACAGCATGGTACTGGTACCAAAACAGAGATATAGACCAATGGAACAGAACAGAGCCCTCAGAAATAATACCACACATCTACAGCCATCTGATCTTTGATAAACCTGAGAAAAACATGAAATGGGGAAAGGATTCCCTATTTAATAAATGGTGCTGGGAAAATTGATTAGCCATAAGTAGAAAGCTGAAACTGGATCCTTTCCTTACTCCTTAAACGAAAATTAATTCAAGATGGATTAGAGACTTAAATGTTAGACCCAAAACCATAAAAACCCTAGAAGAAAACCTAGGTAATACCATTCAGGACATAGGCATGGGCAAGGACTTCATGACTAAAACGCCAAAAGCAACAGCAACAAAAGCCAAAATTGACAAATGGGATGTAATTAAACTAAAGAGCTTCTGCACAGCAAAAGAAACTACCATCAGAGTGAACAGGCAACCTACAGAATGGGAGAAAATTTTTGCAATCTATTCATCTGACAAAGGGCTAATATCCAGAACCTAGAAAGAACTCAATCAAATTTACAAGAAAAAAACAAACAACCCCATCAAAAAGTGGGCAAAGGATATGAACAGACATTTCTCAAAAGAAGACATGCATACAGCCAACAGACACATGAAAAAATGCTCATCATCACTGGCCATCAGAGAAATGCAAATCAAAACCAAAATGAGATGCCATCTCACACCAGTTAGAATGGCAATCATTAAAAAGTCAGGAAACGCAGGTGCTGGAGAGGCTGTGGAGAAATAGGACACTTTTACACTGTTGGTGGATTGTCAATTAGTTCAACCATTGTGGAAAATAGTATGGTGATTCCTCAAGGATCTAGAAGTAGAAATACCATATGATCCAGCCATCCAATTACTAGGTATGTACCCAAAGGATTAGAAATCATGCTGCTATAAAGACACATGCACACGTATGTTCATTGCGGAACTATTCCCAATAGCAAAGACTTGGAATCAACCCAAATGTCCATCAGTGAAAGACTGGATTAAGAAAATGCTGCACATATACACCAAGGAATACTGCACAGCCATAAACAAGGATGAGTTTGTGTCCTTTGTAGGGACATGGATGCAGCTGGAAACCATCACTCTCAGCAAACTATGGCAAGAACAGAAAACCAAACACCGCATGTTCTCACTCATAGGTGGGACTTGAACAATGAGATCACTTGGATTCGAGAAGGGAAACATCACACACCAGAGCCTATTATGGGGAGAGGGGAGGCGGGAGGGCATTGGGAGTTATACCTGATGTCAATGACGAGTTGATGGGTGCTGACGAGTTGATGTGTGCAGCACGCCAACATGGCACAAGTATACATATGTAACAAACCTGCACGTTATGCATATGTACCCTAGAACTTAAAGTATAATAAAGAAAAGAAAGAAATAAATAATTAGAAAGAATCAAGCAGAAATTCTGTGGTTGAAAAATGCAACTGATCTACTGAAGAATGCATCAGAGTCTCTTAATAGCAGGAGTGATCAAGCAGAAGAAAGAATTAGTAAACTTGAAGATAAGCTATTTGGAAATACACAGGAGACACAAGAAGAAAGAACGAAGCATACTTAAAAGGTGTGGAAAGTAGCCTCAAAAGTACAAATGTAAGTGTTATTGGTTTTAAAGAGGAGGTAGAGAGACAGATGGGAATAGAAAGTTTATTCAAAAGGTAATAACGGAAAGCATCCCAAACCTAGAGACAGATATCAATAGTTATGTGCAAGAAGGTTTCAGAACACAAAGTAGATTTTAATCTGAAGAACACTACTTCAATACATTTATTAATCAAACTCCCAAAAGTCGAGGATAAGGAGAGGAGTCTAAAAGCAGCAAGAAGAAAACAAACAAACAAACAAACAAAACAAATAACATGCAGTGGAATTTTACTATGTTTTGTAGGAGACTGATTAGTGGAAACCTTACCGTTCAGGAGAAGTGACACGTCATAAAGTGCAGAAGAAGAAACTTTTACCCTAGAATAGTATATTCTTAAACATGAAGGAGAAATAAAGTCTTTCCCAGAGACACAAAACTGAGGAATTTCAACGCCAGACCAGTCTTACAAGAAATGCTAAAAGGAATTCTTCAGCCTGAAAGAAAAAGACGTTAATGAGCAATAAGAAATCAAAGTACAAAATTCACTGGTAAGGTAATAATAAGTACATTTTAAAAACGCAGAATATTATACTGTAATCATGAGGTGTAAAATAGTATATCTTATGTAGAAAGGCAAAAGAATGAAACAATCAAAATAGTAACTGCAACAGCTTTTCAAGACATAACACAATAATATATAAATATAAAAAAGAAAAGTTAAAAGACAAAAAGAGGAAGATGAAGTTTAGAGTTTTTATTAGTTTTCTTTGTGGGTGTTTGTTTGATTGTACAATCAGTGTTACATTGTCACTAGTTGAATATAATGGGTTATGAGATATTATTTGCAAGCCTCATTATAACTGCAAATCTACAAACATACATCAGATACACAAAAAAAATAAAAGCAAGAAATAAAAGCATACCACCAGAAAAAAAATCACATTCAATAAAAAGAAGAAGGGAAGGAATAAAATAATAAAAAGAAGACTACAAACAACCAGATAACATAAAACAAAATGTAAATCCTTACTTATCAATGATATTGAATGTAAATAGATTACACTCTCCAATCCAAAGACATAGAGTGGCAGAATGAATTAAAAATATATATATATCCTGGCTGGGCACAATGGCTTATGCCCATAATCCCAGCATTTTGGGAGGCCAAGGTTCGTGGATCACAAGGTCAGTACATTGAGACGATCCTGGTCAACTTGATGAAACCTTGTCTCTACTAAAAATACAAAAAATTAGCAGGCCATGGTGGTGCGTGCCTGTAGTCTCAGCTACTAAGGAGGCTGAGGCAGGAACATCACTTGAACTTGGGAAGCAGACGTTGCAGTGAGCTGAGATTGCATCACTGCACTCCGGCCTGGCAACGGAGGGAGACTCCATCCAAAAAAAAAAAAGAAAAAGAAAAGAATCCAATAATCTGTCATCTACAGAAAACACACTTCACCTATAAAGACACACATAAACTGAAAATAAATGGATGGAAAAAAGATATTCCATGTCAATGGAAACCAAAAAAGTGCAGGAGTAGCTATACTTACATCAGACAAAGTATATTTCAAAACAAAAGAAGCCAAAGAATGTCATTATATATTAATAAAGGGATCAACTCAGCAAGAGGATGTAACAATTGTAAATATGGGCACCCTACACAGAAGCAGCCAGATATATAAAGTAAATGTTATTAGAGCTAAAGAGAGAGATAGACCCAAATACAATAATATCTGGAGACTTCAACATCCCACTTTCAGCACTGGACTGTTCATCCAGACAGAAAATCATCAAGAAAACATTGAACTTAATGTGCGCTATAGACCAAATGGTCCTAAGAGATATTTGCAGAACATTTCATTTAATGGTTGCACAATACGAATTCTTCTATTCAGAACAGAAATAATTATCAAAGATAATCCATATATTAGGCCATAAAATAAGACTTAAAACATTCTAAAAAATTGAAATAGTATCAAGTATCTTCCCTGACCGCAATGAAATAAAATTAGAAATCAACAGCAAGAAGAATTTGGGAAACTATATAAACTCATCAAAATTAAACAATGTAGGCCTAGCATGGTGGCTTATCCTGTAATCTCAGCACTTTGGGAGGCTGAAGCGGGTAGATCACTTGAGGTCAGGAGTTTAAGACCAGCCTGGCCAACATGTTGAAACCCCATCTCTATCAAAAATACACAATTTAGCCAGGCATGGTGGCATACACCTGTAATCCCAGCTGCTTGAGAGCCTGAGGCAGGATAATCGCTTGAATCCGGGAGACAGAGGTTGCAGTGAGCCCAGATCATGCCACTGCACTCTAGCTTGGGTGACAGAGCAAGACTCTGTCTCAGGAAAAAAAAAAAAAAAAAAAATGAAACAATATGCTCTTGAGTGACCAGTAGGTCAATGAAGAGATTAAGAAATAAATTTTAAAATGTCTTGAAAAAATGATAATGAAAGCATAACATACCAAAACCTATGGGATATAGCCAAAGCAGTACTAAAAGGGGAGTTTATAGCTGTAAGTACCTACATCAAAAAAGTAGGAAAACATAAAATAAATAACCTAACAGTACATCTCAAGTAACTAGAAAAGCAAGAGCAAACCAAACCCAAAGACAGTAGAAAAAAAAGAAATAATAATAATAATCAGAACATAAATAAATAAAATTGAACAAAGGAAATAATACAAAAGATTAATTAAATGAAAGTTGGTTTTTCAGAAGATAAATAAAAATCCACAACCCTGTAGTCAGACTCAGAATAAAAGAGAGATTGCCCAAGTAAATAAAATCTGTTATGTAAAATGAGACACTACAACTAATACTGCAGAAATTCAAAACATAATTAGAGGTTACTGTGAGCAAGTATATGACAATAAATTAGAAAACCTAGAAGAAACAGGTAAATTTGTAGACACATACAACCTAACATGATAGAGCCATAAGTAAATTTAAAACCTGAATAGTCCACAACAAATAATGAGATCAAAGATGTAATATAAAAGTCTCCAAGGAAAAGAAAGCCCAAGACCTGATGGCTTTATGACTGAAGTTTACAAAACATTTAAAGAAGTAGTACCAATTCTACTCCAACTATTCTGAAAAATAGAGAAAGAGTGTTTCCAAACTCATTTTATGAGGACAGTTTCACCCTGATACCAAAACCAAAGACACATCAAAAAGAAAATTACAGGCTGATATCCCTGGTAAGTATTGATGCAAAAATTCTTAACAAAATACTAGCCACATTAATTCAACAATACATTAAAAAAGTCACTAGTTATGACCAATTGGAATTTATCCCTGGGATGCAAGAATAGTTCATCATATGCAAATCAATGTGATTTGTTCTATCAATGGAATGAAGAACAAAAATCATATAATCATTTCAGTTGATGCTAGAAAAAGTATCTGATAAAACTTAACAACCCTTCATAACAAGAACCTGCAAAATACTGAGTATAGAAAGAACATACTTCAACATAATAAAAGTCATATATAATAGGCCCACAGCTGGTAGCATACTAAGTGAAGAAAGACTGAAAGCCTTTTTCTAAGATCAGGAACATAATAAGGATGCCCAATACATCACTGTTATTCAACATATTACTGGAATTTCTAGCTAGAGCAATCAGAGAAGAGAAAGAAATGAAGGGCATCCAAACTGGAAAGAAATAAGCCCATTTTTTTTTTTTTTTGTTTGCAGATGATATGATCTTACATTTGGAAAAATCTGAGTGCTCCACAAAAAAACTCTTAGAAATAATACCAAATTCAGCAAATGTGCAGGATATAATATAAACAGACACAAATTAGCAGCATTCCTATATGCCAACAGCAAACAATCTAAAAATAAAATTAAGGTACTTTGAAGATGTAAAATTACCAGCCTCAAAATAGAGAGATTATTCTAGACTATCCAGGTGGGTACAACGCAATCACTTGATGTCTTAAAACCAGAACTTTCTTTGATTGAAGTCACAGAAATGAGGCAGAAGGGGAATTTGGAGTGACTCAAAGGGTATGCAGCACTTGAGAACCCCTATTGTCGGTTTTTGTTTGTTTGTTTGTTTGTTTGTTTTCTTTTTTTTGAAATTGGCTGCATGGAAAGCAGGAGAAGGACAGAGGCAGTATTGATGAGCAAAGACTGACTGGGTTCAGACTTACAGCCGATAGGGAAACTGAGGCCTTGGTCCTACATTTGGAAGGAAATGAATTCAGCCACAGACTTAACAAGCTGAAACAGATTATTCTCCGTAGCCTCTAAAAAGAATGAATGTTCTGACAATACCTTTATTACACCCTTATGAGACTCTAAGCAGAGGACCAGAGAACCCAGATAAAACATACCTTACCGGGTCTTCTGACCCTTCAAACTGTGAGATCATAAATTTATGTTGTTTAACAATACCAGATTCATGGTAATTTTTTAAATGAAATCAATGGAGAGAGACAGAGAGAGAGAGAGAGAGAGAGAGAGAGAGAGATGATAGAAGAGGAAGAGAAAAAAGACAATGTGTATTTCAATTTAAAATTTTGACAAGGTGATATTCAGAACTAGCCATTATATTTAAAAAATATTTTTGGCAAGTATCTTGTTTAATAAACTCTCTTCTTTAGTTAAAATTCTCAGCTGACTATAGTATGATTCACTATGGCTAGGGAAAACATGAAAGTAATGTTTTAAAAAGACAGTAGGAAGTGTGCAGATTCTCCAGTACAATTCGAAATCCAGCCTCCTAAAATATACATCAAGACCAATGCAATGGGGGCACGTAAACAATGATACTGATTTTGTTGCCCATCTTCATCGACACTATAGCTTCTTCAGAGCATAGCAATTACTTTCAGGATTACTGTCCAGCATTTTCCTTATAGTGGATCCACACAACCAAAAACCCGAAAATATTGCTTTCATATTTGAAAGGAATACTTGATTGTCAATGCCTGAGACCACAAGCAATATGGGATGATATGATACTCATTTCTGGGGTACATCTTAGGTAAGCAAACTCTTCGTATGAGAACTGTCATTTCACTTCTCAGGATGACCTGCCCAGCAGAGAGGAGGTATCCTTTCTTCTAGGAGCTGAACAATCATTGGGACACCTTGGCTGTGGAAAGGAGCTACCCGCTGTGGGTTTTCTGAGAGCTGTTCTATCACTCAGTAAAGCTCCTCTTTGTCTTGCTCACCCTCCACTTGCTTGCATTCCTCAGTCTTCCTGGTCGCAGGACAAGAACGTGAGACCCACTTAATGGTGAGGCTAAAAGAGCTATCACAAAAACAGAGCTGAAACATACCCCTTGCTTGCCATGTTGTAAGCGATGAGAAGAAAAGAAGAGCTGTGGCCCTTCAGGGAGCCCAGTCCTGCGAGCTCCGTCTGTCAGGGTTGTGACTCACTCTTTGGGACCCTTTGGTTCCTGGCATCTCCAAGATTGTGGGCACCACCATGTTCCCGGGTGTCAGCCATTCAAACTGCTTGCAGTGTACCTGGTCCAGCAGCAGCCTCACAAAGAGCTGGTGTCCGTGCCAGCGCCTGGAGTTGCCTGACCCACCGCTGCAGCTGGCATGTCTGACTGTGCACAGTGGCCGAACCCCACACTCGCTCACACACCCCTCACCATTCCACACCAGACTCACCCTTGGAAGTCATGGGACACAGGCTGGTAGCACGAGCCACACGCAGCCTGCCAGGCGGACTGGGCAAAACAAGCCCAGTGGGAATGAGCAAAACTCAGGCAAGGGTGCCACCAGCCACAGAGGTTTCTGGCCAGAAAAATGACACCCCGAAGATCCCCTAACACTATTGTAATTTCGAATGATTATCCCATGAAAATATTTTTATTTAAAAAATGCATTCAAAGAAATACTATGCTTAGATCAACATTTCTTTTGATTATACATTTTATAGCTGCGGAAATTTGTTATAACACTCAGTCTCAGACCTTGTCTTATTCGTTTGAGTTAATAGTTGAGATGAGCAAAATTCTAAGATGATCCCACTTCCATGACCCCACCTTCATGTAACCTTCTCCCTTCAAGGGTAGAAAGAACTTGTGAATATGATGACGTACCATCTTGTGATTAGGTTACTCACCAGTTTACTTTTTGTTACTCAATTAGGAGAGTCTCCTGGGTGTGCCTGACCTAATAAGACAATATCTTATGAGAATGTGAAGTATCTCAGAGATTCTCCTGGTAAATTAGAGAGAAACAAATGGCCATGATATAAAGTCCACACAGAACCCACGCCTAAGACCACAGTCCTAGGGTCACAAGGAAATAACTGACAAGAGCCTAAAAGAGCTTGGAAGAGGACTTGAGCCTCAGATGAGACTGCAGCCCCAGCTAATGCCTTGATTTTAGCCTGGTATAAACCTGAATAGAGGATCCAACTAACTAATTTGTGGATTCCTGATCCATGGAAACTATGTGATGATAAATATAGAATGTTTTGCGTGAGTAAATATGTGGTAGTTAGTTAAAAAGTGATATAAAACTAATACAATAATGTCTCAAAAAGTAACAACTGCTTTTTTCAGAAATTTTGTAATTGCAACATTTTATCTTTAGCGTATGGAAGTCAAAGTATAAATGTCTGTAGTGCTAAACAAAGTAGCATTAAAAAAGACAGCAGACTATAGAAGATACAGGGAATTGTAGGATGTGTAGCAAATTAATGAGTTAGTTTTACTCAAATCCAGCAGTTTGTGAAGATTTGAATATGGCTACATACTACATTTTTAAAAATAAGTAAAAATCTAGTAGTTTTTTTTAACATTAAATCAGTTTGCAACCATCTACACCCTACCCCAATTAAAAAAAATCTATGTGGGCCAAACAATAAGTGAGTATGGGACCATTTTATGTTCTGTGCTATAAAATTTAAGAATAAATATATTTGCTTATGTTTTCCCTTTCGAGAATTTTTTTTTCAATTTCATATGTAAACCTTTCCATTTTCTTCCTCATGTATTTATTTTCTCTCTAAATTATTATTCATTCATTCATAAAGAACATGCTCATTGAGCATATTCTATGGAACTGACACTATTGAAGACATATTGAGCAAAATAGAAAGGCATCCCAGCCCACCTGAGATTAATTCCCAGAAGCAGGATACATAAAACACAATTAAAATATATAAATTATATATCAACCACTGTATATCATCACAGATAAAATGTGAAGAAAAAAACTGCAAAGAAATTATGGAGAGAACACAAGTTTGGAGATAGTAGACGGATGGAGGAAAACTGTTTAATGCCAAGATTCTTTTGGCATTAACATTCTAAATTCTGGCATCTTTTAAAAGTCTAATACAATGTCCTATGTACTAGAGCAACAAGGGTTGGGAGGATATTCTGCTTACTCTCAAAGAGCTTACAAGTTGGTGAAACTGACATACAAGGTAAACAGATTATATTCTGGTAAGTACTGTTATGATTTATAGCATACAAGAAAGTAAAGAGTTTTAGGCAAAGCATATAGGAATGCCAGAAATAGATGGTGAAATTTCCTAGAATGTGTGTAAACTATATTGAAATTAACAACTTTCAAATGTTTAGCTGGGCATTTTAAATAGTTAATTTCTGAGCACCATTCCATACTTCCAAGATTCTACTATTTAGAGATCCCATGTGGTCCTGTAGGAAAATCTTACAAAATTCTGAATGAGAGCTCAGACCTAAAAATGTTATAAGATCCCTCTGATGTCCATAAATACTTGGAAAATCATTTTTTCCCATAGAGTTTTATATAAAGTCATGCCTATAAAGACTTTTTGTATTTTTAAAACATGGAGAGAGGCCGGGCATGGTGACTCACGCCTGTAATCCCAGCATTTTGGGAGGCTGAGGCAGGGGGATTGCTTGAGGTCAGGAGTTCGAGATCAGTCTGACCAACACGGTGAAACCCTAGCTCTATTAAAAATACAAAAATTCACCAGGCATGGTGGCAGACACCTGTAGTCCCATCTACTTGGGAGGCTGAGGCAGGAGAATTGCTTAAGCTTGGGAGGCGGGGGTTGCAGTGATACGAGATCACACCATTGAACTCCAGCCTGGGCAACAGAGTGAGACTCTGTCTTAATAAATGAATGAATGAATGAATAAATAAATAAATAAATAAATAAATAAATAAATAATAAAAAAGAAACCATGGAGACAATTCAGTCCTGAAACTTGCAACATTTCCAAAAGGACAAAAAGCCTAATAATCTCTATTTTTAGAGTAACTAGGAGACAAGTATAACCTAAGATATCTCAAATAAATTATACCAAAGTGTTGGAGTCCCACACAAAGTTAGAAATCCATAAACTGTGGTAGGGAAGAATGGTGGATGAAATACCAAGAGTCTAGTCTTGGTGGAATCCATAGTCACTCCTGAAGGAGAAGATCCTAACCAAAAAGGAAATGTTATATCCAGGATGAAGACTAAACAAGCTCAAGTGCAAGCGAAAGTCAATAGAGAAGGCACGAAATTTGCCCAGTGACCCAAACATCTCAAGTTTCAGGAGGTTCTCGCAAAATAAAATTCCCCCCCCAATTTTGGGCCCTATGGTACACTGGTCCATGAAGCATTCTTAGAAGAAATCAGGGAAGCCCAATGACTGCGTAAGCTCTCCTGCTCCAAGTTAGTTTCCAAGTGTCAGAGGAGCTGTGGTTATACAAAAAATCCATGCTATAAATAAGCATTCTCTATTGTAGCAGTGGCAGAAGAGGGCATTGAGTGGCAAAGTTGGAAACTATCTTTCCTATCTCCGTTTCTTCCAGAGGAACCGATTGTAATAATTCAGAAAAATTCAACTCATTCACATAGGAGCAGCAAAAACAGAGTATACCTTCAATAAAGATGGAAGTATATGAATAATTGTCTGGTGAGGAAAAGATATAAAGAGTAAATTCATTTTTGCTCTGATATACTGCTTTCAAACTTTGAAGAATTTTCTTTCAAAGATGCTTCTTGCAAGAAACCAGAAGGGATATTTTCAAGCATAGTGTTTACCAGTAAATTAATTTGCAAGTTACGTGACCGGTAATCACAAAATTTTGTTCTTTAGGAGATTCTATAGAAAATTGTGACCATGCTAAAAGTCTTCATGTGTTTCTTTACCAATTTAATAGCCATGTTTACACTTTCTGAAACACTTTCTCTATCTTCTAAAAATATCTGAAAAGTTCCCTGATTACAAAAGGAAAGAGAAAATTACTGGCCTATTGAAAGACTAAACAGAGGCTGAATTAAGTTGCTTTTCTAGGGGGAATGCAAAGTAATTACATAGTAAGGGGTTAACATCTGGAACAAATTTAGCCGGATATAGTAGTTAAATATTGCCCTCTAAAACCTACAATATTGAGGGATTAAGACAAATGTAAGCTACTCATTATCTGTAATTGGTCATTTTTTAGAAAATAAATGAATGCTTTTTAAGTTAATACTTGGGTGCAACTGTTAAATTTTGTTTCCCTGTTAAAAAAAAATCAGTGCCAGAGATTCTCAGTAGAATCAGGTTAACTCTTTCTTATCTTTATATAATTTTTCATGACAAAATGTTGAATGCAGTTTCAACTTAATTGTATCTCTACCGGGAGTTGAGAATGCACATTATGAAGTGGTTCACCTTGACTGACTTCTCCAGTTAACCTCATCAAATCTCCAGTTGATCTATGTAATGAGTATCTAGTTCATCAGCCAGTATCTCAGAAGTCGAAACGTTTTACTGTAAAGAGATCAAAACTTTCTTCCAAGTTAACTCAGTTCCTATTAGTAAAATATAGTCAATTCATATATTAGTCTGTTCTCACACTGCTGTGAAGAAATAACCGAGACTAGGTAATTTATTTTAAAAAGAGATTTAATTGACTCACAGTTCTGCATAGCTGGGAAGTCCTCAGGAAACTTACCATCATGGTGGAAGGCATCTCTTCACAGGGCAGTGGGAGAGAAAACGAGTGTCAGCAGGGAAAATGCCAGATGTTTATAAAACCATCCAATCTCACGAGAACTCACTCGCTGTCACAAGAACAGCCTTGGGGAAACCACCCCCATGATTCAATTACCTCCCATCAGGTCCTGCCCATGACACACGGGGATTATGAGAATTAAATGTAAGTTGAGACTTGAGTGGGGACACAGAGACAAACCATATCAATTCATATTCCAACTTGCTATCAGTGGTTTTTCAACCTTTGTAATCTTCTTTCCCAAGAATAGTGCCCTTGTGTTGGTAGGGGGAAAGGGCGTGGTCTGAAGGATTTTCTCTAAGTCTTTGTTGGATTTTGCTGCACATCGGATGGCCACAGCTGTTTACCTGTGACTCTGCACTGATGCGTCTCAGTGTGTGGCTGCTATTACAAAGTCCTGTTGGATGCCATGTTAGCACCCACTACAGAAGTCCAAGTTCTTGTCTTTATTCTTCAAATGTGATGTCTGTACTTTGTGTTACTTCCTTGGATGACCTCATGCTATTGACCACACACCAACAGTCTTAGAACATGGGTCCATCATGTGGCATAACTGTCTCTTGCATATTATGTGGAGGCTGTGGAGGATTAGGGTACTATTTGGTACTTATCAATAGCTTTTGGCTTTTCTATTGTACAAACCCTCTGATGGGCGTTGCGGGGACACAGAGTCCTAGCTTATATGTTCCCATATTTTTCTCTTGCCTGAGTTGCTTTGAGTAGTATAGGCATCTTACTTGTTTTACTTCCAAAGTCTCCTCATCCCACTATAGCATCCTCTTTTGCTTAGCCTAGTGAAAACTTTATCTTCATTCTCTTCTTGCTTTTTCCCACCCTACATCTTCTTTGTGCCACTCAGAAATCAGCTGACCCAGGCATAATGGTGAAGGGGTTGCAAAGAAAAAATAAGTTTCAACTATTCCCAGTTATCTTTATTTATTTATTTTTATTATTATTAATATTTAAATCAAGTCTCACTCACTCTGTCACCCAGGCTGGAGCGCAATGGCATGATATTGGCTCATCAAAACCTCTCTACCTCCCGGGTTCAAGCAATTCTCCATTCTCCTGCCTCAACCTCCTGAGTAGCTGGGATTAGTCTAACGTCAAATTAAAATGTCTTATATGTGTGATTAGACTAATGTTAGACTAACGGGCTATTTTTTCTAATTTTAGTAGAGACAAGATTCCACCATGTTGGCCAGGCTGTTCTCAAATTTCTGCCCTCAAGTGATCTGCCCACCTCATCCTTCCAAAGTGCTGGGATTACAGGTCTGAGCCACTGCACCCAGCCATAATCCTAGTTACTTTTTAACACATTAAAGTTCACTATTTTGTCAAGATTCTCCAAGTAAACTTAAAAATTTCCGTTTGAAAATACCTCATCTCAAGATGATTAGGATCTAGAAAATTATTCTTCTTTTCTTATTACAGGAGGTTATAGTGTCTAATTCCTGTATTTAATGGTGAGGGCTCAAAATGAAGCTAGAAACACACAAAATAGAAGGAAAATATGACTCTCATTATAATATATTGTGTGCTCAGGGAGTAGTAGTTATTAGCAATATACTTCTCTAAAATTCAATTTGTTTCTCGTAGCTTATTCATCTTAATCAACCCAGTTAAAATAATTATGAGATAGTATCTACAAAGCCTCAATAACTCAGGATTTATAAACCTAATTCAAGAATTTGTTTAAAATGTCAACTATGATTAGGGGATAAATAATATACAATTTATTAATGACTAATGACTCAAATTAATAAATGTCAAATTAAAATGTCTTATATGTGTGGTTAGATTAATAACACACAATCTTTAATCACTAAGGAATTGCCAAAACTCTTAGGTAAGGGTTCATGTAAATATTATCTTAATTTAAATGGTATTGTTTCCTTTTGTTGTTCTGAGTTACAGCATTTCAAATATCATATTGATTCATATCAGTTAATTCTTTATATTAGTAATTTTAGTAACAATTATATAGGATACCAATCTGTCCTCATTTAGTCAGAGTTCCTGCTTTAAATACAATGTGTTCAGTTCCTAAATTTCAGCAACAAAGGTATTATTTTCCTTTTCGTCAATATGTAATTCTTTGCATTCAATGCAGAATGAAAGGAGATCTGTTTATTTCAAATAAATCTGAAAACTACGAATTGCAGCTGCTGGTTACTGGAAAGTTTTGTGTCAGCAGTGCCCACACATAACTGTGCAAACAACCCCACAGTGACTAACTCACATTGGCCTGAGTCTGTCTTTTTATGTCTCTCTGAACTTCGCCTGCCCAGAGGAGGGTTTTCCTTTTGTTAGCACTTTGAAGACAAGTGGACCTCATGGAGCATAGCTATGATCCGTTCTTTAAAAGGAGTCCCAATGTAGGCTATCTTTTGGCCCTAAAATGATTGCAGTAAAGCAGTATTTAACACTGTCTGTGGCTTAAACAGCTTGAGTTAGCTTGTTTAGATCATTTACTCACATTCTGATTTTAAGCACCTACCATAATTTGGCAAGCATCTACCATTTGACATACTGTCATTTCTATACTTCTTTGTCTATAGAAATATGTTTAAGTTTATATAACAAAGACACCAAACAAATAATCTAAGCCTTCAACTAATCAAAAGTGTATTTCATGGTAGATTAAAAAATCTTTTAAGTTGATATTTATTTTCAACTTTTTTGATGCCATGTGCAATGGACTGAAGTCAATGAATTCTTGTGAATCTATATTTAAACTGAGAAACAATAGTTATCAATTTTCAGAAAAAATGTATGTAGCTACCATTTTCAGGAAAACTAACGAGTTTACATTTGAAATCAACATTTTTTATCTTTGTAATACTAAAATTTGTTTCAATAATTTAAGTGTTTTTCAGATGAAAGGAAATATTATAAATTTGCCTTATTTATGATAAATTTTAAATTAAATAATTTTTTATTTATCATTTTAATGATAAATTTACCATATTTTCTTTTATCTGAAAAAAAGGGAGTGATATACACATATACAGGCAGGTACATACCGGTTTCTAAATGTAAATTTCGATATGCCACATCTAAAACCATGTACTAAGCAGTTTCTGGAATACCTAGATAAAATAATAATTATTTTCAAAATAGTTTGTGCTAAACTAGTGTTCCATGAATAAAAATAGTCCCAAATCGCCATTTTTATATTGCCAATTAATATTAATTTATTTAAGGAAAATGATCACCTAAAACAACTAAGTATTCTAAAACTAATGACAAAATATTAACATCATATTCTGAAAATTATTAATTCTATGGATATTTGGCTACAAAATCAGCTTTAAAATGTGATGTTTGCCTTCAAGAACTCATTTCCATTAATCAAAATTGTTGTAGCAGTGAAAATTCTTAAAGATTTGGAGAAAAAGTTGTAGAAGTTCACCTGACAGTGTAAACTTTCTTGAAGATCAATTTATGTCCAAAGGCTATTGCCCAGTTCATCAAATATGTATATATCTATTCAACTAACTTGTACAGAATATCTTATTACAGGATAACTTTAAGTCAAACAACCAACCTTCAGTTGTTTGTGAGCAACTACATAAAGTAATTCCAAATGTGTTATCTATATTCTAAATTATTATCCATCTCTATTCCATGGCAGTTTATTGTTTATCTCTTGATGATGAAAATTTTGCAGTTAAATGATTCTTGTGTAAAATGAAAATGCTGAAGTATTTTGGGGAGTGAAAAAATTCCTATAAATGAAAGATAAAAATTTTATTGTTACAGAACATTTTGCCCATATTAACATCTGTTCCTATTTGGGGAGATTTTCCTCTTGGCAAGAAAGAACCATACCCATCCAATGGCTCCCAACCAGTCCCAGAATGTGTGGAGAACTGCTAAAAGAGCTCATCACTCTGCACCTGTTTCAGCTACACAGGCCAAGTTTGAACTGCAGAGTGAAGGCAAAATAATACACACAAGGTGCAGTAATTCAGCAAAAAGGAATTATATTATATGTCCCTAGTTGTCAAAATTCATGAATACCCTACATAATGTGATAGTATAAAGAAAACTCATCAGATTTATAATTGTAGCATTTAAATCTTTGAGACCACATATGGCTGTTAACATTTTCTAAAGTGAAATTTAAGTATAATTAATTATTAACCCAAGTTAAATACTTTATATACATATTTTCTATTTACTTAAATAAGTCATCTTTGACATACTACTTCACCCATCTTCCAGGGAATGCTACTTGCTTTTAGTAACTTGGCAGCTTCTTGCAAGTTATTTCACTGTGAATACCTAATCAACCTTGTTTCTTTTTTCTTTAATACTGAGGCCTGCCGGAGTACAGGAAAGGGTGTAAGTCACAATGTGGGAGTCAAAAGAGACCCAATTTATTGATATGTCCTTCCTACAAATTGCACATAAAAGATTGATGGGGCTCAAATTCTGAGAGAACAAAGTTCTGCTTCTATAAAGTGCAGAGATTTCCACTATTCCATGGATTCTCAAAGGCTACCTCTGAATTATAAAAATGGTCTATGCCTAAACTACCTCCCTTTCCCACAGAGAAACAGCAGTTTTATTCATTTTGTTGACATTATTTATTATTTTGGGAAAATATAAGGATACAATAGAAAACAACATTTATTTTATTTGAGAAGGAATTTGGCTCCTGCAGCCCTAATTAAACTGCTAACATTTGGGAGCTCTAGAATGGTTAGCAAATAACACGATGTGCTCTGATACTCACAAACCAGGACAATAAAATAAAAATAATAAAATCACTCATTAGATTTTCTATAGATTCAAAAGAAGCTTAGACTATGTTTCATTCCATTCAAGCTGAAAATCGATGCAATCAACAAGTAGCCATCAAGACTTCCAGAAATCAGGATATTGCTCCTGCCAAGACTTACTTTTACTAAAATCAACTGAAGACTAATCTCTACCATGTTCCCACTATACAACCTTGAAACTTTGAAATATATCAGGATTGGCTTTTGAGTCCATGTGTGTCTCAGAGTTGCAGTGATTTATTACTTAGGATAACTCATCTCTTGCCATTAGAAGTAATATCACTGTTTGTAATGGGGGTCTAGGTACCACTAAAAATCATATATCATTAGGACATGATGGAACATTTTTCCTTGTGCATAGAGAATATAAATTGTGTGAGGAGAGAAGTTTTATAGATATTGTACATCATTGCATTCCAGTACAAAGCCCTATTTCTGGTGTGTGAACAGTTCCAATCTATACTACTAGTAGTGTTGGTCTTGTTGCTATTATTATTGAATAAATGAACTAGTGAACACTAGACAACACTTACATTTTTAAAATATAATAAGAAATACAAAAAATTGTATAAAATTAGGCTTAAATGTATGAAGGAATATGTTTTGACAAATCAAATATTTCCTATAAGACTATTGGGTAGAACAACTGGTTTAATCAATATCTATAAAAATATTTCTAGAGAACATTCCATGTCCTTAGTCTCCAGCATTCACTCAAATCCTGTTCACATCATAATGTGGAATTAGAGTCAATTTTGTGCAAATCTAAAATTAGTACTAATAATAATTATTTGCAACAGAACTAACAGTTTTCAATAGATCATTATAATAGAGGACTCCAGTATGATTTATACTGCCTTTTTAGTATCTTGGTATGTGCTGGGTAACATAAATATTAATGTCTATCAGTGTAGCATTCTGTTATTTAAAAAACATTTTCATATGACTTACTGTATTTTATTTATCAAAACTAGAGATGAAGTAAGCAGTGTAGAAATTTAAATACAATTTAAATAAAATAGCAATACTTGAAAAAACTAAGCCTCTGAATTATTAATTATCTAAACTACATCAGTATCCTTTAATGCAAGAATTTTTAAAATGATACTGTAATTCCTCTATTTGTTTGAGAATAATTCCTATTACTGCCCAATGATAAGAAATTGTTATAACTGTGGAAGTATATGAATGGTCAACAGTGAAAAACATGGTTTATCTTGTATAAAACCATAAACATGTTCAAAACCCCTATTTCATTTTTATGTGTGCTAATGACAGCACATATTTATTCAGCACCATCTTCATTTACAGGTGGATAGGTGAGAACACTCCCCTTCCATAAGCCTCCTTTATTTTCTGCAGCATTCACCTTATGCTCTGCTGCCTTTGAAAACACATGGCTCTTCTGGGGCACTCTCACAGTTCACTCCCCTTTCACTTATAAGTTGTAATTTTTGAAAGAGTCTATGGTCTGACTGTTCATCCACAACCTGTTACCGCACATCACGATTCTTTACTGTTAAACAGATTCATAAAATCTTGGGATATTGCTAAGGCCAAACATGTCTTTAAAAAATGTTTTATCTACATAATTTGGAAGCATCCTTTTGCCAATTGGATAGATTTATTTACATAAATACAAAATTCAATACATTTCATTTTTGCTGAAGCATTTTGAAATCAGATATCTGCAACAAAAACTGTCCACATTTATTGATTTGTTGTCTTTCGTACAGAGGTAGTTGTATAGAATTAAATTCTTAAGTTAACTTAAGGTTTCAGTTTTCTTGAATCACAAGAATATTTGGTTATTTTATTTTGCAACTGAAGTAAGTGCCCAAAAATGAATCTCTATCGTGTCTATATGTCTGACAAATTTTATGATGGGTTCTTGAGGAGTCAGTTAGTATGAAAACTTGTTGGAAGAAGAAGAAGGAAAATTGCCAGTACATGAGATTAAAATGGAATTGAGTAGGAAGCATGTCCTCTGTCAGAGATTGTATCCATGAAGATAACTGAGTCTGCATCTTACAGTTTTAAGGGATGTTGCATTTACTGAGAAAATTGATGACACAACATTTCAAGCAGCACTCTTTCGCAGGCAAAAGATACTTCTTCCACACTTGTGCCAGAAAGCAGCAAATGGACTACCAGAGAAGCAGAGAAAATCATCAGACTTATTCAGAAACTATAACAATCATTATCAAAAGTGTTATTACACAGTAGCAGAAAATGGGACACAAGTTGTTAAGCAGTATAAGCACAAGGCAACCAAGGTCAGAAAGTTAGGTAGCTGAGTAGGCTTATTAGCATGTGGAAGGAAACTGTTGGAACTTCACAAGTAACTGATGAAGACTTCATCAATGAAACGGACACTATAATAAGCTCCCCTGAACAAATATAAACCCACAAAAATAAAAATTAAACAAGATATAAATATCATGTATTCCATTATTTTGTATCATTGTCAAATGCAGTATTTTCTACCTCATATAGTATTTAACAATGTTGAAACTCATGGGCGTGAAAATTAACCTGATTTCACCATTCAGGTTCACCATCTGTTAGTGTACACTCTTGAATCAAATTATTCTTTTTCTCTAACAGTTTATTTATTTGTGAAGTATTAAAAATCACATTATATCAATAACGATGCATTTATTCATGTTACACATATTTTTAAAAAATGATAATGTAACTTCAAATATCCAAAGTTGGGACTAAATTCTGGCACATTTTGATCCAGAATTTCACAAGGCATTCATAGTTCTGCATGTATTTCAATTCTTTGTTCCTCTGAGTTTTGGCTTCAATCTAAGCCTGGTATTCTTTATGGTAGCAAGAATGTCTTATCTGAATTTTAGCCCTTAAAATACAATATAGTTCTGTCCATAGAACAATTTGTATTTTTCCAGGGAATGATCTAAATTTACCATTAGACTAGTTAGCATCAAACGTCTACCCCCGACTAATGCATTGTTGTCAGGTAGATACACAATTCTGATTAGGGTAATCTAGGTAAGGGGCTTCAGTAAGGAGTGAAGCAGCTTCTCTGGAAAAAGATATTTCATTCCTTAAGTGGGTAGGGAGGTACACCAATAAGACAAAGAAGCCAACTGTTGCTAAGAGGACAGCCACCAGTTATCTACCTTACCATCTCATTAGGTTCTTGTGAAATTTAAATGAGATTATGGACATGGAGTCACATACAGGATGCATGATCCCTATGAAGCATATAGGTAATGATAATGACAATAATTTTTATATGTGAATTTAGGATATAGAAATATTAATACATTTTAAGCAGCTAAACCTACTTCTAGAAAACTTAATGAATTTGAAGGTTGGTATCTAATTCTGGTCCCTTCTTAGTTTCACATTGAAAACTGGTTTTATATGAAAGTGAGTGTTATATACATTTCTATAAAGGAATACATATCAAAATATAATATCATATATCAAATATATACCGGATATGTAAATATTTATCAAATACAAAAATTATATATGAAAAATATGAGTGATATATTATCTCATATATAGAATATATGATTCTTATATATGATGATATATGAATCATATACAATTATATATATCATATGATGTATATGTTTCAGATATCATATGTCAATTATATATATCATTAAAGTGATATATATTATATATTATTAGTGTGTGTGTATATATATATAAACGTCCACATACTAGCAACTAAGACTATCTCCTAAGAAAAACTATCTGAAAAAAGAGACAAATAGATCTATGATTTTCTTCAAAGCATTCCTGAGAAGTAAATAGAAGAGAATAGACAGTCTGGTAATCCTTTTCTAAAGTGAGTGAGACGTGAAAGTGATTGGACAGTCCTGCAGTTATTAAGAACATGTGGCAGTACACTGGTATTGGATGCTACACCAAGAAAGTATACCACATCTTACCTTTACCATACAAAGGAAATTAACAAAATAAAACAATCTCTGTTAACAATGACACAAAACTTAAAAGAAGATACATTATGAAAGCAGTGGTTCTGTGGTAATCATCCCTAGAAAGAATTCCATCCTTACTCACTTCAGCAGGTTCTATGAATTGCAAACATGAAACTAGCCTAAATTTCAAGAGTTTTCATGAATCTTACCTAGTCCTAAATGATATGTACAGAAAACAAGTTACTAACAAAATTCATCACAATGTGAAATACTCACCAAGCAGAGAATTTTCCCTGAAAGAATAAACAGAATAAAAAAGCATGTGAAAAAATATTGTTTTAATATAAAAAATCTTGAGGAAGCAGATTGATATTGAATTAATGCAAAAATAAGAATGTTCAGAAAATGTTTGAAATTTTTATTATAAAAAAATTAAAAGAAATAATAATGAAAGGAGAAATATCTACATCGGAAAATATTGCATACAGTAAGAAAATATGACTAGCACATTAAACATATGTCGGAGATGGTGAATAATCATGTAATTATGCAACACATCAAAGGAATAAAGTTATAAATATTATGAAGATATATTTTCTGAAAGGAGATTTAATAATGAAATGAAGTAAGAAAGTTAAGTTATAATAAAGATACAGCCAATCTAAAATCTGTAGTATAGGAGTTTAGAAAGAAATAAAAAATTACAATAATTAAAATAAATTTTAAAAAAAAGAAAAAACAAGAGAATCCCTGATGTGGATGCAAATTTTCAAAAGCAAATGAATTTGTGTTTCCAAATCAAAAAGTTTCATAAAAAGCAAGACAATATGAATGAGATGTGATCCCACAATTTTGAAAATCTGTTAGTAATATTTAAATTTGGAAGTAAGAACAAAATCTTATTTTCAATTAGAAGAGCAAACAGCTTATAAAAATGAAAGAGTATATTCTGTAAAATGAAGGAATATAAATATATTCCATTCTATATACATATATATATATATATATAGAGAGAGAGAGAGAGAGAGAGAGCTAACACAAAGAATCACATTGCCAAATCAGATTCAAACAAATCCAAGATCTTGCCCATAATCAAGCTATTGTAGTAACTTGAAAGAAGCAGGTAAATGAAACTCAAAAACAGCTGAAAGATTTGTGGGTACGTTCTGCTTTCAGGGAGAATATGTGTGCACTGATAGTGGAGACCACACCAAAAAAAGCATACCGTGTCTTACCATACAAAGGAGGTAAACAAAATAAAATAGTACTAGTTACCTCTTAACAGCAATTCTTGCCTGTTCTGTTCTTGCTTGGGAAACTCTCTCTGCCATAGAGAAAACAATGTCTAAAGTCTGTGTGTCCCTTCATACAATGGGAATCAATGGGTTATACAATGTCTCCATTTCATAATAAGATTACTAAATATTTTCTACAATATTTTCTAGAAAATCATATTTTCTGAATTCTTGAGTTTTAGGCTTGCTTACCTTTAGAAATTCAAAACCATAAATAGGAGGTGTGCCCAAGATGGCTGAATAGGAACAGCTCCAGCCTCCAGCTCCCAGTGTGAGTGACACAGAAGACAATGATTTCTGCATTTTCAACTGAGGTACTGGGTTCATCTCACTGGGGCGTGTCAGACAGTTGGCTCTGGTCCGGAGGTGCAGCCCGACCAGCAAGAGCTGAAGCAGGGGGAGGCATCACCTCACCTGGGAAGCACAAGGGGGAAGGTAATTCCTTTTCCTAGCCAAAGGAAATTGAGATACACAACACCTGGAAAATCTGGTAACTCCCACCCTAACACTGCGCTTTACCAAGGGTCTAAGCAAACTGCATATCAGGAGATTATATCCCACACCTGACCCGCAGGGTCCCACTCCCACGGAGCCTCCCTCATTGCTAGCACAGCAGTCTGGGATCTAACTGCAAGGCAGCAGCGAGGCTGGGGGAGGGGCGCCCACCATTCCTGAGGCTTCAGTAGGTAAACAAAGCCGCTGGGAAACTCGAATTGGGTGAAGCCCACCACAGCTCTAGGAGGCTTGCCTGACTGTAGACTCCACCTCTGGGGACAGGGCACAGCTAAACAAAAAACAGCAGAAACCTCGGCAGAGGCAAATGTCCCTGTCTGACAGCTTTGAAGAGCGCAGTGGTTCTCCCAGCATGGAGGATGAGATCTGAGAATGGACAGACTGCCTGTTCAAGTGGGTCCCTGACCCCTGAGTAGCCTAACTGGGAGACATTCCCCACTAGGTGCAGACTGACACTTCACACCTCACATGGCTGGGTACACCCCTGAGATGAAGTTTCCAGAGCAAAAATCAGACAGCAACACTCGCTGTTCAGCAATATTCTATTTTCTGCACCCTCCACTGCTGATACCCAGGCAAACAGGGTCTAAAGTGGACCTCAAGCAAACTCCAACAGACCTGCAGCTGAGGGTCCTGACTGTTAGAAGGAAAACTAACAAACAGAAAGGATACCCACACCAAAACCCCATCAGTACGTCACCATCATCAAAGACCAAAGGCAGATAAAACAACAAAGATGGGGAAAAAGCAGTGCAGAAAAGCTGGAAATTCAAAAAATCAGAGCGCATCTCCCGCTCCAAAGGAATGCAGCTCATCACCAGCAACAAAACAAAGCTGGACGGAGAATGACTTTGACGCATTGAGAGAAGAAGGCTTCAGTCGATCAAACTTCTCAGAGCTAAAGAAGGAACTACGAAACCAGTGCAAAGAAACTAAAAACCTTGAAAAAAGATTTGATGAATGGCTAACTAGAATAACCAATGCAGAGAAGTCCTTAAAAGAACCGATAGAGATGAAAACCACAACATGAGAACTAAGTGACAAATGCACAAGCTTCAGTAAATGACTCGATCAACTGGAAGAAAGAGTATCAGCGATTAAAGATCAAATTAATGAAATGAAGTGAGAAGAGAAGTGTAGAGAAAAAAGAGTAAAAAGAAATGAACAAAGCCTCCAAGAAATATGGGATTATGTGAAAAGACCAAATATACGTCTGATTGGTGAGCCTGAAAGTGACGAGGAAAATGGAACCAAGTTGGAAAACACTCTGCAGGATATCATCCAGGAGAACTTCCCCAACCTAGTAAGGCAGGTCAACATTCAAATTCAGGAAATACAGAGAACACCACAAAGATACTCCTTGAGAAGAGCAACTCCAAGACACATAATTGTCAGATTCACCAAAGTTGAAGTAACAGAAAAACTGTTAAGGGCAGCCAGAGAGAAAGGTCTGGTTACCCACAAAGGGAAGACTATTAGACTAACAGCAGATCTCTCAGCAGACACTCTACAAGCCAGAAGAGAGTGGGGGCCAATATTCAACATTCTTAAAGAATATAATTTTAAACCCAGAATTTCATATCCAGCCAAACTAAGTTTCATAAGTGAAGAAGAAATAAAATCCTTTACAGACAAGCAAATGCTTATGGATTTTGTCACCACCAGGCCTGACCTACAAGACACCCTGAAGGAAGCACTAAACATGGAAAGGAACAATAGGTACCAGCCATTGCAAAAACATGCCAAAATGTAAAGTCCATTGATGCTAGGAAGAAACTCCATCAACTAACGAGCAAAATAACCAGCTAATATCATAATGACAGGATCAAGTTCACACATAACAATATTTACCTTAAATGTAAATGGACTAAATGGTCCAATTAAAAGACACAGACTGACAAATTGGATAAAGAGTCAAGACCTATCAGTTTGCCGTATTCAGGAGACCCATCTCACATGCAGAGACACACATAGGCTGAAAATAAAGGGATGGAGGAAGATCTACCAAATAAAAGGAAAACAACAACAACAAAAAAGCAGGGGTTGCAATCCTAGTCTCTGATAAAACAGACTTTAAACCATCAAAGATCAAAAGAGACAAATAAGGCCATTACATAATGGTAAAGGGATCAATTCATCAGGAAGAATTAACTATCCTAAATATATATGCACCCAATACAGGAGCACCCAGATTCAAAAAGCAAGTCCTTAGAGACTTACAAAGAGACTTAGACTCCCATACCATAATAATGGGAGACTCTAACACCCCACTGTCAACATTAGACAGATCAACAGCACAAAAAGTTAAAAAGGATATCCAGGAATTGAACTCAACTCTGCACCAAGCGAACCTAATAGACATCTACAGAACTCTCCACCCCAAATCAACAGAATATACATTCTTCTCAGCACCACATCACACTTATTCCAAATTGACCACATAGTTAGAAGTAAAGCACTCCTCAGCAAATGTAAAAGAACAGAAATTATAACAAACTGTCTCTCAATCCACAGTGCAATCAAACTAGAACTCAGGACTAAGAAACTCACTCAAAACCACTCAGCTACATGGAAACTGAACAACCTGCTCCTGAATGACTACTGGGTACATAATGAAATGAAGGTAGAAATAAAGATGTTCTTTGAAACCAGTGAGAACAAAGATACAACATACCAGAATCCCTGGGACACATTTAAAGCAGTGTATAGAGGGAAATCTAAAACACTAAATGCCCACAAGAGAAAGCAGGAAAGATCTAAAATTGACACCCTAACATCACAATTAAAAGAACTAGAGAAGCAAAAGCAAACACATTCAAAAGCTAGCAGAAGGCAAGAAATAACTAAGATTAGAGCAGAACTAAAGGAGATAGAGACACAAAAACCCTACAAAAAATCAACAAATCCAGGAGCTCGTTTTTTGAAAAGATCAACAAAATTGATAGACAACTAGCAAGATTAATAAAGAAGAAAAGAGAGAAGAATCAAATTGACGCAATAAAAAATGATAAAGGGGATATCACCATCGACCCCACAGAAATACAAACTACCATCAGAGAATACTATAAACACCTCTACACAAATAAACTAGAAAACCTAGAAGAAATGGATAATTTCCTGGACACTTACACTCTCCCAAGACTAAACAAGTAAGAAGTTGAATCCCTGAATAGATCAATAGCAGGCTCTGAAATTGAGGCAATAATTAATAGCCTACCAACCAAAAAAAGTCCAGGACCAGATGGATTCACAACTGAATTCTACCAGAGGTAGAAGGAGGATCTGGTACCATTCCTTCTGAAACTATTCCAATCAATAGAAAAAGAGGGAGTCCTCCCTAACTGATTTTACGAGGCCAACATCATCCTGATACCAAACTTGGCAGAGATACAACAAAAAAAGAGAATTTTAGACCAATATCCCTGATGAACATCGATGCAAAAATCCTCAATAAAATACTGGCAAACCGAATCTAGCAGCACATCAAAAAGCTTATCCACCATGATCAAGTGGGCTTCATCCCTGGGATGCAAGGCTGGTTCAACATCCGGAAATCAATAAATGTAATCCAGCATGTAAACAGAACCAAAGACACAAAAGACGTGATTATCTCAATAGATACAGAAAAGACCTTTGATAAAATTCAACAGCTCTTCATGCTAAAAACTCCCAACAAGTTCGGTCTTGGTTGAACATATCTCAAAATAATAAGAGCTATTTATGACAAACCCACAGCCAATATCATACTGAATGGGCATAAACTGGAAGCATTTCCTTTGAAAACTGACACAAGACAGGGATACCCTCTCTCACCACTCCTATTCACCATAATGTTGGAAATTCTGACTAGGGCAATCAGGAAAGAGAAAGAAATAAAGGGTATTCAGTTAGGAAAAGAAGAAGTCAAATTGTCCCTGTTTGCAGATGACATGTTTGTATATTTAGAAAACTCCCTCATGTCAGCCCAAAATCTCCTTAAGCTGATAAGCAGCTTCAGCAAAGTATCAGGATACAAAATCAATGTGCAAAAACTGCAAGCATTCTTATACACCAGTAACAGACAAACAGAGAACCAAATCATGAATGAACTCCCATTCACAATAGCTTCAAAGAGAATAAAATAACTAGAAATCCAACTTACAAGGGATGTGAAGGACCTCTTCAAGGAGAACTACAAACCACTGCTCAGTGAAATAAGAGACGACACAAATAAATGGAAGAACATACCATGCTTCTGAATAGCAAGAATCAATATTGTGAAAATGGCCATACTGCCCAATGTAATTACAGATTCAATGCCATCTCCATTAAGCTACAAATGACTTTCTTCACAGAATTGGAAAAAACTGCTTTAAAGTTCATATGGAACCAAAAAAGACCCTGCATTGCCAAGACAATCCTAAGCCAAAAGAACAAAGCTGGGGGCATCACGCTACCTGACGTCAAACTGTACTACAAGGCTACAGTAACCAAAACAGCATGGTACTGGTACCAAAACAGAGATATAGACCAATAGAACAGAAGAGAGCCCTCAGAAATAATACCACACATCTACAGCCATCTGATCTTTGACAAACCTGAGAAAAACATGAAATGGGGAAAGGATTCCCTACTTAATAAATGGTGCTGGGAAAATTGGCTAGCCATAAGTAGAAAGCTGAAACTGGATCCTTTCCTTACTCCTTATACGAAAATTAATTCAAGATGGATTCGAGACTTAAATGTTAGACCTAAAACCATAAAAACCCTAGAAGAAAACCTAGGTAACATCATTCAGGAAATAGGCATAGGCAATGACTTCATGTCTGAAACACCAAAAGCAACGGCAACAAAAGCCAAAATTGACAAGTGGGATCTAATTAAACTAAAGAGCTTCTGCACAGCAAAAGAAACTACCATCAGAGTGACCACGCAACCTACAAAATGGGAGAAAATTTGTGCAACCTACTCATCTGACAAAGGACTAATATCCAGAACCTACAAAGAACTCAATCAAATTTACAAGAAAAAAACAAACAACCCCATCAAAAAGTGGGCAAAGGATATGAACAGACACTTCTCAAAAGAAGACATTCATACAACCAACAGACATATGAAAAAATGCTCGTCATCACTCGTCGTCAGAGAAATGCAAATCAAAACCACAATCAGATACCATCTCACACCAGTTAGAATGACAATCATTAAAAAATTAGGAAACAACAGGTGTTGGAGAGGATGTGGAGAAATAGGAACACTTTTACACTGTTGATGGGACTGTAAACTAGTTCAACCATTGTGGAAAACAGTGTAGCGATTCCTCAAGGTTCTAGAACTAGAAATACCATTTGACTCAGCCATTCCATTATTGGGTATATACCCAAAGGATTATAAGTCATGCTGCTGTAAAGACACATGCACACATGTTTGTTGCAGCACTATTCACAATAGCAAAGACTTGGAATCAACCCAAATGTCCATCAGTGACAGACTGGATTAAGAAAATGTGGTACATATACACCACGGAATACTATGCAGCCATAAAAAAGGATGAGTTCATGTCCTTTGTAGGGACATGGATGCAGCTGTAAACCATCATTCTCAGCAAAGTATTGCAAGAACAGTAAACTAAATACCACATGTTCTCACTCATAGGTGAGAATTGAACAATGAGATCACCTGGACACAGGAAAGCGAACATCACACACCAGGTCCCATTGTGGGGAGGGGTTTGGGGGAGGGATAGAATTAGGAGATATACCTAATGTAGATGACAAGTTAACGGGTGCAGCACACCAACACGGCACATGTATACATACGTAACAAACCTGCACATTGTGCACATGTACCCTAGAACTTAAAGTATAATAAATAAATAAATAAATATTTTAAAAAAGAAATTCAAAACCAAAGATATTCTGATAAGAGTACCTTTTTTACTATTATTTATTTCTTTATTATTATTATTTTTATTTTATTATTATTATTATTACACTGTAATTACCTTTAATTACTGGGATACATATGCAGAACCTGCAAGTTTGTTACATAGGTATACATGTGCCATTGTGGTTTGCTGCACCCATCATCCTATCATCTACAGTAGGTATTTCTCCTAATTCTATCCCTCCCCTAACCCTCCAGCCCCCAACATGTGGGATGTTCCCCTCCCTGTGTCCATGTGTTCTCATTGCTCAACTCCCACTTATGAGTGAGAACATGCAGTATTTGGCTTTCTGTTCCCGTGTTACTTTGCTGAGAATGATGGTTTCCAGCTTCATCCATGTCCCTGCAAAGGACATGAATTCATCCTTTTTTATGGTTGCATAGTATTCCATGGTGTATATGTACCACATTTTCTTTATCCAGTCTATCATTGATGGGCATTTGGGTTGGTTCTAAGTCTTGGATATTGTGAACAGTGCTGCAATAAATGTACATGTGCATGTGTCTTTATATTAGAATGATTTATAATCCTTTGGTTATATACTCAGTAATGGGATTGCTAGTTCAAATGATATTTCTGGTTCTAGATCCTTGAAGAATTTCTGCACTGTCTTCGACAATGGTTGAACTAGTTTATAGTCCCACCTACAGTGTAAAAGCATTTCTATTTCTCCACATCCTCTCCAACATCTGTTGTTTCCTGACTTTTTAATATTCACCCTTCTAACTGGCATGAGATGGTATCTCATTGTGGTTTTGATTTGCATTTCTCTAATGATCAGCTATTACGAGCTTTTTTTCATATAGTTGTTGACGGCATAAGTGTGTTCTTTTGAGAAGTGTCTGTTCATATCCTTTGCCCACTTTTTGATGGGGCTTTTTCTTTTCTTGTGAATTTGTTTAAGTTCCTTGTAGATTCTGGATATTCGTTCTTTGTCAGATGGATAGATTGCAAACATTTTCTCCCATTCTGTAGGTTGCCTGTTCACTCTGATGATAGTTTCTTTTGCTGTGCAGAAGCTCTTTAGTTTAATTAGATCTCATTTGTCAATTTTGGCTTTGGTTGCCATTGCTTTTGATGTTTTAGTCATTAAGTCTTTGCCCATGCCTATGTCCTGAATGGTATTGCTCAGATTTTCTTTTAGGGTTTTTATGGTTTTAGGTCTTATGTTTTTAACCCATCTTGAGTTAATTTTTGTATAAGTTGTAAGGAAGGGGTCCAGTTTCAGTTTTCTGCATATGGCTAGCCAGTTTTCCCAGCACCATTTATTAAATAGGAAATCATGTCCCCATTGCTTGTTTTTATCAGGCTTGCCAAAAATCATATGGTTGCAGATGTGTGGCATTATTTCTGAGGCCTCTGTTCTGCTCCATTGTTCTATGTATCTGTTTTGGTACAAGTAACATGGTTTTTTTGGTTACTGTAGCCTTGTAGTACAGTTTGAAGTCAGTTAGTGTGATGCCTCCAGTTTAGTTCTTTCTGCTTAGGATTGCCTTGGCCATTTGAGCTCATTTTTGGTTCCATATGAAATTTAAAGTAGTTTTTTCTACTTCTGTGAAGAATGTCAATGGTAGTTTGATGGGTACAGCATTGAATCTATAAATTACTTTGGGCACTATGGCCATTTTCATGATATTGATTTTTCCTATTCCTAAGCATGGAATGTTTTTCCATTTATTTCTGTCCTATCTTATTTCCTTGATCAGTGGTTTGTAGTTCTTCTTGAAGAGGTTCTTCACGTCTCTTGTAAGTTGTATTCCTAGGTATTTTATTCTCTTTGTAGCAATTGTTAAGGGGGTTCACTCATAATTTGCCTCTCTGTTATTTCTGTACAGGAATGCTTGTGATTTTTGCAGAATGATTTTGTATCCTGAGACTTTGCTGAAGTTGCTCATCAGCTTAAGGAGATTTTAGGCTGAGACAATGGGGTTTTCTAAATAAGCAATCATGTCATCTGCAGAGACAATTTGACTTCCTCTCTACCTATTAGAATACCCTTTATTTCTTTCTCTTGCCTAAGAGTTTTTATAGATAAGGACTCTCTCTCAGTCAATATTCGTAGCCTACGCAGGAGATTGAGTTAACATGTTTACAAGGTTATTAGACCATCCAGCCCACTTCTTTCCTTAGGAACACTTCCTTAGTATTCAGAAGACAGAAGAATCACAGCCCAGCTGCTATACCTCTTTCCTCCTAAGGCTATTTCCCTTTCCATATATTTTTATTACACAATTTTTTTTTTCAGAATCTTTTTAAAAACTGCAAGCCAATTAACAACCCAAAGACCACCAGGGCTTGAAACGTGGTAGTTTATAAAGAAAATATATTTAATTGACTCACAGTTTTGCAGGATGTACAGGGGCATGGCTGGGGAGGCCTCAGGAAACTTACAATCATGGCAGATGATGAAGGGGAAGTCAGCATGTCTTACATGGCTGGCAGGAGAGAGAGACAGCTAAGGGAGAGGTGTTACACACTTTCAAACAACCAGATCTCATGAGAAATCTATCAGGAGAACAGAAAGGAGAAAGTCTGCCCCCACAATTCAATCAGCTCCCAACAAGCCCTTCATCCAACACTGGGAATTACAATTCCACGTGAGATTTGGGTGGGTACACAGAGCCAAACAATATTATCCTCTCTCTCCAAGGTTGCACCGTCTCCAGGGTGTACTGGTGCTGGCTTCCAAGCAGTCAAATTGCCTTTGATTCAGAAAGTCTCACTAGTACATCAAGTAGCTAGTTTGACTTTCCTGAGACAGAATCACAGGACTTGGACAGACAGTGATGAACACGGAAGGTTCTTGGAAGTATATATCAATCATTGGTGCTTTGCACAGTTAACCTACTCCTGAAAGCAGTATATTCTCCTTGTATTCTGTTACCCTTATTGTGTGTTTTTAACATAAGTCACTTTACGAGTGAACTTCATTGTGTTGCTACTTCATATTTTTACTATTCATAGCACAATTTACTTGAACTGTTGAATACAGCCTATTATTCTACTCTCATTTCACTCCCAGTGGTAGGGCAAGATCTTGGCCTTTCATTCATATTTTTTTTTATTCTATGACTTTAATTAAAGCAATAAATTTAGCACCTTATTTTAGAATTATCTATTATAAATCATGATTCTTATAATTGGATTTGAATTTTTTTAGACTAAGATAAAGAGAGTAAATTTTCCAATGTGCTTAAAAAGTGAGGAGCTGACTGGATTTGCTTCTTTCACACATCAGGTTTTGATAATAAGCTGTCAAACCCTTAATATAAAACTCCATGTATTTAGTTTTCAATTGTATTTTTTAAACCCAAATAAATAAATCCACCCAGTTGATCCAGCTGTCATTTTCTAGCCTGCTTTTCATGTCCTTCTGTTTGGTTTTATTTCTAAGGTATAGACTATTTTTCTCCTTATGCAGTTTCTCTATGCAGGTTTTCTTAGTCCTTCTGGGCTTCTTTAATAGGGTAGCATAGAGTGGATGGCTTATAAGCAACAGAAATTTATTTCTCGCAGTTCTGGACCTGGGAAATCCTGAATCAATGCAATGTCATATTCTGTGTCTCATAAGCACAGTCTTTTCACTGTATGTTCATATGGCAGAAGGGAACAGGAAACTCTCCAAATTATTTTTTATAAAGGCACAAATCTCATTCATAAGGGCTTTATCCTTATGTTTTAATCATCAAAAATGGTACCACTTCCTCATACCATAAGAGGGTCGGGGGTTAAGATTTCAGCATATGAATTCAGGGTGCACAAACGTTTAGTTTGTAGATTTCTGAGCTTCCCAAGAGCAAGTTTAGCCAAGGCCACCAAGGTTGAGAAATTCACTGTATGCTACATCTATCAACATCCCTTCCAGTGGCATAAAATTAGATTTGCCTCTATGGTTATTTTAATGACAACCATTGATGTTGTTAACATTTCAGCCACTTAAGAGGAGGGATTCTATTAGTGTGTGGAGAAGAATAGGGCAATTTCCCCTCTCAAGGTAGATGTGCCCAACTCTTGCATCTATCTACTGGTACAGATTAGCTGGTATATGTGCCTGGAAATTCCTTACCATAAATGTTTACAATTTTTTCAGGTTTTGTTAAAAACTCAAATAATCCATTCCATTCAGTAGATTTAAAAGTTAGTGATGCATCTTCTGAACATTAACTCTAAGGATCTATGCCAATATGATTAACCAGGTTTCTGGCAGTATTATTTTATAACATTATTCAGCTATTTTAAAAGATACTATATTTTACTTCCATATATATATATATATATATATATATATATATGTGCATGTGTGTATATATATATTTCTACAATTAATATATTATGTTTATTGAGTTACTTTGCAAGTAAATTGATACCTCTCTACAATCATGAAAAATTTAGAAAGCTTTCCAGTGAGAAGACAATTGGACTTACAAAAAGATTTTTCTCCCATGTTACCCAATTCATGTGTTAGAGTTATAGGCTGGTTCAGAACCATTAATAATACCCAACAACTGAAAATCTTGGTACTTTTCCTTAAGCCTTATACTGCCTAACCATCCACTTAGACACTTCCACTGGGTCTGTTTTTTCAAATTTCACAGATAAGATTTTCACACATGAAGTTAGCTCATTATTTGCCTCATATCCAGGATGGGTAGAGACTAATTCCGTCATCAGATACTCATGATATTTTTTCACCCCAGCTCTTTTTTTTCTAAAAAAGTGCCTTAGCCATTATGATTTATGAGTCTGAGAAGTGTTCTTGTTCACAATGCCAACTTTAGCTAACACAAAAATTAAATTGTCAAATCTGACACAAATCATAGATCTTATCTAGTATTATATTTTACTATGAAGCTGAAGAATACACTCATGCAAGAAGCATAAGCAAAGGTGGGAGAGGTCTAGCACATTCTGTGTGGCTTCTATGGTACCTCATTCTCATATCAGACGCATTCCCTCTGGCCTATTTTCTGGAGGAGTTCACTAAGTGCCATTTGTAGGTCACCACACTCAACAAGGAGGGTTCAGGCTATGAAGCTTCCTTTGCTGATACCCAGATGATTTCAGGGATTGTGTGACATTTTTCAGGGAGGTATGCCTAATAAATCCATGGATTTTGGTTTGTTTATTATACACAATCCTAAACCATGGTCATTCTGCTATGACAAATCCATAGATAATACTCTCCTCCTAGCAAATATCAGTAGTTTATTTACCAGAAGTTCAAGATAGTAGTATATTTACAAGGATATAAGATCAAGTCACCATTTTTCCCCCATGACTACTTTCCCCAGCAACTTTTCCTTATAATTTGGAAATAAATGGAGTACAGACCAGCTGCTTAACTTCTTTCCCCTGCAACTCAGAATGGGTTTAGTGTATTCTGTAAATGTAAAATCTAGAAATTAACAGGAAACATTAGAAAATTGACAGAAATTAAATTTAAACTGATATGCCTAAATCCAAATAATATGTTTTCTATAGACAAGATAATTTATGTTCAAATATAAATACAATAAAATTGCTTCCCAAAATTATTTTTCCACAAAGAAATCACAGTTTTTTTCTAGTACTTATATACCTTTGTTTTCTATTTAAAGTCATATAATTTTATTTTATTTTTTTACATTTAGTTCATTTGAGTTTATATGGTGTATGTGGCTGGCAAAAATTCAGTTTCATTTTTAAATGGCTCCCTATGTACCTGTTATCTTTTATAAAATAGTCTTAACACTATTGATTTGAAATAATACGTATTTCTAGTCTATTCCATTGATTTTAATACTTGCTCATAAAAAATTCAAAACCTTTCTTTTGAGATAGGGTCTTGTCATGTTGCCAAGGCTGAAGTGCAGTGGCTATTCACAGGTGCAATCGTATTGCACTATACCTCAAACTCCTGACCCCAGGAAATCCTCCCACCTCAGCCTCATGAGTAGCTACTCATGAGTAAGCACTACAGGTGCACACCACGACACCTGACTTCCAAATACTTTTTTTTTTATGGTGTATATTATAGTCTACTTGGATTGCTATAACAAAGGCTGGATGACATCAACAATAACAAAAATTTTCTTTTCTGCATTCTGTAAGCTGGAAAGTCCAGTATCAAGATTCTGGTCAACTTAGTTACTGATGAGGCCTTTCTCCCTGGTTGCAGATGTCATCTTCTCACTATGGCCTCATATCATCTTTCCTGAGTGTATGTGTACATACATACACAAATACACACACACAGAATGCTTTGGTAACTATTCTTATGAGGACAAAAATTCCATCTAATCAGGACCCTATCTTTATCAACTCATTTAACCTTAATGACTTCCATAAATGTCCAATCTCCAAATATACTCACACTGAAGTTTAAGGCCATAACATATTAATTTTTGGGAAACACAAATATTTTGCTTATAACATGAGATTTGTATTATATATGTATATTTTATTATCTAGTAGAGATACTACCAACTGCTTATTATAACACATTTGATATGGTTTGTCCTTGTGTCCTCACCCAAATTTCATGTGGAATTGTAATCCTCATATGTTGAGGGAGGAACCTGTGGGAGGTGATTGGATCATGGGAGCGGTCTTCCCCCCATGCTGTTCTTGTAATAGTGAGCTAGTTCTCATGGGATCTGATGGTTTAAAAGTGTGTAGCAATTCCTCCTCCTTTTTCCCTCTCCTGCCTCCATGTGGAGATGTACTTGCTTTCCCTTCACCTTCTGCCATGATTGTAAGTTTCCTGAGGCCTCCCTTGCCATGCCTTCTGTATAGACTGAGGAAATGTGAGTCAATTAAACTTCTTTTCTTCATGAATTACCAGGACTCAAGTAGTTATTTATAGCAACATGAGAATGGACTCATACAACATTATTTTAGTTATTCTTGCTGTGTTCATATATTTTCTCATATGAATATTATAAACAGTTTCTCTCATCCATACAAGATATAGGTTTATAATCAATTAAGTGTAAATAATGTAACCAATAAGGCATTTTATATGTATGTATATAGAGTTGATTGTTGAATAACACATGTTTGAACTGTGAAGGTATACTTTCATGGGGATTTTCTCCTGCCTCTGCTACTACTGATACAGCTAGGCCGACCCCTTCCCTTCTCCAGCCTACTCAACATGAAGATGATGAGAATGAAGACCTTTATCATGATCTACTTTCACTTAATGAATAGTAAATATATTTTCTCTTCTTTATGATTTTCTTAATGACATCTTATTTTCTCTGTCATAGTTTATTGTGAGAATGCAGTATATAACACATATAACATAAAAAAATACATGTTAATCTACTCACCATAAGTTATCAGTAAGGCTTCCAATCAACATTAAGCTATTAGGAGTTAAATTTGGTTTGAGCCAAAAATTCAACTCAGATTGTTAACCAGTGATTGCAGGGGGTGGGTCACACTCCTAACCCCCATATCGTTCAAGGCATTAGGAGCACTTTGTATGTACATTTATATGTGGCTGTTTTTCTATCTCAGATTTTTAACCATGAATCGCAGCGGATGAGTAAATGCTCCCAATCCCCAGGTTGTTCAAGTGAGTTAGGAGCACTTTGTATTTACATTTATATGTGGCTGTTTTTCTATAATACAAATACAACTTCTACTATAGTTTGAATATGTCCCCCAAAATCATGTGCTGTAAACCTAATCCCCACTGCAACAATGTTGCAAGTTGAAGCCTAATGAGAAGTGATTAGGGTGTGAAGGGTTTATCACGGGAGTGGGTTCCTTAAAAAGAATAAGTTTGGCCGCTTTTGTCTTTCTCTTTTACCCTATTTCCCCTTTTGCCATGGGACGTCAAAGCATGAAGACCCTCACCAGATATGAGCAATTTGATATTGAATTTTCCTTAGAACTCTGAGAAGCAATTATTTTATACATTGCCCAGTCTATGACATTCTGTTATAACAGCACTAAATGAGCTCAGACGCTTCTGGTCCAGGAGAAGTGGACATTTTTAAAAGAAAACTTGTATTGAATCATTTTTTAAAAGGTCACAGTAGGAACTGCAAAGTAAAATTAAGAAAACACAGTTTATGGTCAAAACACAAAATAAAAGAGATATTAATAATAATAATAAGGACTTCCCATTCTCAGGCATTTTAAGTCAAAGGCAAAATAAAAATAAAAAGTTACATTAAAATAATGTAAATGAAATAATACATCTTAGAAAGTATGACATACAATAAAGATAGACCCTACTGTTTAACATTTCTTTAAACAAAATTTTAAAATAAGAAATAATCACTTAAAATACTTGAAACTTCAACAAAGTAAAGCAAAAGAAAGCAGAAATTAAAAATAGTATAAAATTCAAAAAATAATAAGTTAAAACACCCATAAAATTGAACTGCTTAAGGAATAAAAATTTTAAATATGTTTTTCAATATGCAAAATTGACACACCACTCACTAATCTAATGATGAAATAAGAAGAATTGTAAGGAGCTACAAAGGAGAAATAATCACTGGAATAAAAATAACTTAAAATATATACGGAAGGGATTTATTTCTAAATTTATATAAATAATTTAAAAAATATTTTAAAGATATAATTTCTTAGAAAATATTGTTTCTACAAATTACCCCAAATTAACACTTTTAATCAAGCAATTTCCAAGAAAAGAATAGAGAAAATATTTTTAAAACCAGCCCACAAAAATACAACTGGTCCCAGGAATTGTACCAAATATTCAAAATCCCTAATGTTGTGCTCTAAGTTAGTTTAAAAATATATAAAATACTATACCTATTTTGTTCTGAGATATTTGGGGAAACGATTCTTCAACAAAAGAAAGCAAACAAAACATAAATCTTTATATAATCAAAGAAAAGCAAAAATTCCTTCTAGAGTATTTGGAATCATAATCTTATCATGAGAAAAAAATGGTGTTTGGATTCTCACTCACTATTTGGGAGTGCTAACTAATAATTATAAGATTTGAATGCTAGTAAAGAATTTCAAGGAATATAATACAAAATAAATGTGAATTATTTTTGGTAGTTTGGAGCCTTAATTCTAATTTTTAAGTTACTGAATCATATAAAGACAAACACAGAGACACACACAGAGGCACATACAGTAACAGTTCACACCTATACACAACACAAATACACAATTCACAATTCAAGAAGAAACAACTCACATGTCTTAGAGCGAACAATATCAAACAATGTTAAATACAATTTTGAGTGTTTTAGTAAATAGTATTATCTGTTAAAGAATATAAATTATAAAATCAATGTTTTGTTTCTCTGAAACCTAAATACATGAACACAAGACAAGATAATATACAAGATAGATTTGTATATAAGACAAATAATAAGTTTAAAAAAATATGGAAAGTAAAATTTGAATTGATTTATATAGCAACTTGTACACAAATAAAAATTAAATTACCCAGCTTAAATGAATATCTGAAGAAATTATATGGAATTAAGCTGGACTACAAAATATAGCAAATATTTTAAAAAGTTAACAGTTACATAGATTAAAATTAAAGGTTATGAGATACATTTAATCTTGAATTACAGTCAGAAGGAATAGAGATGTGGGGAGGTAGTGCTCAAATAATGTCTTAAAATTTTCCAAAAATATTAAAGTAAGGTGCCCTTAATTCCAGAATCACAATAAATTATAGACAAGGAAGTATAAGAAATACACACTTAAATACAGTCAAATAAAAGTCAAAACCTTGTGTAAAACAGAATACCTTACAAATAGTTAATGAGAAAGATCACATCAAACAGAATGCCAATTGCACTACTGATAGATTCCTCACCTCAGCAATGAAGCAGCTTATACCTACAGTCTCAAAACAAATGAATTGTACATTGAGTTTAATTTTCTGTAAAATTTTTGTAGTTACCAAATAAAGATATATTCAAAAAGCAAAACTTTAAAGTTTGACACATCAACACTCACTAAAGGAAACTTCTAAATTATGTCGATGTATTTTCAGTGGCTCTTGACATAACTTTAGCCCATCTCCGATTTCAGTTGGAGTCCTGTTGAAGAATTCCCTGGGTAGTCACGCCCTTGACAGTTGCAACCCTCGGCACTAGACTTAACTGTTCTCTGCTTTCTTCTTTCAGCCTTTCTCTGTGGAGTTTTCTGCATGTACAGGCAAACATAGCCAGAAATGAATATCTTCAGAGCCCAACCTCAGTCAAGAGAAATGGAAGCTTCTAGATAAACAACTAGACAGTTCTGGGAGGACTTCTGCAATCTCAGGAGCAATTTTGACACTTTCCTAACTCTTTTGGCTCCTTCAGTCTTATTTTAGGGGATATTCTCCCAATTGTACACTTCTCCTTTCTCAAGCTCTAATTGTGGAGGCCTCAACATTAAAATGGTTTGAGTTGTTAATCTGTAATAATACACATATCTAAACCGGAAAACTGTAATATGCCCAGAATTACCATTTGGGGTAGGATTTACTTCTTGAACCTAATTCTTTTTGTTTTGAAGCAGCCATGTTGAGAGAAAATGGAATTCCTACCAATTCCTTCAGGTACAAGAGTTCAAACTCCCCATGAAAGTTTTGGATGTACTTAACTACAACCTTTGTGAGGACACCAATCAGGAGAACAATTTCACCTGAGTCCAGGGTAATTCAATGACCTCTCTCAAAGAAGACTTAAAGAGTAGCTAAGGTGTTGCTATATAGAGAACATTTATTTCTTAATGCAGCTTCTTGGAAACAAATAAGCCTCACTGTGGTTGCCACTAGAAAACTCAGCAAGAACTCTGTTAGATGCAGTGTTTTCAGTTGGAACCATTTACAAGTTGTTTGAAATATTTCCAGTTTTTTCTTCTGAGAATGGGCTACTAAAAAAAATGATCACCCAATCTAGAGAATATTCATCTCACAAACAAAATGTTGACTGCATGTGTGTGACAGTTAATTTTGTGTATCCACCTGACTGAGCCATTGGGTGTTCAGATATGGGGTCAAACATTATTCTCGGTATGTGGAGGAGAAGAGTAACATTTTAAATCAGTTAACTGAATAAAACAGATTGCAATTTATAATGTGGGTAGTCCTCATCCAATTAGTTGAAGACCTAAATAGATTTTTTTTTAAAAAAAAATTGACTGTCCTGTGAATAAGAGGGAGCTCCCCATGCCTGACGGCTTGAGGTGAGACATCTGTCTTTCCCTGACTTCAGAATAGAACTGAAATATTTTTTCTTGGACCTCAAACCTTCCAACTGCATTATTGTCTCTGCAGCTTGCCAACTGCAGAGCTTACGTCTCCTCAGCCTCCAAAATTGCAATAATTGCATACCCATTTCTTAAGTCCATGTGTGTGTATGTTTGTGTGTGTCTGTGTGTGTGTATGTGTGTATACGGCTGGTTCTGTTTCTCTGGAGAACCCTAAGTAATACTGATTTTGGTACCAAGAAGTGGGGGTACTTTTGTAACAGATATCTAAACATGTGGAAGAAACTTTGAAACTGAGTGATGGGTAGAGGCTGGAAGAGTTTTAGGGTGATGCTAGAAATATGGATATAAAGGACAACTTTTGTGAAACCTCAGAAGGTAATGAGAATCATGTTATTCAAAACAACAGGAAAGGTCATCCTTGTTGTAAGGTGGCAAAGATCTTGAATGAACTATGTTCTAGTGTTTTGTGATAGGTAAAACTTGTGGCCAAATGATTAAATTGGACATTTAGCTAAATAAATTTCTAAGCAAAGTGTTAAAGGAGAATCTTATTCCTCCTAACTACTTACAGTAAAACGAAAAAGGGGAAACATACACTGAAAATAAAATTGTGAAACAGAAAGTAACCAAAACCTGGAATTTTGGAAGAATTTCAGCCTACGCATATTGGAGAAAATGAGAAAGTGTGTTTTGAATTTGAAGGGAACATTGTGGGTGTGGCTGAACAACCATTTGATAAAGACATCCTGGGTGCAACTCAGGGATCAAAACGTTTATCTCAGCAGAAGCCAGGAATAGAGCCGAGACTCGACTCTACTACTGAAAGCATTGCCAGTTGAAACTAAAGGGGACAGACAAAGTGAGACACAACAAAGGGAGGCCATTGACTTTCCTAGATTCTGTAAGACCAGATCATGAGGCTAGTTATTTGGATTCAAATGTGTGCTATTCCTAAATAAAATAAGATAATAACCTTGAAGTGATTGAGAGGTCATCAGGACTGCCACTCCCACCACAATCCCAGGGGCAAGGCTATTTTCTCCCTGGTTTCAGAGGGCAAGACCTTTGCAGAGAGTCAAAATATGGGATCCCCTCTCAGTACCATGGGGGTGATGCTGCCACACCAGTGAGCCTGAAGGGTAGAGTATTCAACCAAAGAGAATTATTATTAAGCCTTAATGTTTAATGAAATTTGCTTTACTATGTTTTAGACTTACTTGGACTCCATCAGCCTTTTCTTTCTTCCAAGTTTTCCCTTTTGGAATGAAAATATTTGTTTTATGTCTGTCCAGCATTGTACTTTGGAAGCACTGCAACTTGTCTGATTTCACAACTAGAGATGAATTTTTCCTCAGAATGAATTACACCCAGACTTTTACCCTTCTATTATTTACATGATATATAGATGAGAAATTGAACTTCAGACTTTAGACTTGATACTGAAACAAGGTAAGAGTTTAGGGTTGTTTGGGATGGTATTATATGAATGTATTTTGCACGTCAGAAGAACATGAATTTTGTCAGGGCCAGGGGCACAATGTTATGGACTGAATTTTGTCTGTTTTCAATTCACACGTTCACGCCCTAACCCCCATGTGAATACACCAAAGATAAGAGCTCTAAAGAGGTGATTAAGATTAAATTACATTTTAAGGGTGTAGTTCTGATCTGACAGAACATTTGCCTTTATAAGAAGAGAATGATACACCAGAACTCTCTCTTTTCAAGTGCATTTGCTGGAGAAAGTACATGTGAAGAAATAGCAAAATGTGGCTTTTTGCAAGCCAGGAAGAGAGCCCTCACCAGGAACAAACACCTTGATCTTAGACTTCCCAGCCTCTAGAACTGAGAGAAAAAAGTAATCAGTTGTTCAAGTCACACAGTCTATAGTATTTTGTTATGGCAGCTCAAGTAAACGAAGCTGATGGGTTTTATAGCCACATGAATCCCCACCTCTGGTATCTAGGAAACCTCTGCCTAGGTGAATTATGAATGAGGAGTAGAAGAGTTACTCAAAAATACCAGTTAAATATCTGAGGGGCCTTGAATACTGCTGGAAATTACTGGTTAACATTAATATGAACTGTCACTGTCAGTTTCAGCAGGTGTCTGGAACTCCTGCCATTAGGAGAATTTGACAGTTGATGGGAAAACTGCTGGTAGTCCTAGTCATCAAGGGTCTGCATTGGGAAATATTTGTCAAATGCACCTACATCTGTCAGGAAAGACTGCTGTCAAGAACAGCCTTTAGAGCAAAGTAGATTCTGTATCTTCAATTCTAGAGAAAAAGTGATTGAATAGTGAAGGTATTAAAAAGCTGAGGACTGGAGAATGTTTAACTTGTAAAAGTTAACATTTTGGTGATGTGGTAAGTCCATTGAAATATCTGAAGCAGTCCATCACAGAGAAGGTGTTAACTCTGTTCTACAGTTTCTCAAGGAATAAGATTAGAATACATGGGCAGAAACTTCAGGAAGACAAATAATTGCTCAGTACAATAACTTTTTAATTTTTTTAACTTGCAGGGCTGTCCAAACTTGAATGACATTTTTAAATAATTTTAGACTTACAGAAAAGTTGACAACAAGTACAGAACTCTGTACATTTTTTTTTACCCAGATTTCCCAATGTTACCATTTTACAAAATCAGAGTACAATGATAAAAACCAATAACTAAATAAATGAATAAATAAATAAAATTAACACGGGTAGAATATTATCTACTAAACTACTGACTTTATTTTAATTTCACCTGCTTTCTCCACTAACTTCTTTTTTCTGCTACAGGGTCTAATTTAGAACACAATGCATTGCCTTTTTGTTCTATGAGCAAATGACTTTCAATATCTATTAAAACCTTATTATGTCATTACTCAAGACACAAATTAATACTTTATTGGTATTAGGTATATCTGTCATTATAATAATTACACATTAGTTAGTTACAACTATTTTGTAATAAGGCAAGTTAAAATTCATTTGGATAGATGACTTTAGAGTTTTGAGTGAATGGCATATTCAAATTGCTATAAAAGATATTGGCAAGAACCTACTTATGCACAGATCTCCAAGATGCTGTATTTCGGATGAGACCACGGTGACTGAAGTATTAATAATAAAGAAGTACCCGCACACAAAACCTTTCATGAGTCTAAATACATACCACTAGAAACTGGACTTTAAGTCTTAATTTTATGCATCTTGAAGAATATAAAATTTTTTTTTTTTGAGACGGAGTCTCGCTCTGTCACCCAGGCTGGAGTGCAGTGGCCGGATCTCAGCTCACTGCAAGCTCCGCCTCCCGGGTTCACGTCATTCGCCTGCCTCAGCCTCCCGAGCAGCTGGGACTACAGAAGCCCGCCACCTCGCCCGGCTAGCTTTTTTTTTTTTTTTTTTTTTTTTTTTGTATTTTTTAGTAGAGACGGGGTTTCACTGGGTTAGCCAGGATGGTCTCGATCTCCTGATCGAGATCGAGGTGATCCCCCCACCTCGGCCTCCCAAAGTGCTGGGATTACAGGCTTGAGACACCGCGCCCGGCCAAAAGTGTTTTATACTTCCGTTTAACAACTAGTCAGACTGTAACTACACCTACGCAGGCAATTATGGGTGATACAGATAGGTGCAGAAGTTTATTAAATAACCTGCTGGAATATATTTTTTAAAATCTTTATTCTTTATTGATTATTATCAAACGTTTCTGCCCAAGAACTTGAATTGTTCATTTGCCACCAATCCTATAGATTTAAATATCATTGCCTTTTAATTTGTGTGCTTGTTGGGTAGATGGAAGTACATAGATATTTTTCAACATTCAGTTGCTTTTTTACTTTGACCAAAATTAAATCAGGTTTCTAAAAAGTGTGTTAGAATTACATGATTATTAAACAGCATGGAAGACACTTAAAAACGCAGAATTTGTGCAATTTGCCTTGAAATTCTTAATGCCCATTTGAATTGAAAATGTTAGATTTTGAGTTGCTTGTGTTGTTTATGTCACTTTAATTTTTCCTGAAATTGTAATGATTTGTGTTTTCATGATCATAGAACAAACAAGTCCTGCAGAATAAAAAAAGTGAACTCTATAATTCAGAATCATTATTTTCTTATTTTCCCCTCACATGTTTTACATATGTTTGATCGTTGCAGAGAATTTAGGGAAGTTTCTACTCTTCTTAAAGTCTCCTCTTGTCTTTTTTGTTTACACATTCTGGGCCATGATATGTCTATTGCCATTTCAGTGGTGGCAATGCTATCAACTAAAACGAGCACCTCAAGATGAAACTGAGAATCACGGAGTGACATGGTCACTGGACTCAGCCACTCATGTCCATGTAGAGTGCTGTTTTCTAGTCATTCTATTTTGATAATTCTGTGTTCTGTCCAAATGATTTTTATTATAGTAGTTATTTGGCTAATAACACATTGACATTGGGGTAGACTTAGTTAAAAGGTGATCATGAAAAAAATACTGAGAAGAGTATAGTTTTATCTTATTTAAATATTCATAACTTTTAAAATACATTCTGGCTGGGCATGGTGGCTCATGCCTGTAATCCCAGGACTTTGGGAGGCCCAGGCAGGCAGATCACCTGAGGCAGGGAGTTCAAGACCAGCCTGACCAACATGGAGAAACCCGTCTCTACTAAAAATACAAAATTAGCCCAGCATAGTGGCACATGCCTGTAATCTCAGCTACTTGGGAGGTTGAGGCAGGAGAATCACTTAAACCCTGGAGACAGAGGTTGAGGTGAGCCGAAATCATTCCATCATACTCCAGCCTGGCTACAGAGCGAGATTCCATCTCAAAAAAAAAAAAAAAAAAGAAAAAGAAAAAGAAAAAAGAAAGGTCTGATTAGAAGCATGTCAAGATTTTCTAAATAATTTTTGTTGAAAAGGAAAATATAATGGAACGAAAGCAACCAGATTCCACACTGACTGGATCTTGCATGACAGTATTCTTGTACAAGTTAAACTCTCAATGTTTTATGTTTTATATAAAAATCTTGAGTAAAATAGAGTTCTTAGGCTCTGGCCCTGTTCTTATGCATAGAAGATGTAGGGGAGAAAATTATTATTATTATTATTATTTGAAATGTAATATTCTGTTGGCCAGGCTGGAGTGCAATGGCATGATCTCGGCCCACTACAACCTCCGCTCCCCAGGTTCGAGTGATTCTCCTGCCTCAGCCTTCTGAGTAGCTGGGATTACAGGCGTGCACCACCATGCCCAGCTAATTTTTGTATTTTTAGTAGAGGCGAGGTTTCAGCATGTTGGCCAGGCTTGTCTCGAACTCCTGACCTCAAGTGATCCACATATCTTGGCCTCCGAATCTGTTGGGATTACAGGTGTGAGCCACCACACTCGGCCTATACAGAAAATTATACAGGGTCAGAGTTCTCCAGAACTGCTGTATTTTACACACTGAACTATAAATATTTCTTGCCCTATTACCATGAGACTAAAGATGGGAGATCAGTTGTTTATAGATGCCTTTAATTATTTAATACTTAAAATAAATAACCCTCTAATATTTTAGTCGATGTTCACAAGTAGTTTCTCTCCAGAGAGAGACTAAGCTCTTTTTGACAGATTTTTTTCACCTGATTTATTCAGGCTCATCTAGGATAATCTCCCTTCCAATTGAGTAAATCAGATCATTCATATATCTTCCAAATCTAAAGTCACCCGATTAGGGCCTTCAGTGGACTAAGTGTGTCTCCCCAAAATTTATATGTCAAAAATCCTATGCCTGTAACGTGAGGGTATTAAGAAGCAGGGCTTTGGGATGTGATTAGGTCATGATCATAGAGTCCTTATAAAAGATATAAGTATTCATATAAAAAGAACCTCAGGAGAACTTTTCCCGCTTTACTGCATCTGAAGAATACATCAAAAGGTCAACAGTCTGTAATCCAAAAAACAACCCTCATCAGAACCTGACCATGCTGTTACTCTGATATAAGACTTATCCTTCCAGAACCCAAGAAAAATACATTTCTCTTGTTTATAACTTATCCAGTCTAAGGTATTTGGTAAGAATATAGAACGAGGACAAAGATTTTATTTACAAGTGTAAAATTTCTTCCAGAAGCACACAGGTTAATGTTTGAATAATCAGGAAATGCAGTTCACCCTAATTAACTTAATATATCAAAAAGCCATCACACTGAGATACAGTTTTTTAGAAAATGTAACATATATAACTGATATAAAATGGAGATGATAATGATTGAGATGGTCTTTCTTTGTAAGTAAAAAGACCACATGCATTGCTTGAAAACTTTATGTATTAAATCTAATGTAATAAGAAGGAACCTGTGGTTTTACATTGATAATCTCAGAATTATGAAGACTTCCTCCTTGTCTCTTGATAACCTGTATCCTTGAAATGCTTGACAAAATTTGACATTAAGATATCTGATTTTTATAAGTGTGATCTAACAATCTAAACCTAAGTTATCTCAGTCCTGTGAATTTATATAAGCTAAATTTAGTAAGGGGGCAGTGATAAAAATGATAGAAAAATAAACTTGTTTTACACTTACCCTTGGCACTTCTGGGTCTTCTTACTTGGCCCTGCTTTCATCCCCCAGCCAGCAAATAAGGAAATCAGATACCACACAGCTCAGGAGAATAAGGAGCTAAGAAATTCTGGAAAGATATACAAATTTGGCCCCCAAAGAGGAGATTTTCCCCAAATTCTCTCTGTAGTTGTGAATTTCCCTCAATCACATAATAGCTATACTCAATACCTTAATAAGTTGTAAATCATATGGTTGATATTATTATGAAGACCAAAAGGAAATTAAATATTTTAAACAGTAAAACTTTTGAGTTGAGGACTAAAAATAATATTTACATATTTTGCCCAATATTATTATTTTCTAATAAACAGAAAATAATCATAGAAACCATTTTGTTTAAGCACGTTTGATTTATAATAAATTTAATGACATTCGATAAAGCAGATAGTTGTGCACCTGAGCCATTGCATAAGGACATTTATATGTATTACTTCTTGCCCGTGATCTGGAACAATTACCCAAACATTAAAGCCTTGGATTCAGATGTTCAAGTTGATCTTCCATATTTCTTTGTCAAACAATATGATCTTATAACTAGGTATGTTACTTAACTTCTATCTAAGATGTTCAAATAAACCCATTCTCAAGAGTGATTTAAAACATAATATGCATATTTACATCATTTAGTTTCCAAATTTTGAAGGCCGAGGGAATTCTAAGGGTTGGTAATGCAATAGTTTTTTTCACAGATCCATTTACTTTCTCATTACCAATTATTTCTGCGAGATATTTTACTCCTAATATGGCATGCCTTATGCATAATCACAGACTCCTCTGTGCTTCTGTTTTCTTGGCAATGGAATTAGAGTTAACATCTCCCTTCCAAAAGTAACCATCTGAAACCACATCTTAAGGCTCCCATATATTCATTTTGTGTGTCTTCTGGACAGTTCTTGAACTGTCTTCTCATAAAACAGTTCTAGCTGAAGGATCCTGATTTGATAGGTCTCTGTGGTGAATATTGGAACTGTAATACCTCACTTCCTCTCCAAAGCTGTTCATGAAGGTAATATTTTTTAAGAAACTAGAAAACAATCTATTATTAAACTCCATGTATGTGTATTCTTTCTCCATACCACTTCTCCAGTTCCATTCTTCCTAAAATGTGCCTGTACTATTGAAATAATTTTTCAGAGGTCCGCATAAAACCCTCCATTTCAAAGATTTGTTAGAAGGACTCATGAGATTCAGTATATAATTGTACTCATGACTAGGGTTTATTATAGAGACTGAGTAGGAATACATACCCAGATCATAAGGGAAAAGACATGAGTGGATTCTGGAGGAAGCAGATGACCTTATGCTCCCTGCTTCCTGTGAATGGCCGTACAGAGCACATTCTTCCTTAATCAGTGCAGATGCAGTAACAGGGGTTTGATGGTTTTTCCTAGGGAACCCATTAGAGACTCAATGCCAAGGTTTTGTAATAAGATCTAGTCATACAGCTTAAATTGTTATCTAATTCCAGACTCCCAAGTGAAAGCAAGTGTTGAGTATAAACCATATTGTTTGCACAAACAAACTAGGCACAATGAAGTACCTTAATCTTTCAACACTACCAAAAGCCCAATTCTGAGATGCTGACCAAGAGCCAATCTTGCAAACAACTTCAAGCCTGCTGTGTGAACTATTTTCTGTGTACTTTCTAAGCAGTTTCACTTTCTATTATGGTTGCTTCTTTCCAATTCATCTTCCACATAGAAAAAAAAAAAACAAAACTTAGTCTTGAATTAAATTATGGTCTTAAATCTCTCAAGACATTTTATAAATTCCTGACAGGTTGAAAAATAAGTGTGGTGACATTCTTTTCAAAGCATTATTTTGATGTGTCCAGGTGATTTTTGCTACTTATATCCTGATCATTTCAGTTCACACATCCTCTCCAATTATCTGTGGTGTCTTAGAGACGTGCTTGCATGTACGTGTGTGTGTGGGTTAACTTCTTTCAGTTTCCTCTCAGACACAGCTTGAAAGAATTCAGTGTCAGAACACGAGGTAATTGTCTTTTTACAAAGAAAGACAGGGGACACTCAGGAATAACTCTTCAGAGAAATTATTCTTACTGGTCACTAGAGTTACTGATAGGGAAGTGTTGGGTAGAGAAAGGCATGGTCCCTTTAAATGATACGGAAGAGGGGACGACATGGTCCCTGGCTAGGGTTCCACCTCCAGGAACCTAGGTGAGGACAGGCATTTTTGTTTTTCTGCCTAAATGTTGCATTTCCCAAGACCACCCTGGCCTGCCATGCCCTCATCCTATAAAACCCCAAGACCCTAATAGGCAGGCACACAGATGACTGGACATAAAGAAGATCACATCAGAGGAAGAACACACAGGCAACTGGACGTCGGGAGAAATGCACCGACAGGCACCAGCACACAGCAGGCCACCGACTGGTAGAAGCAGAAGGACATGGAGTTTGGCTAGGGCAGTCAGAGGAGAGCCCAGGACGCTGAGCAGCTGACTCCAGGGGAAATCCTTCTCATTCCCGTCACCCTTCTGTCTTCCCCCATCTGCTGAGAGCTACCTCCACTTAATAAAACCTTGCACTTATTCTCCAAGCCCAGGTGTGATCCGATTCTTCAGGTACACCAAGGCAAGAACCTGAGATACAGAAAGCCCTCTCTCCTGGAGACAAGGTAGAGGGTCTAACTGAGCTGGTTAACGTAAGCTGCCTATCAACGGAAAAACTAAAAGAGCACATGGTAGCCCATGCCCACTGGGCCTTCAGGAGCTGTACACATACACCCCTAGACACTGCCTTGGGTTAAGTCCCACAGCCTGCCTTTCTATATGCTCCCCCAGATGTTTGAGCAGTGGGGCACTGAAGAAGCAAGCTGCACGGGGGACAACAAAACTTTTCTTGTTTCACTACCAGTGGTTTTCCATTTTGACTGTACAGTAGAATTGTATACAAGACTTTGAACAGTTTTGAATTAATTCATCCAGAAATCAAATAATTTATTCACTGAAGACAATGTTTTAGAATCTTAAAATATGGATTAAGATGCTAGATGTGAGAATTGGTAAATTATGATTTAAAATGACAATTTTCTTCTATTCACGTATGGACTCGCTAGTTATATGTAAAGCAGAAGTAAATTAGCACATAGAAGATTAAGAGATATATAGATTTCTGATTCTTATTCTGATTTAAATTTAATAAAGGATTATGTGAAATAGACTCTACAGTATAGAAATGCTCATGTTTTCATAGGACAATGGGGGAAAAAAGAGAGGATAAGAGTGGTTTCGTATATGGGCCTGAAAATATTTGTAGTGTAAACAGAAAAATAAAAATACCAAATCCCAGTAAAAATGACATTTTTTTGTGTACTGGTGAAAACTTTCGTTTGCTTACTTCTAAATATATCTATTGATCGAATAGGCCACATTATTTTGTTATTTAAATCTATATAAAATAATATTTATAGCAAAGATATAAAGAAACCAAGTAATGACCCCCAAAATTACCTCTATTATTTCTGTATCTCAGAATTTTTCAATCACCTAGTTAGCAGTGTGCTGTATTCATTTCATGACCTCACAATTTACACACGTGATGCTTTGAACCCACCTTTGAAATTCTTGAGAAACTCTGCTGTGTGTATTTCACAGCTAGCCCAGCAGCTTAGGAATGTAAGGTCTAACTGAGAGACAGAGTAGGAATAGGGTTTGGCTATAGAGAAAGGAAACTCAGTAACATGGCATGCCAGCAAATGGGTAAGAATTTCCTATCACCCAGGCTTCCAGATTCTGTCTCTCTGTGCAAACTGGTTGCGTGAATGGTAAAAATCATTGCTTGTTTCCTCAGCAAGGCTTTAATTAATGGGTAAAAGGATTTGTGAGACTACCGTTAGGCTGAAGTGAATCTGATGGCCTTTGTGCTATGAATTTGTCATTCTGTGTCATTGTGTCATGGAGAAGGGTGCCACAGGATAGAATGTGGGCCTAGTACCCCTATTTGCCCACTGTTCCAGCTGGCCCAGCAGACTGATCAACTACAAACTTTGCTGGGAGTCCCTAAAAGGAAAACTGGATGAGATTTCCCTCTCATCTTGTTTTATGCCCTTGAGAACTTGACTGTGACAGCATTGGGGTACTTTCTTTTGGTCTCTGTCATCCGGAGGGTGAGAATTTTTTAGTTCCTCTCAGTCATGTGGTCTGAAAGGACACCTTATAAGGTCATGGTTATCCCGAATAATTTCCCTGAGGGATTAAAAGCCTTTGCAAGTTCAAAAATGACTGCTTTAGATTTCTTCTGGGAAAAGTGATAGGAACTCCCCTCTGTAGCTCAGTAGCTAAGGCTTAAATTTTCCTTTCTCTGAGTTACCTTTGGGGTGATTCTAGATCTTGTAAAAACTGTTTGCCATCTCTTTGGAGATACCTTGTGCCCCCATGGTTAAGTCATAACCTTAGTTAAGGCTTGTTGGTTTCACTTGGGAAAATATTGCTGGGGACAATAAAAAGACTAAAAAGCCAGAGGTATTGGCTGTTTGTTCTGTATAAATCTGTTAATAAAATATTTAAAAGGATTTTTTTAAAAAGAGCTCTATGATTAAAAGTCAGCTTTTACAAGGGAATATCCAAGGTATATATACATTTAAAAGTCCTTTATGGTTTTTTCTTTTCTTGGATTTTGTTTTTCTAAAAAGACGTTTTTTTGTTTTATTTTTATTTTTCAGTAGACTGAATTGTTCATACTTTTTTAAATGTCTAAAGGCAGGATGCATACGGTGACTAGCAATTCTACTAGATCTGCTTCTGTCTAACTGTGTATTTATACGTGCCATGTCTGTGATGTTTTGCTGCCAAAATATATAAAATAGTTCAAATTAATTGAGTTAAAAAATAAACATTTAAATAAAATACTTTGTCAGAAGAAAGAAAAACGTTAACACCTTTTAGTTCAAATTACTTCAGTAATCTTTGGTAAATAAAGGTAGTTTTAAAGACCACTGGTTTTAAAAAGATAATAAAAACATTTTCAAAATTTAGGCATTTGGTCTCAGTTACTGCCTTTGTTAGATGCTTTTGTTAATGCACCTGATACTTTCTTTTCTAGATGATTTTGTTACTACCACTGAACCCTGAGTTCTTTGTCTCTTGTGTAAGGAAAAATTAGCTCCAGGCCAAACAGAGCTTTTGCTTCACCAGGTTTAATAGGCTTGCGGCTGGAGAGCACAAGAAGAAAGTGCTCAGGAAGGGGATCCTGGTGCTAGCTCTCTGAAGGGAGTCAGTTTTTGTCATTTTAAGGAAGTTGGGGTGGGAAAGAGAATGATTTACAGGCATGTTTTGGCAGGGGCTTCTCTGCGCTTCAGTAGTAGGACCACATGCTCTGACATGCACCATATGACCAGAATATGGCAGAAAAGCCCCACCGTGGTGGAGATTGTAGTACTACAATGAGACAGGATGAGGAGAACATCAGTGAAAGGTTGGTGCTGAAGTCCATCTGGTCTTCAGGCAGTTGGATCTGGTCAGGTTCTTTTCGGGATGCCAGAGCCTTGCTTCAGCGACCTTGGAAAACATCACTCCAAGAGATACATGGTTAGGTTTTTCACTTCATGGTTAGGAATTTAGCATGGTCAGCTAAGTTAGAAAAGGTTCCCTCTTCCTGCCATTTGACTTAAGGTAGGGAGAAAATATGCCCTGGTATTTAAGACCCATCAGGACTTTGGTTATGTTACAAGAAAGACCTTAGCCAAAGTTAATTTAACAGAGCTTAATTGAGCAAGGAACGATTCACAAATTAGGTGGTTTATAGAACCAGAGTAGGCTCAAAGAGACTCTAGCAAAGCCACATGGTGGAAAGAGATTTATGGACAAAGAAAGGAAAGTGATGTACGGAAAATGGAAGTGAGGTACAGAAACAGCTGGATTTGTTAGAGCTCAACGTGTGCTCACTTTGAACACAATTTGAACAGTTGGCCCCCTTTGGCCACAACTCAGTGATTGGCACAAGAGAAGGTTACAATCTGCTTATACCTCCATTTAGGTTATAGTTCACCGTGTACAGAGAAACCTTTAGGCCAAATTTAAAATATATAAGGAGGCAGCTTTAGGCTGAATTTGATTTAGCAGTTACCATTTCATCTGTGTGACTTGTCAGGGCTGATTTTTTTTTCCTATACTGCCTCACTTTAAATTTTTAAACTGCTTGTATGACTTGTGATACTTTTTCAACTTTCTCTGCTTTAGAGTTATTAGAGTTATGTCCCAGGTAAGCCTGGGAATATATGAAGTTAGCCATAGCTTTGTTAGAAGAGTCAGACATTATCTGTGATTCTGTCATTTGTTAGATGCTTTTGTTAATGCACCTGATATGGTCTTTTCTAGATGCTTTTGTTACTACCCCTGAACCTTGAGTTCTTTGGCTTATGTATCGGGTGCAGGTCATAGACTTTACACCTGATACATAATTAAAACTGCTTACACTAAAAATAAAATGTATGAGTTTTTGATTAAAAGGTATGGAAGAGTGTGCTTTTTTTAAAGAGAAAATAATTTTGTCTAATTTAGAGGATTTAAGAATTGTCTTAAGTTTAAATAAAGAATACAACAAGTTTTAAGACAGTTGCATAAGGTTTACAAAAGATTCATCATATTAAAATATTTGTGTATGAGCAAGCTGGTCAAAATTTAAAGGATTTTATTTATTTTTTTCATATATTAGACATTAAAATAAAAGCATACTGATGCAGAGCCAGAATCTTTGCCCATGTCTCAGAATAACAGGATTTTTTAGACCGTTGATCTACTCTTTAGCAGTTAAATGTAACAGATTATAAACGGTTATGAAAATCTCACCTTATGATTAAACTAGCTAAAATCAGATAGCTTCAGGTTTATAAAACTTTTATTAAAATTTGCTTTAGTATAAATATAGTAATTCAAGAGTAAAATCTGGTTTTCCCTTTGAAACAAGATATTCATATAATATAGAGAGACAATAGATTTTTGTTTTCCTTTGAGATAGACTACAGGAAAAAAGAGAGAGGTAAGACACAGATTCATTTGGCCTTATTCTGTCCTTTTTGGGTCTTGTTGCTTGGAAAATTGAGTCTCCCCTCTATCAATAAGTAAAGGATTTTGTCTTTTTAAAATCTTGGATTATTATTTGACTGAATAAATGTCTTATCGTGACCTGGAATTCTATTTTTTAATATCAAATGTTTTAAACCATTTGATGTTTAACACATTTTTCAAGATCAAATTAAGTAAAATGGTTATTTATTATATTCAACAAGGGGTGCAGATGGTTTATGACTTCAAAGCTTAAACAGTTTCAAGTCCCTAGATGTCTTTAGAACAATCAGTAAGACATTTTCATGCCCTCTATGGTGAGTCAAAAATAACAATCCTATTCAGCATGAAGTAGCTTCAGAAGATGAGAGTTTTGGCCCTTTCCCCTTAACAATAAGAAAGACAAAGCTGGAAGTGGTGGTTCATGCCTGTAATCCTAGCACTTTTGGAGACTGAGATGGGTGAATCACTTGATTCCAGGAGTTGGAGACCAACCTGGCCAACATGATGAAATCCCTTCTCTACTAAAAATAGAAAAATTAGCCAGGTGTCCTGGCACATGCCTGTAATCTAAGCTACTTAGGAGGCTGAGACATGAGAATTCCTTAACCCCAGGAGGCGGAGGTTGCAGTGAGCCAAGATCACACCACTGAACTCCAGCCTGGGTGAGAGTGAGATTCTGTCTCAAATAAAAGTAATAATAATAATAAGGATAAAATCTCTCAAGGGGGAATGAGATAGAGTAGGAACAGGGCTTCCTTCAACTCACTCCCACTAGAGAGAGCATTCTTTCATGCATTCATACTAATCACAAAACCCACACCACTCTCTCACTGATACAATTGCACTAACCCTAAATCTTTAGTTATACAAAGATAATAGTTATTCTATATTGTGCTCTGCACTCTCATAATGTTTAAACATTATGTATTTTACTTAAAGACTTCCAGGAACTTGCCTTAGGAGGTTCAAAATATCAAAGCAATGTTGTGGAGTGTCCCACCTTGGGAAGGAATGCTAATCAACTGATTTGCAGACTGTTGCCACCAACCAGACCACTAGGTGAGTCATTATACAAGATAATCTTTGTAATGATATATGATAACCTGTAAATTCTACCCTTCATGTGCTTTGCCCATCTTGACCTGCATATACTATCCCTGATAATTACTGCACTTTGCCTAATAAAAAATTGCAAATGGCTCTTTTTGGAAAGTCAATCAGGGAATTCTCTCTCTCTCTCTCTCTCTCTCTCTCTCTCTCTCTCTCTCTCTCGTGTTATCTCCATTATGCCTGGGCATAAGATTCAATGAAGCCTTGTCTGGGAAAACTCTTTTGGCCTCATGTCAATTTTTATTGCATTGGGAGTCCAAGACCCCATGATCGGTAATATAACATTTTTTATTCATTTTACATTTTTTACGTTTTACATAATCTAAGATTGATTCAAATATTTTGCTCTGTTTGTATTAAAAACTGAGAAGTTTTGTGTTTCTTACATTAATAAAATTGTTTATATATCTTCTCATTTAATGATTTTTTCACCCATAATAACTGCAATTATTATTACCAAGTAAAGATATAGCAGTGCTAATTAAGCAAAAACCTAGGCAGTTAGACAATAATAGAAAAGCAGTTACTTAAATAACTTGACTAAATATATGTAAATTGTTCTTATTTGGTATAAATTACAAAGAAACAAGGATATAGAAAAATATCTTCATTTAAATCTTGATTTTGGAAAAGTTATTCCTGAAGATGTTGCACTGGTTCTACACTTTCCCACCTTAACAGTGAAAAAATACGAGATGTTAGGTGGTTTACATAGCACAAAATAAAGAACAAACACTTTTACCCAGAATGAAATACAAAAGTACACCCCCAAGAGATAAGTACACGTGGTCCATATGTCATATAGTTTTCCATAATAAGGAAAATTTTGAAAGGTAAAGAAAAAAGAAGAGGAAGTAGAGTAGGACAAGGAGAAGGTGGAGGAGGAGCAGGAAGAAGAGAAACAGGAGGCCCGGCCACGATGGCTCACGCTTGTAATCTCAGCACTTTCGGAGGCCGAGTCGGGCAGATCACGAGGTGAGGAGATTGAGACCATCCTGGCCAACATGGTGAAACCTTGTCTCTACTAAAAATACAAAAATTAGCTGGGCATTGTGGCTCATGCCTGTAATCCCAGCTTCTTGGGAGGCTGATGGAGGAAAATCGCTTGAACCAAGGAGATGGAGGTTGCAGTGAGCCGAGATCGCGCCAGTGCACTCCAGCCTGGCAACAGAGAGAGACTCCATGTAAATGAACGAACGAATGAACGAATGAACGAATGAACGAACGAACGAACGAACGAAAGAAAGAAAAGAAAAGAAAGAAAGACAAACAGGGAAAAGAGAATCAGGAAGTAGATGAATGTTTGTAAATATTTGGATGAGAATAGGATGTCCAGGGTCAATAATAAAAAGAAAAGGAAGTAACAATTTGAAGGTGGAATTTAATCTGATATTATTTAGAGGGCTACTGAATGCATAATTTAATAGATTGCGATTTTTTTTTTTTTCTATTGGGCAGTACCAACTATGCATTCTCTAGGAGGAGGAAGGACAGTAAAGTGACCAAAGAATGCGCTTTTAAAATAAGATAAAGGTGGACTGTTGTCTTGGCCCTTACTAGATGTATATTTCTGTCAAAATTACTGATATAACCATGAAGGCTCAGTTTCCATCCTGGTAAAAGGAGAATAATAATTTTTGATTTATAAACTGTGTGGGAAGTTTAAATCAGATTCTACATATAAAGTGCTTTTCAATCTTTCATGTTATTTTATTACTACTTCTGAGGTATGAAGTGATGACTTTTGTTAGAGCCACAGGCTTCACCCTTTTGCTATTTCTCAGAAGCTGTAGTCTCTAAATATAGGTCAAACAATTTAAAATTCATTTCATCGAAGAAAAATGACTTCCCTGAAACCACTTTTACTATGTACATTTATACATTTTCTTTTGTGGCTCTGCTTTTTGGTACAAGTGATTCTTGGAGCATTGCCCAGTTGGCGACAACGATATGTTAAAGACAAAATAATTCCATCTCCATAGGACAATCTATGTCCACACCGCTAGGATCTGAAGAAGAAGCTGTTCTTTATTTTGAGAGCCATATGCAGACTCAACATGAGCAAATGAAAGCTATGAGAATGTTCATTCTGAATACACTTGGGATGAACAAAATGGGGCAAGTGTGAAGGCCCTTTTCTGTCACTTCTCCTCGCAACAGTCCTCAAGAACATTTTTTTTTTCTCAAGATCAAGGTGGTGACAGTAATAACAGACTTCAGAATTTCTCCCAAATTTAGTAGCAGCTAAACTTTGGAATATTATAAAAATATGATGTTGTTTAAATGATGGCTTTGAAGGAGGGAATAGAATTTATGATATTTTAGAAAAATACGGGTATAATAGACCATTCAATTTAGGGCAACCAGTTTCCTTTACCTCTCACTTTTGTGGTGCTGTGAAACTCATATTCAGTTGCTTTTATTCTCTTGCTTACTTTATTTTTAAACCTGATCTATAATTTGACTTGTACATATTGATTCTAGATAACATACAGAGTAATAGAAATGGTAAGTGGAAGTTCCAATGTTTTAAATAAGAGTACAACTTCACAGTCATTTTGAGTGATATCAAAAACTATTATGAAGGTTTATTAGAAAACCGTTTTACATTGTCTTTATAATATTAATGAAGAGAAGGAATAGTGGTTTTGTATGGGAATTGTTATGGATTGAGGGTATGTTTCCCTCCCAAAATGTATGTTACATTTTAAAGCAATAACTACCAAAGTTATGGTATTTGGAGATGTGGCCTTGAGAGATAATTAAGTTCACATGAGGTCATCAGTGTGGTGTTCTACTGATGGTATCAGTGTCCTTATAAGAAGAGACCCAAGAGAGATTCTCTCTCTGTGTCCCCTCCATGAGCAGATATAGCAAGATGACATCTGCAAGCTAGGAAGAGAAACTTCCCTAGGAACTGAAAAGACTAACAGTTTATGACTTCCAAGCCTCCAAAACTGTCAGAAATAAATGTCTGTTGCTTAAGCCACCCAGCCTGTCATATTTCATTACAGCAGCCAGCTGACTAAGACAGGCATATCATAATTCTTAACTTTTTTTTTTTTTCAAGAAGCTCCATGAATTACAGAAACTTTCTTTACTAGCACATTCTAATATTTAACTTCTTAACAATGTGCAGATGACTTCTCTCCACCCCCTCAACTTATCTCATCAAGGAGTCAAAGGAGATCAAAGGTAAAAACTTCAAGTGCCTATGGGGTATTTAAGTGGAATTTACTTTTTAAAAATGGCGATTACAAAGTCAAACAAAGCGCACCTGTGGGATGAAGTTGGCCCGGGGCCTATATGACTTTTAAGCTAGAGTCTCATTTGAAGAGCGTGATTTTAGAACATTTTATTTCTGACCCATCAAATTCAGACTTCAAAAATATATGTATTTAGAGCTTGAAAATTAAAATATATGTTTATAGATAAATATATATGCATATGTATGTATAAAAACATATGTTCAATGCTCTAGAACATAATAAAGACTATCAAAAATAGGAACTGCTTTAGTTTGACATAGCTGTAGCGTATGTTTTCAAAATATTCATAACAATATTTATGACCTAAAGAAATAAGCAACTAAAAACATTAAGAAATTTGACAAAATAAGTGATCACCAAGACTTCACAGGAAGAAATTTTTGAACTAGATTGGTAAAAATTAAATAAAGAGAAAAATCCTCTCTTAAAGTATGTAATTTTTCTTTATTTCAACAATTATTGAGGTGACTTTAACTAAATAACAGAGAAAAAAATTTGGAAATCTAAATAATATTCTCCTGAGATGTAACCTAAAATGATTAGGAAAGTTTTTTGTCTCTATAATAATTGAAGAGTTTTGTCAATGCAAAATAGTGACTTTACATGCACCTTAGCACAGACATAAAGATATATTCTAGTCTACTGAGGAAAGTCTACCAAATATTATTGATTTTTTTCTTTACTTTAAATTCCCTAGTCTCAATGGTCTTTTATCATGTTTATTTGGAAGTGAATAAAAGGTCAAAATTCAATTTTACTGTATATTTTAGATTATTATTTATAATCATATCCTGGAATATCAAATATCATTAGTTACCCATTTACGGTTTCAATCCAAGAAGCAAGCTTTAGAATTTCCTCCAGAGGAAACTAAATTCCCCATTCATTTTACGTAGTTTCTATATTTTTAAACAGGTAAAATCGTTACTGAGGGAAAAAAGCAGTAGCAGTGTTTATTGTTGTTAAGCTATGAGTAAGTTTTAAAAAACATAAATAACTTTTGATTTTTATTGCTTAATAATTGCATAGCTATTTTATTATAGAATGGGGAAGATTTATTTTATGTATATGTCCTTCCACATCCCACAACAGATGTTATGTTATTTCATTAAAAAATGCATTATTTAAACATTTTAAAATATTTTAGGCATTTAAACATTTCAGAGAAGCCACATGATAGATTCTTAACTTATTTCTTCAAATCGACATGTAATATTATACATATTTATTATGTACAACATGATGTTTTACAGTAAATATATATTGTGGAATGGTTAAATTTAGCTAACTAACATGCATTACTTCACATAGCTAGAGCTTTTGTGGTGAGAACACTTAATGTTCACAATAGGTTTGTACTCTTTTCTCCCTCAGCTTTATTGAAGATAAACTCGAAAATAAACAGGTGTATATTTAAGTTGTACAACAGATGCTTTGATATGTGTATTCATTATGAAATGGTTACCACAATCAAGCTAATTAACAAGGTTTTGTACCTTGAGTGCCTTTCATCCTTGGCTTTTGATTACTCCTTCCTTTACTACTTGAAGTAGTATTGAGAACTAGATTTATGCACTGACAAAAATAGGCATGCCAACGAATACTCAAAAAAATGCAGAAATTTAGTTTTACTTCTGTTATTTGTAGCTTTCAACCTGAGAAATATTCATTACTTCGCATTCCTAGGTCTCCCTACTCCATAGACTTACTGAGTGTTAATCATTACATTGCTAATCATTGTTTAGCAATAGTTGATAGATTGGTTAGATTTTATATATCTACATAAACAAATCTCTCTCATTGTCTCCCTCTCTCTCTGTTTCCTTTATTTCTATAAATTTGTGCCTTCGTTACTACTGGTAATATTTTCACTTTTCATTTTTGGTTAAATGTTATATAATCAATGAAAATAGAGAATTGTATCATAGAGAGGTAGGAGCTAAAGTTGTACATTGGATTTATACAGATATAGGAATTATAAAATATAAATATATCTCAGTTACTTGACATTTCTCTGTGAACTTGCCTATTATGTCCATGCTTTAGAACAAAGACACTCACTTCTTTACTTTTCTAATATAAACCAGAGACCACACATATTCCTTTTCTCTCATTAAAAATTCTTGTTTTATATGATACTTATGATACTTCTGTAAAACTGCCACAAATACTCTTTGCCTTTCTAATATTGAGATGGCCTTAATCATTGTTTTTTGTCATTTTCTTGTCAAATATGGAACATATTTCATCAATTTCTAAGTAATTATGTTTTAAAAGTTGTATATGTAACGTCCGTGTCATATATAAATATCAAAACCCTCAAAATAGGTGGTGTTTAACTGCTCAACAAACTATTAACTTGGTTGGATAACATGCTGTGCCTCCTGCCATTTGAAGGTCATGCTGATTTTATTGATCTGGTTTTCTGTTTTTTTTCCCATTAGCTTTTCCTTTAAAGGCAATTGTGCTAAAGAAGTAGCAGTGTTCACTGACAGCTTTCTGCTCCATGTCACCCATGGAGATCTTTAGTTCTCTATGGTGTTTTCGTGGTTTAGGTTGCTAATGAGCTGTCTTCTTCAAGGTGATTGTCAGTTCATAATACTATGCTGATTCTGCAAAGCTGTCCCTAATCTCCTTATGTCTGAACTTGTAAAGAATGCTTATCAACTTTCTAGAGTATCTCCATGTCTGATGTCTAAAGGACTTGTGATGATGCCCTTGCCTTATTGGGCTGGAAAGTTTCCTTAGACAAACTAAGGAATGGGAATCTAACATGGTCCTCTGAATGTTTTGTTGCCTTTTTGTATGGGAGAATACAAAAATAATTGGATAAAATCAATCTTACTCTGCACTTTTATAAACTTTCTTAGCAAAGAAAGATAAAGTAGTCAGTCTATAAGCTATACTGATATAATACTCAAGGAATGGTCATTCACATAACACACAGTATACAACCTTACAAAAATGAAATGATGAGTATTGCTATAAGAGAATAATTAACACTTAAGACAATCAATGTCATATTTAGTTATTAGAAATTTTTCCTATCAAAAAGATAACTTCTTAGTTATACTGGCTTAAATAACAAAGGAAAGGTTGGTAGGGGTGTAAATTAGCTCAACCATTGTGGAACACAATGTAGAGATTCCCAAAGACCTAAAAACAGAAATACCATTCAATCTAACAATCTTATTAATGGGTATATACTCAAAGAAATGTAAATTGTTCTACCATAAAGACACATGCATGTGTATGTACATTGCAGCACTATTCACAATATCATAGACCTGGAATCAACCTAAATGCCCCTCAGTGGTAGACTGCATAAATAAAATGTGGTACATATACACCATGGAATACCATACAGCCAAAAAAAGAACAAGATTATATCCTACACAGGAGCATGGATGAAGCTAGAGGTCATTATCCTTAGCAAACTAACACAGGAACAGAAAACCAAAAGCTGCATGTTCTCACTTATAAGAGTGGGAGCTAAATAATAAGAACACATGGAAACACAGAAGGGAACAACACACTCAGACATATTCGAGGGGAAGAGTGGGAGAAGGGAGAGGATAAGGAAGAATAACTAGTGAGTATTAGGTTTAATACTTGAGTGATGAAGTAATCTGTAAAACAAACCCCATGACATAAGTTTACCTATATAACAAACCTGCACAGGTACTGCTGAACTTAAAACAAAAGTTAAAAAAAAAAAAAAGGCCACTAGAATTCAGTAGTAGGAATGTTGCCTTCTGGCTGTGTGCTCTTCAAAAAGAGAGTGGTCTTTAGATCTTGAAGGTGGAGTTGATGGAAGGAATTGCATGAGCAATGCTGGACTTGCTAAGCATTTGAAAGGGTAACAGAATAGATACATTTTCATGGGGAATATTTGCATGGAACTTGGGTTAATTCAAAGAGTTGTAAAGAAATCCAGGAAAAAAATCCACCGTCTCCTCTCCTCCCTGACTCCTAGAGCTACCAGTATACTGTGCCTTCCTTTCATAGTCTAACCTGGACTATGCAACCACTTGCTAACTTCAGGTCTCAGCATAATCAGCTTAAATGTCACTACTTATGAGAGGCCTTCTCTGGTCACCCTCCCAAAACTTGGTTCCTTCCCTGATCTTTTGTTCGATTCCATCATGGATCTTTAATTATGTTATTTACTTGATTGGAAGGGTTGGCATTGAAAAAGTGCTATAGGGAGAGAGCACATAGATTGACTGGGGGAAATATAAGGACCATACAGACCTGTTAAGAAGTGATGGTTAAGGTGTGAAATGATGTGAACATTGCTTAATGCTGTTGTGGCAGTGGGAATGGAACGAGAGAAGCACTAAAGTTTAAAAAATGTACAAATGTATTTTGTGGGGTATATAGCACATGCTATAATTACCAGAATTTATAGTTATGACCTCTGTTGTTTTATAGACTAAACCATTGTATTTAAATCAAAAAGAAGAAGAAGAAAGGAAAATTAGAAATCAAAAACTATCAAATCCAGTGTTAGGGAGGTCCCACCATAATTTCTTTGTGGGTTTTTTGACTCTATCATTGGCTTTCCTCATGGAAGCTGACCCAGGCCTTATAAATACCTTCAGTATTTGATTACATAGCATAAATTGCATGTTAATCTCTGCATTGCTCATTCCAGAGAGATAGAAAGCACAAATTAAAAAACTGGATTAAACTGGCTGGGATATGGATTTAGTTTGCCTGAAGCTACATTGCACTCCATCTAAAATTAAGAAGGAATGACAAATAGATGCTGCAGAAGCAAACAGAAAGATTCAGCTTCAGCATGGCTGAGCCTCTGAAGAATGCGGTGGGAAGGAAATGTGATGTTTCTCAGCTTTTTCACTCCATTTCCACCTAACTCTTCAATTCACTCTTCCATCTTCTTCATGTGATCCTGACTGTGCAGGGGAAACAATAACTGATGTGGCTATCCATGCCTTCTGAATGACCTACGTTTAAATGCCAGCTCTTTGTCTTGTGGGGCTTTTGTGGAAAGCACCTGTTTAAACATAAAGTATGCAGTCTTCAGGAATAGAGACGTAATTTGTTGTTTTGTTTATTTCTACTGAACCAAACACAAAGTAGTGTACACTTTGTTCTGTGTTTGATTATCTCTGCATATTAATTTATTCCTCCTTCTTTCAATATGTGCTTAAATTGGGGTCTCTTTTCTCCAGAGAGAATCTCCCTCTCATTTTTTTTTTTTTTTTTTTTTTTTTTTTTTGAGACGGAGTCTCCCTCTGTGGCCCAGGCTGGAGTGCAGTGGCACAATCTCGGCTCACTGCAAGCTCCGTCTCCCGGGTTTACGCCATTCTCCTGTCTCAGCCTCCCGAGCAGCTGGGACTACAGGCGCCCGCCACCTCGCCCGGCTAGTTTTTTGTACTTTTTAGTAGAGACGGGGTTTCACCGGGTTACCCAGGATGGTCTCGATCTTCTGACCTCGTGATCCCCCCGTCTCGGCCTCCCAAAGTGCTGGGATTACAGGCTTGAGCCACCGCGCCCGGCCCCTCCCTCTCATTTTGATTGCAGTTAGGAGCATCACCAAATTGGAAACTCTTTGTTTGCAACAAGTCATCTGGCTCAGTGAGTGTGATGGATGAGGAGGGAGGAAAGACAGAGAGAGAGACAGAGAGAGGAAATGAACCACACATCCAGGTTCAGATAACTTTGCTACTTGCTGAAGTTTTTGTTCTGATACTGATGCTTCTCTTAGTGTCCTGTGATGTTTGTCCTCAGGTAAACCCGTATTTTTTTCTCTCCAAAACGTGCCTGTTGTTTCCTTATTGGTGCTCCTAGCTCCCACTGTAACAGCATTTCTAAAAGGCAGTTCTTAAGTACTTCTCTACTACTTGGGTGACCATCAGAACCTCAAACACTGTGGTTTCTGAGAGCCCTAGTCTCTTGGATGAGGACTTCTCAGAGTACCACACAAATCAAAACAAACTAATTCAAGTTAATTTCTCATGTGATGGTGTCATATGTGCCTATGTGACCATTTCTTAGATTTATCTCACCTTAATGTAATGTTTGCATAAAAGAATTCTTCTGTTATGCTGTCAGTGATATCTAAGTCTTTTAAAGGACTTGGATCTGGAAGGGTTTATTATAGCCACTTATATATTGAATCAGCAATCCATAAAACTCCAGAGCACATATTGGGATTGCCAAATGCAAATTAAATGTAAAGAGTACATCAATAATATTGTAATGAAATGTTTTTATGGTGAATTTTTTGCTTTTTTAGGACTTTCATGTACAAAAAATATGTTTTCATCAAAAAGTGTTACTTGAGGTAACACTATGCACTTATTTATCTTTTCATTAACTCTTTCTTCATGATGATAAGTTGAATTAAGGACAACACAAACTACGAAGCATATGAAATCACATAATACATTTAAAATATCTGAGGAACAATAAGTTAAAAATTTTAGAGGTCCTGCCTATATTAAGACATTAAAATGAATAAATACATTTTTGTTTTTATTTTCTTTTTAAATACCATTTAACATGACACATGTAAGTAACTTGTGCTTTAAATGACTATGAGCAACTGATTTGTTTGTTTAAAACATAAGATCAATTTTATACATGTTCAGCTTTAAGTTAATTGAACAACACAGAGTTAAAATAGAAACTGCCTACTTTCACAAGCGAATATTTATAAGATATATGAAAACAAGTTTTGACAGGCATCCCCTGGGAATTCCACATTACTATACTACATTGACGTACCAAGAGTTTTAATAATATGTTTTCTATTACCATAATATAACCAATAGCCTAATAAGAAATGATGAATGAGAAATATAAACTTTAATCACAAAATTGTTTCCCTGGGGGAGACAAAATATCTCATGAATAAAAGCTCTGGACTTGAGTTATTTTCCCTTCACATACTTCTTATATGTTGCTTACACTCTTGATAACATCCTAGAAGAAAACTTGGTAGAAACTCTCTGTCAAGTTCCTTCCATTTTTCCTTGGACTCTTAATAATGTCAAATTTAAGGAAAAAATGTGTATTATCTGGCAAGTTAATCTTTTATTTAAAAAGATTTTTTAAAGTATAAATTTCCTACAAAATATACAATGAATGTATGGACTTAGATTAACAAATTTAAAGTAATTGACTTTGCACATTGAAGACCATGAGTAATGACAAGAATGGGAGTTACGACACAAAGAAATGACAAATACCCTGTCCATAAGATCACACAAATGTGTGTTAAAAATCCAGAGGTTTCAGTCATGTACAAGTATAGGAAAAAGTGGAATACAGAGGCTCAGGTTTTCACTTTGAGTTTGTTTAATCTTTGAAGAATGTCACACAAAAAAACAAATTCAGTTCAAATGATAGGTTTCAAGTCATAACATGGGCACAATTATTTTTTTTTTTCAAAAAGTTATTTACTCTTCATCATGGTGTAGTGTATGTATGTAAGTGAAAAACCTCACATAGACAAGAAAAGTTCTACAGGTTCTCTAGGTGGATTTTATTGTGGCAGAAGCATATTTTTAAAAGCCAACCCCAAGCTCTCCAAAAGTTTTCCATGAGTAAAGCATACATACAAATACCTCAATAATTAGAGCCAGTACCTTTTATATCTCATGATGTAGACAAGGAATAGCAACTCCTTGGCCATAGTGACACTTCATTTATTATGAATTTGATACCTTTTGACATATGATGCGCGAATATTGAGATACATTTAAATAAACATTTAAGTAACTACTGAGTTATGTTTAAGTAAAATGTATTTGGGTCCAGGCGTGATGGCTCACACCTGTAATTCCTGAACTTTGGGAGGCTAAAGTGGGCAGATTACTTGAGGTTAGGAGTTTGAGACCAGCCTGACCAACATGGTGAAACCCCGTCTCCATTAAAAAATGCTCACAAAATATTAGCTGGGTGTGCTGGCACATGCCTATAATCTCAGCTACCAGAGAGGCTGAGGCAGGAGAATCCCTTGAACACAGGAGGTGGGGAGGTGGAGGTTGCAGTGAGCCAAGAACATGCCATTGCACTCCAGCTTGGGTGACAGAACGAGGCTCCAACTCAAAAAAAATAATGTATTCGTTAGGGCTAATGTTAAAAAACATATACTCACTGCTGCAATGTCCAACTTTTTACTGTAATATTTATTTTATAGAAACCTGATTACGTGAGTGAGTACAGTTTGCTCTGAAGTATGTAAATATGTCTATGGACTATGTTATTAACTGAATTTTGAAGCCCCAATATTGACATAACTAACATTACAGGGAGATGTGTGATTATAAGGCATTTCAGAGTAGTGGCAACTTAATTTGGAAACTCTCTCTCTTCAGACTAGAGGAGGTTTCTTGACCCTGAAAGAGACTTTTGATGAGCTTTGAAGGCTGCAGTGAATGTTCTCCACCAGATATTTCTTCATATTTTGTAATATTACTGAGTAATTCAAATGAATTGTTCAATTTTTCTAAATTCTAAAGTTCAATACTAAATTTTGGTTTTAAAACAAAACATCTAGATCAAATTTTTTTACACCTTAGTGAGTTATGAATAGATGACAGTAAACTAACTGTTTAAATTATTTTGGCCAATTCAAGTAGCAGGTACTTAGAACAAAAGTGGAGTATGCCTGCATTTGTGCAAATAATTATTTCTATATAATTCAGTACATATATTATTGATCAATAAAATTAAAATTCCCTAGACAATGTTTAATTCTTATTATTAAAATGAATAAATATTCTGAGACTTTTTAAAGGAAGTCTTCAGAGTTTTAGCCTGTGAAATATAGTTGTTCTGTTGAGTGAATATCTATTCATGTCAGTCTTATACAAAAACATATGAAAATCACACATTAGGAAATATTTTTCCATGGAATAGTAGTGAGAGCAGCAGGAGACAGACAAATGGTAAGGCAGACAGGGTTGGTCCCCAGAGAAACCCCACCTTCGACCCAAAGACAGTTTAAATCCTAGCTATACGTCCCAAGTAAATCCATGGACCAGATTGAGAACCTGTCTTCTGGTTTGGTGTGATTTCCCCATGATTGATCTTCACCCTTTACCTGTTTTACATATGCCTACCCTTCCCTAATTGGCTTTTTTTTACACTGTCATGCCCACCTTTGAGTGGTGCCTTTGTTGTAACTTTTTTTTGTCTACTCACAAACCAATCAGTACACACTCCCCTATTCTGAGCCCATACAAGCCCCAGACCCAGCCACGCTGGGAGAGAAACCACTGACTTCCGGTGGGGATCCACCCCTCCATCCCCTTTTCTGCTGAGAGGTTTCCCATCACTCAATAAAATTATTCTCCACCTTCGTCATCCTTCAGTTGGCAGCATATCCACATTCTTCTTGGATATGGGACGAGAACTCAGGAACTGCCAAACACAGGTATGAGCTAACGCAAGTGGGTTGGGGCATGCCCAGCTCAGCCACGGGGTGAGCCAGTGCACAAGTCAGGTGTGGCCTCAGCAGGCCAAGTGAACATGCCATCTCCTGCGGTAGAGAGTGTGGCTGAGCAAGCAGGGAGCGTTGTTATCCAGAGGTTCCCAGCTGGCAAAATGGCCAGGAAAAGCCTTGCATTTGTAGAAATATCCAGAGAGAGAGAGAGAGAGAGAGAGAGAGAGAGACAGAGACAGAGACAGAGAGAGAGAGAGTTAAGATTGTAGAGGTGGAGTAGAGTCTCTAATGGTGCATAATAATTCACACATGGAAAAAATTTTAAAAGAGGCAATTAAGAAAGAGACAAGCAAAATATTAAGATATAGAGTCCAAGATAGAAAATAAATATATGTATCCATCAAATTACTCTGTTTCAGGCAAAGTTTGTGGAAGAGCAACACTTTAAAATTCTTCTCATAAAATATAGTTACTTTATAAACTAAAAAGGTGAACGTTTGAAAAACATTGTAGCAGACACCAATTGCTCACCACCTCAATTCAATACATGCTATCAATATTATATTATTATTATATGAGAGATTCATTTTCTCATTATAAATTAATGGTAAACAGTGACATTTTCCTTTTAAGTCTACAAAGAAACAAGAAACATGCTTACACTATTTCTCTTTAAAAGTATACTAGATGGCACATTCAGAGCATTGAGACTAGAAGAATAATAAAGTAATTAACGTATTAAAAGGAAAATTTTCAAAAGAAAGAAATAAAAACTGCATAAATAACAGACAATTTAATTGTCTGCAAAGAAAACTCAAGATTGTCCCTACAGGAACTATATATTTTAAAAGTATATTTCAGTTTTACAATATTTAGATTAATATCTACTCTGAAGTTCTGGAAATAATTTACATCCTATTTAAGTGGATCTCCTGATCCTTATCTCTATATTACTTAGATTTTTAAATTAAAAATTATCAGCATATATGGACATTTATTTTTAAAACCATCATTTTTCAAAATTGTTTTAATACATGTTTTAAAACTAAAAACCTCTTAAATTTTGGAAAATTACTATAAAATCATATAGAATATCTTTCTCTTAATATACTGTCTATTCTAAGCACTGCTTTATTTACATATTTGCATCTATATGCATAAGTAAGTTCAGATGATATCTATAATTTTCTCTTTTATGGTAATTTCATCTGGTGTTGGTATTAAAGACATACTGGCTATTTAAAATACATTGTTGAGTTTTCTATGCCCTAAAATTGATTGAAAATTCTTTGGGGAGATCCGTTCTTTAAATAAAACTAGACTGTGAAACCCTCAAATACTGATTTCACTTTTAAAATTCTTAAGTCTACATACAGGGTCATATCATCTTCAAACAGGGATAGGTTGACTTCGTCTCTTCCTTTTTGGATGACTTTACTTATTTCTCTTGTGCAGTTGGCCTGACCAACACTTCCAACACTATTTTGAACAGGAGTGGTAAGAGAGGGCGTCTTTGTATTGTGTCAGTTTTTAAGGGGAATGTTTCCAGTTTTTGCCCATTCAGTATGATGTTGGCTGTTGGTTTGTCATAAATGACTCTGATTATTTTGAAGTAATTTCATTTGTTATCTAGTTTATTAAGAGATTTAACCTGAATGGATGTTGAATTTTATTGAAAGCCTTTTCTGCATCTATTGAGACAATCATGTGTTTTTTGTCAGAAAGACAAACTTTACAAGTTTTCATTTATTTTTGTAAGCTAAAATTAAAACAATTAAATTCATGAAATTTATGTATACCTGTGGTCTCTCTTTCCTCTTTCTCCTCTCTTTCTGGGGCTTAAAAATTGTTATTTAATTTTTTAAGAACTATCTTTTGAATATATTAATTCTTTCTCATTTATTATTATTATTTAGTCATGTTAATTTTCTCTTCATAGTTATAAACTTCCTTTTTAATCTTTCAATTATCTGAGAATAACCATTTTCTTCAATATTAAAGACATTTAAAATTATTTTTTTTTCTCTGAAAACAACTTCTGAACAAGCCAAGTTTCTAATATGGTCTAGAGAGGTTGGAAAAAAATATTTTTGATTATTGTTTGATTTAAAGATTATCTAGTAATTTATTTATTTTAATACACTTACTGTTACTTTTGTGGTCCTTATGAACCACAATTTCTGTCTTAGTTATATCCTAAGTGTTAGAGATGGTTTTTCTTTCCATGTTCAAAATTATTACCCATTTTTGTTTGTTTTGTTTTCAATTTTTCTAAACAGATTAAGCACTCCACATGTTCTGAAAGTTGGATTTTTGAAGATGTTCCATCCCTGAAATGCCATAAGCAATGTGTCAAACAACCAGTATCTCATAATGCTGTAAATAATATTTTATATTATTTTGTTCAAGACCTTCATACAGTTGATCAGATTTAAGTAAAGCATTTTAGTGAGCCAGCCTTGTGGTATAGGCTTGCTGTCTAATTCTTGTCTTATGCTACTAACTAGTACATGCTGATTTTCTTTGTGCCTAGTGGAATTTGTAAGGTCTAACATGCCCATCTTTGCCAAGATAAGAGGAGAGGTATTTTCTTATCTTAGTTAGCTATAGTGATATTTCCATCACAAAGCCACTTTAATGATAGTAAGACCTCAACCCTCTTGGCTGTTCTAACCCAAGTTGATGGACTCCAGTGAAGAAAGTACAACTCATAAGGGGACTTCTCTCTATTATGTTTTTGTCCATGGTTACCAAAGGATTGTGTAGCTTTTGGAGCTTATGGCTCTTTCTGAAAGTACAAGCACCCCTAACACATGGGTTGTGTGGTCTGTTCACACAAGGAATAGAAAGGAAAGGCGAACAATTTAAAGGAATTTAGTATTAACAAGTTTAATTTTCAGGACACAATTAAAATGGAAATGTGATTATTAATACTTCATTTGTCTCTTGGTATTACTCAATTGCATAATAAGAGAGTACACTCTAGTAAAAAACATTCAACATACACTTCTGATTATTCAGAGATTATCTGAGACTTTACTAGTTTTGTTATAAACGTAAGGGCAAGATCACATGACATTAGAGAATAAGGTTATGTCTTTGATCTAATAAATTGTAAAAGAAATTAAAAATCTAAGCAGCGTGGTGTATAGTATATATGTGGTGGAACTTGTGATAAAATGCTATGTAGACTACAATACTACTGAAAATCAAAACTATTTACTTATGTAAATATTATGTGTATTCAGAAATAAGATTGAGATGATCAGGAGAAGGTTTCTACTCAAAATATTCTATTATGAAGCAATTTGGTTCAAAGGAAACACTGGAATGAGGATATGGAATTAAAAACTATTATTACAAAACTAAATATTCTAATTTGTTATTTGTTAAAATGAAAAGAAAACATAGATCACAAATCTCTTTTGTAGTTGATGCCAAACTTTGGAGGATAAAAATTGTTTTCCCAATAGTGTGACTGTAAAAAGTTAAGACTGATCATTTTTCTTGGTCTCAAATGTAAAGGAGCACGTAAGAAGTTGATTATAGAAGAGTAACTGCAAGTGAGATGAATTTCTTAAGGTAAATTTCCTAATTTTTTGTAACCTATTGTTATCAGATTCCATATAAGACATTTGTGTCCAGGAATAAACAAACAAACAAAACAAACAAACAAACAAAAATAACCCTGTGCTATTCCGTAAGTGGATACAAAAAATATGTGGACAGCTCCCATGGAAAACAACCACTACCATCAAGGATAAAATGACTTCAGTGATTAATCTACAATTTGCTGTAATCAACGTGTTTGCAAGAATGTTTTTTGGAGGAACTTACTTTACTCAAACATAGGATAACACTATTTTAATGGATAACTTACTAAATGTAAACTTACATTGATTACCTACCATGATACAAATTACACATCTTTATTTTCTAGACAGAAGACATGTAAACACAGGCTTAAGTGTCTCTTTAAAATTAAAAGATGATAAATTGACTCTTCCTAGATATCTGCCCTCAATTTAGAGCGTCTTTCTTCTGCTAAATACCCAGCATCACATTGAGAAATTACTCCTCTATTGTTGGTTTGCTAAGTATAATTTATTACGAGTAGGTGGTGATTTTTAAAAATCAATTTAGCTTTTTTATTGCTTCAATTAAGACAAGTATATAATTAATCTCCTTTAATTTGTTAATGCATTCATTTATATATGGAATCTCCCCTCCGTAATGTGCAGGTGCTTAATTCATTGTTGATATCACTTTCTTAATATTTAAAAAATAATGAGGGACTAGGTTTCTAAATTGAAATTGGTCCACTCTTTTCCATTGTGGTAGTGTTCTTCTTTGGGTTTTGTAGAAATGTCTCACTAGTCTCATACAAGGCAGTAAAATTCCTGTTCTGGTCTCTTGACCACTTTCTGTAAATAGAAAATACCTGTTCCTTAAATGGTTGGTAAAACTGGTCCATGAAGGTGTTTGGTTTAGTACAATTCAGGTGCCTTGTCTATTTTTTTCTTAAGCCGTATACAATAAATTGGGTAGTATCCCCCCCACCCAAATTTATGTCCACTTTGAAATTCAGACTGTGATCTTATGGGGAAACAGGACAGCACATTTGCTGATGTGATCAATTATGATGAGATTACATTGGATGAGGATACGTCTTGAATCCAGTATTACTGGTGTTCTTAGAAGAGAGAACACGGCCTGGCATAGTGGCTCATGCCTGTAATCCCAGCACTTTGGGAGACCAAGGAGGTGGATCACCTGGGGTCAGAAGTTCAAGAACAGCCTGCCCAATGTGGTGAAACTCCGTCTCTACTAAAAGTACAAAAAAATTAGCTGGACGTGGTGGTGCATTTCTATAGTCCCAGCTACTCAGGAGGCTGAGGCATGAAAATCTCTTGAAGCTGGGTGATGAGGGTTGGCAGTGAGCTGAGATCATGCCACTGCACTCTAGCCTTGGAGACAAGAATGACACTCCACCTCAAAAAAAAAAAAAAAAATCAGAGAGAATACACAGGCATAGACACATTTCTCATATATGAATTTGAGGAAATTACTATTTAAATATTTAGTTAGTGGCAATGTGCAGTGTTTTCCATGATCATTCAGTTATAATGATGTGCAAATTTAGCTAATATCACCATGATATATTAATAATTTAGAAAAGCTTTTTTAAAATTATACTTTAAGTTCTGGGATGCATGTGCAGAATGTGCAGGTTTGTTTCATAGGTATACACATGCCGTGGTGGTTTGCTCCACCCATCAATCTGTCATCTACACTAGGTATTCCTCGTAATGCAATCCCTTCCCTAGCCCCCCACCACTGACAGGCCGCAGTGTGTGATGTTCCTCTCCCTGTGTCCATGTGTTCTCATTGTTCAATTCGCACTTATGAGTGAGAACATGCAGTGTTTGGTTTTCTGTTCCTGTGTTAGTTTGCTAAGAATGATGGTTTCCAGCTTCATCTGTGTCCCTGAAAAGGACCTGAACTCATCCTTTTTTATGGGTGCATAGTATGCCATGGTATATTTGTGCCACATTTTCTTTATCTAGTCTATCATTGGTGGACATTTGGGGTGGTTCCAAGTTTTGGCTATTGTGAACAGTGCTGCAATAAAGATACATGTGCATTTGTCTTTACAGTAGAATGATCTATAATCCTTTGGGTATATACCCAGTAATGGGGTTGCTGGGTCAAACGGTATCTCTGGTTCTAGATCCTTGAAGAATTGGCACATTGTCTTCCACAATGGTTGAACTAAGTTACACTCCCACCAACTGTGTAAAAGCATTCCTATTTCTCCACATCCTTTCCAGCATCTGTTGTTTCCTGACTTTTTAACGATCGCCATTCTAACTGGCGTGAGATAGTATCTCATTGTGGTTTTGATTTGCCTTTCTCTAAAGACCAGTGATGATGAGCTAAAAGCCTTTTTAATGCTTTGATAAGCACATGGCATTTAGGTTAAATGGAATTAAATTTCTGTAAGTAAATTGATGTATTTTCCTTGTTTTCAGATAATTTTTCCATGATATCAACTTTTTGTAAATTTGAGTCTTGCTTTGCATTCAATATAGCCATTTATGAAAAGTTTAATGTTTATGAATGCTTATATGTGTGTTTTTTGTGTGTATATACATATATATACAAATTCTCAAAATAATGTATTACTTATTATGTATGCTGAAAACTTTATCATATATCCTCAAAAATACAATCATGTATATATAAATACACACATATATAATGATTAAATCAATATACATATTCATGGTTGTCAAATATGTTTTCTAGAACTCTGTTTTCTTTCTAAATTTAATCCAAGCTGATACAAAATGCTGAGAAAAATGTGCTAAAATTGTCCCACATAATATTGTATAGGTTATTTTTTTCCTATTGTAGATGTACAATGCTCCTTTCATACATATCAAAACAACAGTATTTTTGTAATTTTTTAGACTTATATCATGATATTGACTTTTCCCTCTAAATCTTATATAGTAGACTGTTTATCCTTGTGATGCTCGTCCATCTTAAAATATTTTGACTTTTCAATAACTGTGTTAGCACAATTTTTCTATGCTTTCTTTCACTCCTTCCTGCTCCCACCCAATTTTCTACTTCTTTAGGGACTGTTGAGTATTTCTTCAATTATTTCTCTACCCTACTAGCTTTGAAGCTATATATTTTATTTCTATTTTTAAGTCACAGCTTTAATCCAAGGATGCTGTGTGACACCATTCTGCAATAAATGAGTATTTATAGAGAACTCATGCTCAGATATTAATCCCCTTGGGCTTCAGGACAACTGGGTAGGGCCCAGGATGGTCCCCTCTGGCTATAAGCACTTTCTTTCATTTCTCACTTTTTGTTAGCAAATATCATCTCTGCATGTGCTATGATGGAACAAAGTTTAGAATCATTTATTTAGCCTTATATTTTGAAAATGCAGTTTTGACATAAGGCAAATCTAAATTAAATCAGCTTTTCTGTTCTAAAAGTTAGAAAAACTTTGAATTTGACTAAGACAACATTCTGTTGCTTTAAAACAATCCAAAGCAATTAATATTATATTATAGTAAAACAAAGTAAAGTACTTTCTTTAACATGCAAAAAAATTGTAGGTTGTTACAGAAAAATCTCTGTATTTGTAAGGTTAATATTTTCTCTTTTTCTTTTTGCATTTTTTAAGAATACAATCTATTGTTAACTATAGTCATCATGTTGTACAGCAGATCTGAATTTATTCATCCTCTCTAATGGAAACCTTGCATCCTTTGATCACCATCTCGCCAACTCTCTAACCAATCCTTATTTTACTTATGCATCATTTTTGTCAAGTTTTAAAGTATCTCAGTATGCAGTTTTTAACCTTCTCAATGACCTAATGTAAAGTAAGTATTGGCAACTTTTTATTTATGTTGTTTTCCAAAATTCTGGGAAATTTTTATTTATTTTCATCTATTTGAATGTCACCTGTCACACATACTTCAGTTCATATACTTTGGAAGTCAGATTAGACATAAGCTGAACTTTTTCATGCTCTTTGCCTTCTACCATTTGTGTGTGTATGTGATTTCTGTACCTCTCAGGACTGCATTATAAATAATTTTATCCGATCTATATTTTTATCTGCCAAGTCTAATCTACTAAATGTCTCTTGAATAGTTTGTTTTATTTAAATGTCTATATTTGGCATCACTAGGAGCTCTTAGCAATGAGTTTAGTACTTCTGGGCCTTCCCTGAGGGAACTTCAGGAATAATGTATTTCATTCCAGATAAGATTCTTGTTTTGCTGTTGTTGTTTTTAAACCCTAATTCCAGAAATGACATGTTTCCCCTTTTGTTCTCATAATTTTATATACAAGGATTTCTGTAGTTCACCTTGAGATTCTTAGTTTTATGTGTGAATCCTAATCATTAGCATCATGTGCTACCAAGATTATAGCTCCCTGAGATGTCAAAACTTCTAATACTTTGTTGTTTACTCTTATATCCTTAGAATCTTTTCACATATAACAAGACACAACATCCTTGCCTGCTAAATCCTATACACATCTCTTAGAAAAAATGTTTAAGCTAATTTTACTCTTGATCGCTAGCTCTTAGGAATTACTTTTGCCAGTCCGGGCACAGTGGCTCATGCCTGTAATCCCAGCACTTTGGGAGGCCGAGGCAGGCAGATCACGAGGTCAAGAAATCGGGACCATCCTGGCTAACACAGTGAAACCGCATCTCTACTAACAATACAAAAAATTAGCCAGGCATGGTGGTGGGCACCTGTAGTCCCAGCTACTCAGGAGTCTGAGGCAGGAGAACCCGGGAAGCAGAGGTTTCAGTGAGCAGAGGTTGCACCACTGCACTCCAGCCTGGGCGACAGAGTGAGACTCCATCTCAAAAAAAAAAAAAAAAAAAAGAAATACAGAGGGAGAGAGAGAGAGAGAGAGAGAAATTATGTTTGCCATTTTGTGAGTTTGTATGAAATCAAATCTGTTGATATACTCATCTGTCTATTTCTTCATGCATTTCTTCATTCCTTCATGTATTTGTTTGCTTGTTTATTGGTATCTCAGCATTTCAATAACTTGTAAAGCATTTTAAAATTAATAAATTTAGCTATTAATAAGTAATTTTGCCAACTGTAGCAGAAAATCCAAGTAACAGTACCTTAAACAGAGAAGCGCATTTCTATGTAATGAGAAACCAGAGGTAGAGTAGGTAGCTATAGACCTTGATTTAGGGTTTAGGGATTTCGGAACAAATATCAGTTCACTTACCTGAATCTTTCTCTAATGGTCACATTCAGTTTCTCCAGATTTAGCGAATGAACTTTCCTTTATAGTAGGGAAAAAATAGGTGAAGCAAAAGCAAAAGCGCAGAAGGGTATGTACCAACTAATTCTTGAGAAGTCTAATTCACTGATCTCTCCTTATATCTTCTTGCTAACAACTGTGCCACATAAGATCACCTCTAGTGAGGTAGCAAAATGTAGTTTTTTTTAATATCTACCTAAAGTCAGATTATGTTAGTGAAGAAGAAAAGGATAATGACATTAGGAAAGAAACTACTAGTTGGTGACACATAATTATCAGCCACATTGACAGAATTCTGTTTCCTCCATACCTACAGAGTACTTTAGAAGTTTTTGAAAAACTGAAAGTATGTGTTTATAATGGGGTAGCATAGTGTATTTTCACTGTATATGGAATTCTAGGTTGATATTTTTTGTCTTTCAGGATCTTAATGATGCTCTATCACTATCTATCTAGGGCCACACAATTCTGATATAATTCAGCAGTCATACAAATTGTTTCCCTGTAGATGCTGTGTCATTCCATGACTATTTTCAAAAGTGTTTTTCTTCTTTATCTTTTTTAGTACTTTGTGATGTGCTTAGCTGTGCTTGATTGAAGTACACCAGGTCATCCAAAACGAACAGATTTTCACTTCCCTTTTGCCAGGAAAACTTGTACAGTTTCTTAAAATACTCTTCGTATTGTAAACCAAATAATAGTTATAAAGAAAAAAGAAATACTTTTTAGAAGTGAAAATTGTAAAATGTGAAGTGTTGCAGAAAAAAAAATATCAATATAGTTGTGTTTTTTTTCCCCCATTTGGGTATTGGAAATAACTTAGCAGACTCCATTATTTAAAGGTAAAGCATACAGTGCATTTAGAAGATGAGAATGCAGCCCTAGATTGAGTCTCAGTTATGTTCCAGCCAAATTATTCAAGGCCGTCTTGGCTCACAAATGGCCAGACTGAGTCTATTTGAATGGGCAAAACCTGTGCAAGGGTTCGAGGCTTCAGAAGAGTTCAGAGAAACTCTCAGTAGGGATGCTCATTATTCCCTTTAGATAGGAATAAAGACAGGCTTGTGAAACTACTTAGACAAGTTGCAAAATACAAGTAAAACACAGGTGGAGATGGGTTACCAGGAGAGTCTTAGACCCTGAACAGAGCATGATACATTTCATTCCTTATGTTGATCAAGAGTCAAAAAAAAAAAAAAAAAAAAACCAGACAAGTAGTCATCACTAGTGATATGAATGCTCTTTTTCTAATTCAGTTGTAAATCAATTATATTTCTACAGTATTTTTTTCAAAAATATATATTTTCAAGTATCATATTTTTAGCAAGTTAAATATAAACTATTATGCCCAACTTTGTTTTTCTGAGATTATTTATACCAAAGGTAATCAATGCAAACAGAATTTCATATGTCCTCTCAGACTCTTTATAATTGTATATACACATGTTTTTATATCCATTTTTAAAATTTTATGTAACTATATATACAAGAATGTTTTATGCTTACATGAATGCTCATTGCAGTTAATTATATCATGTATAGAATTTTCATTTCATAAATACTTCATTTTTAAATGATCTTTGAATTCCATAATGTATCTAACAAAACATATATATTTTTAAACTTAATTTTGAGAAAGCTACCAATACAATTCAAAGGAAAATTCAGAGGATCTTTTCAACAGATCAAGCTGGAGTTACTCAATATTATGAGCAAAAAATAAACTTTAATCAATACTTCACACTATGTAAAAAATGTACTGACAATAGGTCATAGACCTGAATGTAAAACCTATAAAAAAGACTTGTATCCAGATTATATATACAGAAAAATAAACCTAAATATTTAATTAATAAGAAGGTAGCAAGCTGAATGCAGTGGCTCATTGCTGTCATCCCAACATTTGGGAGGCTGAGGAGAGAGGATCGCTTGAGGCCAGTAGCTCAAGACCAGGCTGAGCAACACAGCGAGACTGCAGTCTCTACAAAAAATTAGAAGGCATGATGGTACATGCCTGTCACTGTAGCTACTCAGGAAGCTCAGGCAGAAGGATAGCTAGAGCTCAGGAGCCCAGGGCTGCAGTAAGTCATTATGCTGTCACTGTAATCCAGCATGGGCAAGAAAGTGAGGGTCTGTCTCAAAGAAGAAGAAGAGGAAGGAGAAGGTGGAGAAGTAGAAGACAAGAAAAGAAGTAGAGAAGAAGAAAGAAGAAAGAAGGAGAAGGAAAAACAAGAAGAAGAAGAAAGAAGAAGAAGGAGAAGGAGAAAAAGAAGAAGGAGGAGGAGGAGGAGAAGAAGAAGAAGAAGAAGAAGAAGAAGAAGAAGAAGAAGAAGAAGAAGAAGAAGAAGAAGAAGAAGAAGAAGAAGAAGAAGAAGAAAGAAGAAGAAGAAGAGGAGGAGGAGGAAGAAGAGGAGAAGGAGGAGGAGAAGGAGAAGAAGAAGACTGGAGAAGAGAAAATAGAAGAGAAGAGAAGTAGATAAGAAGGAGGAAGAAGAAGAAGAAGAAGAAGAAGAAGAAGAAGAAGAAGAAGAAGAAGAAGAAGAAGAAGAAGAAGAAGAAGAAGAAGAAGAAGGAGGAGGAGGAGGAGGAGGAGGAGGAGGAGGAGAAGGAGAATGAGAAGGAGAGGAAGAAGAAGAAGAAGAAGAGGAAGAGGAAGAGGAAGAGGAAGAGGAAGAGGAGGAGGAGGAGGAAGAGGAGGAGGAGGAGGAAGAGGAGGAGGAGGAGAAAAGGAGAAGGAGGAGAAGAAGAAGGAAAAGAAGAAGAGGAAGAGGAAGAAGAAGGAGAAGAAGAAGAAGGAGAAGAGAAGAAGGAAGAAGGAGGAGGAGGAGGAGAAAGGAGAAGGAAGAAGGAGGATGAGGAGGAGAAAGGAGAAGGAGAAGGAGAAGGAGATGGAGAAGGAGAATAACAAGGAGAAGAGAAAGAAAAAGAAGATACAGTTTGGCAAGACATTGTCCCCAAATGTATATCTGGATGCCAAATAAACACATAAAAAATGTTCAACCTCATTAGTCAGTAGAAAATAGCTAATTAAAACCACAATGACATATAACTTCTGTCTATTTGAATACCTAAAATTAAAAGTACTGCCTATATCCAGTGTTGATGAAGATGGGGAGGAAATAGAGCTTTCATACATTCCTTGTAAGATACAACTGCTTTGGAAAACAGTTTTGCAGTTTGTTAAAATATTACTCACCTGGTGTAAGATCTAGGCACTCTATTCCTCATTATTGATGCAAAATAAAAAAAAAAAAAGGTGTATGCCTAATAAATGATTTGAACATGAATGCCCATAGCAGCCTTATTTGTAATAGCCTCAAACTGGAAACAACAAATTAAAAAAAAAAAAAAGATAAATCGTGATTGATTCATACAATGATCTACTACCTCTGAATAAAACAAATGCACTATCATATGTACAATGCCATGAATGGATCTCAAAGTAATTATGTTCGTGAATGAAATAAGCTTTAAAAAGAGTTCATTTTATATAATTTTATTCTTAGAAGAAAGTGTATTACTGATTGCCTGGTGACAGGAGAATGGTATATGTGAGGAGGGATTCCAATGGGGAGGAGGGACAAAGAGACTTTATAAGATAAAGAGTATATTCATTATGTCGATTGTGATGATAGTTTTTGAACTGTAAACTATGTAAATACTTGTTAAGTTGTACACTTTAAATATGTACAATTTATTGTCTATCAATTGTTCATCAATAAAGCTGTCAAAATGATTATTTACTAATAAAAATTCAATAATTTAAAATATGTGATTAATTTGAAACTAATGAGAAAAGTAAAAACATAATGGATCATAAAATAGGTAAAATTGAAAAAATAATTACATGTCAGTAATTATATGAGATTTAAAGATTCAATTTCCCTACTAAAAATTATTGCCAAATTAAATATAAGAACAATACTATGCTACTAATGTAATACCCACTTAAAATTTGAACACACAATGAATTTGAAAGCAAATTTCTATTTAAACACTATGTTTAAAAAAGCCACTGTAGCTATACTAAGTTTAGACAAAATAAGCTTTTAGGCAACATGACTTAACAATATAAAAGGGACATTTCCCAAATTCAAAAGGGCTAATCTAACTTAAAGTTACCAATTTCTAGATTACAATAGCAGTGTCAAAATAAGAGAGCAAAAGTTAACATAACTAAAGAAATAAGACAAATCCAAAAATATGTTGTCAGTTCTTTAAAATACATTTCTATGAAGAATTGTGAAGAATCTGAGACTTCAGTTTTCTTGAAAGTGAAAATGAGGTATCTGAATGAGAGACAAAAGACAGTTTACTACTGGCAGGAATAGCAGTTGCCAGTTTAGTATTATTTTTGTTTTAGTTTTCCAAATCCCAGTTCTTACATGGTGACACGAAGACCTGGTAATCCTGCAGACACGGTGGATTGCAAAAAGAAAGGAAGCTAGGGCTCGGGACACTCATATCTTTAATAAGGGGCAGTAAGCCTGCTGGACCTTTGCCATAGAGAGAAACAGTGTCTTTATTATTCTGGACAGTAAATAAGCCTCCTGTTTTATTCTGAGAGACATACATCTTTATCTTCAATGGCTGTTCACTATACAGATATCCTTGAAAAGATGACCTAGAATAAAGGCAATCACGGCCTTTGCAAAAAAAAAAAAAAAAAAAAAATGAGAAATTTTGATGATTTCTCTCTCCACGATCACTCGGTGATCCATAACATGAAAACAGAGAAGCAAAAGTAATATAGAAGTTTTGATCCACAAGATTAACAAATGTCACTGTTTTTACATATATAGAAATACAACATACTTATTTTCCAAGGTACTGTTGAACAATTACTAAAATAGGCCACTTATTGGTCATAAAACAAGTCATAAAAAACTTCAAAATATTGAATAATTCCAAATATGTTCTCTAACCAGAGTGGAATTAAGACAGTAATTGATAATAAAATTAGACCAAAAAATTCCTAACACTTTAGAAATTAAGCAAGAAACTGTAAAAAATAACACGAATAAAAGAAAAAGTCCAATGTACACAAGAATATATTTTTATTAATGACACATTTTATTAATGACATTTTATTAAATGATACTGATAAAGCATATCAAAAAGACAAAATGCAGCTATGTTAGTTTGAAATGAAACTATACACCTTTTAATACAAATGTTTGAATATTTCAGAAGATAAAAACTAGCGTCCCATGTTCAGAACTTAGAAAGAAAACCAGATACAAAAGAAGAAATAAGCAGAAAATAAGAATAAAATATTTTTTAAAAAGTGAAACAGAAAGATCATTTGAGAATTTTCAGAAAGCAACAATGTAAAATAGGTTTTTTTTAAAGGATTAATACAGATAACAAGAAATGAGCAAATTTAAGTAATTTAAAAAGGGAGAAGGTACAAATTAACATGATAATGGAACAGGGAATATTATTTCAGGTATGACAAACATTAAAATACAATAAGAAAAATTAAATGTAATTTTATTTATATAAATTTGGAAAAAATAATTCAATGCCAACTTTTTAGGATAACACACCAAAATTAGCATGGGAATAAGTGGAAAATCTAAATCATACACGCATTTTAAAAGTATAGATATATCAAGCAAAACTTTTTAGAACCTCTATGTCTATAACTTTTACCTTTGAGTTATTTTAACAAAACATTATTCAATGATAAATGTAAAAGAACAACTTTATATTCTAAAAGGGCATATATCAAAGTCTCTACTAAAAGTGAACAAATACAACTAGTCATATTTAATTGTGCAATATTAAAAATATTCCCTCAGTTGGAAATGAGACAGGAACATTTCTTACCTTCATTCTTATTAAACATCGCACTCTGTTTCCTATTCAGTTCATGGACTCAGGGCATAATATGGTACAAAATTAAAAGAAAGATGATACTATCAGTAAATATCTAAAGACATGCAAAAGCAAAAACACAATTACTATGGATACCTATGTTTTTTATTAAAACATAAAAGTGACATGAGAAAAAATTTATCCCTAAATAGGAAGGGCAGAGGATATGGTTAGGAAAGTAATGAAATCAGAGGATTTAACAATAAAGGTGGTATATTTTGGAATGTAAATCTGGTGTTGTGCACATGTTTTCATTTTATAAATGTTTTATGGCTTTTGTATATTAAATATTTCATAATCACTTGGTGTTTAGTAAGACATTTTAAAATTTTTCATTCTATCTTTAGTTTATAAATGTCATTATTATAAGCATCAGTTTTAGAAAATAAAGGATTATCAGATAACCTGCTAGATTCCAATTAGGTTTTTGTTAATGTTAAAATAAAATTCTATAAGGTTCATAAAACCTAAGCTCGTTCAATTTAATTAAAAACTGTCTACATTTGATACAAAACATTACCTTATTATAAGTACAATAATTCTTTATGATGATTAAAAATTGAAATACAAGGCTTAAATTTTAGAACAAAAGAGAAATTGCATGTTGATAAAGCTGATGAGTTTGATAGGCAAGACCTTGTGATATATGGAAACTATAAGAGAAAACGTGTTTCACAGTGAAAACGTTGTGAATATTAATCAAGAAAACATGTTATTCTTCAACAAATAAATAGTTAATCGTACTTTTCACAGGTTATCATGCCCAATACTTTAAATGTTGATGTCTCCTATACAGTTTTCTGAAACTATGGGCTGTACAGTTTTACCAACCAATACATTTTCTTTTAAAGCAAAGTGAATTAAAGATGTATTTTCTTTTTAATTTAATGGTGATATCTTTAGAGTGACAAAATATTTTAGGCATGAATCAAAAATATTTAATTATAGACAAGCACACACTTATTCAGTAATATATTTTGATTTATAAAGTTTAATCTAGTTCTAAACAATTAAAGGTAACAAATGTAACTCATAATGTTATTCCAGACCTGGAAAATATTTTTTTAAATTTTTTATGGCTGGCTAAATAGAAAACATTTTATAAACTCTTTATCATGTAAAGTTTTATTAATTCAAATTTTAGCTTTATCTTGAAATAGAGATGATTTTTATTAAAAGTTAGACTGAGAAAATCAGTGTATTTCATACAAGCCACAAAGCAGTCATTAAATTGAAACCTATCTCTCTTTCATTTTATTCTGATGTCTTAAAGTGACATTATTTCATCCATTTATTTTCTTTTCTTTTATCAATTTTGGTTAACATTTCCCCTTTGACTACTTTTCGTTTCTGTCTTTGGAACTTTATCATCATTAGTTTGCTACTCTTTCTGTCTTTATTTCAATTAAGTTTTAGGATAGTTTTGGACCAATACTCCAAATAATGCTTGGGGAAAAAAAAAAAAAAAAAAAAAAAAAAAAAACAGCACTATAATACAACAAAAAAATATATATCTCAATAAAGATTTCTATGTTCTCTCGATACTATCCATCTTTTCAAAACAACATTCTATTGAGAACTCATTCTCTTAAGGGAGCAATTCTAAAGAATTTCTGCTGCTCACAAGCCAAGTTCCAATATTTTATTTTACAGCAACAAATAAGGTTACAAAAAGTCTAAATCAACTTCGATCAGCGAATAAACTACTGTGATGTGTAAAACACAGCAAACCAGACTATTTCTCATCTAAAAATTTTCCTAATAAACAAAAGCAAGCATAGCATTTGAGTATTTTTAACTAAAAATAGAAGCGATTGTACCAGTTTTGGGGAATGTGAATTTTTCACCTTTTGTGAGTAAGAAATAAAAATGACCAAGACTAGCCTTCTGTGTTTTATACTTTCTCATAAATTTAATCTTAATGAGGATATTTTCTTCTTGTATATTAATGACATGTGGATACACATGAAGATATATGATTAGAATATGAAGAGACTATAGAGATCATAAAATATATGTCACACATTCATTACACATGAATATGAACATTAATCAAGAAAAACTCAGTTGTCCCAAGTGTCACAGGTATCTCTAGACCTACTTTGCTACCTCTCTATTCCTCTTCTCACTCGTCCTTCCAACTCTCTACATCTTAGTCACTCTATCATAAAATCTATTATTTATTGCATTTATTTGGAATTTATGATTAAACAAGACACAGTCTTATGTTCTCTTGGGGAATATACAGCCTAGTGGAAATAAAAATATTCATATTAAGTAATAATATGATAGTGATTAGTAAAATTAATAAGGTAAAACATTGTGATAATTAGAGAAGGGCAGAGAGTTGGGAAACCTTACACAACTGTGCAGAGAAGAATTTTCTCAGAGCTGAGACATGAATGATGATAGGAGAAAATGTATAGGCCAGGCGCTGTGGCTCACACCTGTAATCCCAGAATTTGGGAGGCCAAGGCAGGCGAATCACTTGAGGTCAGGACTTCTAGACCAGCCTGGCCAACATGGTGAAACCCCATCTTTGCTAAAAATACAAAAATTATCTGTGCATGGTAGCACACGCCTGTAATCTCAGCTACTCGGGAGACTGAGGCAGGAGAATCACTTAAACCTGGGAAGCAAAGGTTACATTAAGCTGAGGTCGTGCCATTGCACTCCAGCCTGGGTGACAGAGAGAAACTCCATCTCAAAAAAATAATAATTAATAATAATAATAAATAATAATTAATAGAGGTATAAATTTAGGTGGAAATATCTTAGGGAACAAAGGGATTAATGTGGCTATTTCAGAATGGTGAAAGAGGATGTTAATGAAATGTGAACTTAGCAATGCAGTGAGAAATCTGGCCTTCTAAATCTGACAGGATGAGTTGGCATCAATCTTTTTGTCTTATGAAAAAATAGGGGCGGAGCAAGATGGCCGAATAGGTACAGCTCCAGTCTCCAACTCCCAGCGCGAGCGACACAGAAGACCGGTGATTTCTGCATTTTCAACTGAGCCTCTGCTGCTGATACCCAAGCAAACAGGGTCTGGAGTGGACCTCAAGCAATCTCCAACAGACCTACAGCTGAGGATCCTGACTGTTAGAAGGAAAACTATCAAACAGGAAGGACACCTACACCAAAACCCCATCAGTACGTCACCATCATCAAAGACCAGAGGCAGATAAAACCACAAAGATGGGGAAAAAGCAGGGCAGAAAAGCTGGAAATTCAAAAAATAAGAGCACATCTCCCCCGGCAAAGGAGCGCAGCTCATCGCCAGCAACGGATCAAAGCTGGACAGAGAATGACTTTGACGAGATGAGAGAAGAAGGCTTCAGTCCATCAAACTTCTCAGAGCTAAAGGAGGAATTACGTACCCAGCGCAAAGAAACTAAAAATCTTGAAAAAAAAGTGGAAGAATTGATGGCTAGAGTAATTAATGCAGAGAAGGTCCTAAACGAAATGAAAGAGATGAAAACCATGACACGAGAAATACGTGACAAATGCACAAGCTTCAGTAACCGACTCGATCAACTGGAAGAAAGAGTATCAGCAATTAAAGATCAAATTAATGAAATGAAGCGAGAAGAGAAACCAAAAGAAAAAAGAAGAAAAAGAAATGAACAAAGACTGAAAGAAGTATGGGATTATGTAAAAAGACCAAATCTACGTCTGATTGGGGTGCCTGAAAGTGAGGGGGAAAATGGAACCAAGTTGGAAAACACTCTTCAGGATATCATCCAGGAGAACTTCCCCAACCTAGTAGGGCAGGCCAACATTCAAATCCAGGAAATACAGAGAACGCCACAAAGATACTCCTCGAGAAGAGCAACTCCAAGACACATAATTGCCAGATTCACCAAAGTTGAAATGAAGGAAAAAATCTTAAGGGCAGCCAGAGAGAAAGGTCGGGTTACCCACAAAGGGAAGCCCATCAGACTAACAGCAGATCTCTCGGCAGAAACTCTACAAGCCAGAAGAGAGTGGGGGCCAATATTCAACATTCTTAAAGAAAAGAATTTTAAACCCAGAATTTCATATCCAGCCAAACTAAGTTTCATAAGTGAAGGAGAAATAAAATCCTTTACAGATAAGCAAATGCTTAGAGATTTTGTCACCACTAGGCCTGCCTTACAAGAGACCCTGAAGGAAGCACTAAACATGGAAAGGAACAACCGGTACCAGCCATTGCAAAAATAGGCCATAATGTAAAGACCATCAAGGCTAGGAAGAAACTGCATCAACTAATGAGCAAAATAACCAGTTAATATCATAATGGCAGGATCAAGTTCACACATAACAATATTAGCCTTAAATGTAAATGGACTAAATGGTCCAATTAAAAGACACAGACTGGCAAACTGGATAAAGAGTCAAGACCCATCAGTCTGCTGTATTCAGGAGACCCATCTCACATGCAGAGACATACATAGGCTCAAAATAAAGGGATGGAGGAAGATTTACCAAGCAATGGAGAACAAAAAAAAGCAGGAGTTGCAATACTAGTCTCTGATAAAACAGACCTTAAACCATCAAAGATCAAAAGAGACAAAGAAGGCCATTACATAATGGTAAAGGGATCAATACAACAGGAAGAGCTAACTATCCTAAATATATATGCACCCAATACAGGAGCACCCAGATTCATAAAGCAAGTCCTTAGAGACTTACAAAGAGACTTAGACTCCCATACGATAATAATGGGAGACTTCAACACTCCACTCTTAACATTAGACAGATCAACGAGACAGAAAGTTAGCAAGGATATCGAGGAATTGAACTCATCTCTGCAGCAAGCAGACCTAATAGACATCTATAGAACTCTCCACCCCAAATCAACAGAATATACATTCTTCTCAGCACCACATCGCATTTACTCCAAAATTGACCACATAATTGGAAGTAAAGCACTCCTCAGCAAATGTACAAGAACAGAAATTATAACAAACTGTCTCTCAGACCACAGTGCAATCAAACTAGAACTCAGGATGAAGAAACTCAATCAAAACCGCTCAACTACATGGAAACTGAACAACCTGCTCCTGAATGACTACTGGGTACATAACGAAATGAAGGCAGAAATAAAGATGTTCTTTGAAACCAATGAGAACAAAGATACAACATACCAGAATCTCTGGGACACATTTAAAGCAGTGTGTAGAGGGAAATTTATAGCACTAAATGCCCACAAGAGAAAGCAGGAAAGATCTAAAATTGACACTCTAACATCGCAATTAAAAGAACTAGAGAAGCAAGAGCAAACACATTCGAAAGCTAGCAGAAGGCAAGAAATAACTAAGATCAGAGCAGAACTGAAGAAGATAGAGACACAAAAAACCCTCCAAAAAATCAATGAATCCAGGAGTTGGTTTTTGAAAAGATAAACAAAATTGACAGACCGCTAGCAAGACTAATAAAGAAGAAAAGAGAGAAGAATCAAATTGACGCAATAAAAAATGATAAAGGGGATATCACCACCGACCCCACAGAAACACAAACTACCATCAGAGAATACTATAAACACCTCTATGCAAATAAACTGGAAAATCTAGAAGAAATGGATAATTTTCTGGACACTTACACTCTTCCAAGACTAAACCAGGAAGAAGTTGAATCCCTGAATAGACCAATAGCAGGCTCTGAAATTGAGGCAATAATTAATAGCCTACCAACCAAAAAAAGTCCAGGACCAGATGGATTCACAGCCGAATTCTACCAGAGGTACAAGGAGGGGCTGGTACCATTCCTTCTGAAACTATTCCAGTCAAGAGAAAAAGAGGGAATCCTCCCTAACTCATTTTATGAGGCCAACATCATCCTGATACCAAAGCCTGGCAGAGACACAACAAAAAAAGAGAATTTTAGACCAATATCCCTGATGAACATCGATGCAAAAGTCCTCAATAAAATACTGGCAAACCGGATTCAGCAACACATCAAAAAGCTTATCCACCATGATCAAGTGGGCTTCATCCCTGGGATGCAAGGCTGGTTCAACATTCGCAAATCAATAAACATAATCCAGCATATAAACAGAACCAAAGACAAGAACCACATGATTATCTCAATAGATGCAGAAAAGGCTTTTGACAAAATTCAACAGCCCTTCATGCTAAAAACGCTCAATAAATTCGGTATTGATGGAACGTACCTCAAAATAATAACAGCTATTTATGACAAACCCACAGCCAATATCATACTGAATGGGCAAAAACTGGAAAAATTCCCTTTGAAAACTGGCACAAGACAGGGATGCCCTCTCTCACCACTCCTATTCAACATAGTGTTGGAAGTTCTGGCTAGGGCAATCAGGCAAGAGAAAGAAATCAAGGGTATTCAGTTAAGAAAAGAAGAAGTCAAATTGTCCCTCTTTGCAGATGACATGATTGTATATTTAGAAAACCCCATTATCTCAGCCCAAAATCTCCTTAAGCTGATAAGCAACTTCAGCAAAGTCTCAGGATACAAAATTAATGTGCAAAAATCACAAGCATTCTTATACACCAGTAACAGACAAACAGAGAGCCAAATCAGGAATGAACTTCCATTCACAATTGCTTCAAAGAGAATCAAATACCTAGGAATCCAACTTACAAGGGATGTAAAGGACCTCTTCAAGGAGAACTACAAACCACTGCTCAGTGAAATAAAAGAGGACACAAAGAAATGGAAGAACATACCATGCTCATGGATAGGAAGAATCAATATCGTGAAAATGGTCATACTGCCCAAGGTTATTTATAGATTCAATGCCATCCCCATCAAGCTACCAATGAGTTTCATCACAGAATTGGAAAAAACTGCTTTAAAGTTCATATGGAACCAAAAAAGAGCCCACGTTGCCAAGACAATCCTAAGTCAAAAGAACAAAGCTGGAGGCATCACGCTACCTGACTTCAAACTATACTACAAGGCTACAGTAACCAAAACAGCATGGTACTGGTACCAAAACAGAGATATAGACCAATGGAACAGAACAGAGTCCTCAGAAATAATACCACACATCTACAGCCATCTGATGTTTGACAAACCTGAGAGAAACAAGAAATGGGGAAATGATTCCCTATTTAATAAGTGGTGCTGGGAAAATTGGCTAGCCATAAGTAGAAAGCTGAAACTGGATCCTTTCTTTACTCCTTATATGAAAATTAATTCAAGATGGATTAGAGACTTAAATGTTAGACCTAATACCATAAAAATCCTAGAGGAAAACCTAGGTAGTACCATTCAGGACATAGGCATGGGCAAAGACTTCATGTCTAAAACACCAAAAGTAACGGCAGCAAAAGCCAAAATTGACAAATGGGATCTAATTAAACTAAAGAGCTTCTGCAGAGCAAAAGAAACTACCATCAGAGTGAACAGGCAACCTACAGAATGGGAGAAAATTTTTGCAATCTACTCATCTGACAAAGGGCTAATATCCAGAACCTACAAAGAACTTCAACAAATTTACAAGAAAAAAACAAACAACCCCATCAAAAAGTGGGCAAAGGATATGAACAGACATTTCTCAAAAGAAGACTTTCATACAGCCAACAGACACATGAAAAAATGCTCATCATCACTGGCCATCAGAGAAATGCAAATCAAAACCACAATGAGATACCATCTCACACCAGTTAGAATGGCAATCATTAAAAAGTCAGGAAACAACAGGTGCTGGAGAGGATGTGGAGAAATAGGAACACTTTTACACTGTTGGTGGGATTGTAAACTAGTTCAACCAGTATGGAAAACAGTATGGCGAATCCTCAAGGATCTAGAACTAGATGTACCATATGACCCAGCCATCCCATTACTGGGTATATACCCAAAGGATTATAAATCATGCTGCTATAAAGACACATGCACATGTATGTTTATTGCGGCACTATTCACAATATCAAAGACTTGGAATCAACCCAAATGTCCATCAGTGACAGACTGGATTAAGAAAATGTGGCACATATACACCATGGAATACTATGCAGCCATCAAAAAGGATGAGTTTGTGTCCTTTGTAGTGACATGGATGCAGCTGGAAACCATCATTCTTAGCAAACTATCACAAGAACAGAAAACCAAACACCGCATGTTCTCACTCATAGGTGGGAACTGAACAATGAGATCACTTGGACTCGGGAAGGGGAACATCACACACCGGGACCTATCACGGGGAGGGGGGAGGGGGGAGGGATTGCACTGGGAGTTATATCTGATGTAAATGACGAGTTGATGGGTGCTGACGAGTTGATGGCTGCAGCACACCTACATGGCACAAGTATACATATGTAACAAACCTGCACGTTATGCACATGTACCCTAGAACTCAAAGTATAATAATAAATAAATAAATAAATAAATAAAAGAAGAACCAATGTATTTAAATAATCTATTTTTAAAATAACCACTAGAAAAGTGCTTATGTTTCTTCACATACCCTTTTTTCTTTCCTTTCTTAATTATTTTTATTACTTAATTCATTACTTAAATATAAATTCACAAAACTTCCCTTCTAAATTATATGGAATACCATGCACATAGATGATAGTAAAGGCATACAGTATACATTTTTTGGAATATCTACTATATTAAGGTCTATTTTTTACTGCTTTGTGGAATATAACAAAAGACAAACATAGCTTTTTGCTAAAATGGCTTTGAGGATGTTTGCAAAAAATGAAAATTAAAAAAACGCTCATACATTCAGAAAAAAAAAAAAAGAAAAAATAGAGCAATCATGTAGGCTTTGTTTAATGTGATAGTTGTAGATAGGATAGATTGGATCAAATTCAGGCCACATTTTGGAAGTGAAAAATAAAGAACTTTTTGCACCTTTAAACACATGAAGTTAGAAAGTAAAGGGCCACAAACTCACTTCCAAGAAACTCCCACAGCTGCTGCAGTTTATTATGGGGAAATAGGCACTAACACCGATCTCTGCTCACTAGCTCCTTTACCAGGGTTGTACGCAGCTTTCTGAGCAGCTGGCACCCAAGTTGAGAATGCCCCATATAACGTACACCAGGTGATTTGAATGCTAACAAAATCTACCATCTTCTTGCATCTTTTATGAAATATGTCAAGTAGCGAGGCAATAGAAAGCCTTTAAGGATGTTCAGTCCACAGTTTGTCCATGTTATAAAAAGAGCCTGAGTGACTCCATGTTCCCTGAGATTCATGTTGCACAGAAAACCCTTCTCTGTTAATGTCTTAATTTTCAATAGGATATACACGAAAGGAAAGCAATTAAAATGTCTTCTGGCTTGAAGACTGACCAAGTAGGTTGGTTAACTGAGATTGGAATCTAGAAGGATCGTGATCTTTGTGGGGAGAGTTCTATAATTATTTTATTCTTTCTAAACTATTTTACGGCTCAAAGCAACCCCATAAATGCTCTGGTTACTTCCCTCATTGTGAAAGGCTTTTGAATATGGCCAAGAAATACGAAATGACAACTGATCCAAGGGCATAGAGTAAGTTAGTGCAGTAACTAAGTCTAGGGTGTAGATGTCCTAGCTCTCGGTTCAGGAGCCTTCCATTGACTGCACAATGCATTTTAGTTTACCATTTATCCGCCCAGGAAATATATGAGTTAATAAGTGCTTAGAAGCTGACTTCCTGGAAAACACCATGGGATGCCTTTCTTGTGTACACTTATGTTTAATTCAAATCTGAAACTGCCCTTGGAATGTAAATGAGTGTGTTCTTCTTAGGTTAAGTGGTAACTTTCTGACAGAGAGTAATTTAAAATGTAAGCAGTTTTATTAGTCATTATGCCCAGTGTGGCACACAGATACAATCGTCTGAGTATTAACAGTTTATCTTTTCTCAAAGTGGAAAAAATACCTCTGCATTCTAGGGATCATAGAGCAAAATGAAACATAACTAGTGTTCGGAGTCAATTAATTTTACCTTGGCTCAGTACCAATTTAGCTATTAAAACTTACACATGCATTCAACACCACTGAGCCTCAGTTTCCTTTTCATGAATTATGACTATGGTAAAGGAGGGTTATTATAAAAATTAAAGAATATAGGATCTAAGAAAATGTCTAGAGCATATGTACTCATTAAATATTCTATTTGAATAATACTAAAATATAAGGTGACACGTACTTTAATTCAAAAGGGGGTTGTTTTTTGAAAGAATCTTGAAATGCCACCTTTTTTAATCTTTTCATGCATGACTCCTACAACTCCTCATGTAGGTACCATTACATACATTTTTAGAAATGTGATTATTCACATTTGAATACCTGGGAGGAAGTATAAAATGTGTAAGAGATGTTAGAGAATAATTTTAATGAATGTTCACCACAGGTTTCCTTGGGGAAATTTTAATCATTAAAACTTCCCAAGTATTTTATTATCGTCTCAGGAAATTCCCTGAATAGTCATATCCCTTGTTAATTCACTAATTTATTCTGGGGTTGATCCTACTGACTAATGTCTTTAGGTGTTTTTAACTGAGCAGCAATACAATCAATTATGGAGCTCCTTTTGACCTTTCTACATTCCTATTTTCTTATATTTACTATTAATATTGGAAAGACATATCTTATTCTGAAAACATTTCAGGAATGAACCACTAGTTAAAAGTTAATGTGGAAATAACAGTTTCTGCTATTAAATCAATACTGAGTGTGTGGTTAGATGAAGGAGCTCTATTTCTGGAAAAATCTATATCAGTTACTCTATTTACCTAGGAATGTAATTATAAGTATAGAGCTCTCATATCTATGCCCCCAAATTTTCAATACAGTTGACATGAGTTGTGCCTAAGATTAACAAATTATTGTTTAAAACAAAAAAGATGTCTGACAGTTTTGTTCTAGAATACACTTTACAATACACACATTAAAATAGGAAAATGCATATAAAATATTATCAAATACATGAGAATAATAAAAATTTAGTATGTGTCATGGAACTTACATTATTCATTCATGTATTCATTTGTTAACTCATTTTATAATTATTTAACAGAAAATATTCCAGTTGTCTGATTTTTGACATTAAGTACATAATCATTTTTAAAAGTAAATGGAAAATTTTGAAAACTATTTATGACCATGGAATCATACTAGCATAGTATCTGCTATGTAGACCATAGTAGCATAAAATCTACTAAGATACTGCTATTAAATTTTTAAAAAATCACACAAATTAATATAAAATTTAAAATGCTTTAGGAAGTTTCTAAAAGAATGGGCTTTGGTGTTATAAAAATGCATTATGAAGAAAATGTATACATATCTCAGTGAAGGATTACCTAATAAAGCTGAAATTAAAGACAGAATAGGAAGTAACACGACTAATGGAGGAATGGGTATAAGAATTCTAGGCTGATGCCTAATGTGGTGGCTCAAGACTGTAATCCCAGTACTTTGGGAGGCCAAAGCCAGAGGATCATCTGAGGTCAGGAGTTTGAGACCAGCCCAGCCAACATGGCAAAATCCCATCTCTACTAAAAATACAAAAATTACCCTTGTGTGGTGACACAAGCCTGTAATTCCAGCTACTCAGGAGGCAGAGGCAGGAGAATCGCTTGAACCTGGGAGGTGGAGGTTGCAGTGAGCCAAGCTTGTGCCACTGCACCCCAGCCTGGGCTATAGAAGGAGACTCTGTCTTAAAAACAAACAAACAAAAAAGGAATTATAGGCTGAGAGAAGACGGCATGTGTAAAGGCCCTGTGCTAAAAGAAACATGCAGAATACAACAAAGTAAATGTAATAGTTCTGGAATATCAAGATCAATATGAAAGTAAGTTTGAATGAGGCAGGCAAGTAAGTCAGAATGTCTAATCTTAATTTCTATTTTAATACATTCTGCTTTTTGATAAAATAAAATAATTAATATGTATTAAATAAAAAGCAATATACACAGATCTGAATTTTGATAAGACGACTCCACTTGATAGATACTTAGAGTCACCTTTGTATATACTGAGATAGGCTGAATTATCTCATTGAGTGGATACAAAATTTCAAACACAGTGACAGTACCTGGAAATAGCTAGATAGCAAAGAGGAAAAATGGACAAATTCAAGGGATATTTAACTTAGAGAATAACCAATAAATGTTGATGGCTTGAATAAAAATGGACAGAAACAGGAAAATGTTGAATTTGTGTCCTACGTTCTCAAGCTTAAATAATTATGATCATGTCATGTAATAAGATGGGAAACACTACAGGAATACAAATAGGGGAAGGGAAGTACAAGTTTTATTATGAACTTGTTATTTTTAAAGAGAATTGTGACTTCCAAGTGGAAATATCATACAGAGAGATAGACATATGAGTTTGAAGCTCAGATGACAGTGTTGGGCTAGAAGTATAAATTTAACATATCTCATAAAAGTGAAAATTAAATCTACTGACATAAATGATGGTTCTTATGGCAAAAATATTGAGGCAAAAAGAGTTGTATTCTATAGACAAGATTTCAAGTAACCAAAAAAACATAAAACAAGAAACATAAAAGATCAAGAAGAGGCCAATGATATAAGATGTAAACCAAAGAGCCAAGCAGGATGGTTTTAAGGAGAGTGTGATCAGCTGTATGAATTGCTATAGAATTCAGTGTCTCATAAGCCACTGGTGATTTTAGCAAACTTTTTGTAGTAGAAAGATTGGTGGAGTCCTAATTACAGTGAGGAGAAGATTGAGTGACAAAAATATAGGTACAGTAAGATGAACGACTGTTTGAATAAGTTGACTACATAAGATGAATATGGGCACATATGATTTTTGCATAAGATGTGGAACAATTTAATTTTTGCTTGTTTTCTTCTATTAAAATAAACAGATCTTGAACATGTAAACATATGAGAGAAGTAAAAATGTGCTAATAAGTTTTAGAAATAGAGGTATGAAAAAACAGCCATAATGATGTTGTAAAAATAGGAGATGGTGATATTACATAAAAAATAAAATATTCTAAAGGAAAGATATCAAATAAATACAGATAAACACAGAGGGAGCTATTGTAGTTGAGTAATAATTGTAGAAGGGCTTGAATTTAAAAAGAAAAGATAAGGAAAATACTTTTTTTTCTTTGTTATAGATGGCACTTCAATAAGTTTACAACCAAGAGAGTAGGGAAAAATGAATACAGAAAATGATAATATTTGTGGATATAGAACCTCAATCACAGAGGTAGATGTTGGCCTTAAATATTGTATGGGAGACATGGGTTTTTATAAGGTCTATGAAGGATATGAGGATGATGTTTACAAAAGTAACCATAATGGTGTTTTACTAATTATTTTTATTTTAATTCATCCATTTGGAGGATTCTATTTCTTTTTTATGCTGTCATTATTTGGCAAAATACAGGAAAAAGAGCCACTTAGAAATAATTACTTGTTCACCTGTATCCAATGATAATCATTGCTAATGAACGCATTCATACACATATATGCATACATATAGACATTTTTGATTGATGATACATGCAACTTCTTAGACAGTGTAGATTTTATTCTTAAGTAATTTTTTCTACAAATTGTAATATAGATTATTTTACTATTGCATTAGATGTTTTCAAAGGGATGACTTTCATGGCTGTTTCATATGCTATTGAAATTATATCACATAATCCAGTTTCAGTTTTCTCCAGTTGGACTATGAATGGTTTTCAATGTTTACTATTCAGTATAATTGTAAAACAGACAACTTTAAAACTCAATATGCATTTTAAAAATAAGTAATATTTATAAAATATTAATGCAAGTTTTAAATTGTATATATATCAAGTTAATTTAAATGTTTCAAAATTGTGTTTATTTTCAAAGACTATATATAAATATATATTTGAAATTTCAAATGTTTTCCAGAAAGGTAATAACAAATGATCAACTAAGTTGAGTACGAGATTTTTCAATTCCATTTTAAAGCAAAAACATACATTAACTTAGAGTTTTACCGACTTCTTGTGTTGTTTTGTTTCCAATTATCTTTAGACTTTTTAATTCAATTTAATGTGCTATATGTACTGTTTCTGTAAAAGAAATATCAGCTCATGTGCTTAGAATAGTTTTTCTGTTTTAGCCATATTTTATGTAACTTGTAATGATTTGTGTGAACTGTTATCTTTATAGATTATAGATAGTTTTTGTTTATTGTTTATAAATATATCTCCCAAAGATATTTTCTACCTTTTAGTGTTATGTTTTACAGTGATTATTAAAATTTATTATTAATATTTAATTTTTTATTTCTGTGTAGATTATCTTATTTTCTGTTTAGATGGACAATAGTAATTCTATGCAAATAATACATAATTATATGATTATATGGTTTACTATATTGCCTTTTTCAGATCTAACTTTTTAGTTCCAACAGATTTTATTTTAGTGGTCCCAATTTCTTTTTTTTAATTTCAGCTTTTATTTTAACTACAGGTGGTGCATGTGTAGGATCGTTACATATTTTAACTAGGCCAGATTAACATAGTAACCAATAGGTTGCATTTTCAACCCATGCTCCCCTTCTTCTCCCTTCAAATATTGCACAATGTTGATTGTTCCCTGGTTTATGACACCTTGCACTCGATGTTTAATTCCCACTTATAGTGAGAACATTTGATTTTTGGTTTTCTGTTATTGCATTAATATGCTTAAGATTAAGACCTCCAGCTTCATCCACTTTGCTGCAAAGAACATGATTTCTTTTTTTGTGGCTGTCTAGTGCTGCATGGTGTATATGTGTTACAGTTTCTTAATCCAGTCCAGCATTGGTAGGCATCTGAGAGGATTACATGTCTTTGCTATTTTGAATAGTGCTGCAATGAACATATTCATGCATATGTCTTTATAAAATAATAATTTATATTTCTTTGGGTGTATACCTAGTAATGAGATTACTGGGTCAAATGGTAGCTCTGTTTTAATAAAAATTGACAAGTGGAACCTAATTAAACTAAAGAGCTTCTGTACAGGAAAAGATACCATCAACACAGTCAACAGACAACCTACAGAATGGTAGAAAATATTTGCAAACTATACATCCAGCAAAGATCTAATATCCAAAGTCTATGAGGAGCTGAAACAATTTAACCAAATAAAATAACCCCATTAAAAAATGGGTAAAGGACATGAACAGACACCTATTAAAAGAAGATATACAAATAGCCAACAAATATAAGAAAAATGCTCATCACCACTAATCATCAGAGAAATGCAAATCAAAACTACAATGAGATACTGTCCACAACAGTCAGAATTGCTATTATTAAAAAGTCAAAAAACACCAGACGCTAGCGATGCTACAGAGAAAAGGGAACACTTATACACTGCTGTTGGTAATGCAATTTAGCTCAGCCAATGTGGAGAACAGTTTGGAGATTTCTCAAAGAACTAATTGAGTTTTAATAAAAATTCTGAATTTATGAGTGAACGTTAGAAACACGTTTTTAAAATAATTTGTATATATTCATTTACACATACATCGTTCTCAGATAAGTATTGTATTTTCTGTGATTAATCATATTAAAAACTTTATATTACCGGACTCTCAGTTATGCCCATATAGGAGTTGCTTCCATGTTGATTTAATTCTTTTGACTTCCAAAAATATAAAGCTCTTTGTATCTCCTTGTTATTTTTATTTCTTCAATTTCAATCTTCAAAAAAATTTGGTTTCAGATGTGACAGATGAAATTTAGTTACTTTTGGTTCAGCTTTGAAAAGACTTTTAATATATTATTTTAATCAATATATTTGTTAGATATTGATATCTAAGATATGTGTTTTCATTAAATAATATTATATACTTCTGAATTAATTCATAACATTTTATGTAATTATGTATTTTAATGTATTTCTTAAATAGCAATACCTGTATCTACAATAAATTTGATATAAATGTTATGCATTTATCATGCAATTAGTTCCTACACTTAAATTGCTGTCAACATATTTTTTACACTAAAGGTGCTATTTTGAACATCTCTGTTACATTATGCTTGCTATCACTGCTTTACGTGACCCAGTGGTTGCTAAAGGTGCTCTCCCCAAGACCCATTCACCAGACATGTACACCAATCTGCGATCTTCTGGGAGTGATGGCTACCAAAAGCTCGCAGCTGATTACTTCTCTTGAGCGAATGACTGAATAGGAGCACCTTACCCAAAATGGTAGCTTGTCGTCACTGACTAACTGATGAAATGACAGGCTCAATTGCCTCAACTGGAGCCATCTCTGTGGTTGAACTTGTGTGTCAGATATTATAGAGGAAGGGGGTTAAATTTAGTCTCCAGCCAAGGGCACATTCCTGGTTAACTTTGTTACCCTACTCTATCCTGCTTCCTGTACTTCCAGTGTCTGGAAAGCATTCTCTCAATCACTTTAGCAAGAATGTCTCTCTCAGACTCTGGGGTGTTTCTAAGGAAGTTAACCTAAAGTAGCTGGTACCAGAACTTAGTGCCTGGCATGCTGTAGCAGTATTATTGTTAACACCTTTACCCACAAGGAGCCAAACATATACAAGGGAAATGCTGAAGGTTGGGTTCGCACTCAGTTGAGTGTAAAGGGATTCTCATATTGAAAGTTTATTTGGGGATGTGTGGGATCAACAACTGTGGAATAGAGGAGAGGAGAAGAAAGAAAGCTGAATTTGGCAGAAGGAAGAATTAGGCAGCAATAACTAGCACCCCCTGTTGTAATCACTCCAATCCATCTACTGACACTTTGGGGATCTCTGAAGCTGGGATAACCCATCAAAGTATTCCAAAGTTTGAGCCAAGAATGCTGGGCTATTATATTAGTCTTCTCAAGCTGTCATGATAAAACTACACAGACTGGTTGGCTTAAACAAAAATTAATTTTCTTACAGTTGTGGAGTCTTAAAAACCAAGATGGAGGTACCAGCAGAGTTCCTTTCTCTGAGACCTCTCCTGTTGGCTTGCAGATGGGCATCTTCTCACTGTGTCTTCACATGGTCTTTATTCTGTGTGCATACATCACTGGTATCTTATTCTATTCTTATAAATACACCAGTACTGTTGGATTAGGGCCCCACCTTTATGATCTCATGTCACTGTTATTACCGTCTTAAAAGCCCTGTCTCCAAATGCAGTCACACTAGGAGTTAGGTCTTCAGCAAATAGGCACTGGGGGGAGATAGGGCACTACTCAGTCCATGCCAGCTGTTATATCTTAGCATTGATCAGTCAATGCATTTGGTTTGTCCTGGGAAGTGATAAAGCCTTTAGCTCACTTGGTTATTCCTTGAATTCATGAATATATAAATGGAGTGAAGAACCTTAGCAATTGGCAAAGTCCTCACGTTGATTTGTTTGTCCTTTAGAATATGATGTATTGTGGTAGGAAAATCCAAATAAAATAATTTAAGATTATGTTGTCACCATTGGGGTAGAAAATCAAAACCAAAATTATGTCTCAGAGACAATGGCATATTAATGCCACCTTCAAAGACTTGTAAAGGCACAAGAGAAGGATCATTCCTTGAGAATAACATTAGCAACTTGGTTGCAAGCTAATTACATCAGGCAATGATTCCTCCTTACTGGAGTTGATGCAGAGTGCAGATATTGGTTTGCCTTCTTTGCCTAGAGGACTTCATTAAGCACTCCTGCCTGAGGGAATCACAGAGGTATCTGATCTACTCATATTAACCCCCACAAACATAACTTCTGACTAATTGACCTGCCTTTCAGGATACATGGCATCCACTATCTCCTAGGCAGGTGGACATTAGTACACAACTTCTATTGTATGTGTTCCGACACTGAGAAATTACATAGGTGATTCTTGGAACAAATAAACAGAAGTAAGAATGGCCCTATTCACCATTACTGTCAATGACATGTTTAGAAATATTTGTTTCTCAATTCCAACAAATATAGACTGTTTTATCCAAAAAGCCCAGGTCTCAGATGGACCCATTTCTCCAGGGGATACTGCAAGAGTACCAGTAAATTTGCATGTATGGCTGCAGCGTTTTCTGGATGATTTCTCATACCCTTGTAACAGAAGGCACAGAAACAAATTTTCATATCAGCAAGAGTAATGGAAAGTGATCATCATAAGGATGTGTGGTAATTATTCAATAGGTACAAGTATAAATATATTTGGTATTTGAGTCATTCATGTGTGTATCTCTTGATACAGGTGTCTAATTTTAAAGGGGAAATATACATAGAAACCATTAGAATAAGATGCTGCGTTACCCCTCCAGGCAAGCCTCTCCAATTAAAGAAATACTGGCTTGGTGGAGGGGTAGAGAGTCATGAATGAGCGACAGAGAAAGGGCATGATGAATATCATTTTGAACTCAAGTTCAACTGCTTTTGAGAAGATTACTTAATCTCATCAATTCACATCTCATAAGTTTATTTTTTTTCTGCAAGTTGTGATTGAAAACAGCTCTGTGGAATCTCTGTCTGAATAGAGTAAACAACATAAATAGTAAATAAATCTGAGCAAGGTCAAGGGTTGATACAGTGAATGCTGTAGTGACTATGCCCAGATCTCCTCATGAGGCTGGTTCATGTATCCTCCAACTGCTGTAAAAAGTGTATTGTGATTATTTATAATTACATAATGGCTTACTTCTCCAGGAAGAACAATCCTATATAGAAGGTATCTTGCCTGAGAGATTAGTCACCACCAACCAGCCAATGGTGAATAAATGAATTAATAAATTATTTCCATGAGAGTACAAAGGGCCCATATTAAAAATGAGTAAATATGTAACTATATAAAATTCATAAAAATTTTCTGGGATATATAAGTAATTATTCCCTGTTACATAAATAATAACACTATCATTGAATGTGGAAAGGTGAAATATGTTATGGCAATCATCGAACACATCAACCACAATTTTTCTCACTTTAAGTGACACAGTTCATGGGCTTCCCAGATGAGTTCCCATGAATATTTCCATCCCAATGCACATACTTTCTTAATAGTCTGAACATACCTTTTATGATGAAATCAACTTCATCTTAGAAATCAGTGAATTATTTAAAACACAACCTACTAGAAAGATCTGAAGAACATCACTATAAATCACATAATGGATTGCAATTTTATTTTTTGTAACTTAGTACTACTGCATATATTAAAAGCAGATTGGCTAAAGTCAAAATACATTATAAAATGGAAGTACATTTATGTATTAACAAATATGTTACATACTCGTAAAAATACTATTAGTATTAGAATTGAAGAAATAATGAGCTGGGTTCCCTAGAGTTCTAGAAAAAAAATGAGATTTAAGGGTCAAATAATCTTTACTTACCTCCTGAGAAAGTTTTGTATCTTTCAATGTTATACAGTGTAAATATCGAACTCAAATTTAGAAACAAAATAACAATATTTAGGCTATTATTAAATATAGTAAATTACAAGAATGAATTGAGACACTTATTTGAATAACAAAATATATTGAGTTTCCTCTTCTATAAATATTACTGTGAGGTTATAAAATGTATAAATATTATTCTTACATAAAATGGTAAAAATACTACTTTAAACCCTAAAAATATAAAATTAAATTTGTAAATATTAATAAAATTTCTAACATATAGCAAAAGAATACTGAATTTTTTAACTTTTTACAATATAACTAGACAAACAAAAATTAGCGTAACATGCATTAAGGAATTATAAATTTTGAGATTCATCACATCATCTCTCTGATAGTTGCAATCTATATCTGCATTTGAAATACCACTTAAGTAAACTAATTAATATATTCAAATAGTCAAATTACCATTGAATTTGTGATATTGAGAGTCTTTAAATGTATATTGACTACAGTAAAATGCAAATTAATTTTAAATCTATGAAAAGAGATACTTAAAATAGTACATTAAACTGTGAGTTTAAAAGGAATAAGGATTATGAATTATTGCAAAGATGCAATGGAGAGCAAACTCACTTTTTCTGCTGAACAACAGAATCATTAAAATGTTCATTCATCCTGCATTCAAAGCATGTTTGCTGAATTGTCACAGTTGACAGCATGCCAATAGCATAATCATGCTGTTGTTAACATTTGAAAAACTTACGGGTGACTTTCTTAATAACCATTGCCCCTTAATAACCATTGCCCAACCCTTGTACAAGTGCCCTTCTCCAACACCCAGAGTTTACCCCAGGCCCTCAAACTTCCTGCAACTAAAGGCTTACTTCTCGGTAAAATAGGTGATCTTGAAGACAGTATTTCAACTCTGTGGCATCTATCTACTGTGAATAGTAAAAAGCAGTGGCCATACTGGCTTCAAATATTTTGGATACTATTGTGAATTTGTATTTGAGTCAACTCAAATTATTGTAGACCACAGTGATTTTGTTCAAGATACTAAAGATGGAGGTGAAAGAGCAGACCCAGACTTTTATACTAATAAAGTCAGGGGAGGGCACTGGAGTCATTGCTTACCAGCTAATTATCCCCTAACTGTTATCTGCTGATGGATTAAGACAGCAACCAGGACCAAAGCTTTAGCTCCTGGTGGATTTCTTCCTTAAGATTTTTCAAATCCTGGTCCAAGCATATGTTTTGCTTTATGGTGAAAGGCATTAGCCTGTCATTTAGAACAAACACCTTGATCACTGAAGTTGAAAGGAATCCAGACAGTGAGAGACTGAGGAGAGTTTCAGGATTTCCTTGTGGGTTGCAGTACATCCTCACTGGTTCAGGTTTTTCTGTGCTTCCTCTACTTAATGTTCATCTTTTCTTCCTGATAGCCTATAATAGTTTGTTTTCACACTGTTATAAAGAAATACCTTTGTATTAGTCCACTTTTATGCTGCTGATAAAGACATACCCAAGACTAGACACTATACAAAAGAAAGAGGTTTAATGGACTTACCATTTTACATGACTGAAGAGGCCTCATAATCGTGGCAGAAGGCAAGGAGGAACAAGCCACATCTTATATGGATGGCAGCAGGACAAGAGAGCTTGTGCAGGGAAACTCCCCTTTTTAAAACCATCAGATCACTTGAGACTTACTCACTACCATGAGAATAGTATAAGGGAAATCACCCCCATGATTCAATTGTTTCTCCCACTGGGTTTCTCCCACAACACATGGGAGCTCTGAGAAGAGGACCACCATCCTCTAGACTCCAGAATGGTAGATCAACACAGATTTCACTGTGCACCTGGAGAAGCTACAAACACTCGTCACCAACCCATGAAAGCAGCCAGGAGAGGGGCTATACCCTGCAAAGCACTAGACAGTGCACGAGTAGGGACTCTCTTTGGGGCCTCTGACCCCACATATCCGTCTCACACTGCACTAGCAGAGATTCTCCAAGAGGGTCCCACCCCTGCAGCAACCTGCCTGGGCATCCAGGTGTTTCCATACGTCCTCTGAAATCTAGGCAGAGGTTCCCAAATCTCAATTCTTGACTACTGTGCACCTGCAAGCTCAAAACCATATGGAGGCTGCCAAGGCTTGGGGCTTCCACCCTCTGAAGTGGCTTCCAGCTGAAGCCACTGGAATGCAGGGCACCAAGTCCCTAGGCTGCACACAGCACAGGGACCCAGAGCCTGACCTATGAAACAATTTTCTCCTCCTAAACCTCTGGGCCTGAGATGGGAGGGGCTGCTGTGAAGACCTCTGACATGGCCTGGAGACATTTTCCCCATTGTCTTGGTGATTAACATTTGGCTCCTTGTTACTTATGCAAATTTCTGCAGTTCCTTAAATTTTGCCTCAGAAAATGCGATTTTATTTTATATCACAGGGCCAGACTGCAAATTTTCAAAACTGTTATGCTCTGTTTATGCTCTGTTGCTCTGTTTCCCTTTAAAAACTGAATGACTTTAACAACACCCAAATCACCTCTTGAATGTTTTGCTGCTTAGAAATTTCTTCTGCCAGATACCTTAAATCATTTCTCTCAAGTTCAAAGTTCCACAAATCTCCAGGACAGGGGCAAAATGACACCAGTCCCTTTGCTAAAACATGACAGGTGTCACCTTTACTCAAGTTCCCAACAAGTTCCACATCTCCCTCTGAGACCATCTCAGCCTGGATTTAATTGTCCATATCATTATCAGCATTTTTGTCAAAGCCATTAGACAAGTCTCTAGGGAATTCCAAACTTTCTGTCATTTTTCAATCTTCTTTTGAGACCTCCAAACTGTTCCAACCTCTGCCTACTATCCAGTTCCAAAGTTGCTTCCACATTTTCAGGTATCTTTTCAGGAGTGCCCCACTCTACTGATACAAATTTACTGTATTAGTTCATTTTCATGCTGCTGATAAAGACATACCCGAGACTTGCCTATTTACAAAAGAAAGAGGTTTAATTGACTTATAGTTCCATGTGGCTGGGGAGGCCTCACAATCTTGGCAGAAAGCAAGGAGGAGCAAGCCATGTCTTACATGGATAGCAGTAGGAAAAGACAGCTTGTGCAGGAAAACTCCCTTAAAAAAAAACTATCAGAATTTGTGAGACTCATTCACTACCAGGAGAACAGTATGGGGGAAACCACCTCCATGATTCAATTATCTCCCACCCGGTCCCTCCCACAACAAGTTGGAATTATGGGAGCTACAAGATAAGATTTGGGTGAGGAGACAGAGCAAAGCCATATAAACCCTAGACTGGGTGATTTATAAAGGAAAGAGGTTTAATTGGCTCTCAGTTTAGCATGGATGGGGAGTCTTCAGGAAACTTACAATCATGGCAGAAGGGGAATCAGTCACCTTCTTCACAAGACTGCAGGAGAGATAGGCAAGAAAGAGCAGGGAAAGCTGCCTTGTGAAATCATCACATTTTGTGAGAACTCACTCACCATCACAAGAACAGCATGGAGGAAACCACCCCCATAATCCAATCCCTTCCTACCAGGTCTCTCCCTAAACACCTGGGAATTACAATTCTAGATGAGATTTGGATGGGGACACAAAGCCTAACCATATTAATGCCTTCTGACCTTAGGATATAGATACAGATATGGAATCAACAGTCCTACTTAGACTTTGTAATCATCCCCCATGATGTCTATAGTAAATCCTTTCATATATACTCCCTAATGAGTTCTGCTTTTCTAATTAATGCACTGATAGAGAATTTAGAACCAGAAATGTGTCTAGAGGAACGGAACCTTAAGAATGGATTATTTAATTTGGGTGTGATTTATCTGAAATGATTTATCTTGTATGATTCAATTTTAAGACATTATGGCAGTATTTCTGAGGGTAAAGGGAGTGTTAGTAGTTCACAGAATGACAAAACACAGAAAGTGTCAAAACAGTGGCTTAAAATACTACTTTTTGACACTGGTAATTGCTTGTGCATAAAAGGCAAGTTATCAGGTGATAAGTTATATAAAAGGATATGGTGCTGGGTACAATGGCTGTCACCTGTAGTCTGGCACTTTGGTGGCAGAAGAATCCTTTGAGCCCAGGAATTTGAAGTTACAATGAGCTGTGATCATGCCACTGCAATCCAGCTTGGGTGACAAAGTGAGACATTGTTTCTAAATTTGAAAAGAAATGATGGAAATAAAAGATACAGTGGGGTTAGATGATTGCTTCAAAATGCAATAAAAGACTTGGGGTGTAAAATAATGAGTTCATGGTTTTAACTACAAAGTCCAAGATTTTGCTCCTATGAATACTTAAAGAGAAACTCTTAGCTCTTGCCTGTTAAAGGTTCCTGAAAACAAAATCCAGAATCTAATCCTGTTTGGGTGTGAGCTATAACACAAAAGGAATTTCAAAATGCTCAGGGTCTCTTACATTAAAATTGAGCATTAATTTTGTAAGAGCAAAGCCTTGAAAAATGGATTGGTATATAAGTAAATTCCAATGAAACCAAAGAACTTAAGCTTATAAATTATTCAGATTTTATTTCACCAGTTAAAGTATCTCTTTGATGCTTACCCTCTATGAGCTTAATCTTTCTTTGCCTGCAAAAAATATAACTTTCTGTAAAATAATTGCTTTGTAAAACACTGATGATCCTTTGAAGGATTTATTCCCTCATTAGTTTCCTATGGCTTCAGTAACAAATTACAACAAACTTAGTGACTTAAAACAATACAAATTTATCAGCTTATAGTTTTAGAAGTCAGAGTTCAAAATGGGCCCTATTTGGCTAAAATCTATGTTTCTCAGCGGGTCTCCATGTCTTCTGGGAGTTCCAGGAGAAAATTTGTTTCCTTACATTTTCCACCTCCTAGAGGCTGTTCACATTCCTTGTCTCGTGACCCTATCCTCCTTTTTAATTTTTATTTATTTATTTATTTATTTTGAAATGAAGTCTTGCTTTGTCATCTAGGCTGGAGTGCAGTGGCACGATCTCGGCTCACTGCAACCTCCACCTCCTGGGTTCATGCAATTATCCTGCCTCAGCCTCCTGAGTAGCTGGAATTACAGGCGTGTGCCACCACGCTCAGCTAATTTTTGTATTTTTAGTAGAGATGGGGTTTCACCATGTTGGCCAGGCTGGTCTCGAACTCCTGACCTTAAGTGATCCACCCACCTCGGCCTCCCAAATTGTTGGGAATATAGGCATGAGCCATTATAGGCATGAGCCACTGTGCCTGTCCCTATCCTCTATTTTTAAAGTCAGAATTGCGAGGTTTTCCAACCTCTTGCTGATTGTTTCTATCACCACATCTCCTTTCTCACACTGGCCTTTCAACTGTCCTCTTATTAAGATCTTTGTGATTATAATAGGCCAACCCAGAGAATCGAAGACAACCTTCCTTTCTGAAGATTCTTCATTTAGTCACATCTGCAGTCACTTTTGCCAGGCAAAGTAACATACTCACATGTTCCAGGCATTAGAGCCTGGATATCTTTGGGTGGTTCTTATTTGTCCTAGTATGCTCCTGAATCTCTTGTTGCCTCTTTAGGTTTCACCAGACTCAAGTCACAGAGAGCTTTGAGAGCTAGGGACAAAGTATGCCACACAAGCAGGTATGGTGCACAAAAATATAATTGCACTATTTTGTTAATACTAACAAAAACCTATACATTATTTGTGAAGATGGATCCCAATATTGGGGGATAGGTATGAAAAGAACATAAGCTAGATCAGGTTGAGTTTATTGTTTCGAGTTTATAAAACAAAGATTTACAATTAGCTACAACTATGTGGCCCAATTCAGAAATGAGAACTGCAATAGAAATAATATTTCTTACTTCTTTGAAGTGAATATATGTATATATTAGTTATTTTTTCTCTTCTTTCCTTTTCTCCATCACATGATTTTTAGAAGTAGATAATCGTATATGTCAGTATTAAGACATATGATATCAAAAGAGGAATTTCATCCAGCTAGAAAAAAAAAAAAAAATCTCACCCAACATTGGAACAGTTGCTTTTCATCCTATCTGGAGAGAGGGTTACTGTGCTCCCAGTTGTATCTGGAGAGAGGGTGACTGTGTTCCCAGTTGTATGGTGTTAACACCATGCAAGAGTTCCATTTACCAGTCTCCATCTTTGAATTGTTTCAAATTCTTGTGGACCATAAGAGATATTTTATGTCAGATTTGAAAAGCAGAAGTGAGACAGACAGTTCTTAAATGAAGCAGTAGAAATTATGTGCATATTTTTAACACCAGGGGACTAACATAACCATCAAAAAAATTAAAAGGAGAGGAGTAAAGAAAAAATAGCTAATTTTGGAGGATAGCCTAAAGAAGGCAAGCAGTCCTGAACAGAAGAGTTAGAGACTAGAGAAAAATAATGAAATCTTCAGCGGATGTAGAGGAGAAAAATTCCAAAGCTCAGTGAAAGAAGAATGGGTTGAATATTGTCACATTTTATGTAGTAACTCTCTCAACTTGATTCAGAATGTGTTGGAGTCTTCTAATCTACAGAAATCAATGTACAATGACAGAGTCAATCTCAATAATCTAGAAATAAATACATTATAATGTACTAAAATTTTTTTCTATCTACTTACAAATATTATTAATCTTTGGAATTCAAAAACGAGAAATCATATCCCCTGGGAATTCACTATTGAAATATTTCTAGTATTTTTACAGTTTTTATTCATTATTATAGACACCTAAATATTACTTATAACATATGGAATATTAAATTTTATTGCACCTGTGATGGACTTCAGCCGATAGTTAATATTAATGCATTGCAAAATGCCAGCAAATATCATCAGGTAGTATTCAAATAACTTTACCTTCAAATTTTCTTATTTATTGACAAAGGCAGGCCAACATTTCTTAAAAAACATGTTACTTTTCAAAATACTACTCATTTGTACAATGTACACTGTGTCTATAAATATATTAAAGTATATTTTATTTGCAAAATGATTCCATTTTCACAGAAGATGGGGGCCAAAAGCACACACACCTATAATTTGGCAAAAACTACAAGAGGGACTCACCGATTAGTTCATGAACATTTCTTTCATGTTTGGTCCTGCCCTGGTCTCAGAAATGTTTAATTTAACCTTTTAATCTCGCTATTGACTTGGTATCAGTGGATGCCTTTGAATGAGTAACATTTTCCTGCTAAATGTTAAAAATTAAATTATCACATAAAAATTATATTTTCTTATGCTTCTATACAATTTTCCTCAGATTTATGGATTCAGGGGAAACAAACAAGCACAAATGTCTTCAGAGTTTCAAGAACAAATCTCACATGAAGAATATTTTACTGAATTTGTTAGGCTTTTTACATCAGTTTCCCCGAATTAAAGAATAGCTGTCTCCCTTCTATTTATATCTAATACTAAAAATCTGAAGCCTAATATGGCCTAATCTCCTTTCTTTTTCCTGCCATCTCCTGAAGTATGTGTGCAATCTACTTTTTCTCTCTCCTCCCCACTGTCTTGTAGTTCCTTGGTCTTCATCTCAACTAAACATTAGAGTTTCTGTTTTGAAACTTATCTCAACTTTTTCTATTGCATAATCTATTTTTCCTGTGTGTGAATGAAGTCTTGTAATCCTTTCAGTTCTATTTCTTTTCCATTCTAACAAAACACAATTGTACTTTATCTTTTGAGAAGGTTAAGGTCTAAATATGTGGATAATAAAACACTTATAAATATGTCGATTTAACAATCATTTGATCTTGCTGTACAATAGAGATTGTTTTTTTTCAGAAAGATCAGCAGAAAAAAATATATGTAAAAGCAGCTTTATATATTGCAAGTTAATATACATATCATATTGAGATGCAAAAATGTTAACCGTCAAAAGTTGTGTATTTTTTTCTTAGGAAAACAAGATTAAGATATCTTTGTAGATTTTCAGAAGAGGTAAAATGCAGAAAATGAACTATTCTGATGGTAGACATGAAGGTGTGAATCATAAATGGTATGTATGTTGGGGCTGAGTTAGTTACATGGTATCCAAGTAAATATGAGTTATATTGTTAGAAATATGGGCCAAATTTAAAATGAAGACTTATTTTATTTAGAGAAATAAAAGCACTTTGCTGCAAGAAAGAAATGTCTCAGTCAGAGAAGGGAAAATGAAGAGATATGACTAAAGGAAAATAAAAGAAAGATACAGTTAGATGAAAACACAGAAGTTGAAGATATATTAAAAAGTAAGGTGGCAAAGAATTAGCTGGTATGACTGATAAGCGTTATAAAATATGGAAGTGAAGTTACATAAATGACACCTGAGGTAAATAATTGTATTTGACTTAAAGAACACAGTAGAGGCAATGCTATAAGATGACTTAAAATAGAAATCAGATTATTGAATATTAAGAAATGGAACCACTGAGTCTTTAAAGTCATTCGCTACAGAGGAACTATGTCAACCCCAAATGCATACTAAATCTTTCTGATAGATTATATTAGATCATAATATTAGTCAATAATTCTTGTGGAACAACTGGAAAAAAATAGATGTGTAAGTATATTTGGTAAATAGTCACATTTATTTCTTTGCAATAAAATTCGTATTAAAGAAAATTATTATCAAAGAAGAATAATAAATGTCTAATTGAATTGGAAAATAGTTCTAAATGCACTGGCCTAGAAATCAACTGAAAATAAAGTTTGTAATGATAGTCAGTAACAAAAATCCAGCTCTATCAAGAACTGATAAATGTATGGTAAACTCATGCAAATTCATTTAGGGAAAATCAATTACCAAAAACATGCGTTTATAGTTCACCATCAATCTATTGTAACCTTTATCCTTTTTTGTTATCCTCATTTTCACCACTCGTACCTCTGAAAAAGTCCTGGCATGCTTTTATTTTATCTTACTCTAAAAATTGTTGCAATAAATAACTGCATTCCATCTAATAGCTGCAGAATACATATTCTTCTTGAATGCACATGGAACACTCTCTAGGATAGATCATATATTAGGTGAAAACACAATTCTTATGTATTCAGGAAGACTGAAATTATATTAAGCATCTTTTCTGACCACAACACTTCTAACGCTAGAAATCAATAATAGGAGAAACTTCAGAAAATTTATAAATATGCATAAATTATACAACATATTCCTGAAAAAATAATGGGTCAATAAATAAATTAAAAGGGAAACTAAATAATTTTTAGAAAATTTAAAACTTGAACACCACATAAAATAACTCAGGAGATATAGCAAAGCAGTACTAAGAGGGAAGTTCGTAGCAATAAATACCTAAGGCAAAAAAGAAAATGGTGTTCAACAAATGACCTGATGTTACTTCTCAAGGAACTGGAAAAACAAGAACAAATTAAGACCAAAATTAATAACAGGAAGGAAATAATAAAGTTAAGAGCACAAATAAATGAAATGGACACAATAAAATCAATAGAAAGACCAACAAAAATCATATTTGTTTTCTTGAAAACATAAAAAAACAAAACTTTAGTTGGATAAAAAGAAAAGCAAGAGAGAGGACTCAAATAAACAGAATCAGAGATGAAAAGGAAGACATGATAATTGATAAAGCAGAAATATAAAAGATCGTAAGAGAGTATTTTGAATAATTATACACTCAAAAATGAAATAACCCATAATAAATGATGAAGCTTTAGATGCACATAACCTACCAAAATTGAATTATGAATAAAAGGAAATCTGAGTAAAGATATTGAACCTGTAATAAAATGTCTCCCGTCAAAGAAAAAGCTAAGACTGGATTTCTTTGCTGTTGAATTCTACCAAGTATTTAAAGAACTAATAAAAATTCATATCAAACTCCTCCTAAATATTAAAAAGAAAGGAATACTTTCAGATTCATTTTGTTATTCTAGCATTACCGTGATACCAAAACTCGGCAAGAACACAACAAAAGGGAGGAAATTACAGGAAGATATCCCTGCAATAGGCCTGATGAACATAGATGGAATAATTCTCAAGAAAATACTAGCAAACAAATTCCACAGCATATTAAAAGCTGCTTCACCAGGATCAAGTGGGATTCATCCCAGAGATGCAAAAGTGGTTCAACATAATCAAATCAATAAACATGATACTTCACACTAACAGAACCAAAAACAAATGCTATATGATCATTTCAATAGATACAGAAAAAGCATTTGAAAATTCAATATTCCTTCATGATAAAAACTCTTAACAAATTCAGCATTGAAGGAATGTACATCAATACAATAAAGACCACATACAACAAATCCACAGACAGCATTGTACCGAATGGGGAAAGATTGAAAGCTTTTTCTCGAAGATCTGAAAAAAAAAAACAAGGAAGCCCACTTTCATCCCTTCCATTCAACATAGTACTGAAAATTCTAGCCAGAGCAATCAGGCAAGAGAAAGAAATAAAAGGCATCCAATTTGGAAACAAATAAGTTAAAATTCCTCTGTGTGCATACAACATGATCTTATTAATATATACAGAAAACTATAAAGACTCCACCAAAAAACTGTTAGAACTAACAAGAAAATTCAGTAAAGTTTCAGGATACAAAATCAACATAACGGAAGTCAATAGCATTTTATTGATTAAACCACAAAGAAGTAAACAGCCAAAACAATCGTAAGCAACCTGAACACAGCTGGAGGTATCACACTATCTTACTTCAAAATATACTATGAAGTTACAGTAACCAAAGCAGCATGGTACTGGCATTAAAACACACACATAAGCCACTGAAACAGAATGGAAAGAACATAAATAAGTCCAAGTCTTTACAGACAACTGATTTTTGACAAAGATGCAAAGAACATACAATGGAGAAAGGATAGTTTTCAATAAATACTGCTGAGAAAACTGATATACATATACAGAAGAAAGAAATTAGACTCTCATCTCTCATTGTATTTAAAAATAAACCCAAAATGGATTAAAGACTGACTTAAGTTTAAAACTGTGGAACTACTAGAAGAAAACAGGGGAAAAGTTCCATGACATTGGTCTGGGAATTAATTATTTTGGATTTAATCTCAAAAACACAGCAGTCAATTAAAGCAAAGATAGACAAGTGAAATTCAATCGAACTAAAAGTATTCTGCACAGCAAAGGTAACAACAGAATGAGGAGACAGCTTACAGAATGGGAGAAAATATTTGCACACTATCTAGTAGTATTATCTACTATCTATATTATCTATTAATATTGTTAATATTTGCACATATCTATTAAGGTGTACATTGCAAACTATGTAAGTGATGCAAACATCTCAATAGCAAGAAAACAAATAGCTTAATTAAAAGATGAACAAAACATTTGAATAGACATTTCTCAAAATACAAAAAATGGCTAATGGATATATGAAAAATTGCTTAACTTCACTAATCATCAGAAAAATGCAAATCAAAAACACAATGTCAACTCATTTTTGTTAGAATGACTATTACCAAAAAGACAAAAGATAAATATTGAAGATGTGGAGAGAAGGGAACCTTGCACACTGTTGGTGGGGATGTAAATTACTACACTCATTATGGAAAACAGTATGAAGACTTCTCAAAAAATCAAAAAATAGAATTGCCTGATGATCCAGCAACACCACGGCTGGGCATATATCCAAAAGTAAAGAAATCAGAACATCGAAGACATACACTCTTATGTTTACTGCAGTACTAGTTACAATAGTCAAGCTACTGAATCAATTTATGTGTTCATTAATGGATGTATGAATAAAGAAAACATAATTCATACACACACACACACAAAATGGAATACTATTCAGTCATAACAAATAAATTCTGTCATTTGTGACAACATTAATTAGCGTGGAGGATATTATATCAAATGAAATAAGCCAGGGACAGAAAGACTAATACCACATAATCTCACTCACATGTGGAATCTTAAATAGTTGATCCCTTGAAGTAGGGAGTAGAATGGTGGCTTCCAATAGTCCCTGGGGTATTCAGTGGAGAGGAACAGTTGGGGTAATGTTGGTCAAAGGATAAATAATTAGAAGGAATAAATGTTGCACAGGATGATGAATATAGATAATGGCAATATATTATGTTATTGAAAAAGGCTAAGATAGTGCATGTTAAGTTTCTTACCACAAATTGATAACTATGCGAAGTATAGGTAAATTAGCAAGATTTAACCATTTCACAATATGTACATGTTTAAAACATTAAATGGCACACAATAAATGCATACAATTGTATGTGTCCATTTTAAAAATAAATAAATTTGAAAATAAAGTACTTCAGAATTTTCTTTATTCTCAAACATATCAAAAGGCTGAAAAATATAGTTTTTCCTCTAAGAAACAGCACTAAAACTACAATATATAGCATAAAATAAATTGACAAAAATAGGTCTTACTTGTAATTTCAAAATAATAAATTTTATATATTTGCTTTTTTGTCATGTATTCATAAAATAATCTGAGTCTGGATAAACAATAAATAAAGTAATAAGTTGGAGCAATTTTCCCTTGTGTGCAATATGAATCAATGAAGATCAAGCACTGCCGTGACTCACTACTGCAGGATGCTACACTTACTCAGAAAGCCCAGTCATGCGTGCCCCAAACACTGTGCACTCTGCAGGAAAGGAATCCTTTTAGCACTATGAACTCAGCGGGATCAACAAATACAAGATCCATAATGGACAGACTTGCTGCAAATGTCCCTTTCTTGTCTCTATATAGCAGTTTTCAGTCTTCATTTTACATGGAAATATGTAGCGTATCTGTATATGCTTAATCCATCCTGGCAATGAATATAACAGTGAAGCAGGCACTTTGCTCCATTAAGCAAGTTGTAACTATTCTGTAGGAATTTACATTTATTAGTCCCTTAGTTAATTATATTATTAAATAAAATATATGTTGAGCCCTGCGAATTACCTTCTTGCTAAAGACCCTATATTTGAAAAGTAATTGTAATATACATGATTTCAGTTATGTAGGTGTTCAAAATTTCATTGGGAATGTGGACAAAAAATTGGTAAATAAAATATGGCAATAGAGTGTGGTATCTAGTACTTTAAAGATTTAGAATTAGAGCATGTATTTGAACTTACATCACGTATCCACATTTACTATCAAAATAGGTCCCTTTTTATATTTTACCTCTTCTAAAAATTCACATAATTATGTATTTCCTCTTGTTTCTCCAGGAAGAAAGTTAATTTCTACTATTAAATAAGAATGTACTTAGGCAGCATTTTAACAATCTAAGCCTCAAATTCTTTATCTCCAAATAGGGTGGATTATATTTATATTGAAATATTTCTTTTTAAAGCCAGAACAAAATCTCAGTGACATTTAACACGTGAAAATGGGCATTGGTCATCGGTTATGTTGCATATTCCTTATAATGATCATATGTAAAAACACTAATCCAGTCATTATTTTACAGTTGAGAAAAGTGAAATAAATATATTACCTAACGCCATCTGATTATAATGTTCAGGTACTTGATTTAAATGTGTTTATATTTTGTTTACTTATTTTGGCCTTAATATTTTAACATTCTTCCCATTTTTTAATTGCTTAATGAAACAGTGTCTCATGGATTAATATTAAACATGAAGAACCAAGATACTTCCCTTCACTGCCCCAGGAAATGCAAGGGAGATGTTGAATTATAATTCCTAGTGGGAAATGAATGGATCCTGGGGTCAAATTTTCTATTTTCTGTTCTCATGATAGAAAGTGAATTTGCACAAGAACTGATGGTTTAAAAGTGTGTTGCACATCCTCCTTCCTTCTCTCTCTCTCTCCTACCATCATGTGAAGACTGTGCTCGTTTTCCCCTTCGCCTTCCTCCTTGGTTGTAAGTTTCCGGAGGCTGCACAGTCATATTTCCCGCTAAGCATGTGGAATTGTAAGTCAATTAAACCTCTTTCCTTCATAAATTACCCAGTCTCAGGTAGTTCTTTATAGCAGTGTGAGAAGAGACTAACACAGAGCTATGGAAACTGCAATGGGGTGGGAGGGAGAAAGAGAGGGGAACTCCTACAATTCTCTAAAACAGATTGGTCCCATTTACCTTTAAATTATCTCTAAATTCCAAATTCCAAAAAGACACTACTACTGCATATTGGATAGTGGCACAGGTTATAAAATATATCATTTTTTTTTCCTCCAGAATCAGACAGTATATCCTTCAATGTTATGCCTATCTTTGCTGTTCAGGTTATTCTGGGATTAGAAGAAACTGAGTAAAATTATTTAGAAGTGAGAACTTAAAGTAAAATGTTATTATATATAATATGACTAATGCTGTATGATATTATATATTTTTTCAAATTGACATTTTAAATCTGTGTCACTGAGTTTTCCAGTTTGAAAAGTCATTCTTCGTCCCCTCTCTACATTTACTATTCTTAGCAAAATGAAAATTAAACTATTTTTAAATCGCTTAACTCTCAGCAACAAGGAGAGAGTAATGTAATTAAAACTGCAACCTTTTATTGCAAATTTTGACCGAGATAATTTAATGAACTGCTGTTTTATTTTGTTTTCCAAGGAAGTCAGTCCCTTTGGCTAATCAAAATTTAGCAAAATTTTGTTTATATACACTATTTGTTGAAAAATTTTCCTAATTTTTTCATTTAACTCCTTTTAAATACATGCTCTCAAGAAACCTATATTTCTAATCCTTTCACAAATGACAATATAAAAACTTCTACACTGTATATTAATTCTGAAGGGTGCAGATGAAAAGAGACAGAGAATAACTGTAGTTATGAACAGTTTATTCTTTCATAACTCAACTGTTTCAATCTATCTCCTATTACTTTCTCAAATTTTTTATATGCAAAAGAAATATCGATAGTATCTATTAAGCAGTAACTCAAAAAATAGTGATTAATTGATGTAAGGCCATAAAAATTAATATTTACTGGAATTTAATGTCTAGTTTTCTGGAAACTAGAAGATATGTAAACTTACAGTTATATGAAAGATGTTATTGACACAATATTTTGCACAATAATAAATCTTCCAGGCCAAAGTGGTAAACTCCTTTTTAATTGGATATATTCAGAAGTACATGAAGAAAACTTACCATTAAATACATAATAATTTTATAAGCTGTCCAGGAACTAAATTACTTAAATTAGATATTCTCTTGTTTTTTCTGGTTGCACCATATTTTCATATTAATGTAATATAATATTTTATTATATACTATACTCTAGGGATTAACTAAAATGTGAGCTAAAAAATGCACTACCGATGTCAATTTAAATCATTTGAAGCAATGTTTTGAAAAAGTTGGAGCCTTGATAAATCATCTAATTGTGATGAACTTAACAAAATAGATTCCTTCCCCCTCCAAGATATTTGAAAATACTTACCAGAAACAATAGTTTGCAGGATATATAAAGTATATTATTGATACAGATAATTAATATTTTTTAAAAATTATCCAACTGTACAATATAAACAAATTCACATAAATGCTCTGTGATAATATGTTTCACCAAGATCAGGAATAAAATGCTGTCGAGACTTTACTGTCTATAAGGAAAATCCAGTAGTAAAAGTGAGTCTAATTATGAGTAATGAGATGGGGCATGTTGAGAAGGAATATATGGTACTATAGGTTTTATTCCTGTAAACATGTCAGTGCTTTGAAATGCATTTTCACCATTTTTACTATTTTCAGCTTCAGAAACTAAATTTATTTTTGCAGGCATATTTATTTGTTGTATCTTTTTATAAGCAGAAATTAAAACTTGGTGCGGAGTGCATGGGCGAACCTCCCACAGAGAGCAGATTAGGGTCGGCTGCCACCCTTTCTGATGTTAACATTTCAAATGGAAGGCTCCAAGACCTTCAAGAAAGACACTCCAGCAGACAAAATTGGAAGTAGGCTCTTTTACTTTTTAAAAAATCGTGTACCTTGAAAATATATAAAGAAATGATTTACAAATACAACATACTTTAAGAAATGACAAAAGAAAAAAAGGAAGGTTTTTTATTTTTTATATTAGGAAAACTAAAATATATTATTTTGTTTTTAGATTTGTACTTAATCTTACAATGTCTCCCTTTTGTTACTATGGGACAGTAACACTACAACTTTTTTGTGATCTCCATTGGCAGTTCAATGCCACAGTGTCTGTATGTGAATTTGGTAGTTGTATCTTTCCCAGAGCAGTTTGCAGCTACCAAATATCTAGCAAGTCCTTAATAAAACACAAAATTAAGTAATAATGAAAATTACAACATGATGATGTGTATAAAAACCTTGTACAATACTTGCCTTTGGGGGATTAACTTTAGATATGTCAGACCAATGATGAATTGTTAAAGCAGATTCTTATTTAGCAATGTGCAAAAATCTCTCCTTTACTGTACGTGAATTGCACAAACTGTTGCGATGTCTTAATTGGTTATACATTCAAATAATTCACTGCAGTGTTTGTAAATTATTTCATGGCACCCCATGAAATTTTATTCATTTCAGGTATAAGGAATAGCTTAACTGTGGAGCTCGATAATCTAAAATTTTCAACTTAGTGTTTTTCTTGTGAAGTCCAATGAGTTTTACTAGTCATATATGTAACGTTACATTTACACAAAAATATAGATCCTTTGGCAATTATTCTATTTTCCCAAATACGTTTCCCCAGATGTGTAACACAGATATCTATGCCTATTACCTAACATGTATTATGGGGACATATTGAAGTATACAGATTGAACTTCCAATGCTTAATGTACATGGCTTTAATTGCTTTAAGTCTTTAGGACAAGCACAAACCATGGATCATTTCTCACATTGGGTCAAATCAATAGCTACATGATTATAATAGTCAACTAAGTCTTCATGAAAAATAAGGACCTCCACCTTTGTTTATTTATTCATGCTTTTCTAGTAATAAATTTACAACCCAAAGTTAATTGAATGACATTGTAGCTGTCTTTTGCAGCCTCTATCTGTAAGTGCCAGATATCTGTTGGCCTGGTCATTAGAAGTTTATCTTTTCTTCATCATTCTACCTTTTATGATGCAGTCATAATCTCAGTACCTAGTGATTCCCTTAAGTACGGGAACCATTACTGGGAGTAGCCTAACAAATACTACTTTTGTTTTCAAAAAAATAAGATTCTTAAAGTATTTGAAGTAATCATTGCTGTGGATAGGAGAGCAAGGCAAAATATGAGAATAGTAGTAAGTTCACTAGAATACCTCCTTTCAGCTGAGTTCAGTACCAGTGTCATACTCTCGAAAACTTAAGTTTCAATTGCCTTGTGGAAGTCACACTCCAGTTGTCCTGAGGTACTGGCTTTACACAGGAAGCATGGATACAGCACGACACTTACTTTACTTTTGTAGCTGTATGAATGGTCAGTGGTACTTGAAAGTCTTCCTTTCAATATGTTGACAGCTTATCTTTCCTCTCAGGTACTTATGACTTTGTGTCTTTCATTTTCTAGAAAAGAGAGCTGTTCTAATTAAATATTGAGCATGTGAATGCAAGGGGATGAGTGAGTATTATAATAATTATATATATATATATCTGCCACAAACACCTGAAGCTTCATTGTATCTTCTGGGTCATATATGTATATATGACCCATTGAGGAAGGACCCCACTACATTACCGACAATGTATGCAGTGAATAGTTCTCCCATCCTTCCCCAAGGAGACCTCCAGACTTTTCCCGGGGTAACTGTGCACTGGGAAAAGGAAAATGATCAGACATTTTGGGGAATACTGGACACTGGCTCTGAGCTGACATTGATTCCAGGGGAAACAAGATGTCATTGTGGTCCTGCAGTTACAGTAGGGGCTTATGGAGGTCAGGTAATTAATGGAGTTTTAGCTCATGTCTGACTTACAGTGGGTCAGTGGGTCCAGTAGATCCCTGTACACATCCTGTTGTCATTTCCCCAGTGCCAGAGTGCATAATTGGCATGCACATACTTAGCAGCTGGCAGATCCCCCATATTGGCTTTCTGACAGGTAGGGTGAGGGTTATTATGGTGGGTAAAGCCAAGTAGAAGCCATTACAGCTGCCTCTACCTAGAAACATAGTAAATCAAAAACAACATTAAATCCCTGGGGGGATTGTGGAGATTCCTGCCACCATCAAGGACTTGAGAGATGCAGGGATCGTGATTCCCATAACATCTCCATTCAACTCTCCCATTTGGTCTGTGCAGAAGACAGATGTATCCTGGAGAATGACAGTGGATTATCATAAGCTTATCCAAGTAGTGACTCCAATTGCAGCTGCTGTACCAGATGTTGTTTCATTGCTTGAACAAATGAACACATCTCCTGGTATCTGGTATGCAGCCATTGACTTGGCAAATGCCCTTTTCTCCATTCCTATCCATAAGGCCCACCAGAAGCAATTTGCCTTCAGGTGGCTAGGCCAACAATATGCCTTTACTGTCCTACCTCAGGGGTTATCAACTCTCTGACTTTGTGTCATAATTTTATTCAGAGAGACCTTGATGGTTTTTCACTTCTGGAAGATATCACACTGTTCTATTACATTGATGATATTATGCTGATTGGATCCAGTGAGCAAGAAGTAGCAAACACACTGGCCATATTGATGGGACATTTGTGTGCCAGAGAATGGTAAATAAATCTGAATAAAATTCAGGGACTTTCTACCTCAATAAAATTTCTAGGGGTCCAGTGGTGTAGGGCCCTTTGAGATATTCATTCTAAGGTGAAGGATAAGTTGCTGCATTTGGCCCTTCCTATAACCAAGAAAGGGGCACAACACCTAGGGGGCCTATTTGTATTTTGGAAGCAACACATTCTTCTTTGGTTGTCTTACTCTGAACATTTATTGAGTGACCTGAAAGGCTGCCAGTTTTGATTGGGATCCAGAACAATAGAAGGCTTTGCAATGGGTCCACACGGCTGTGCACGTTGCTGTGCCACTTGGGCTATATGACTCAGCAGATACAATGATGCTTGAGGTGTTGGTGGCAGATAGAGATGCTATTTGGAGACTTTGGCAGATCCCCAACCTGCCAAATTTGTGAATATCAGAAATTCATCTGTGATAGATGAATCACAGCAGAGGCCTCTCAGAGTTTTGAGCAAGACCATGCTACATTCTTTTTGAGAGACAACTGTTGACCTGTTACTGGGCTTTGGTGGAAACTGAATGTTTGTCTATAGATCATCAAGTCACCATGCAACCTGAACTGCCTACCATGAACTGAGTGCTTTCTGACCCATCTAGTCACAAAGTGGGTCACGCACAGCAGCATTCCATCATCAGATGGAAGTGGTGTATACGTGATTGGGCTTGAGCTGGTCCTGAAGGCAAAAGAAAGTTACATGAGGAAGTGACTCAAATGCCCATGGTCTCCACTCCTGCCACCCTGCCTTCTCTGCCCTAGACTGCACTGATGTCCTCATGGGGAGTTCCCTATGATCAGTGGACAGAAGGAAGAGAAGACTAAGACCTGGTTTCACAAATGGGTCTGCACGATATGTAGGCATCACCCAAAAGTGGACAGCTGCAGCACTACAGCCCCTTTCTAGGACATCCCTGAAGGAAAGTGTTGAAGGGAAACCTTTCCAGTGGGCAGAACTGTGAGCAATGCACCTGGTTATGTGCTTTGCATGGAAGGAAAAATGGCCTTATATGCAATCATATACTGATTTATGGGCTGTTGCCAATGGTTTGGCTGGATGGTCAGGGACTTGGAAGAAGCATGATTGGAAAATTGGTGACAAATAAATTTGGGGAAGAGGTATGTGGTTGGACTTCTCTGAGTGGTCAAAAAATGTGAAGATATTTGTATCCCATATGCGTGCTCAACAACGGGTGACCTCAGGGGAAGAGGAGTTTAATAATGCAGTGGGATAGGATGACTTATTCTGTGGACACCACTTAGTCTCTTTCCAGAGCCACCCCTATCATCATCCAATGGCTCATGAACAAAGTGGCCATGGTGGCAGGGATGGAGGTTACCCATGGGCTCAGTAACATGGACTTCCACTAACCAAGATGGACCTAGCTACAGCCACTGCTGAGTGCCCAGTTTGCCAGCAGCAGAGACAAACACTGAGCCCTCAATATGGCACCATTCCTGGGGGCTGTCAGCCAGGTACTTGGTGGCAGGTTGATTATATCAGACCTCTTCCATCATGGAAGTAGCAGAGGTTTGTCCTCACTGGAATAGACACTTACTCCAGCTATGGGTTTACCTATTCTGCTCACAATGCTTCTGCAAAGGCTGCCATCCACAGACTCAAGGAATGCCTTAGCCACCATCATGATATTCCACACAGCATTGCCTCTGACAAAGGAACTCACTTTATGGTTAAGAAAGTGCAGCAGTGGGCTCATGCTCATGGAATTCACTGGTCTTACCATATTCCCCATCATCCTGAAGCAGCTGGATTGACAGAATGGTAGAATGGCCTTTTGAAGTCACAATTACGACACCTACTTGGTGACAATACTTTTCAGGGCTGGGCAAAGTTCTCCAAAAGTCTATGTGTGGGCTGAATCGGTGTCCAATATATCGTACTGTTTCTCCCATAGCCAGGATTCCCAGGTCCAGGAGTCAAGTGGTGGAAGTGGAAATGGCACCACTCACCGTCACCCCTAGTGATTCATTAGCAATTTTTTTGCTTCCTGTTCCTGTAACATTATGTTCTGCTGGCCTAGAGGTCTTAGTTCCGGAGGGAGGAAGGCTGCCATCAGAAGACATAACAATGATTCCATTAAACTGGAAGCTAAGATTGCCACCTGGACACTTTGGGCTCCTCCTATCTATAAGTCAATAGGCTAAGAAGGGAGTTACAGTGTTGGCGGGGGTGACTGACCTGGAGTGTCAAGATGAAATCACTCTGCTAGTTCACAATGGAGGTAAGGAAGAGTATGCATGAAATACAGGAGATCCATTAGGGTGTCTCTTAGTATTACCATGACCTGTGTTTAAGGACAATGGGAAACTCCAACAGCCCAATCCAAGCAGGACTGCAAATGACCCAGACCCTTCAGGAATGAAAGTTTGGGTCACCCCACCAGGAGAAAAAACACAACCTGCTAAGGTGCTTGCTAAATGCAACAGGAATACAGAATGGGTAGTGAAAAAAGGTAGTCATACATACCAGCTATGACCACATGACCAGCAGAAACAAGGACTGTAATTGTCATGAGCATTTCCTCCTTTTTTTGTTAAAAATGTGTTTGTTCATGTATACACTTGTATTAAGGAAATATCTTCATTTTATTACCTTTTCCTTTATCATGCGAAATAAGATTTTTTGAGTTCATATCAGCATATAAGTATGGTTAACTTTATGTAATATGGGTTGGGGATTGGTGCAGTTCCGATTGTCAAAGGGTAGTTATATTATGTCAGGCATTATTATGATCTTATTATTGTCTCTATTTGAAGATTATGTATGATCTCAGGAGATGTGTATGGGTTCAGGTTGACAAGGGGTGGACTTGTGATTGTTAATCCTGAGTGTCAACGTGATTGGATTAAAGGATGTAATATTGATCCTGAGTGTGTCTGTGAGGGTGCTGCCAAAGATTAACATTTGAGTCAGTGGACTGGGGAAGGCAGACCCACCCTTAATTGAGTGGGCACCATCTAATCAGCTTCCAGCAAATATAAGGAAGGCAGAAAAATGTGAAGAGAAGAGACGGGCCTAGCCTCCCAGCCTACATCTTTCTCCCGTGCTGGATGCTTCCTGTCCTCAAACATCAGACTCCATGGTCTTCAGTTTTTGGACTCAGGATGACTCTCCTTGTCCTCTGCTTGGAGACGACATATTGTGGGACCTTGTAATAATGTAAGTAAATATTTAATAAACCCTCATTTATGTATATGTACTAATAGTATATATACATGTATATAATGTATATATATGCATATAATATATACATGCATATAATGTATATATACATGCATATAATGTATATAATGTATATATACTAATACTATCTGTCCCTCCAATAGAACCCTGACTAATACACTAGTCTTACTTGCAGGTTTACTGCAATTTTTTTTAACAAGGCTAATGGTAAAGCTCTAGGCCATTTAACCCAGTAGATTGTTAAAGCTTAGCCAATGAGTTTTGTTTTGTTGAAAGTTATTCACGCATTCTACTTGTCCGAAGAACCACAGTTAAACAAATATGATAGTTAATAAAGGAGTCTACAGTTTCATAACTACTAGACTACAATAAAAATAAAAATTCTCCTTATGATTCTCTATGTTCTAATATCCCAAACGCAGGAATTTTGCGTATTGAGAGAGGCTTTACCACTGTCTTGCAACTAGTTTTCGAAAAAGGAAAGACTTCAGAGCACACTGAAAAACGTTGGCTGTGCTGAACTTTTAAGAAAATTGCGAAGATATCTAAGGTAGTGTTCAAACTTTGTAAAATATTGTGACTGCTGCTTGCAATCTTTCAAGCATCCAAACAATTCTAGTGCCACTACACCTACAACTAAAAAATAAATCACTGGTCTCTAGCCTACTCTCAGCTGTTAAGTTAAAATTTTACTAGAAGAACTTTTATTTTCTTGAAAAATCTAGTGCAAATTTGTTTTCAAAATTTGGAATTCCTAAAGCTGAGGAAGAGACAACAGTCTACTTCAGTTGTTAAAAAGTTTTCAGAGCCCAGGAACTGGTCCAGAGGATGTGGACAATTATCAAGTATCAACTGCTCCAAGAGTAGTTTTACATACTCCACAAAACCTGAGAGAGTTATTATGAAAAACAGTATGAAAGCTCCTCAAAGCATCAAAAATAGAACTACCAGACTATCCAGCAATCCAACTTTTTAATATATATCTAAAGGAAATGCCATCAGTATCTCAAAGAGTTATATGAACTCCATATTCATTGCAGCATTAGTGACAACAGCCAAGACGTGGAATCGATCTAAGTAGTCATTAATATATATACACACAGATATATATGTATATATACACACATATGTATACACATGTATATACGTGTATATATATAAAATCACATACACAATGGAATACTATTCAGCCCTAAAAAGAAATGAAATATTGTCATTTGCAGCAACATGGATTGGTCAGGAGAACATTATGCTATGTAAAATAAGCCAGACACATGAAGACCAAAACCACATAATATAAAAAGTGGAACTCATCGATGTAGACAGTAGAGTGTTAATCACCACGGTGTGGAGGGTGGGGGGAACTGAGAGATGTTGGTCATAAGACACAAAATTTCAGTTTTGCCGGATGAATGAATTCTGGAGATCTAACACACATCTACCATCTAAATGCACAGCATGGTAACTAGAGTTAATAATACTGTGTTGTATATTTGAACTTTTTTAAGATTAGATCTTAAGTTTTCTCACAACCCCCACCCAAATGTAACTATGTGAGGTGATAAATGTGTTAATTAGCTTGATTGTGATAGTCATCTCATAATGTATACAGATGTCAAAGCAACGCATTGTACACATTAAATATATACAATTTTTATCTGTCAATTATACCCTAATAAAGCAGAAAAAAAATTATCAAACTATAAAAAATAAAATATAAGATTAAAAATACGTAAATTTACAGTCCACAATACCCTACTCATTCCCAAAATTGTGTAAGCTTTTTTTTCTGTTTGTTTGCCATCTTTTTTCTGAATTGTCTAACTCAGATTTTAATGCTTTGCTGCTCTCACCTGACAACAAATGCCCTAAATATTTTATTTCACTTTGGCAATGTTGTAATTTGTCTAATGAGGCCTCTCTCCCCGGTGAAGCAATGAATTATGTCAAAGAATCAGTTTTGCTTTGCTCTTTGGTTTCCTAGGCACCAAATTTCCATGCAAATTATTTATGCATGGAACAATTACCAATCCTTCTTATAGGACAAATTTCTCTAAGTTTTCCTGTAAATGGCTAAAAAAAATCTTGAAACCTTTAATGAATCCTTTGTCCTAAATACTAGATTCCTTTTTAAGTAAAATCCAACAAGATTTTACAGTTATCCGCTAGAGAAATTGGCAGGGTGGCAGGGGTGGGGGTGAAGAATACAAAACATAGATTAACTGCAGAGAAAAGCTTTGCAGATGATGGTAACAAAGTCAGAATAGTTGCAGGGTAGAAAGTATAGCACTTATGCAACCAATACATTTATTTATTTCTCTAAGGTCTTCTACAAATCCATATATGTAGTGGTTAAGCAGTGACCACTTGATCAAATATACCGTTTTTTTTTTTTGACTGGAAATAAGGGAGTATTATAGGTGAGTGGCCTTTCTGCTTATCCTTTGTTTTCTAATTCTTTTATAACTGTTTTATTCTTTCTAATTGAACTCTTGACAAAGTATATTGTCTTACACATAATCAAGCTTATTGCTTTAGTAAGCTATTTTCATTGATTTTATATATAATATTAAACAAGAATTTTTTTCCCAGGGCCCAATGTGGTTCATTAATTTGTTTTTATTCAGGGTATTTTTCCAACAGTATGAGACCAACACTCTCTACCAGAGCCTTTTCCTTTCAGAATAGACTAACCAAACCAGATGCCTTTTTACCCCAAGGAGTGAATGTGGTAGCCTTCAATTTTCCCAGCAGATATCGCTCCAGCTGATTTGCAGGAGAATCAAGAGAAAACAAGCAAGCAGGTCCCTCATTTAGAAGAAAGTATTTGTATGAAAACCACAGAGTACAAGTAAAAAAGAGAAAAAGGAAAAAGTGGAAGGCTTACTTAAAATACCAAAAGCCAACATTGATTTCTCATCAGATTTAAAGCAAGAAATATCTGAGGAATAAATAGCATCAGTGTCTACCAAAAGATGCCAGGGCAAGTTAGCAGAAAGGAACATTACTGAAACATTTCACCAGTTTCTAACTCTGAGATTTTCCAAACCTATAAATTTTAAGCTGTTTCTCTAGTTGAGAGTTTTGTCCTTTTAAGCTTTCCTAAATCCTTTGTTTCTGCTCTGTCTATATTTCCCAGGGCCTCTTTCTACAATCCCTCATCCAATGTTCTGGCTTCTTGCAATAATGAAATGCAGTTTTTCTTTCTTCCTTTACTACTTCATAGTGTTAGCAGCAGCAAATCAGTATGAGTCTGGAGAAACCTCAATTCATGCCTCCTCCTCAGAAAAAAAAAAAATTGACCAAGAAGCATAAAACAGAGAGAGAGACTGAGGCAAGATTTAGACCAGGAGTGAAAGTTTATTAAAAAGTTTTAGAGCAGAAATGAAAGGAAGTAAAGTACACTTGGAAAAGGGCCAAGCGAGCGACTTCAGGGATTCACATGCACCGTTTAACCTTTGACTTGGGGCTTGATATGTTGGCATTTTACATCCTCAGTGGTCTGCCAGCACTTGGGAGGGGATGTAGGGGCAGTGTGTTTACGGAAGTCGTACACATGTCCACTTGAGGCATTTTTCCCTTACCAGTGGAGTGTTCCTAGAGGAAGGTCATATACCAGTTAAACTGTCATTTTGACTCTTAGTACGCATGCTGGAGCCCATTTAACTAACTCCTGAGAATTTATCCGGAAGCAGCTGATCACCAGCTTCAGGTGTTTTCTATCCTTCGGGAAACGGCCTCTCCCTGGCACCACCTGCAACCAATTACTATTTTAGAGCGACAGTTTAACACCTGATCATCACCTGATGGTTGCCTGACATTCCTGATGTGGGGAGGGTGTCTCTGCTACCCTTGCTCATGTCTGCCTAACTACCTACTATAGGATGGCCAGAATAAGGGTTATCCTTAGTAAATAGTTCTAACTCAACAAATAACACTGCGTGTGCATGTTTATTTTTCCTTCTTTTATTCCTTGTCTCTCTCTAGATTCCCTCTAAACTGATTAGCTGCTGCTAAGTAACATATGATGAAAGCCTCTCTTGGTCACCCTGCTACCTTTTCCTAACTTAAATTTGAATAGTCAACAAGAGAGCACAAGAACAAAATAAAAATAAAATCTTTAAATCAGTCATACTAGCTGGCAAGAAGGTACATTTATTTTTTGGGAGGCCTAGGTAGCTTCTCAATGACATCAGCACCACTGGCAATACAAAGAGGAAAGAATAATTTTCCTCACATAAAGACAAGGAAAATGTAGAATTTATGACGTTTTGACTTCTTCCTTGTGCTGGGGTTTTTCAGCTTAGCGTCTTTTCTCTTTGCCTTTTTCCAGATTGTTACAGGATCCTTGGGGTGTTATTTTTCTGGCTGGAAACCTCTGCGGCCAGTGGCACCTTTGCCTAAGTTTTGCTCAGGCCCACTGGGCTCATTTTATCCACTGGTCATGGCAGGCTGTGCTCAGTTCACTCTCACAGCTTGGATCCCACACCTGCCAAGGGCAAGTCAGGTGTGGAGCAGTGAGAGGTATGTGAGCAAGCATGGGATTCAGCCACTGTGCACAGCCAGACCCACTTGCTGCTGCAGTGGTGCAGGCAGCTCCAGGTTTTGGCATGGGAACCGGCTCTCTGTGAGGCTGTGGCAGGACCAGGCACACCGGAAGCAGTGTCCCTGGCTTAAAGGTAGGACTTCACCAGGGGCCTGCCCAATTCGCCTAGGAGCCTATCTGCCTCCCACTGCCATTCATGGTGTCTAGGCTGCTCATGCCAAGGAGCCCCTGGGGCTTCCATATAGGGACATGATATGGCACTGGGGAACATGGTCCTTCTGGAAGCTTAGAAGTGCGGGGAACTGTAGGACCCCAAAGAGGGAGTCACAGCCCTGGTTCAGGGAGCTCCCAGGTCTGGATTCCTGAAGTGCCTCAACTCCTCTCATTTTCTTTGCTCGCAAAGTGGCAAGCAAAGGGCAAGTTTCAGTCCTGTTTGTGTTACAGTTCTTTTAGCCTCACCGTTCAGTGGGTCCTAAGTTCTTGTCCTGTGACCAGGAAGAATGAGGTACACAGAGAAGTAGAGGGTGAGCAAGGTGAAGAGCAGCTTTATTGTGTGATAGAACAGCTCAGAGAAGACCTGCAGGGGGAAGCTCCTTTCCACAGACAGGGTGTCCCGACAAGTGTTCAGCTCTCAGCAGAGAGGGTATTTCCTCTCTGCAGCTGGTCCTCCTGTTGTCTGTTCAGCTCTGGCTGAGGTAAGGGTTCTCATGGCCCTCAGAGTGGAGGAAGTACACACAGATTGGTCCATGGGTGGCTATGGACCACAAGTTCCCACTCTGGTCCAGGGGACCGGCCGCCCAGCCCCCAGGCTTCACACCCTCCCTGGCTTAAAGGTAGGACTTCACTAGGGGCCTGCCCCATTCGCCTAGGAGCCTGTCTGCCTCCCTCTGCCATCCATAGTGTCCAGGCTGCTTGTGCCAAGGGTCACCTTCAGGCAAGCGCCAAGGTTCCGTCACAGGCCCCCCTTATTTCCTCCTGCACTTGTCGCTGCCCAGTGCCCAAAGTCTGGAGAGGGCCAAGGCTGCAGGGGCTGGCATGTCAGCGCTGCCCTGAGCATTCGTACACCCAGCCAGGCTGTGACAGCGCCTGGGCTCAACCCCAACCCTGCTCTGAAATCAGAGCAGGCACCAGGAGTGGGAAGAGTCCAGGCAGCAGGAGCAGATACCCGTGAGCCTCTGGGGGAAGAGGCGCCTTCCCAGGTTCCCAGGGTGCAGAGTGCAGTGATGCCCGGGTCCTGTGCCTGGGAGGGCGGAGCTCTCACCCACTCGGTGGAGCGTGCAGGCAGCCCTGGCCATGCCTCCTCACAGCCTGGGCCAGGGGCTCCAGGTTCTCACTGGGCCACTCTCTGCACTCTCCTCTGGGCCTGACGGCACTGCTCCACCGCCAGTGGGTGGCTCGGCCTGGCCGCATTGTGGTGGCCCCCAGGGGGGTAGGTTCCGGGGTCTCCCAGGGGTGGGTTCTGGCAATTGACTGCCTCCTCTCCGTGCCCACTCCGCAGTGGGGGTGGGTGAGGTTAAGGTGGCCCAGCGTCCCCCCGCCATCCCCGCACAAACAAGTCTGACATTCCGGGGACCAATCCTGCAAGTTCCAGTTGTGCCTTCAGGCAGGTGCTCGCGGGATCCCAGGATGTGGCGGGAAGTGAGGTTCTGGTGACGACAGAGGCTCCGGGACTGGCAGCGGGTCCTGTCTGGCTGCGTGAGGGGTTAGGATAGCGCAGTCGCCTGCCTCAGGAACACGGGGAGTGGGGGACCCATTGTCACCATTGCTGCTCCCATAGCTGCTTGAGCCACCACCACTCGCGCCTCCCTGCTGCAACCAGCGTGATGGCAGCAGCTGCTCTAGACGTCCCACTGCTGACATCAAAATGACTAGTACAACTGCTTTCCTTCCTGTGGCTTCCACATAGGGACACGATTTTTCATCCATGTTCTCAATTATCTTCTAATCACATCTCTATCATTTCTGCTTTCCTAACTACATGGCGTGTGGATGATAAAGGGCCCTTGGAGGTGGAATATGTCTAGTATTTGAAGGAGACTCAGAACTATGGAATGAACAGAAAAACCCATGTCCTCAAACAGAGCAGGTGATTCAATATTGGCCAAAGATGTGTGCAGAAGGAATATATTCTGCTAGTTCTATGGAGAACGAATAGACCCAATATTGGATGACAACTTGGCATATCTGTCACAAAATGTGATATTATCTATTTCCCGTCGTTGAACTACCCTTCTATTGGGTACTTTTTCTGGCTACTCCTTTATCATTCATATTTTAGCATATGTAGGTGAGAGAAACCTCCCAGATATCAAACTTGTCTGTATTTGCTTTCACCTCTAATCACATTACCCTTTTGAAATTATTTTCAGAGGTTGAATCACAGACTCATATTTGTCATTTGGGTATTTGATCATTTATTCGTTTTGTTTATTTGCCATTTTTTCAAAATAATGTAAGCTTCTCGGGAACAGAGAAGTTGTCTCGGGAACAGAGAAGCATTCTCAGCTCACAAAACAGTGCTTGCCTTTTGTAAGTCCAAAATAAACATTCGTGGATTGGATGCATGCATGTAAAGTCAATTGTTTCTTAATATTTTAACCAACATCTTGAAAATCTCCATGTAAGATAACACCTACCTATTTTATCCCTCTAAACATTTAAGTATTTTTATAATACATTCCGTTAAAAATAATAAATACGTTTTCATTATATGAAGAGAAATTCAGTAGTTTTGCACACTCCTACATTTGAAATAAGATTGTAAATGAAACATAATATAAAGGAAAGAAGCCATGAAAACTTATGTTTTGCTATGAAGCAACATATATTGTTAAAATATTAATTCATACATATTAGAAAGTGTACTTTGATGATACTTAGTGAATTTTTCTATCAAGCTGAAAAATTGTTCCATTTCAGCATAAAGACAACATAGGCTTAAATATAGTGATAGCTAATAGATCATTTTGCACAACATTAAGCCTGCAAATGCTTTCAAGAATATTTGATGCTGCAATAATTTTAAGCAACTGTGATGCAATTAATTTCTACTGTGCACATAGGCAGTTAATAACCATACAGGCATCATTCAGTCAGTTACATAGCAAATATAAAAATGGAGAACAAAGTAAATTAGGATGGAAAGAAACTGGAGGTAAAATAAAATTATTATGGTTTGCATGTGAATATATGGAATATATGGATAGGGTGAAACCACCACACAATTCTCTGGATTTTTCTTTCCAAAGTCATAAAATTACAAGGCGCATTCATTGTTAAACATGTCTATTATATATTATATATGTCTATTGTTAGATATCAATGGTTATCCTAAGCAAGGATTATATTTCTAGACATACTTGCCTGGAAATTTGGGGTTGTCATAATTGATAGATTATTATAGTATAAAAATTATCTGCTATTTCCAAATGTCTTTCTTTAAACCTGCAGTTTTCTTAAGTTGTTGTACATCATTTTTTCTTATATTCAAGACAATTGGGGGAAAGTTTATTCTATCTTCTTCAACCTTACTAATTCCTTAGCAATATTTATTGATTATTGCAGTATCACCCACATTTTCACCAGTATGGCATTTGTCTTTAGGGTAATGCTATCTTTTGGTCTGTATTACCTACTCTCACTTTGGAATCTTCATCTGAAATATCTCTTGTCAAAATGCTCTGTTTGTATTTTCCCTAATTATGTTTGAGTTTCCTGTAATGATCAAGGATGTATTTTCAAATATTTCAGAATAAACTCAGACAGTTTTAAAAGGTTAAATACATTTTGAAAAATGAAGATTCACTGGTCAGTACCTTTTCCGTCATGTCAATTTAAATGCTGTGATATATAATAGTAACTCTGACTGAATTTGGGATCCTTTGTGCCATTCTAAAGTGGGTGGTTTCTAATAAATGACAAAGAAGAGTGGAAAACATTTAAAATTGTGGAAAGCCACTTCTCTGGTACATTTTGTTACAGGGCACATTGGATCAATTGCCTGGCTCTATCTCTTTGGTCACTTCCTATAAACAAATTGGATTTCCACGAGGAGCTTGGCCTGTGTGCAGCTGATAAGTAGTGCAGCAGGCTCTACTTCTATTTGGTATTCCTTGTAGAACTTTGACTTCATTCTTTTCATCTAATTTTCTGGCTGTTACAGTTTGTACTGATGTTTTCCCTCTTCCGCCTTTCCTTTCCTATTCAGTCCATTGCAATTTCTTTTCCCTTTCAGTGCTTGAATAATAAGTTGCTTTGTCAAGCAATACTAATAGCTGTCTCTAGTCACACTCTTTGAAGTGACTCATCCCACACGGAGGCATTTTGCATTGCTTCCCTCCAAAAATATAAACAAATAACTACAAGATTTTGGGAGCCTGAGTTAGAATTTAACAATAAAATTTTTTAACAATAAAAAAGGAAAAAAGTCACGTTAACTGCGTAAGGTTTTTATCTCTGCATTTAGTAACCTACGCTGGCAGTAGAAGTTAGAAATATCATGAGAGTTCTAGATTCATGGACAAGGGAATATTAATTAGCTTGGAAGAACAGAAGCCACCATGTGATTGAAACAAACAACAGTCCAAACTCCAACTAAAAGTGTGCCAAAATAAATATGATGGCAAATCTTATGTATTACTTGCAAAATGTTATTCACAGTCCTAAGCTTGTTATGAATGAATGGGTCATATGAAATGCAGTTTACAGATGAAAAAAAATGAAGCCAGGAAAGTTAAAGAAACTTGCCTCAAATCACATAATTAATAAGAAAGGGCCAGGATTTGAACCATGATAGCCAGATGCCAAAGTTGGTATTTAAAATATGGTAATGCCTCCCATATATCAAGGACTTCAAGCCCAGTAGCTACACCAAACTTTTTATTTTTTATCTTTTGATGGGTCACGGCAGTTGGAGTGGTGTTGCGAATAAGTGATTTTTTTTTTTTAGTAAAAAGTCTGACTGATTTTCTTCGTGCTAATAAATTCACTAGGATAAAGAAAGCAAGATGTTTGGAATTAGCAATTCTGGTTATTATCAAATATATTTATTTGAATTAATTGGCATATCAATGTAATTTTCATCAAGTAATGTAAAACAGTAATTTTAAGCATTACATTATTCAGCAAGATTGCTGCCACTGATGAGGCTGTAAAAGATTACATGTAAACCCTTCATATATTTTAGAATCAACTCCATAGGCAAATAAATTTGCATTTAAATGTGTGATAGATAATTTAATAATAAAATGTAATCAAAACACGAGAAAGCCAAAGTAATAGCTTTTTCTCTGTATATGAAAATCATGCAAATCAATCTACTGCAAAGTTCAGAAGTGAGGAACTTCCATGTAAAATTCCCATCTTCAATCCAGAAGAATTTGCTTGAAAACTTCAATCACAACGTGCATTTAAAACGATAAAAATATACACAGTAATATTGCAGCAATAGAAAAAAATATGTATCTTGAAATGTAAATATTTTGTTTTATGAGCTTGCTTTATTTCATATTATCTAAAGATCCATAGCACATAATAGTAGAGATTGTTTAAATAGCTTAATCAACCAAAACCAAAATATCTTACTTTTAAATTAAGCAATTTTTCAAAGGCTGGAATGCTTATGAAATATGATTATGTCAACTCTATTTCTTTCCTACTAGGTAACGTTTTAGTAAGCCTAATAAATTTTATTATTAAGTATATTGACCTATAAAATTATTTATGGATTCTTTTTTTATGCTGCATTCTTTGCTATCGTACATAGATGCCTAAATTAAAACTTTAGTAAATTGAGATAATATTTACAAAGCAAGTTCATATATAATTGAATTTTTTCATTATATATCAAGGAAAAACATGTTTTGTTGGATTTTTAAGCTATTTTCCTATGTACTCATTATAATTCTTTGTACTAATATTACAGAGAGAAATCTAAAATGAAGCACACTGATACTTGACCACATGCTTTCAGGCTTTGAGAATTGCATTATATCATTTTGATTGTTGAAATAGACACTAGGAAGTTCCAAAAAACAAAAACAAAAACTTGAGTAAAAGGACAAAGCAAACAAATAAAAATATCAAAAACCCCTTGATTTTAAATAAATTATTTTAAATGCTTAGGTAATTGGAAAATACTATAACGACTCTTAAGTGAGTAGTATTAAGAGAGAGAGCAGTTGGGCATGGTGGCTTGCGTGGCATGGTGGCTCCTGCCTGTAATCCCAGCGTTTGGGGAGGCTGAGGAGCGAGGATCACTTGAGTTCAGGAGTTTGAGACCAGCCTGGGCAACATAGTGAAACCCCATTTCTATAAATAAAATACTTTTAAAAAGTACACATAAAAATAAAAAAAAAGAGAGAGCAACAAAAATAAATTGGTTCTTTATACATCTCACTCTAGCTGTTGTTTGGAGATAAGAGCAATGGCAAGAACCTTAATGACATTTGGGGGATGATTTAAAAGTATATTGGCAGGTCCAGGTGAGAGATGGTAGAGGCATGTTGAATGTCAAAAAATATCTGCAAAAATGGACAAATTAGAGAAATAAATTTTGTTTTACATCATTTGTAGAGTTCACACAATTCACCTTAATAAAATCATGACTTTTAAAAACGATATGTACTATTATTTTGAATTATATTTATATATAAATGCATGTTACATTGTGCGAATAGACTATTATATGTTTTAACATAAGTATAGTTTTACAATTGAATAGTAATTTATGTAGGCTATAAAATCTAGTACTTGGAGAAAAATTATGTTCAAAAAATATTTTACTTATTAAATTATTTTCTTTTAACATATTCACTTATATATACAAGGTATAGGTCATATTTTATCATATATAATATATCTTATATATTACATATGAGAAATATATAATATATGATAAATTGTATACATTTTATATCTTATATGCAATAAAAGATATAAATTATATAAAAGATGTATATAATTTATCATACATAATATGTAATATGATAAATATATATAATAAATGGGACACATTGTATGCTTGTAACAAAATATCACATATAGCCCATAAAAATATACAACCATTATTTATCCACAAAAATTAAAAATAAGTAGAAGGTAAATCTAAAAAATAAAAGAAATTCATCCTCGGTGTTCAGTGGGATCAGTTTATATGTGAGTCAACAGAGATTTAAAGATATAGGCAGGCCGGAGGCGATGGCTCATGCCTGTAATCCTAGCACTTTGGGAGACCGAGGCGGGTGGATTGCCTGAGTTCAGGAGTTCGAGATCAGCCTGGGCAACACGGTTAAACTCCGTTTCTACTAAAATACAAAAAAAAATTAGCGGGGCATGGCAGCGTGTGCCTGCAATCCCAGCTACTTGGGAGGCTGAGGCAAAAGAATCGCTAGAACCCAGGAGGTGGAAGTTGCAGTGAGCCGAGATAGCGCCACTGCACCCCAGCCTGGGTGAATTCTGGCTCTAAATGGATTTGGGTCTCTATCAGCAATATTTAGATGAAAGACTGTCTTTTTCAGAATGCAGATACCTAGATAACTCAGGGGTTTAAGTTAATTCACATTTTTTGAACTAGGTAAATTGAACACTCCTAATAGTCCCTAAACATCTGTGATGATGAAGGGGGTTTCGTGTAGGGGGATGTAATCACCTGGATCACTGGGCACTTTTTATGACAACCAGGCTGGGTGGAGAGTCACAATGAGACTGGGGGGTACTTAAGGTACACTAGAGGTCCTAGGACAGTGTTGGGCAGGAGAAAAGTGGGCTGCTACTACTAAGTTGTGAAAAAAGTAACTTAATATCTCTACTGTATTTTAGTTGTTTTTTAAAATCTTAATATCAAATACTTGAAAAAGTCACATATTTAGACATATGGCTTTTAAGAATGTCATTTCATTCCAATGTCACCATTAAACAGATCCAGCATTTTAATTTCTGAAGTATGCTTACATGGTAGCAGGATTTTGGCTTTCTAACATAAAAATTTAAAAACACATCATAAGAAAAACAGAACACATTTTTAAAATGATAAAAATGTGAAATATGATTTAGCATCTGTGTATGATTACAGTCATCACCATAAAAGTAGCTGCCACAGATATATCAAGTTCATACTTAATTTAACATGTTAACATTAAATGATCAGGCTAGGAAAACAATAAACATATTAAATAACCATAAATTGAATTTATTTATCTGAAAACAGGATAAAATATAAAATAACCAATTTTTAGACAGATCAGAAGGGGATGATACTCACCTCTAAACAAAATTTTACTCATTAAAATGTGAAAAATATGCATCAGCCAATGGCATAGGTATTGACATTATTAACACTAAAATTATCATTTAACAAATAATTCTATGTTAAAATAATTATATTAAAAATTATATTGTGTTCCAACTAAATAATTGAAATATTTTTAAATGTTATTCTATATGTGTATATAAATATATGAACACATATATAGACATACATATACATATGTGTATATCATATATAGGTTTATATACACATATGCATATAGGTATGATTATATATATATACACACATATATATACACGTGTGTGTGTATCTATAACTTGTGGCTTAGTATGAAAACTAGCTCAAAACAGGGTGCCTAGGTTTGCTTCCAGTTTCTACCACTTAGCCCTGCAATCTGGAGCAAGTCCCATTAATTTCTCCATGACTCAGTTTCTCATATGTAAAAAGACTCATAATTGTACCTACATTATATATTTATTGTGAGAATGTAAGTGTAATGCATTTGAGATATTTAGAAGAATATTTGACATAGGGGAAAAAACATAAATATTAGCTGTAAAAAGTAATTTTAGTATGTGCTTCTATCATTTAACACTATGCCTTAGAGAGTCTTTCTTGCCTCATAAGGTCAATTCATATACAGCTTTTTAACAGTTATAAAGTATTTCATAAAACAGATGCCCATAATTCATTTCATTATTTATCTTTAAGTTCGTTTGCTATGTTTTGTCATGAAAAGCAATGCAGAGATGAACACTTTTGTACTTCATCTACAGATGTGCAAAAACTACTGATATTAGTGAAATGTATAATTTAGGAATTTTTGATTGGCAATAATAAAATGAATTACAAAAACACACTTTAGCACTTTATATTGATAGTGACAATATGTGACAGCCTGTTTTGTCTGCATGATGGTTTTTGCATTATATCTTACATTTGGCTCAGAGTATATAACACGGGTCAGATACCCCTTAACTGAAATACCTGGAACCAGAGAGTTTCAGATTTTAGACTTTTTTCAGATTTTGGAATATTTGCACATGCATAATAAAATACCATGAGGATGAGACCCAATCCAAACACAAAATTCATTTATGTTTTATATATACTTTATACACATTGTCTGACAATATTTTTATATGGTATTTTAGGTGATTTTTTGCATGAAACAAAGTTTATGTGCATTGAACCATCAGAAAAGCAAAGGTGTCACTATCTCAGCCACCCCTGTGGACAATGAGGTTCTTTGGCCTGACTATTTTTCCTGACTCTGAATTTGTATACTAACTATAAGCAATCATCGTTTTATGCTTATTAACAAATACACACTTAAAACTAAAAGAAATGATATACCATTACTACAGTGAATGAATAATGTGTTCAGCGTTAACTAAGAAGCGCAGTAGCATCACCTGAATACCTGTATTTGCCATTAAACAACAAGAGCAAACAGCAAAAGTCATTGTTCACTGTATTTTATTTTTGTTAATTGAAAAGAATCAACAATGACATCAAGGAAACAGGAAGTGGGTCCTCTCTGGACGAGGAGGCATTCTGCTGAATGGCTTTTCAAAATATTTCCTCTAGAGTCTCATGTTTTTTTGTCTTATATCATTGATATTTAAACAGACAGGATTTCTTGTTCTCTAGTGAAAGCAGACTGCTCTAGCCCTTCAATCAGCTCATCACACATTTTTACCTTGCCATCTATATACAATTTGTCTGCATTATTAATGTCACCTTCATTGTCACTATTATCACAATCACCTTGATTTAGTACTATTTCATCTCGTTCACCACCAGTTGATAAATAAACAACAGGAACCTCATTGTAAAGGTTAACAACTTCTGTAGCCACTTCCTCCAGCTTATTGATGGACTCTGAAGGTAAATTTTATGCATACGTAGAGGTCAGACATCTTTTTTTTTCACTTAACATATGGACTCCTTCAAAGTCATTACTTTGTTCATCAACAACGGCAAGATTTTGTGATTCCTTCAAAACCGTCCTGTTCCTCCTCTTCATTGATCTTAGAATACCTTGATCATATGTCTGAATTAATAAAGTCACAATTAGAGAAAAGTAAATGACATAACACTAATTTGATGAACATTTCAGCTGGAGGACGAGTAGAAGTGTTGTCAAGGAATCACAAAATGTTGCAGTTGTCATTAAGCCCAGGTTCCCACCAGTGAGAAACAGCCACTGGTATAAAATGTTTGTAAAATCAATCAGAAAAGATGTCCTAGTGATACGTGATTTTATTAGTATAATAATGTGCTGGCAAGAAATTATTTTCTTGACAACAGAAAGGACCTAGGCTTTAAGCATGTGTGATGCATGAAAACATCCTATCACAGTTATTTAGTCCTTAGCATCCTTAATTCCTGTAGGGACTGCCTCATTAGCTATAGTCAGTGTCTTTCGGGAGCAATAATGATGAAACACTGGTGTTTCCTCATCATGATAGACTTGTTCTAGCATCAGATTTTCATCAGCAATAACCTCAGAAAACTCATCAATGAATTTCTTTGTTGCTTCACGATCAGAAGATGCTTTACAATGACAACTCTTTTTTAAAATAGTGCTTTGTATTTTCTTAAATTTCTGCAATATGCCTGTTAAATATTCACATTTTCCTTCAATTGTCATTTTATTGTGATCAGCATGCCATTATGTGGCCTCACTGAGATGCTGATGGATCCACTCTTTCAATACACAATTGAGATATTCATTTTTAGCTTTATGCAGTGGTTATTTTTCTATTTTTCATTAACTTTGGTTATCACTTTCAGCATAGTGCTCAGACGTTGTATCCTGTTTCCTCAGGTCATATATGGTGGCCATTCAATACCATCGTCTTCTGTAAGATGTTTCACCCTTCCACCGTTGTCTAGTTTCTCCAACAACTTGACTTTCTGTGCTATAAACATAAATGCTTCCTACTTTTCTTATCACTGTTACCTACAGGGGTACCTGCAGGCCCTTTTGGCATTTTTAACAATATCATTGTACCACAGAGCATAGAATAAGTCAAAAACACAGTGAGTAATGCACGTAGGTCTTGGCCCCATGTGAGACATCAGAATGCAACTGTAGTTGGTGCCTTTTAGCCTGCAGAGATATCGTTTTATGACTCTTCATGGGTGTCTTATTGTGGGATAATCTTGGTTTGCTTGAAAAAGTTCTATCACAGCTAAAGAGGGCTGGGAGCGTGTTTAATACCCTTGGAAACATGGAATAAACTGCGTGTTGTGCACCTGCATGGTGACTATGACTCATCACATGAGGTCAAATATGGAATATTTGCCTTGTGGCACCATATCAGTGCTCATTAGGTTTTACTTTTGGAGCAGTTTGGATTTCAGATTTTTGAATTGAGGTGCGCAAAATCTATTTTTATAGAATGTCATTTATTTTTCTGGCAGGAATGATTAACAACGCAATTTTAAAACCTGTTTTAGAAACTTCCGTGTCAATATATTTCTCGGTCCTTTTAATCTTTCTTCTTTCCTGTGGCTTACAGGACCTAATACCTTTCTATCAAGGTACAGCTGATTAATCTAACACAGGCATGCATTTTATAATTTCAACAGCTGATATCGCCTTTATTTCCCCACTTTTAAGGGGGCTAATTGTAATTTAATATTGGATAAAATTTGTAAAATATATTTGTAAGTTTAGAAAATAAAAGTATAAAGTTGTTAATTGATTATTTTTTAATTCCAACTTTTATTTTAGGTGTATGGGGTACTTGTGCAGGTGTTTTACATGGGTATATTATGTGATGCTGAGATTTGATATACAAAAGATCCTGTCACTCAAGTAGTGAGCCTAATACCCAGTAGGTAGTTTCTCAATCCACATCACCTCTCCTTCCTTCCCTCCCCTAGTGGTTGCAATGTCTATTGTTTCCATCTTTATGACCATGTGTACTCAATGATTACCTCTCACCTATAATTAAGAACATGCAGTATTTGGTTTTCTGTTCCTGAATCAGTTTGTTAAGAATAATGGCCTCCAGGTACATCCACGTTGCTGCAAAGGACACGATTCCATTATTTTTTATGGCTGCACAGTATTTGATGGTGTGTATACACCATATTTTCTTTATCCATTCCACCATTGATGAGCACCTAGGTTGATTCTATGTCTTTCCTATTGTAAGTAGTGACATGATCAACATATAAGTTCATGCCTGTTTTTGGTAGAATGATTTATTTCCCTTTGGGTATATACCCAGTAATGAGATTGCTGGGTTGAATGGTAGCTCTGTTTCAAGTTCTTTGATAAATCCCACACGCTTTACACAGTGGCTGAACTAATTTACATTCCCTCCAGTAGTATAGAGGCATTCCCTTTTCTCTGCAACTTCACCAACATCTATTATGTCTTGACTTTTTAATAATAATCATTCTGACTGGCATGAAACAATATCTCACTGTGGTTTTGATTTGCATTTCTCTAATAATTAATGATGCTGAACTATTTTTATGTTTGTTGGTGCATGTATGTCTTCTTTTGAGAAGTGTTCATTTATTTCTTCTGTCCACCTTTTAATGGGGTTACTTGTTTTGCACTTGTTGAATTTTTTAAGTTCCTTATAGATTCTGAATATTAGACTATTGTTGTATGCGTAGTTTGCAATATTTTCTCCCATTGTGTAAGTTGTTGGTTAATTTCATTGATATTTTCTTTTGCTTTGCAGAAGCTCTTTAGTTTAATTAGGTCCCCCTTGTCAATTTTTAAATTAAAATAGAAAATAATTTATTATACTGCTCATTTGTAAATGAAAATTAGTAATGTGGAAATTAAGGCAGAGACTTTTAGGGACAACTGCTTCAGAAGAGTTTGTTGTGTTAAAAAGAGATCCATTCTTATTTAAATGTCTGCCACATCATTGTTGAGAAAACCATCTGAAATACTTTGTGAAAGGACTGATGCATTATGAAGTTCAGTTTAGTTACGCACCTACAGTTAGCCAGATTGGGATAGACACATGTAAATGTAGAGTGTAATTATGAGTATTTGAAGCAATTTATTATATTTAAAATAATTTTGCCTTCTAACATAGAAACACCTACATTATAGTTCATTTTGATTTCTGATTTGTTTCTTATTTTTCCCCTTGTGCTATACAAATTATTGCAATGATAACACTTACCATATATTCTGTATTTCTGAAAATATTTTCCTGTCCTCCTTGTAGTTGGGCGTGTTTATGTTACTTCTCCTGGCTAGGGAATTGTGAACGGTAATGTTCTATGTCACATACAGAGAATCACAATGAAAGGTCCACATCCAATTTTTCCTTTGTCTTTCCCTGTATCGGCAGCTGAGTTAGCACACATATTCCAGATATTGCTGTGACACAGAGGTATATTTTCTGTCATCCTGGACCTCAACGTATCTAAGGACAGAGACTCCTGCTATACTGATTTTAAGACTGTTTGTCACTGCAAATGGCCTATTCTATTCCAATATGTTTTTAAGGTATAAAATCTAGTTACGTTTTAGAGGCAGTTTAAATTGAAAATATTCTCCATCTTTGGGAAAGAGATCAATTCCATTCTTGAGCATTATATGAAGAGAGAATCTGGGTTATATTGAGTGCTATGCAAGCTATTAGTACTAGTTTAATAAAATAGCTATTCTGCTGGAATGTCCTAAGACAGTAATATTTTATGTGTATCTAATTATATAATGAAGCTCAAAAATACCCAGTTTGGCTGCAATCAGCAAAATTTATTGGTTTAAATTCTAAGTACTAAAGTCGGCTGATTAGTCATACATAGGATTATTCACTTGCCAAATCTGTAAACTGTATTCATATGCAAATAAAAGCCTGGACAATCTGCAAAGTAAAGTAAATTACTTAAAAACTATTTGGGGTCATCCTAAAGAATAGCAAAATCTTTCTTAATCAGAGTATTCTGCATATAATATTCCAGCTGAATGAAATGTATGTTACGTGTCTATTAAATTAAATGTAGATTCTTTCCACATACATTTAAATTACACACATTCAACACACATTCCATACATGTGTATGTAATGGCATATGATCTCCCTCTGTGGTTCCCTCTGGGAAAAGAAAAATTAGTGCACAATTATTTTTTGCATTTTGCAAGTTCTGTTGTGTATTTCAAATCAATGATGATTATTCAGTCAAGAGTGCAATAGATAAGGTAAAGAAAAATGTTAGTAAAACAACCATAGTAAATTGAGACTTTGATCTTTGTGAACAAGGTTGATGGAATTTTGTTGCATACTCTATGTGTTTTAAACATAATTATAATCTACGTTACTATAACAAATAAAGGGATATTAAAGTTGTATCATGAGCCTCTACAAAGGCATAGTTCTATGAAATACAATGTGAAAGTTAAGATTTGAGCCTATAAAGACAGAATTTGTAGGAATATATGGGAAAAACTAATATTAAATGTAAGTTTTCTATAAAATTATTTTGAATTTAATAAATCCTCCAAAACAGACCCTGTAGTAATTTTTCTTTATATGTAATAGTATTAGAATACACATAGAAAGTATTCCTGAAATGGCAATTAATGTATTTTAACAAAAACATTACATTATTATATTTTTACTATTTTATCATATAGCATCACCTATTAGAACACCTCTGTGACTATAACACTTATTTAAATTATTTTGTTGCCTACACGATTTATAATTACACATAAATTTTATTGTTAGTAGTAACTTTTTAATCTAGCTAATTGAAAAGCTTGGGAAATTGAATAAATATTTACAAGGTTTATTCAAATCATTTGTTATATTGACCCTTTTAACTATTATACTAGCATTAGATTTAATCATTGTAGGACTATAGAATAATGCCTTATAATAGGCTGGGCACAGTGGCTCACACCTATAATTCCACAGTTTGGGAGGCCAAGACAGGTGGATCACCGGAGGTCAGGAGTTCAAGACTAGCCTAGCCAACATGGTGAAACCCCGTTTCTACAAAAAATTAGTCAGCCGTGGTGGTGGGCGCCTGTAATCCCACCTACTTGGGAGGCTGAGGCAGGAGAATTGCTTGAACCCGGGTGGTGGAGGTTGCAGTGAGCCGAGATCGCAACATTGCACTCCAGCTTGGGCAACAAGAGCGAAACTGTCGCAAAACAAAACAAAACAAAACAAAAGTATACCTTATAATTAAGATGATGATGGTACAAATGTTTTTGTATACATAAAACTAGAAACTAGAAAACTTTAGGTTTCAATACATAACTCATAGGCTTTATAGAAATTTTACAAATACCATAAATTTAACAATTATATTGATAGAAAAAGCAATATATTTTACTGTTCAGTTTCTTGGAAAAAAATGTAAAATTCTCCTTTTTTAAAGATACTAACTAATCAATTTACACACATATTTAATGAGCAATCTAGAAGTTGGAGAACTCTAGAACAGAAATTTTTAAAAATAATTTATATTTTCCTTTCTATTTTTTTCTATAGAAAATGTTTTAAATCTCTTAATTTTTATTAACTTTTGTTTGGATTGTGTTAATTATAATTCCACATTATAATACTATAAAAGTCACCTTCAAGGTGGATCTGTTATACTACAGGTGGAAAAATAACAACTAGTATAATTAAAAGATAGGTTTCCCTTATAAAAGAGGATATGGACACTCATTTGTATGCACTGAGCTACATAAATCAGAAGACAAACTACTCCCAAATAAGGTACAAGATTCTCAGTCCCCCCACTACCCACTCTGCCATTTCCTGTGATTGTAAAACTGATCTTATGTACATGGAGTGGAGATTCTAATAGGCATAATGGAAAACTCACATCTTTGCTTTCTTAGGGATCATTCTCTCCTCCTAACTCCTCCTAACTGCTTGGGATATTCTAGAGTTTTGCCCACTTACTCTCCACCTATAAATAATTTTTACAAAACAATCCAGCATTCTTTTCCCTTTATTATGAGACTGAATAACTCAAAGGCCAATTTCCCTTTGTATCATTTCCTCATGGAATAAAATATCAATACTGATTGAAACAATTACATGTTCAATAAAACAACAGAATATATAACTTTTGCTAAAGCATAATTGACATGTAATTCAATTAAGAGTTATTAGTTGTGAATTTGTCATGTTGTTACCCTTCTAATCAGCATGTACCATGTGTATACACACAATCATCAATTTTGTCAAAGAATTCTGAACATACCTGAATGTTATTTACAGGTAAATATTTGGTTCATTTAAAACGAGACTTTATCCACATTTAGAATTACTTATTCTTTTCACTGTTTGTCTACTAAAGAGTAAATGCACCTCCCCAAATTTTAAGTTACTAAATTTTGATTCAGAAATAATTTTATAATATTATATGTGTAGATCAAATGTTATGCATTATATGAATTTTGCAATTTTAATAGTGACAAATTAAAAGTTTATCAAATTTGAAATAGAAGGAAAATTAAAAATTTTTCACCTCCTTTCTTCATACAGCTGTTTTAACAATATCAAATCCAAATAATAAAAATAAGCTCACAAATCTATTAGAATATAATATATATATACTTACACTTATAATGTGTATGTATGTGTGTGCATATATATATATATATATATATTTGTTTGAAACAGAGTCTCACTCTGTTGCTCAGGCTAGAGTGCAATGTTGCGGTCTTGGCTCACTGCAATCTCCACCTCCTGGGTTCAAACGATTCTCCTGCCTCAGCCTCCCGAGTAGCTGGGACTACAGGCATGTGCCACCACATCTGACTAATTTTTGTTTTTTTAGTAGAGATGGAGTTTCACTATGTTAGCCAGGCTGGTCTCAAACTCCTGACCTCATGATCCACCTGCTTCAGCCTCCCAAAATGTTGGGATTACAGGCGTGAGCCACCACACATGGCCTATGATATTTTAATTATCACATAATTACTGCACCTGTCCAAAGTTTTCTTGTTATTAATAAACTATTTTTTAAAGTAGTTTTAGTTTTACAGGAAATTGGGCAGAAAGCACGGAGAGTTCCTATATAAAGTCTGTCCCCATTCTCCCCATACAAACATACAACCTCCCTCACCATCTATATCCCACACTACAGTGGTGCATTTGTTTTAACTGATGAATCCACAATAACGTATCATTATCAACCAAAGTCCATAGTTTCCATTCGGGTTCACGCTCGATGTTTTACATTCTATGAATTCTGAAAAATGTGTAATAATATGTATCCAGGAAAGTTTCACTGTTCCGAACTCATATGCTCTGCCTGTTTATTCCTTCACCCTGCCTAAGCTCTGGCAACCACTAACCATTTTTCTGCCTCCATATTTCTGCCTTTTTCTTAATGTTGTATAATTGGAATCAGGAAGACTTTCAGATAAGCTGTTTCACTTAGTTATATGCACGTAAGGCTTCTCCATGTCTTTTTCAAGGCTTGATAGCTCATTTGTTTTTGTTTTTGTTTTTTTTTTTTAGCACAGAATAATATTTCATTGTCTACATATTCCACAGTTTATCTACTCACCTACTGAAAAAAGATCTTGGTTGTTTCCAAGTTCTAGCAGTTGTGAATAAAGCTTCTATAAACATCCACGTGCAGGTTTTTGTTTGGACAACACCTTTGAGTAAATACCAAGGAGTTTACTAGCTGGATTGTGTGGTAAATGTATGTGTAGTTTTGTAAGAACTTAGCAAACTGCTTTTCAAACTGTCCATATCATTTCCCCTTTCTACCAGCAATGAATGAAAGAAAGCTCCTGCTACTCTCCTCCTTTGACAACATTTGACAGTGTCACATTTTTGGATTCTGGTCATTCTGATTGGAGTGGTATCTTGTTTTAATTCACAATTTCCCAGTGGCATATGATATAGAACATCTTTTTATATGCTTGCTTACCATGTATATCTTTGATAAGGTGTATGTTTAGGTCTTTGGGCCATTTTTTAAAGCAGGTGGTTGTTGTTTTTATTATTATTGTGATGGAGTCTCGCTCTGTCGCTGAGGCTGGAGTGCAGTGGTGCCATCTCGCCTCACTGTGACCTCCACCTCCTGGGTTCAAGCGATTCTCCTGCCTCAGCCTCCCAAGTAGCTGGGACTATATGCGTGCGCCACAAAGCCTAGCTAATTTTTATATTTTTAGTAGAGACGTGGTTTCACCACGTTGGCCAGGATGGTCCCTGTCTCCTGACCTCGTGATCCGCCCACCTCGGCTTCTCAAAGTGCTGGGATTACAGGCGTGAGCCACCGTGCCCGGCAGGTTATTTTCTTATTGTTGAATTTTGGGAGTTATTTATTTTTCAGATGTATCATTTGCAAATAATTTTTCCAGTTTGTGTTTTTTTAACCTCATTCTCTTGACCTTGTTTTTCAGAGTACGAGTTTTTATTTTAATAAAGTCCAGTTTATGAATTATTTTTCCATGGATCATGCCTTTGGTGCTGTATCTAAATATTCGTAATCATTCTGAAGATCATCTAGGTTTTCCACTGTCTTTATAGCTGTGTAGTTTTGCATCTTACATGGAGGTGTATGGCCTATATTTAGTTAATTTTTGTGACAACTGTAAGGTTCATGTCTAGATTCATTTATTTGCTTATGAATCTCCACTGCTTTCAACACAGTTAGTGAAAAAAAAAAAAAAAAAAAAAACTGTCTCTGCTTATGTGGGTCTATTTCTAGGCTCCCTGCTTTACTCCGTTGATCTCTCCGTCTTCTTTTTGTTGTTTTAATATCACCCTGTTTGATTACTGTAGCTTTACGGTAAGTCTTGAAATTGAGTAGTGTCAGTCCTCTTACTTTTTCTTCTCTTTCCATAGTGAGTTGCTTATCCTAGGTCTTTTGTCTCTGAATATAAACTTTTGAATAAGTTTACCTATATTCACAAAATAACTTGCTGGAATTTTGATGAGAATGGTGTCCAATCTATGGAAGAATTTGGGGAGTATTGACATTTTGACAACATTGTGTCTATCCAAGAACATAGAATAACTTTCTGTTTATTTTGTTATTTGCTATCTTTCATCAGTTTTGTAGTTTTCCTCAGATAGATCTTGGACACACATTTAATCAATTTATACTCAATATTTCATTTTTAAGGGTACTAATATAAAGAATACTATGTTTTTAATTTGAAATTTTAGTTGTTTATTGCTTGTTTATAGGACAGTATTTGACTTTTATGTATGAACTGTATTCTTTAGCCTTGCTATAATCACTTATTAACTCTGGTTTTTAAAATATATTCTCTCAGATTTTTACACAGATAATAATGCCATCTGTGAACTAAGATAGTGTTATTTATTTCTTCCAATTTTGTATACCTTTTATTTAATTTTCTTGTCTTAATGCATTAGCTAGGACTTCTAGTACAATATTGAAATGCAGTGGTGAGATGGAACATAATTTTCTTGGTCCTAATTTGGGGAGAATTCATCAGTGAACCCATCAAGATCTCATGCTTTCTGTTTTGAAAGTCTTTACTGGCTGATTCTATTCCTTTAATGGATCTAGGCCTATTCAAATTGCATTTTCCTTCTTGTATGAGTTTTGGCAGATAGTGTCTTTCAAGGAATTGATACCTTTCACCCAGTTTATCAGATTTATGGGCATAGAGTTATTCATAATATTTCTTTATTTTTCTTTTAATGTTCCATGGATCTATAGTGGATGTATATGATGATTTCTTTCATTTCTGGTATTAGTAATTTATGTCTTTCTTCTTTTTCTCTTAGTTTGTCTGACTAGGAGCTTATTGATTTTATTGATCTTTTTAAAAACCAGCATTTGCTTTATTGATTTTCTCTCTTCATCCTCAATTTTCATTGATTTCTGTTCTAATGTTTTATTATTTCTTATATTCCACTAACTTTTGATTTAATTTACCCTTTTTATAGTCTCCTGACATGTAAGTTTAGAATATTGATTTTAGATCTTTTCATTTTTCTTATGTGCTATACATTTTCCTCTAAGCATTGTTTTCACTACATCTCACAGATTTTTAAAAATTGTATTTTCAATTTAATTTAGATAAAAATTTAAACATTTTTCTTAAGTTTCTTCTTTGACCCATGTGTTATATAGAAGATTGAAGTATTTAGGGGTTTTCCAGCTACTATTCTGTAATTGATTTCTTGTTTAATTCCACTTTGATCTCACAGCAGGATTTGTATGGTTTCTATTCTTTTAAATTTGTTAAGTTACCCTTTATGGCTCAGAATGTGTTCTATCTTGGTGAATGTTCCATATGAGCTTGAGAAAAATGTGTTTGCTGCTTGTTGAATGAAGTAATTCATAGATATAAATTACATTTATTTGATTAATGGTGCTGTTGAATTCATCTGTGTCCTTACTGATTTTTTGCCTGCTGGAGCTATTTTTGAAAAGTGTTGAAGTCTCCAGCAAAAATAATGGTCTCGTCTATTTAAATGTCTAAGTTTTTACATACTTTTATGCTTACTTGTTAGCCACATACATGTTAAAGATTGCTATATTTTTGTGAAGTATTGATGCTTTTGATATTACATAATATTCCTCTCTTACCTCTGATGATGTCCTTGCTGTGACTTCTGTTCTATCTAAAATTAATATAGATATTCTTGTTTTCTTTGGGTTATTGTCCACATTGTATAGTATTCTTCATCATTTACCTTCAATCTATATGTTTCTATATTTACAATTGGTAAATATAGAAAACATATATTTGGATCTTGTTTTTTGATCCACTCTAGCTCTATCTTTTCATTGGTGTACTTAGACCATTGACATTTAAGGTGATTGTTGATAGATTTGGATTATTATCTACCATATTTTTTACTGCCTCTTATTTGTTCTTTTCCTTGCTTTTGTCTTCCATACTTTTACTACCTTTTGTGATTTTATTTGAACATTTTATATGATTCATTTTCTTCTTTTAGCTTATCAATTATGTTTCTATTTGTGTTTTTATTTTTTGTTAGTAGTTGCCATACAGTTCCAATTTACATTTGTATCTCTCATCTAAGCACTGTTTTCACTGCAGATAATATAATATACTGCTTTCTGAGTAGTACAGATCCACTATAAAAAAAAAACCTTCCCAATTTCTCCTTGTTGTCCCTTGCATCATGGCTATCATTCATTTTCTCACATATGTGTGTGAGAAAAGAAATATATTTTTATGTATTTTATATATAGTTATACATAAACATATACATTTTATATAATTTATACATTTATGTAAATAAATGTAGAAATAGTGTATTTCATTATATGTGTATATATATTTTCATTATATATATGCGTATATATAATGAAATATACTATTCCTAATATGTGGGAAAAACTGTAAACTGTTGTCCCTTAAATTAACAACAAGTAGAATACATATTCTTTCCAGATTTAGTATTCATTTTCTGAAATTCTTTCTTTCTTCATGAAGATACAAGTTTCTAATTTATGTTATCCTTATCTCTGACACAATTTTTCTAACAAGACAGTTTCCTGCAAGACAGTTCTACTGGTAACATTTTTCCTTAATTTTTGTGTGTCTAAAAGGTTATTTAACCTTTCTCTTCTCTTCTAAAGGATCATTTGCCAAGAGGTCAAGAATTCCACATTGACAGGTTTTTGTTCACTCAGCTCTTTAAATATTTCTCCACTTTCATTCTGTTTGCATGGTTTATGAAGATAAGTTAAATGTAATTCTACCTCTTGCTCCCCTATAGTTAAATTGTTTTATTCCTCTGATTTCTTTTAGTATGTTTTCTTTGTCTTTGATTTTCTGAAGCTTGAATGTAATATGTCTAGGTGTCCATTTTTGGCATCCATGTTTCTTGGTGCTTGGTGCTTTTTACTTTTAGCACTTCGAAAAAATTTTATTGTGAGGATTTCCATCTCTGCTTACATTATTCATGTGTTCTGGCATGTTGTCTACTTTCTCCATTAAAGTTATTTAAGTGTTAGTTGTAGTTTTTAAAAATTGTGCTCTAAAAATTTCAGCAATCTTGGCATACGTTACTCTGGTTTGGATGCTTGTTCAGTCTCCTCAAACTGCCTTTTTTTTTGCCTTGTACTATGCTTTGTAATTTTTGGGGTCCTTGGCAGAGGTGATTTACTGGGTAAAAGGAAATACATTAAACAAGCCTTTAATAATGTGGTTGTAAGATGTCAGGGCAGGGGAAATGTTCTTTAGTTCTATGGGTAGGTCTCAGTCTTTTGGTGAGTCTGTGCCCTTAGACTGTGAACCTCACAACTGCTTCTCCTTTTTCCCCGGGGTTAGGTAGAGCAGGATGGCTGACGGAGGGACTTAAGTTGTGTATTTCCTTTTCATTACATGGAAGACTAAAGTCAGCTGGAGCTGGCTAATTCCCTTCCCCTAGCTAGGACAGACTCTGATATAACCTCAGCAGGTTAGGCTCTGTTACAATTGTTTTTCCCCAGTGCTGGCCTTGTTAACCATAGAATACTCTGGCCTATTTCAAATGGTTTCTTTTCTGCTCCCTCTTGCATACATGATAGTGTTTCTCTTCTGTATTCACTATAAGAACCTGAGACAGCTCCTGGAGCTAAAGCTAACAAAAGCATGAGGGTCCTTCTATCACTGAATCTTCCTGGAGATTGCTTTTTTTTTTTTTTTTTTTGTCTCTTAGGCTTGCCCATACTGAGCCTCCAGCAATTAATAATTATAATTTAGGTTTTCCTATGCTTTTACTAATTCACATGGAGGCTTCTGCTCATAAATTTCTGCTCAGATAAGTTGTGATTCCCTGTATCTACCTGTCTCTCTCTATAACTTCTAGGGCTTTGGTTTGTCCTGTGACCTCACTTCTCTGAAAACCATAAGAATGGTTTTGTTTGTTGATCTTTACCTTCTTACCTCCAAATTATTTGCACATCATTTTGTACTACACTTATTGATAAATTACCATAAAAATTAATTAAATATGTTGAAATGTACTGTCATGTACATGTGACTAAAATTAGGTTATTTATGAAGAGTATATTTTTTGTTTTCTGAAGAATAAGACTACTAAATAAATATTATAACATATGTAAAGCCTATGCTTTCTTTTCTTGTGTTTTAAGGTAGGTGTTTTTTCTAGTGTTATCCTGCAGTTTTTTACTGATAATGGAATGTGATAGGGTTTGGATTCACTCTCTGAAGTGCCAATACAGGTCTAAAAATAAGGATAAAAGCATTATTATCTTAGTTTTTCAAAAATAACAGAATTCTCTGAGCATCACAAAGCTGCCTTAAACAAAACTATAAAGTAACTATAACTACCTCTCCAATAGCGGAAGCCATAACCTGCCACCATTTATCCAATTAGATACATTCCGAGAGTAGTGGTATTCTTGAATCATTTGACTAGCTTTCAAGCACCAGTCATGAGAAGAAGAATATGGAATCAACAGGAGCTGAAAAATTTCTCCTTTTTTCTTCAACTATTCATCTCTGTGGGTAAGCATCAATATCTATTATATTGTCAGTCTGAGTGCTTGCTACAGATACAGTAGGATGCCTGATTTCCATTCTTTCCTCAACTTACCTCAGTTCTGAAGTTCATCAGCTCTGGGGAGGTACAGTTTCTTCCCACTGAGCACTCTTTGAGTCCCTCTTCTGACTTGAATTTCTACCATAAAAGCAAAGTCATTATTCAGTGAATTAAGACACGCTGATGAGCGACCCATTTTCATTCTGGCTAGCAGATTTTCATTTTAAGAGGAAGATAAGCAATGCCTTTAGATTTTCACTCCATGAAATTTATTTTCACCATGGTGATTATGATTGACTGCCATTATATATATCTAATCACATTTGTATTCATCTTATGTTATATTGTCTTCTGATATAGAATCACTCAAATATGAGTGTTTCTTTACAACCCATGGTTACAAATCTATATGAATTGTGTTCATTAAAGAGTTTTCCCATTAGAAAACAAAACAAACACAGTGCATCAAGCAATTGATTATGCTGCTATCAATGTACTGAATAAAATCTCTTTAGAGAAAATAATTCTAGAAGTTACTTTTCTTGATATTGATATTGAAAGCACAGTATATTAACGTTTCTAGTGAAAATTGATAGAAACAAATCCACAATTATCTAATTTTTATGATTTTTATTTTTTCCAAATTATAACTTTACTTACTAAAAATAAAACATGGCTAAATAATCTGAAATTATAGCATAATTATCCCTTCATAAAAGACAAAAAATAAAATTAAGAATGTTGATCTGGGTTTTTATCTTCCTTGATCTAGTCAAAATAAAGAGCTATAATATTTTAAAATAATTTTTGTTCATTATCTGTTGCTCAGCTAAAATTTAAAAATAGCTCTAAAACTAATTAAGCATACTTTTTTTTTTTTTTTCTGTGAGACAGAATTTCACTCCTGTTACCAAGGCTGACACGATCTCGGCTAACTGCAACCTCTACCTCTCAGGTTCAAGCGTTTCTCCTGCCTCAGCCTCCCGAGTAGCTGTAATTACAGGCCTGCGCCACCACAGCTGACTAATTTTGTATTTTTAGTAGAGATGGGTTTTCACCATGTTGGTCAGGCTCATCTTGAACTCCTGATCTCAGGTGATCCACCAGCCTCGGACTCCCAAAATGCTGGGATTACAGGAGTGAGCCTCCGCGCCCGGCAACATATTTATTTGTTGATGGACAAACTACTTATAAAGCAACCTTTATTAGACTTCTTATTTTCTTTTTTTCCTCCTCAGGAGCTCTTAGGTCAACTGCTTTTTTTTTTTTTTTTTTTTTTTTTTTTTAATTTATATTCAGTCCAAGTAAAAATTTTATCTCTTTTAGGTAAGCAAAGGAATAAGTTGAACATGCCTAAGTTTAAATAATTATATAATTTAACTGAAACTTTGTAAATGGAAAATTGTCTACCTTGAAAGCAAGGAAATAGTCCAGGCACACAGTAGGTGCTCTTATATGTATGGGACATTTCTATTATATTAATTATATAACAATTATTATATTATTTATATTAATCACATAAATAATGACCATTAGATGTGATATCTATAGTCCTGCTCAATGAGTTCATATATTTCCAACTTGGATCTCATAGTTAGTTCTCCTACCATAAACAACAACAAAAAGAGTTTTTTGATCTCCCTCTCTAAAGAAACACCAGCATTGTGCCAGTGAATACGATGAAAGAGGTTTTTAGAGACTGAATACTAGTATTACAGATTTTTTGTAAAGGGTAAGATATCAAGGGAAAAAAGTCTACTAGCCCTTTGTAAGTAATTTGTAGGGTGGTTCATGTTGTGATCTACAGCATTGCATATGAATCATATGTTGGAGGTCTGCAAATATATCAAAATGTTGCAGAGCTTGTGTGATAGCATCTCATGCCCTTTACATCAGAGGACTTTTTCCTATGTGTTTTCTACCCAGTTGTTTTAACTGTCTTGCTAGATGTATTCAATTCCGTTTTCTAATTTTCCAGTCATAGATTACTTGAATCTTCTGCATCTGGATGAATCTTTACTGAATTCTAACTATAATATGATGAATTTATGCATAGAACATTTCATGCCCTTTATTACTCTGCAATTGAGATTTGACTACATATATTACCTGTGGATCCAGGTACTCTTTTTCTGCAAAACTCAAGTTGAGCCACTCACTCAGAAGCTGGAATACCCTCTATTATTTCAGAGAAATTATTTATCTGAATACAGAATAATTTCCAGAGTGTAATCTCTAATGACTGAACATTTATTTCTGCAACTCAACAGTAAAATTTCCAGTTCTGTTGGCTTTTAATATGAATTTCATTCATTTTGCCTTTAGTTTACTTACTCATTCATTCATCTCTTTATTCAAAAAGTTTCTAAATTCCCATTGTATCATAGAAAGAATGTCTGTAGCCCTATGCATACCATAGTTATGCTGTTAATCTCCATGGTTTATATAAGTTTGAGTGGCACACAGATAACACACAATAAGCAAGAGTACACTGGCTTTCAGAAAATTCATGCCCTTATTGTTTAGTTTCCTTTGTTATTTGCGTCATTAAAAAAAAAATGACTGCAACATTTGCAAAGGAAATGAAGGTAGGCATACAGTTGGATCTGACAAGTAGAATTTTCTAGCTAGCATAACGAGTCATTCATCCCATTCCCCTCTCCCAAACCTCACAATTCAGGATCACTAAACTAAGCAAAATAGCAGTGTCCATTTTTTCTCATTAGCAAATTTATGAATTAGTACTTAATTAAAAATATATGTATTATATTTCTATTTCAGGCAAGGCACTATGTTAAATGCTGGTAATAAAATGTGAATATGTAAGGATCATCATCCTTGTCTTCATGGAGTTTATTGTCTTTAAGAAATCAAATTAACTGGTAATTTTAAATTATATTTTTAATAGATCATATTAATTAGCAAATTTATCTGCAAACCTGAATGAGAGAATTAGTGCTAAGCCTTCTGAAACTCTTTGAAATCAGAATGAAAAATATTTTTCATCTCAGTGGAACATTTTCCTAAATATATTTTTTTCTATGTGAAACGGACATTTTCTCAGTAAATGTGCTTCTAAACAGACTTACTGAATGTTGCATTTCTAGATAGATGACTCCAAAATATTTATTCATGGGAACACTTCTGCAAAATCACAACACAAAGGGGACTAAAAATTCAGCGTATTTAAGTAGCTGATACAATTCTTTGGCGTCATATGACAAAAATGATTTTTTTTTTTTTTTTTTTTTTTTTGCTGCAGAGGAAATCTTGCTTTCAAACAGTCTTTTGGAATAAGGTGGACATTAGATTATATTGAGTAGCTTTAAAAGTCTTCTGCAGGCATTCAACAGACTTTTATGATGTTTAGATTTGCCTCAAATTTATCCTTTTTAAAAAACATTTTAGATTTATTACTTGAATTAAAATAACAACAAGAGTTTAGTTAATTGGTTATAAGGAATACTTTGAGATATTTTAATTCATGTTTTTGGAATGCCTAAAACACTCCTACACGGTAAAATAGATGCTTGAGAGGAAAAAGGATGATTATCTTTTTCTTGCTGTGGTAGAGACTACTCTTTTTTACCCAATATTCATGAGCTCATTATTATCTATTTAAACTACCCTGTCAATATTTGATAAGCATATGACTACTGAAAATAAAGACTAGCTTTCCCATCCTTGTTGCCACAAAGCTTGTCCTTGTGATAAGCTCACACTAATGGTTGTTATTTTATGTTTACAAATTGAAAACTGCCTTGAAACCGAGGGATATTCCCTACCCCTTCCTCTTGCTGCTTCTGGCAGTTTATAAGGACGCACTGCCATGTTTGATTAGTATGTGTAAGCGTTCTTACTGAACAAGATAAAAAATACAAGGAGCTTTTGTTCCTGCTGGTAGAAAAATCCATACACACCCTGAATTACCCCTATTTATGGGAGACAGATATAAACTTTGATCTTTTGGAATCCACTATTGTTTGGAGTTCACTGTCACCTTCATCCTGACTTAGTATCACTAACATATTTTCCATACTAGGAAATATGGCACGTATTTAGCACTCGATACTTATTGAATCATTATTGTTCTTGAACTTTGGAAGAAATGAAGTAAAAGTAATTTACAGCATAGGGTGATTTCCACAGAACAAAACCTTAATATCAGGATTCCTCTGCAAGTGACTTATTAAGAAGGGGTTTCTGGAAAACAGAAAACAGAAACAAACAGATAAAAATCTTGTAAACGAGAAAGAAGCAGGTTAAGAGAGGAAGAAAACAAGAATATGTGTTTTTTTTTTTTTTTTTTTTTTTGAGACGGAGTCTCACTCTGTCGCCTGGGCTGGATGGAGTGCAGTGGCCGGATCTCAGCTCACTGCAAGCTCCGCCTCCCAGGTTTACGCCATTCTCCTGTCTCAGCCTCCCGAGTAGCTGGGACTACAGGCGCCCGCCACCTCGCCTGGCTAGCTTTTTGTATTTTTTAGTAGTGACGGGGTTTCACCGTGTTAGCCAGGATGGTCTCGATCTCCTGACCTCGTGATCCGCCCGTCTTGGCCTCCCAAAGTGCTGGGATTACAGGCTTGAGCCACCGCGCCCGGCCAAGAATATGTGGTTTTAAGCAAAGTCCTAACCTCAGCTTAATGATGAAGCTGGAGAGACAGGTTCTCCATATAGAAACATAATCCAGAAATAATTTCACCAAACACAATGGTCATACTTTTTGGGTTAACTATGGCTTAATTAAGAAAAGTAAATTCATTCACAGAAAATAATACTAGGACAATAGCAACACCTAAATTAAATTTCAAACCATATTTGGCATTATGCCTAGATCAAATAGGCAACCGCTCTCATGAATCGGTCTCAGGATGACAAGATAAATTCAAGCATCTAAGTTATGACTCATTCTTAGTTCTGCCATTTTGAGTTAGTTTTACCATTTTTCATTTTGTTATTACCTATCAATATCAACTCCCCACAATTTTTTTCAGAAAAGTTGAAGGAAGTTATACAAATATAAAAATATACATTTTCTACAAGACACAAGCTCTTTTGTAAAATACTAGCTTAATGCAACAGTAATTGTGGTTTTTGCAGTTGAAAGTAATGGCAAAAACGGCAATTACTTTTTCACCAACCCAATATATTTGGTTATAAATAAATGTATTACCTTAGCAAAACCAAATGTTTTGAATTGTCAGAATTTTCTTTAAGGATGAATAATATTTAATTGTGTGCACATTTTGCTTATCCATTCATTCAAATGTAGGACGCTTGGTTTGCTTCTTCATTTTAGCTCTTGTGAGTAATGCTGATATAAATATGAGTGTACAAATATCTCTTCCAGACCAGACCCTGTTTTCAGGGTAGCTGGTTCATATGGTAACTCTATTTTTATTTTTTTGTGAAACTCTTCCTCTTTTCTACAGTAACTGTACCATTTTACATTTCTACCAACAGTTTATAAGTGTTGTAATTTTCCATATCCTTGTCAAAGCTTTTTTTCTGTTTTTCTCATAGGAGCCATCGTAATGGGTGTGAGGTGGTATTTTACTGTAGTTTTGATTTGCATTTCCTTAATGATTAGTGATGTTGAGCATTTTCTCTCACTTGCTTGTTGGCCATTCATGTATCTTCTTTGGAGAAAAGTTTATTCAAGTTCTTCATTTATATTTTAATTTGGTTGTGTTTTTATTGTTGAATTTTAGGAATTCTCCATATATTCAGAACAATAAAATTCCTTATCAAACATAACATTTGCAAGTAATATCTCCCGTTTGGTGGTTTTTTTTTTTTTTTTAATTCTGTTAATACTGGCTTTTGATGCATATTTTAAAATAATTTTCATAAAGTACAATTTGTATTTTTTTATGTCTTTGGTGTCAGATATAAAATACCATCACCAAGTGCAGTTGTCATGAAGCTTTTGCCCTATGTTTTATTCTAAAAGTTTTATAGCGTTAGGTCTTACATTTAGGTGATGGATTCATTATGAGTTAAGATTTGTATGTGGTAGGGCCGACTGTGGTTGCTTATGCCTGTAATCCCAGCACTTTGGGAGGCCAAGGTTGGCGGATCACGAGGTCAAGGGATAGAGATGATCCTGGTCAACAAGGTGAAACCCCGTCTCTACTAAAAATACAAAAGTTAGCTGAACATGGTGGTGCATGCCTGTAGTCCCAGCTACTCCAGAGGCTGAGGCAGGAGAAATGCTTGAAACTGGGAGGTGGAGGTGGCAGTGAGCTGAGATCATGCCACTGCACTCAGCCTGGGGACAGAGCAAGACTCCGTCTCAAAAAAAAAAAAAAAAAAAAAAAAAAAAGAAAGGAAGGAAACAACAACATCATTTGTATGTGGCATTAGAAAGGGTCCAATTTTAGACTTTTACATGCCGTATCCAGTTTTCTCAAGATCATTTGTCTTTTCCCCATTGAATGATCTTGAAACCCTTGTTTTAAATCATTTGAGAATATGTGTGAAAGTTATTGTAGATTGGGCAGAATTAACATATCTTCCCACTTATTTATACCTTCTTTAATTCTCTCAGAAATGTTTTGCTGCTTTTAGTGTATAAAGTTTTTGTTTTTGTTTTTGTTTAGCCTCTTACAGTATTTGATTAACTTTTATTCTACTATAAATGAAATTATTTTCTTAATTTTATTTTCACATTGTTGATTGTTAATGTGCATAAATGCAACTGATTTTTATGTGTTGACTTTATATCCTATAAATTTGCTGAATTTAGTTTTTAATTCTAATTGCGTGTGTGTGTGTGTGAGAGAGAGAGAGATTCAGGGTTTTCTTCATCTAAGATTATATCATTTGGGTACAGAGATAATTTTTTTCATCATTCTAATTTGGAGGACTCTTGTTTGCTCTTCTAACATAATTGTCCTGACTAGGACTTCCACAATCATGTGAAATAGAAGTCGCGAAAGAGAGCATTCTTGCCTTGTTGCTGATCTTAGAGGAAAAGATTCATTTTTTCAACATTTGTATGATATTTGTTGTGACTTCTTATATGGCTTTTATTATATTGCGGTAGCTTCTTTCTATTCCTAGTTTTTTAAGATTTTTTTCATCATTATAGGGTATTAAATTTTGTTAAATGCTTTTTCCACATCAATTGAGATGACCATGTAGTTTCTTCATTCTGTAAATGTTATATGTTACATGAATTAATGTTTATATGATGACTCATCCTTGCATTTCAGAAATAAAATCCTCTTATCTATGGAATATAATTTTAATATACTATGAAACTTGGTTTAGTAGTATTTTGATGAGGATTTTTGCATCAATATTCATAACAGATAATGATCTGTATTTTTCTTTTCATGAAAAAATATTTTCATCTGGCTTTGATATGAGGGTAATATTGGCCTCATAAAATGAATTAGGTGAATTAAAAGTGTTACCTCCTCTTCAATTTTTGGAAAATTTCAGAAAGATTGATATTTGTTCTTTAAGTGTTTGACAGAATTCACCAACAAAAACACCAGACCCTTTTTCTGGTCAGGAGATTCTGTTTGCTGATTTAAATTTCTTGCTAGCTATAAGTTTATTCCAATTTTTAAAAATGCTTTTGTGATTTAGCCTTGATATGTTATGCCTTTCTAGAAATTGTTCCATTTCATCTAGCTTATCATTTGTTGGGATACAATTATTCATAGTACTTTCTTATAATTATTTTTATTTCTATAGAATCGACAGTAATGTCTCTTTCATTTTAGATTTTACTAATTTGAGTCTTCTCTTTTTTTCTCTTAGTCAATCTGGATAAGTAATTGTTCTTTTTTATTTTTAAAGACACAACTTTTGATTTTGTTTATATTCTCAATTTAATTTTTGTTCTCTAGTTTGTTATTTTGACTGTAATCTTTATTATTTCCTTCTTGTTAGCTCTGGATTCAGTTTGTTCTTTTTACAGATTTTTCGTTGCATAGTTAGGTTGTTAATTTGAGATAGTTATTGAATTTTAGTGTAATCATTTAAAGCTATAAATTTCCCACTTAGCATCATTACTCTCTCTGTGTTCCATAAGTTTTGATATGTTGTATTTTCATTTTTATTTTTATCAAATTATTTTCTAAATTTCATTTTGATTTACTATTTAATACATTGTTTAACAGTGTGCTAATTTCCATAAAATTGTGAAATTTCCAATTTTTCTTCTGTTATAGATTTTTAACTTTATCCCGTTTTTGTTAGAGAATAAACTTTGTGTCTCATATATATATTTTTAATATACTACACCCTAATTTGTGGCCTACCACGCAATCTAAACTTGAAAATGTTCCATAGGAAGTTGGATGTTGTTGGGTAGAGTGTTTAAGTATACGTTTGTTAGATCTAATCAGTTTATTGTGCTGTTCAAGTCTTTACCTTCTATTATCTTCTCTCTGGTTAGTCTATCTATTTAGAATGAGGTATTAATGGGTTTTTTTTATTATTATTATACTTTAAGTTCTAGGGTACATGTGCATAATGTGCAGGTTTGTTACATATGTATACTTGTGCCATGTTGCTGTGCTGCACCCATCAACTCGTCAGCACCCATCAACTCGTCATTTACATCAGCTATAACTCCCAATGCAATCCCTCCCCCCTGCCCCCTCCCCATGATAGGCCCCAGTGTGTGATGTTCCCCTTCCCGAGTCCAAGTGATCTCATTGTTCAGTTCCCACCTATGAGTGAGAACAGGCGGTGTTTGGTTTTCCGTTCTTGTGATAGTTTGCTAAGAATGATGGTTTCAACTATTATCATAGAACCATCTATTTCTCTCTTTACTTCCATCAATATATGCTTCATATACCTTGATAGTCTGTTTTTAGGTACATCTATGTTTATCACCATCATATCTTCTTCCTGTATCAAACATTTTATTAATATGAATATTTTTTGTCTCTTATAATCTTTTTTATTTAAAGTAAAATAATTTGATGCTTTTTAAATTCATTATTGTTGTCTTCATTAAAAGTTTAATTCACTTATATTTGAAGCAATTGCTTACGAGCAAATTACATCTGTCATTTTGCTGTTTTCTATATATATTATAGCTTTTTTATTCCTCATTTCCTGCATTACTGTCTTCTTTTATATTTTGTTGATTTTTTTTAAAAAAGTGAAACATTTGAATTCCTCTCTCATTTCCTTTTGAATATATTCTGTAGCTCTCTTTTCATGGTTACCATGGAGATTATATTTAGCATCCTTATTTTACAGCACTCTAATTAGAATTTATACCAGCTTAACTCGAATGATATACAAAAACTCTGCTTACTTAATAACTACATATCCACTTCTTTCAACTATTGATATTACAAAAATTACATCTTTATGTGTCGTATGTCCAAAGACATAAACTAATAATTATTTTTAACACATTATTCTCTTACATTTTGCAGAAAATCATTTTGAAATTACAAACCAAGAAACAATAATATTAGTTTTAAGATAAGTTTTTTGTTTTTGTTTTTGTTTGAACTTTTTTAGTTTCTTAAATTATGTTGAGGAAAAAAAGCAGAGTTACAATAGTATTAGCTCTTGTGATTCCTCTTGTACTTATCTTTACCAAAATCCTCATGTGTTTCTATGGCTTCAAGTCACTGTCTAGTGTTATTTGATTTCAACATACAGTATGCCTTTTGGTATTTCTTATAGGGCAGGTCTAGTAGTAACGTATTCCCCAGATTTTGTTATCTGGGAATGCCTTAATTACTTCCAAACTTTTTAGGAACAATTTGGCCAGATAATTATTAGTTTGCACATTTTTTATTTTTATTTTTGTTTTTGGTACTTTGAATGTAACAGCTCAGTGTCTTCTGGCCTCCAAGATTCCTGATGACACATCTTCTGATTAAATCTAAATCTAAATCTAAATATACGATGATAATCTGCCGATCCCTGGTATGCGATGAGTCACTTTATTGCTTTCAAAATTCTCCCTGTCTTTTACGTTTAACAGTTCAATTTAATGTGTCTCAATGTGTTCTCTTTGAGTTTACTTGGAGTTTATTAGGCTTCTTGAATGTTAACATTCATGTCTTCCACTCAATTTGGGAATAGTCCAGCCATTATTTCCTTTTAAATTTTATCCCCATTTCCTTCTTGTTTCTCTCTTTCTGGGACTCCACAATGTATATGTTCAATTCACTTGATAATATTCCCCAGGTTCCTTATACTTTGTATATACTCCTTCAATCATTTTTTTAATCCTCTTCTTCAGATTCAGCAGTTTTCTTCATCCTAACTTCAGGTTTGCTGACTCCTTTTTCCTGATTAAACTGCTTTTGAATCCCTCTAGTAAATATTTTACTTGTTATAATTTTGAGTTATGGAATTTCCTTTTGGTTTATTTTTAGAATTACTATCTCTATTTCTATTTCTATTTTCTTCATACATTTTTTTTTTTTTTACTTTCTCCACATCTTCTTTTAGTTTTTTGAGTATTTTTAAGGCAGTTGTTTTAAGGCCTGTGAAGATCAGCTATCAGACATTTTTCAAGAATAGTTTCTGGGTTTTTTTGTTGTTGTTGTCATTTGCTCTTTTAAATGGAACATACTTTTCCATTCCTTTGTATGCCTTGTGTTGTTGTTGTTGAAACCTGAACATTTGAATGTAATGATATAGTAACTAGAAATTAATTCTATTTCTTCCCCAGCATGTGCCATTTTTGGTTTATGCTTTCTTGATTATCGTAGGCTCTCTCTGCTGAGATTCAGCCAGAGGTGTAAATTCAAGGTCTTCTCAAGTATTTTTCTGATACTGCACCTTCCAGTAGGCAGGCATGGTGAGCTTGTCATTTTCCCTTGTGTATATGATTGTTTTTGAAAGTCCTGCATGTCTGCATCTGGCTCCCAAAGTGGGAGAAAGGGGAAACTGAATGGAAGAAGAAAACACCAGCCCATTACATCACCTGGAAATTACTTCACTCGGAGTAAGAGGGGCTTGCAATAATTGTGGATGGGTATAAACATAATGGTTTCTGCTTTTTTGCCTCTACCCCTGTGATCAGAAGCAGCAAGAATCATTGATCAGAGAACAGGTCCCAGAAATTTGTGGAAGAGGTTTCTTTTTGGCTTCTGTAAGCCAGATGAAAGCTACTCTAGGTGCGAGAAACATACGAACAACTAACTGCCTGACATGTGGCTGAGAGGAGGGGGATAGTTGGCTACCACTGTGCTAAGAAGTAAAATTAACCACAATTTATCATCCAAGCCTCCCCCGGAAGTGGAAAACCTTCAGTATATTCCAGAGTTCTGAAATAACCATATCAGACAAATTCTGCATATGCAATTGTTGTCAAGGTAGGGAGACAGGTTTCTGATTCTTCCCACCCCATTATCTTCTCAGAATTCTCTCTGGTCTAAATAGTTCACTGTTCATCCAGGAAAAGTGCTGTACTCCTCTGAGGCTCAGTTTCATTGACTGTAAGAAATGATATAACCTCTATAATAACTATTTTTGAAAGTTATATGAGATAGGGAATATAATGACCTATAATAAATATACAGTAAATGGTACAATCATTTAAAAGTGCATAATAGATTACAACGTTTGGACATTTGCCTACTCTTGCTATTAATGGCTGGCATGGGATTTAATGTTTTATTCAAACAAGGCAAAAAGTCAATAGTCCTCAAAAATGGCTTTTTTGAGTTCTTAAGTTGGAATATTGCCAATTACTAACATTTCAAACTTTCCACTTCTTGATAAATGAAATTTAGATTTACAATGAGAAATGAACTAGTTAGTTGACAGCAAGATTAGGTCAACAAGATCACAGTAAAATTGTCTTATTTCATAATACCTTACTTTACCTTTATTTCCTGGATAAGATTTTGGTTCAATTTAAGATTATACTATAAAATATCAAGATTTAAAATGAATATATCTAATCTTTAATTCATTTCATATCCTGTTGATCTCTATTATTCCCTTGTCAACATAGCTGAATTACCAAATAAAAAGTAAAATTGTGAAAATCAAGAATAGAAAAGTGTTGGAATAATAGCTCCAAAGTTTTCTTGAACATATTTTATTGAACCATGTTCTGGTAGAGAGACAAAAAGGAAATTCATAAGGAATCCAAAGTATCTATACTGCCTTTGAAGTATTTTGTTGAAAAAAAAAATGTTTAACACCTATGTTACAAGAGGATCTATGATTATGAGAACATTTGATCACAAACATTGTGATTTAGGAATATATTTTTCTATGTGGCACATACTCATCCTTGCTTTACAAGTTATTTTACTTATTTTTTCTTTAGTGTTATTTTATTTGTTCTTCAAATAATATTATAATAACTATTTTTATTCCATATGTCTTATTTGATGCTGTATTTTTGCATAAAATTCTGCATATATTTATTGTAAGGTACTTTTGAAAAAGATTCTCATATCCAGATTGGACAGCTATTTAATCAGTATAAAAGGCTGAGTATATCTGTATGTACAGTTAAAATATGTTTGCATGATTTGTCTTTTTATCATATGATTACTTGTTATTTCAAATGTCCCCAACCTTATAATCAATACAGAGTTTATTTGAAATAACATCAGATAGAAAATGTACACAGAACTAATAATTTTAATCAACAAGATGCTCATTTTTTCAAAGCACATTCTAATTCATCTTATATTTATGTATTTATAAAGCTAAATTCACTAACTACATGTAAATGCTTTTAAATTATCACATTTACAATTTTATTTGATAATGTAAATATCTACCTGCTGTTTTAGTGACCAATTCACAATACCTTTTTGCTAATCTTTTTTCATGAATAAACTTAACTTACTTCATAAACAAACTTAATGTTTTCTTTCTCAATGACCTTTGTTTCCTGTATTTTACCTGCTATATTACTTTGAGAAATGTTTTCTGTTTCAAATATATTATTTTCTCCCAAAATGAGCTGTTTTCTACCTGAATGATGATTTTGAGTTAACAAAAGTGACTTACTGACAAGTCATTCCTTATTTTTCTTATAACTGGACATATAACTGTTAATGCCCAATGACTTGATCGTTACGCACTTCTGACCATAAACAATTTGGAATGAGATGTAACAGAAAACATGTTTTATTTGTATGAAAATGTTTACTTTACTTTGGTGATACCAATGGTTGGTTTAATAATAATCTAATCCTGACAGTCTCATTTATGAGCGTTACATATCACTGATACAATAGCATTAGTTCAGGGACATTTGCCTCTAGTTGACTTCACAGTTTTGACAAGTTTAAATTTTTAAATTTAAAAGTTTAGAAAAAAATCTGCTATCAGAAGGCTTGAAATCTCAAAGTGTATCATTTATATACACTCTAGTTAAACCTTTAATGACGTTTGAGTTTACAGCTGCAGAAAGAATATAGCGATATATTTTAAAGTGGTACATTCCTCCATTTGTATTTACTCACCATCTTCTATGTTTCAAACTCTGTAGCTAGCACTACAGTGGAAAAAATGAAAGAGGAGCCTTTCTTCACAGAATCTGTAGGAAAATAGACAAAAAGCAATTAAAATATAATGAAAATAAAGGGCTTTGACTGAAGAAGGACAATATACTAACCCCAGTAAACGTAATTTTTTTTTTATCTAGCTTTAATTGAGTAGAATTTTTCAGATAAAAATTGAACTGATATTTGGGATATTTACTAGACCAGGGATTCCCCAACCTCCAGGCCACAGACTGGTACTGGTCTGTTAGAAACCGGGCTGCACAGCAGAAGGTGAGTGAGAGGGCAAAGCTTCATCCATATTTACAGCTGCTCTCTATACCTCATGTTACCACCTGAGCTCCACCTCCTGTCAGATCAGTGGGGGCAGTAGATTCTTATAGGAGCACGAACTCTATTGTAAACTGGGCATGCAAGAGACCTAGGTTGCTCAGGGCTCCTACTGATTCTCCATTATAGTGAGTTGTATAATTATTTCATTATATATTACAATGTAATTTTAATAGGAAAAAAGTGCACAATCAATATAATGTTCTTGAAACATCCCCAAACCATCCCCCCTCTCTGCCAATCCATCCATGGAAAAACTGTCTTATACAAAATTGGTCCCTGGTGCCAAAAAAAAAAAAGGAAGACTATTGTACTAGATAACACACATCTATTTCCTCTGCATCCATCATATGGGGATCTCCATACTCTAAAGATACTTTCTAGCCATCATCTTTTAATCAGCCATGGGAAAAGGAGAGCACTATTAACTCTAATTACATTTTCTCAAGTGGAGCATGGAACTGCCACTAATTTAGACAAGTAAATGGCTGAGTTGAGTGTATCTTTGATAGTTTCCCCAAAGCTTTATTGTTCCAAAGTAGCTAGCTCACTCTCTAGGCACAGCACTTAAATGCCATCTCTCAGCAGGTGTCACTGGGTCAAATAACACCTGCGTCATGCAAGAGGATTGTCACAGCTAAGTATGTGGAGTTAAAAGTGATAGCTAGGAAATCTCTGTTTAATTCACATCATAACTGGAAGAAGAATTGATCAGCTGTCTATAGCCATTAATAAGTGATCATGACTTGGTTTACATATTAATATATTAAACATATTAATAAATGAATGTTGTATGCATACTGAATACATTATCAGAGAGCCAGAGCAATAGTTTGGAAAAGATGACAGAGCAGAAAAAGTGTAGAAAAAGATTGTGAGACCCGAGAATGGAAAGGGGCAACAGGACACCTGAAATATGAATGCTAAAAATAGGGAAATAAGGAATCAAAAGTTGAGGTGGGGATAAATGCTGACAATTTTAGTTCTTGCTGAAACTAGCATATGCTTACTGTAAAGATAAAAGTTGGAAAGGTGAAAAGAAAATAAGCGAATTGGTCAGAAATTATAGTTTTATATTTTCTAAATCATATTGATTATTTGATTTGAAGGATATAAAAATGGCTTCAATATGTCATTTGTAGTGGATGAAAAAGAATGTCTCCTACTAGGAATCTTGAGGGGTACTGTGACATTCTAGGTTAACCCAACTGACAAGTTTGGCTTAAGGTCTGTGAGGCATAAATCTGAATTTTGAATGAAATGGCAAAAGCAATTACCTTACCTTAGAAAAGAAAAGCCACAAAAGCAAAAATACAGTCATTCAAAATCCAAATGCTTTTTTGTCATTGAGATGTTTGTGCTGAGATTTAAAATATGAATTATTCCACATATATTTATTCCTAGCAATCTGAAATACAAGTAAATATCTATTTATAATATACATATGGATTGCACAGAATGTCTACCAGAGCTTGTGAATTTTCTCTAAAAATTGATCTGAAAACAATTGTCTATATTATTTATACTTAGCACATTTTTATGAATATTACAATTTTTGGTGTATTTTTCCCACAACAATGAGAGCTAATCACAATTGGTCTCAGATACTAGGTTGAAACATGAATATATGGGAAGTATAAAAGACAAACTGACCGTTCTATCCTCTGTGCCTTACTTTAGCATCAAGGCAGGTCACTTGAATTTTATCGGATTGGCTGACCACAAAAGTGGCTTCAGAGAAGACAATGTGCTTTGCTTTAAGCTTTTGTAAAGGATTGTTATAAAAGTGGATATTAAAAAGTCTACATTTAAGTATGTCCTCAAAGACTATCCCATTGTGTTTGCCATTGTCTCACTTTTTTGACTCAGGTTCAAGAATTGTAAAACTGATAAGGATTACATGAAACACAGCACAGAAAGACTTTAGAATAAGGAATATGTTAAGAACTCAAAATACTTTAGATATCACTAACTATTTTAGGTAAAATAATTTAATTATTAAATTAAAATTAAATAATTTGTAGGTAAAATAATTATTTTAGGTAAAATAATATTTAGGTATTGATATATACTTTAGATACCAGTAATTATTTTTATCTTCAGTTATGTTAAATATGTAGTTTTTACTATATATTAATCCTTTGTGTTCTATGAATAATATGAATTGATTTTATTTATTTGAAAAATTGATATATGTTTAATTTTTTTGTAATGTCCCATACTGGGCATAAATTATCACATTTTGGGTGGTGACTACAATGTTTTCCATAATTTTCAGCTTTCTCATTTCTGTGCATATAGGTGTGTTTCTTTGCTATGAATTTATCTTCCCTGAATTACATCTTCCCCAGGAGGTGAATTCAGCATATACCATGGATAGTGGGGATTTATATTTAGCTTGTGTATAGTGTTTGTGTTTGCTATTTTGTCCTGATCTTCAAGTATTCTCCGGCCTTGAATCAGTTTTTCCATTGGATCAGGCATACAACTCGTGTATAATGAGCAACAGCAATTTATGTTTTTCTGCAAAGAAGTCTAATGTTTAAAGAATTAGTATAGTCCCCCCTTGTGCATATCCTCTCTCTCGTCTGCAATGAAATACAGAGTAAATCCTCTTTGATACTCCAGGGTGGTGACCCCAGCACCTGTCCAACAATGTCTTTGAAACCACAACTCCTATGTCCATATTTGAGGTCTAGAGCACATTTATTTTACAACTTCTTTTATCTGATCATTGTTATTATAAGTTTCATCTCAATTTTGTTCTGGAGATTTCCCTTTTCAAGTGGGAATTTATTTTGAAGTGGTTTAACATGTATCCCACCTACATTAATGTGTTTGAGGCAGTAAAAACTGGGTAGATCCCAATATGTGCTCAGTTTCTCTCTCTTTTTCTTTAATTAACTGATTTTTATTTTATATATTTAAGAGCCACAACATAATGTTTTGATACGTTTATATATACTGAAGTAATTCTTACAGGTAAGCAAACTCATATATCCATCACTTCCTATAGTTATCTCCTTGATGTTTGATGTTTCCTTTTTCTTTGGTGGTAAGAGTACCTAAAATCTACTCTCTTAGCAAATATTCAAACTATAGGACAATATCATAAATTACATTCTTCCTGACTTAATTACATCTCTAGACTTACTCATCTTATAGAACTGCAAGTTTATTTTTATCTTTGACCTACGTCTTGCAGCAATCTCTCTGCTGAGAGATGAAATCAGCAACTCAGAGAGATGTCTGATAGCCAAGACATTAAAAAAAAAACTTAAGTGTCCGTCGACAGATGAACGAATAAAGAAATATATATATCATGCAATAATGTTGTGGAATATTACTGAACCTTATAAAAGGAGATACTGCCATTTGTGACAACATGGATGAATCTGGAAGACATAGTGCTCAGTGAAATTCACCAGAAAAAGAAAGAAAAATATCACATAATCATCCTTGTATATAGAAAAAAATACATCCTTGTAAAAAGCTATCAAATACATAGAAGCAAAGAGTGGAATAGTGATTATCAGGAGTGCAGAGGGAGAGAAAATGGGAAAATAAATCTACTCTCTTGACTTAAAAGTTGATAGCTAAGTTGCTTTATTTTGCTTTTAAGAACCAGGCACATCAAGAACTGAAGTGGCCTATGGCTAGCAAAATAAAAGCTCCATTAGGATGGAAATTCTAGAAACTGTAAAATTTATCCTAATGTTATTGGCTGTTGAAAAGTGTTAGTTTAATAGGAAGAAATAAACAGAACTATACTTTAAAAGAACAAGGCAATTGAATTATGCCTCTTTAGTGCTCCATGGCTAGTCACTTTAGTATTGCCACATCTTGGTGATGATGATAATGATATTAGTAATAAAAAATCAAATATAGTGCTGATTAGGTGCTACATACTCTTCTGATTACTTCACATTTATTATTTCCTTTAATTCTCACAACTATTATTTGAGGACTTACTTTCATTATCCTCATCCAGCAGATGAAGAAATTTAGTGCAGAGAGTTTAGTAATTTGCCTGAGGTCACACAGTCATATGTTGAGTATCTAGGATTGAAATTAGGCAGCTTGGATTAAAAATTTATGATTCTATCCTTTATGCTGTTATGTGGGTTAGCATTGAATGATATTAAAATAATATTCATTCTTTGCATACACTGAGAGGAGTAAACCAGATTCCTATTCCAAGACTCAGAAAACGCAGCCTTCAGCATCAAGCTTCATTATCATGTGCCTGTTGAAAGTCATAAGAATGAAGTTAGTACTACCTTTAAATTAAGATGAGGTATAGCAGGGGTTCCCAGTCCCTGACCTGTGACCTGTTAGGAACTGGCTTGGACAACAGGAGGTGAGCTGTGAGCAAGTGAATGAAGCTTCTTCTTTATTTACAGCCATTCCCCATCACTGGCATTAACGCCTGGGCTCCACTTCCTGTCAGATCAGCGGCAGCATTAGATTCTATAGCATTGTGAATACTATTGTGAACTGCACATGCGAGCGATCTAGGTAGCACCCTCCTTATGAGAATCTAATTCCTGATGATCTGTCACTGCCTCCCATCGCTCCCAGATGGGACCGTCTAGTTGCAGGAAAACAAGCTCAGGGCTCCCACTTATTCTACATTATGGTGAGTTATATAATCATTTTATTATATATTACAATGTAATAATAATAGAAATAAAGTTCACAATAAATGTAATGTGCTTGATCATCCTGAAACCACCCCCAACCCTGGGTCTGTGGAAAAATTGTCTTTCACAAAACCGATCCTTGGTACCAAAAAGGTTGGGAACCACTGATGTAAAATATACATATACAGAATATCTATATAACCATTAATGAATTTATAGTTTAATTTTCGTAGATATTTCTGCACACCAATAGCATAGAAATAGGATTACTCACTTGAAAAATATATTTTATTGACCAGAAAAATATAATAGAAACATTAGGAGGAAAAGATACTGTTTATTTGAGCTGCTTGGGGCAATTTTTAGCCTTTTGTAAAAATAAATGACATTAAACACACCCAGTTGTCAGATTGCTATCCCGTGGTGAATATTCTGACTGTGAGAGTTTTCAAAGAATCAGGCAAACCATAGTAGCATTTAGATGTAGGCGTTACTGTCCACCAGAGGAGGTTAGCATCCTTTATGTTTGCTTGACATAAATCTTTGTGCAACAACAAATGAACCTCTATTCCTGCTGCTTTTAAAATGCAAGCTTTGTTCATTTTTGCTATTTCTAAAGCAGATGTATCGCATGAGGGGGTGGGAAAAGAAGGTTAGAATTCAGAAAACATTCTTAGAGTAGATATTGCTCACCCGGAGACAGACACCACAACGATATTGCAGCAGTAATTCCAGGATCCTTGACTTTTTAATCAAATTCCCAACTCAGATTATGGGACAAATTGTGTGCATCTAGTTTAAAATATCTCACTAATTAAATATCATAAAGTAGAATTAGTTTTTTCTTTTTAATACTTTCAGTAGTGTTTTCATTTTTTCCTTATAACGACAGTTCATAGCTTTGGCTACTTTTCGTAAGTGTTTTATTCTTTTTTAAATTGTGAAATACATGTTTTCTTGTATTATTTATCTTACTATATACACATACCTGTAAAGTATATCTACATATGATTATAATTATGTAGATTAATAGATAAACACACAGGCACACATAGTAAGGGAGCAGTGTTCTATACATCATTTGCATATTCTACTACTTTATTCTATCCTCTCATTGTTTATTTTACTTTTTACTTGATTTTGAAAATGAGTCCATCATACACTGGCGAATACCAACAGTTTTACCCGTTTTTCCAATTGCTACTTTAAAAATGTTCGTCCTTGTCTAATACAGCTAATATTTTTGGTAAGATGATTAAATAGTAAGCACAACAGCCAGCTCTTGTTATTGTTTTGGTCTTGGCTTTCGTGGATGTGTTTTAGGTGTTTCATCATTTCCCTATTGTGCAGGGTGATGGCTTTTGGGCTGATTTGTGTTATCTCATTAAAAACCTGTTGATTTTTAAATGTTTTTATACAGCATGAGTTTAATTTTTTGAAATACCTTTTCACTGTTTGTGAAAGCGGTCCCATGATGTATCTCATGAGGTTTATTACTACGATTGTCAAACATTTTCTATTATATAATCCTTTTTGCATTTCTGGGGCAAACTAACTTAGTCATGTTATAACAGTTCAATAAATTATCTTTCCTAACATTTTAAGATTGTTTACGTTAATATCAGTTATTGGGGTGAGTTTGCAGTTACTTCTTTTACAAAACAATCTGTTAGATTTTGGTCAAAATATTGTGACTTACAACTAATATTAAAATGTTCCTTCTTTCTCTGTTTTGAAAGTGTTATATAGCATAAGAATTCTCTCTTTTTTTTTTTTTTTTGAGGCAGAGTCTCGCTCTGTCGCCCCGGGCCGGAGTGCAGTGGCGGGATCTCGGTTCACTGCAAGCTCCTCCTCCCGGGTTCATGCCATTCTCCGGCTTCAGCCTCCGGAGTAGCTGGGGCTACAGGTGCCCGCCACCACGCCCGGCTAATATTTTGTATTTTTAGTAGAGACGGGGTTTCACCGTGTTAGCCGGGATGGTCTCCATCTCCTGATCTAGTGATCCATCCGCCTCAGCCTCCCGAAGTGTTGGGACTACAGGCGTGAGCCACTGCGCCTGGCCAAAAATTCTCTAATCTTTAAATGCTTAATTGAACTGTCCCAGGAAAGCATCTACTCTCAGAGCCTGTAAAGGTTAGTTCTTTGAAATTAAAAAAAAAAAAAAAAAAAAAAAAAAAGCTATATTTTCTTATTGTAAATAAACCTATTATAAGATGGTTTTGATAACATATTTTTCTAGAAGATTGCGTATTTCATCCAATTTTTGAAATGTACCTGCATAAAGTTAAATAAAGTAATGCTCTGAGTTTGTTTTAATTACTAATGTTTGAGCAGTCATTTTTATCTTTTAAAATATTTTTATTAATAGTCGAGTTATCCAGCAGTTTATCTACTTCACTTCTTTCAAACAATTAGCTTTTTCATTTTTTATAGTAATTTGTTTTAATTTTTAAAAATAACATATATTGCTAAAATAAACGTTTATTTTCTTATAATTAATTTTAACTTATATCTAATTATTGACGTGATAGTTATTTTGGTCTTTGATCCATAGTGATTTTATATTACGTTTTCTTTCTATAAGTGGACACTTAAAAATATAAAACTATATATGTATATATATGCTCATGTATATATTGATTTGTATTTCATTTTATATATGTATATGTACGTATATAAAGTTGTGTGTGTGTGTGTGTGTATTTATAGGAATAGATTAACTCAGAGTCTTGTGGTGCTCAAATTCTGGACAGGCCAAAGAAAGGACTCACCTTTGACAGGCTTCTGAGAGGTAACCTATAAACTGTAAATTGTTGGAATAGTCTGCCTGATAAGTATCTTTGACGAGTGTTGTTAAATACCTGAGGCCTTGGGCCATGCAAGCTAGTTTACTGTAGCAATGTGATGTATGGCAAATGCGTGTTTTTGTTCACCTGGGGTTCCAGGCCATCCTGCGTCAGTTAGATCTCTTGGTTGGAGAAAATGAAGAGCTAGACATTGAATACTTAAGGTCAGTCACGTGGGTCCTCCATGCCTCCTGACTGACCTCAAGCAACAATGCAGGTCACCAAGGCTCCGGTGAGCAACTCAGGTGGCACTACCACATTACTGATGGGAGAATGAAGTGCTGCCTCTGTGTCTCCACGGGGACGGGAGACTCGAAAACACATGCCTTGTCTCTCCCCGTATCCTATACGCCTTTCATTCTCCCTGATATTAATCTATTTCCTCTCACTGTAATGAATTATAAATAGTAGCATAACCACTTTTCTTGATGCTGTGGTTCATTCTAATAAATTGTGAACCTGCATTTAATGTGGGCAACCTCTGACACAAACTATGATGTTGTTCAGTATATATTTATCTCCTTCATTTTCCTATTAGCTTTTTTTCTCTTTCTTCTCCCTCTATTGTCTCTTTTCCATCACTCTATTTTAATCAGAAAGATTATTGTTCTTTGTGCTTTTCTTCATACTTTTAAATATACTTATAACCTTTGACTTCACTAGTCATATTTTCATGATTCCTTATGGTTCCCATTACAAAAGAAACATTAAGCAAGTTGATTTTATGGTCTACCTTCCATTTTTCTTATGTTCTACTGTTTTCCAGCATCACTTAGACATTGACTGAGAAACAATACACACAGACACACACACAGAGACACACACACACAGAGACACACACACGTGGACACACAGACACATACACACACACACACACAAACAAGCATTCTATTCTGTTAGACTTGCACCACATGGGATTTCATCTTAGCTGTGCAATTAAATGCACCAATGTTTACTTCTGATACTTTGCTGAAGCTTCACAGGTTACCTTTATTTGGAGACAGTTAAAATTTCAAATGATTTCCTTAAGAGTAAGTTAGGGAAAAATGTTCCTTGTTACAGTTTGTCATAAATGTTGAATTTATATGTATAAAATAGCTTGTTGTGATAAAAAAAATTCTCACCTTTCACATTGTTCCATGGCATATTATTAAGTTATTGCAGAGTTTTATTTTGATATCATTGTATTTGTATAAAATTTGATAGCCTGATATTTTCCACTTAAAAATAATTAGATTACTTTGCTTGACTGACTGAAGATGGCTTATTTACTTTTAGCATGCATAAACTTAAATTAAATGGGATATTCTTAATGTGGACAATTGTCTTTCATTCACAGTAGTTCCACTGAATGTGTATGTATATGTATATAACTAGAATTTCCAAAGAAGAAGATCAAGAAATAAAATGGAACAAAATTTGACGTATAATTTAGGGACATTTTCCTGATGTTATTACGCAAGTTAGACTATTCTAAATCTATACTTTTTGCTTAGATTTCTTAGAAACAAAAAGATACAATCTAAAAACTTGTCATTTTGTACTTTTTCTTTTATATTTTCTTTTCCTTCCCTTTTCATCTTCATTCCATTGCCTCTTCTTCCTCCTCAACTTCCTTATCTTCTTTTCCTTGTTTTGCTTCTTATTATATGTCTACACTGCCAAAGGCCATTCACTGAAAGATTACATTTTAAATAGATGAAATAGAAACCTCTTTAGAACATTTGGCAATACTAATTCATAAAGATGACCAATAAAACATGTTACTGAGATTTATTAGGAAGTGAAAAATATGAAAATTTGCAAAATCTGATTGACTTTTTACTTATTGATGTACAAAATAATTTACATATACTTATGTGTAAAAAAGGCTACTCAACTTGTATTTCTCAAATGATTCTTAATAATAAAACATGTTTAATGATCTACAATTCTTTATAAAGTCACACAGTTTGATGTGATTGCAAGCATGTCTAGCTGCTCACCCATTCATGTCTCAACATCAACAAAAGAAATTGTCCTGTGGGAAATATTAAATTTTGCTGTGTCTCTGATAAACCTGGTTGTAAGGTATTTCCATGTTAATTCTGTAAGATGTATTGTGGAAAGTGTATTTTGGCAAAATGAAAATAAAAATGTGAAAAAATAATAAATTTCAATTGAAATAAAGAAGAATATTCAATTTAATACTCAAAGGATGCCCCCATGGCAAGTGATAAGTAAATGGTATCATCCATGCTCTAGAATAGAACTTTCATGGTATACCAAATAATTAACAGCAACTTCTCAGCTGAGCACACCACAGCCAAAATATCTGACCCACAAATTTGTGAGAAAATTAAATACTTGTTTCAAATTTTGGGATACACAACGATAGATAATTCAGGCACTCTGTTTTACAAGAATGTGAAATTATATCAAAATTACCCTTTTAAAGTCACTATTTTGCAATAAACATATAAATAAATAACGAGCCCAGGCAAGGTGGCTCACATCTGTAATCCCAGCACTTTGAGAGGCCAAGGCGGGCAGATCACGAGGTCAGGAGATTGAGACCATCCTGACAAACATGGTGAAACCCCATCTCTACTAAAATACAGTAAACAAATTAGCTGAGCGTGGTGGCATGCACCTGTCATCCCAGCTACTCGGGAGACTGAGGCAGGGGAATCCCTTGAACCTAGGAGGCAGAAGTTGCAGTGATCTGAGATTGTGCTACTGCACTCCAGCCTGGGGACAGAGCGAGACTCCATCTCAAAAAGGAATGAATGAATAAATAAATAAATAAATAAATAAATAAGGTATAAGGGAGTTGAAATACAAAGTTCCCTTTTTAAGGTTTAGAGTTAGACTGAAAGTGCTATAAAGCTAATTGTAAATATATTTTTACCAGTTTAATTTACTATCATAAAGTGTTAAAATAAAGATATTTTCCCTTCATTCATCATTCTTTTAATCATACATTATCAGTTATATTTTCAACCATAAAGTAGAATACAAGTCTATTAAAATATGACTGACAGCACTTTAAATAAAACATTAGGGAGAAAAGAATGACAGTTTTAAATGTAGAAAATGAGTGTGCAAATTAATTACACAGCCTAATGAGCCTGATTACCATGTATTTCTCTTTCAGTAGGTATGCAAAAGGAAAGATTATTGATGGGGTGGGGAAGGTATAAGCAAATGTCTAAGACTGATTTGGTTTTAAGAATTAATTTTTTTATTTAAAATATTATCTAGCTAATTAAAATGATAGTTTCTAAATTCTCACCAAGTCAAGTCGCTTAAAAAATAGTGTGAGCTAAGCCCTAAATGTAGGTATTGAGTGTTTACCTACAAATGACTATTTGATATGCTGCAATTCAATGTATCTCTGTAATAGTTCCATGCACATAGGAAAAAATACTTATGTTTTTAAGATAAACACAAATTTACATATTTCAAAAAATAGTTTTCAAAACAATGGTCATTTTTTAAACCATAATTATTCTAATGTTATGAGCATATGTTTAAAAAGTAAATAGAATAGAACTGAATAGAATCGTACTCTCTTTCTATGCATATATGCATCAAACTTTCTCCACATTTACTGCATATGCTTATGAGGGTGTGTTTGTACATGGACATATGCAGTGCAATGAATTTGAAAGTGCTCGGATTAGAGAAAAATAATCATAAGTTTACAATATTTGAATTTCAAACTATTAAAATACGTAAAATATAGCCAAAGCAAAAATGAGACAAAATTTTTATGTTTTTTAAAAATGTTTAGCAGAGATAAGGTCTTGCTATATCACCCAGGCTGGTTTCGAACTTCTGGCGTAAGCCACTGCACCAACCCAGAACTTTTAAACCACACACACATACGCAAATGGCAAGAGCTATTGCCATTTTCATTATCATGAAAAATAAAAATAAAGCTTCCAAAATCAGCCTAACAATGTGTATCTCAAACACTCACTAGGCCTCCAAATGTTACTTCTGATCATTTAAAATGGAGATAAAGAAGATCATGATTCCTTACATTTGTACAAAGTTTTCATATGAACCCAATATCTAATTTCCTATTCACCACTACATTTTAGGATACCAAATCACTATAGTCATCCTCAGTTTACAGTGAGAAAGCCGGAAGGCAGACTTCCGAGAACTTAGGTGAAATTAAAGAACTCTACTAAGCTTCCATAATCACACCTAACGTGAAGACATATCTTATTTAGTTTTAAATATAGTCTTCATAAAATTGCCATAAAATGAAGTAACCATCACAATCATAATGACCTGTATGTCACTTGTAATTCATAGCTTATCCCCTTTTATTTGTAAAAGTATTATTTGTAACAACTTCAAGATGTTATGTATATAAAACAAATATTAAATTAATTAAGCAATATATTATTGTATCTTTTGGCTTTAATTTTAGTGCAGTGTTTTCTATTGCACTTTAAAAGCTTCCATAAGAAACATATCTATTAAAATATCTTTGAAAGAACTTCATTTTTATGAGGAACGATACCTTTTAGTGCCTATAAATAATGTTTACGTAGAATATTTACAAGTTACAAAAAGCACTTACATATGTTATTTTTATTTCTCAATATAAATTCTGTAAGAGTGATAGTATATTTATTTTAAAACAGGTAAATACTTAGAGAAAATGACTTTTTACAAAATCGTACAGCTGTAAAACTTCAAGGCTCAGAACTCAAATACAAGTCTTCTAGGTCTTCAAAACACAGCAACAATGAAACACAGATTCTTTACTGCATTAATAAAAATACTTTCAATTCTCTAGGTCTTATAGAGCATACCAAAATAAATGTAAAGCAACTAAATTTGAGCTGAGGAACAAGTAATAAAAATTAGAATTTCATTCTGAACAGTTCGCCATTTTTTTTTAAAAAAAGAGTCACGTTAAAATATCAAGAAGTGCTTTATTTTTTACTTAAGTAATATTATTGCTGTCATTATATCTCTTTAAAAATTTAACTCACACAACTGAAAGTTTAAAAGGCACTTTCTAGCATAGGTAGAATTATTTTCTAAAAAGTTAATTAGTTTGAGGGGGGTTCCTTTTAAGAATTGATAGGAAGATAAACCTTACATCTACCCAGTTAGGAAAGTAAACTAGTTGTAACATGATAACACTTAAGTAATAGAGCCTGAGATTATTTAGAAATAATGTGTCAAAATTTTCTGAATGTCTTAGGATATTTTTACTTTTCCATATTTAAAGAGAATTTAATGAAAATGATGTTTCATCTATATAGCTAATTTACTTGTGTTTAAAAATGCTTTAGTTCTAATTTTTCTTAAAATTAACCCATAAATGATATAATGGATATGACGGATAAATTTCTAATTTATATTCATTGCAACAAGCACACTGACACAAAGCACAATTTCCTACTTACTTGAATGTTATCTTCTTATAATTAGAAGAAAAGTAAACCTTAATTTCATTATTGTTGCTCTCGTTGTTAATTACCAGATAGTTTTCTTTTATCTTTTATTATTCTACAATGTTATTATGCAATAGTAATTGCATTCTTGATGTCTTGATGACATGACAATAATTGTGCCTGCTGAGTTAATGAACAAAAATCTAAAATATATAAATATTTTCTCGTATAATTAACTAGCCTATAATTTCTAACTTTTAAAAACTAGTTTCCCAACCTTGGTCAACATAGTAAGACTCCATCAATACAAAAAAAAAAAAAAAAAAAGTAGCCAGGCATGGTGGATGGTGGCACATGCCTGTAGTACCAGCTACTTGGAAGACTGACCTGGGAGGATCATTTGAGCCTAAAATTTGAGGCCGCAGCGAATTATGGTTACACCATTGTACTCCAGCCTTGGCCACAAAGTGAGACAGAAAACTAGTTTTCCTTTTACATGAAATAGGTCAGTAGTTTCTGTTTTTCCAAAATGAAGAACTATTATTAGTTTCGACCAGAAAATTAAGAATGAATATGTTTGATTTTCTATATTTTATTAAATGTATTTATTTTCCAATACCGTTTTAAACCAGGTCGATTTTTGCTAGATGGAGGTGATATAAATTCAGTCCAAGTCAAATCTACTTAACATTTATTGAACTTGTGGGGCTTGATCATGGGTAAAAGTATAGTTTTAATGAAGTTATATGTTCCCCTCCTCCATTACAGCCTACAAAACAGATTTCCTACTTTTAAATTTTAACAGTTCTAGGATAGGACTCATATTCTGAATTGGTAAGTTCAAAGTCTGAACCCCAAAACAAACAACAAACAAACAAAAAACAATAAAACTGTTGTTAAACAGTTTCTTTTCTAAATAAGTTTCCTTTAAATTGGAAAACATTGGAATAATGTTTTAGGCGTTTGAAATAACTGTGCTAATAGAAATAAATCTATCATTTCAATGAAAAATCTATGAAAATGTACAGATATTTCTTAGTTGTCAGTAGGAGTTAATGCATTTGTATAGGAAGGTAAATAAATGCAAAATATTCACACAAGAAACCTCAAAACTCAAAATATCTTCAAGAAAATCTCAGTTAACTATAACAAGAAATCTAACTCTTGATTTCCAGATGCTTTCTTTCAGGTAAAGAAATATTTATCTGATATTGAAAAAGTATTGTCATAAACATTGTAAAATATTTCTTTTTATTAAAAATCACATGAAATGTGTTACTTTTCTTTGAATAAGTATTGTTTTGGGGTTATACATGCATAGTCAATGTTTCTTGCTTTAGAGGTTACAAAAATCAATTATATTCTATATTCTGCAATTTGTATTTTCAGAGGAAAATTAATATATACTTATCTAAGGATTATAGTTCTATATTTCTGATTTTATTTTCTTAATTCACCAGAAACTTTTTTTTTTACCAAATAGCCTCAATATTCTCCATGATCTGGGCATAGGCATCCAAATTGCAAACTGACACCTCATTTGCAAACCCGGACTAATTTAATAATGAATTTTTGGTTACTGTAAAATATATATATTTGATGGGAGTAAATGGAATTATGTTTGAGTTAATCCACTTACGTACTAGTGAAAATTTATTGCTTCTTACAAAAAGAAAATGTTTATTCTTATTACTTAAATATTATTCTTGGGCTTTTTATTTTATGTATTGAAAGACTTTTTATGTTACCTTAAACATGTGAGAAGTGATATTTGTATGTCAATTATTCTTGTAACCTCAAATGCTGCAGTGACTATAAACTTATGAATATTCAAATAATAAAACATTAAATAAGTAAAATGTCCACTAATTTCCTTTGCATACATTAATCTTCAAATATTCAAACTCTAATGGATTTAGTACCTTACAGCTAAATTATTAAGCAACACAGAATTTGTCAAATGTGTTTGTTCATGCTTTTGATTTAATCATAATAAATTTCTCTTAACAATCAACAGGAAGGCTTGGAAGAGCAGAAGCAATCATACTTGACTCTCTTAATTATTTTTTTTCTGATCCTACTAATCATGTTTATTAATATAAATTTATATTCTGAGTCTCCTGCTGTTGAGCTCCTTTCAAAAGTTAGCAGGTAAAATCTGCCAGTGCATGAAAGCGCTGTAAAGTAACACAAAATGCTCCTGGAATATTGCAGCCAAAAGAGAAAGAAGTCAGCACCCTGTATCACACTTCTGTCTGTGTTTACTAAAGCTAGTGGAGGGTGAAATTTGTTTCTTTAGATAATTTTCAGTAAACTGATTACCCTCATCAATTCTACCTTCATGATTCTAACTGACTTCCTGTTCTGTTCTCCTTTGTTCACACCCTTCCATTTTTCAGTTCAATGTCTTAGTCAAATGATATTCCCTATGAAAGGGAATCAGAAAATGGAATTGAAATTATGAGCTATTTAAAGTGATGTAAAGCTGCTGATTTTATCCACTCCTTAAATGGTTCAAAGATAAGTAACCCATTCCTCATTTGAAAGTTGGAGTTGTTATTTAACATTTACTCCTGCAAATTTTATCTAGAGAAAATAAAGTGACAATGAACCAAAACATAAACTAGTCACATTTTATTTATAAAGTGCTTCTTGGGGAAAAACAAGGAGGCATATTTATATCAACTTCCCTGCAGTCATCCTTCTTACATAATATTTTATCATTACTAATTTAAATTGCAGCAGTAACTCTTACTGGAGTATTGACTTATAAACCTATTAATAGGAGACGGGAGGAGCTAGTAACAAATTGCAGCTGGTGTTTCCAAACAGAAAGAAATGACTGAGCAGATACGAAGTATAAAGAGCTGAATGGACAACTACTAGCAATTGATAATAATTAATAACATGTATGAATACAACTTTACTGCTTAATACTCAGTAGAATTTCTCTGTTTCTTCACACAATTAAAATACTCCTAAGGCTTTATTACATTTCACCTAATCAACACCACTTTTCATGACAAGGATCATCACACAGAAGTCCTTTCGGAATGTGTGTCCACAGAATGAGTGAGTGAGGAAGTAAATGAAAAGTGGAAAGAAAAAAAAAAGCTAACAATTTTTCAGTGCCTACTAATTAAGGGGGCAGCCATTGTTTATATGCAGTTTATACCATTATTTTTTCTCATGTAATTGTTGAAGAAAATGTAGAACTGAGAGCTTAAATAACTCCTTCAGGACCTCAGATGTGGTAAGTGGCAGAGCCAAAGTTCACACTCTTTAAAAATTATTCAATGATGCATTTTTACTAATGAAGGACTGTGGAAATTCCAGTTGCAATTGGAAAGCTGTCAATCTGTTCTCTATCTCTGATAGAATCTGAAAACACATTTTATCAAAACATTTAAAAACTCTCACGTACTGATATGCATCTGAAAATGCAAGCTTTGGTCTTCATATTATATTAGGATATCATGATTTATAATTTACTCTCATGGTTTAAAAATGGTGTTATCACATTACAGCTAGTAAGTGCTAGGAATGTTCACCCTAAAACAAGATTAATTATTTTGGTACTGATCGTAATAAGAAGTAACATAATTGAGGCCCTTTAATAACAGTTTCCACCAGTAAGATTTCAAAAATCCTCTAATATATTGATATTGAAAGCATTAAAATGATGCTAGGTAGGTTTGCTTTTTCAGGATAAGAAATTCTTTCTGTCTCAAAAAAGCTGTAAGATAATATATATTACATAAGTTTTATGTCACATTTTAAAATACAAACCACTAAATAATAAAAGTCGCATTGCAAGTAGTTTATTGTTATCCTAGACTTCATAAAAAGTACCCTTCTGAGATGCAAAATTGATGTTTCCCAAAAATATTCCACGAACTAAGAATGGATTTTCAGGCATGGAAAATTCATTTTTGCTTTAAGAATACTAAAGAATAAATGGCTTATGTGTTTTATTTATTCATGAATCTTTGGGATTGTGAATACACCAAGTTATTATATACACAGAAATATGAAGTTTAGATTGCTTTTCATCATCAGAACGGATGCCATTTACAATTCATGAAATATGTTGTTCACAACAAATTATTTCCAACACCATCTGTCCTCTGTGAACTCTAATAAAGTCCAAAGGCTTTGAAAATAAACTAGCTTAATAATAAGCATTTTGCAATAAACAAATTCATTCAGACATTTATTCAATTTTTGTTTGTTAATTTATCACTGTTAGTCTTCCCCTGTCCCCAAACACACACGAATATACATCAAGCTGTGATTTGTAATATTTACGGATTTTCAAGTTGTAAATGATGTCATCATGACTGATCTCAAGCTATTAACATGACATCACTGAAAAAGGAGTTGTGAAGAGATGCACAAGCAATCGGCTCTCTCAATGCCCTGTTTGTGCCATCTCCAGGGTGGTTTAGGAAAAGGTGACATTTAAGTTCTCACTGTGGGCCACTGTCTCAGGCTTTTTGGCTTGAGGGTGGGGCTTTGTCTGGGACTCACCCTTTTCTGTTGAGAATTTCTCTGCCTCCTGTCCCTATCACAACTACTGCTTGTAATTTATGCTGAATAACAATCTTTACATTAATCATGTTTATCTAATTGGAGATGAACTTCATCTAATTTTTTACACACTCACATTCTCCATGCAGTCTACACTTCAAGACATGAATGCCTTCATATAATGTATTGTGCTTATTTATTTTCCAAATTAAAGCATGCCTACACAGTTTAGGCATTTATTTAAAAAAAAAATGCCATATACAGTCGGAATTGTATCATGAGACAAAAGTGAAATAATTATATTGTAATCCTATATACTGCAGTCAACTGCATTTTTATTCACTTCCTTATTTTGAGTTTCAGAATAATTTGGTTGTGAGGCTAGTCTAAGTTTCAGGATAGTAGATATTTATATTGATAATAGTGTGAACGGAAATCACACCTACATATCAGGAAGTGAGCAGCATTAACAAACTGGGAGTGCAGGATGAAATGTCGACAAATCAAAAATCATTTTCTGTTATTATGTCTCTGAAAAGAATAACTCTAAAAGACATTTTAAACCCACAAAGGATTCCTGTCTTGTTTCATTAACAAAATAACCTAAGCAATTGATGTTTCCCAAAAATATTTCAAGAGTAAATATACAGGAATAATATGAACTAAATTGTGTTTAATTATAATAACCTGAAAATAAATTCTATAAATAAATTCAATATTTAAATAATAATTAATAAAAACTAAAAAATGCCAAGTTTTTCTGTTGTTATCATTATTTGCTTTTCATTCACGTGTAGTTTCTTTGCTGAGGAATAATAACTGTTTACCGGGTGTCTGAGCATGCTGTTATCGTTGAAGGAGCACTGAGCACCCTGATCACCAGTGGGCAGCGTTATCAGTGCTCTGCATTACCACTGAGTTTAGAAAAGTCTTCATTAAGAGAATATTTCAACAATTTCAGACTGCATTTTGTTAATTTGCTTTTACTAAAGAAGAGAAGAACATGACTGAAGGAAGGTTGAAAAGAAAATCTGTATAAGAGTGTGTTTCAGAAGTGATTTCACATCAGTTCATGAAGGCCTTTCCTGGCTCATCAAGACTCAACCTGATTCACATGGTCAGCAGCAGCCGTTTGAAACAGAGAGCTAGAGTTCTGTTTAATGGGGCCTGTGGCACAAAGAAGGGACACCACGTATCTGACTTCAACCTTGGTCTCACACTAGAAGTCTTAGAACAAGCTATTCTGTGATTAGTGACTATCTTAGCTCCTGTGATGCATGACTAAAGTGAATAAACACACTGGCCAGGCACGGTGGCTCATGCCCATAATTTTAGCACTTCGGGAGGCTGAAGTGGAAGGGTCACTTTAGGCAGGAGTTTGAGATCAGCCTCATCAACATAGCAAGATTTCCTGTCTAAAAAAAAAAAAAAAAAGAAAAAAGAAAGAAAAGAAAAAAAAATTAACTAGACTTGGTGGTGATCACTAGTAATCCTGTACTCAGGAGGCTGAGGTAGGAGGATCCCTGGAGCCCAGTAGTTAGAAGTTACAACGAGCTATGATCTCATCACTGCACTCCAGCCTGGGCAACAGAGTGAAACTCTGTTTCTAAAAAAACTAATAAAAACATTTAAAATAAAAATGAAAGTACTGCATGACAAATGTTTTTACTGGTACTGGCAATGCAGCAATGAAGAAAAAGGAAAAAAGAGAATTCTTTCAATGAGGCACAGAAATGATAAACAGACAGATACAAAATATGTATGATAGGTATTAAGAAAGCAAGATGAGGGAATACAGTGTGGTTAGATGATTATTTCAGGCTGGAGAGTTTTTTAAAAGACATAAATACAAAAGAGAAATCCATATAGATACGTAGATGGTTATCCTAGAGAAAACAGTAGGAGTAAGTAGGGCTTGTGTTGATAGTTTACATGTGTGTACAAGATGTGGAATGGATCAGAGTGTGGGGAAGTAGTAGAAGATGAAGAAGTTGTCAGATGCATTAAAATCTTTTTTTTTTTTTTTTTTTTTTTTTTAAGACAGTCTCACTCTGTCGCTCAGGCTGGAGTGCAGGGCAGAGTGATCTCTGCTCACTGCAACCTCTGCCTCCTCTTTCGGGTTGAAGCGATTCTCTCACCTCACCCTCCCGAGTAACTGAGATTACAGGATCCCATCACCACACCCAGGTAATTTTTGTAGTTTCAGTAGAGACGGGGTTTCGTCATATTGGCCAGGCTGGTCGCAGACTCCTGCCCTTAAATGATCTGCCTTCCTCGGTCCCCCAAAGTGCTGGGATTACAGGCGTGAGCCACCGCACTCAGCCCTTTAAATGTTGTAAGTGGAATAGCCAGGAAACCACTCTGGGTTTGAATAAGAGAGTGTCAAAGGCAGATCTGTGTTAAAAAAAAAACAAAAAAAAAAGAAAAGAAAAAGAAAAGAAAAATCAATCTAGATGCTGAATGAGAAAAGAATGAGGGATGGCAAATATGTGGGGAGTGAGAAACAGGAAACTGCCAATATCCAGGTTGGGGAGGGTAGCAGTGATGGAAGTTATGAATATAATTTGAAAGCAGAGCCATCAGGATTTACATATATTTTGGAATAAGAGGAAATGGAGGATTTGTTTTGTCAAGGTTTTTTGCCCCGAGTATCTATAGAAGTGATGGCATGTGTTACTGAGATGGAGAGCAAATGGGCAGGTGTGTTTTGGTAGTAGGGTCTTACCAACTTAGGTTTCTTAGATAGGGATGGATTGAATAGGGATAGTTTTCATGGTCTCTTCCTATATATAATATAATATGACTAAAGTGGGTGTTCTGCAAATTCCTGGGCAAAGGTAATCAAGACCGTTTCTGGCCAGATATCACATAATGTAAATCACGGTGGCTTTATATACTATTCAAAACATGAGTACACACAAAAATGCAACACACATATGTATATGAGCATTTATCCTTAGTTGTTTTATATAGTATAAATCAACCTTTTACTGGACCAACTGTGAGAAGTCTCCGGTCATTTATATGAAGACTCACGTGAAGAAATGGAAGATTTAGTCACTTTTGCTATGGCAGATTTCACTTATTTAAAGAGATAAATCATAATTAATGTCAATACTAAAAATAATTATTTATCTGCAATTGACCAAGTGTTATCTCTGACTCACTCTACCATCTTAGAATCCATAGATATTTTTGCTGTTCTTAGAAAGGAAAAGACAACATGTTCTTAAACCATCGCCACTCTGGTCACTGACACTGGATTTAAGCCCAACATAATCTATGACAACTTTCCATAAGTAATTGTGATACAGAATGCCAGTCAGTGGAAACCTTGCTCTTCTGATAGGCTGCTACTACTTGAACTCCACACTTCTTATAACCTTGTATGCGACCGACAATGTGCTTGTTCAGATAGACAGTGCCCTATAATGCAGAGTTTCTCTCTTTGACAATTAATAAACTTACGTCTTGTTTCTCATATTGGATAGTAACCTCTTCCTTCCATAATTGGAGCATCCATCTTAACTGTTTTTGAAGACTATTACTTGGAAGCATTACATGGGAATTTTGGACATACAAGCATAATAGTTCGTCACTTTGGCTCAAATTTAGTTGTTCTCACTGCCAGGTAAATTGGTTTCAATAGCGATCTTGTGCTGAATTATTTCATTGAGTTGCCTTATTGATTTTGTTGTTGTTGTTGTTGTTAAGGGTTTTAAACATATAGCTCTTGGCCTTGAGAAAAGACAAAAAAAAATGCAGTAAATTAACTATACATACTATTTCAGGAGTCTTTTCATTAAGTTTGTGGGGAAAAGACTGGTTAATAGGAGACTTCAAAAAACAGAATCCAGAATGTTTCAAACAATGTTCAGAGGTAGACCCAATATCCAAAGTAAAAGTAACATTGTTCTCTTTTTTTGTAAATGAGATGGTATCTGAAAAGGAGACTTGGTGAGAATATTGAAATAGAATGGCTAATTGCTAAGTAAGAAGCCCTACATCAAGTAGCAAAATATTTACAATGAGTGCTAGAAGGTAAAAAATGTAAGAAAACCAGAAAAAAACTTAAGACCCTTTAGATAAAATTACCGTTTCGTGAAAGAAAAACAAGGTTGATTTGTTTACTATTTTTAAAGAATTGTAAGCCTCTCAATCTGGATGCCTATAAAGATTACAAATAGAAAGGTCATTGAAAAACTTAATGTTCTCTAAATTGATTAAGAAACAGAAGGACAAATGTAAAAATATCATTGAATGACATCACTGTGAGAAAATGCAGTCTTTAACAATTTTCTCTCTCTACATTATCAGAGAAAATTTTCCACAAATATAGATGCACAAAATACAGCTTTTTTCCTTTCTTTTCTTTTCTTTCTTTCTTTTTTCTTTGTTTTTTTGTTGTTGTTGTTGTTGTTGTTTGTTTGTTTGTTTTTGTTTTTGTTTTTGAGACAGAGTTTCACCGTGTTGCCCAGGCTGGAGTGCTTCTCCTGCCTCAGCCTCCTGTGTAGCTGGGATTGCAGGTGTGCACCACCCCACCCAGCTAATTTTTGTATTTTTAGTAGAGACGTGGTTTCACCATGTTTGTCAGGCTGATCTCGAACACCTGACCTCATGATTCACCTACCTCGGCCTCCCAAAGTGCTTGGATTACTGGCGTAAGCCAACGCGCCCAGCCACAGTTTTCTTACTGACAAAGGTGCAGTCATAGCTAAATAATACTACATCATTATCAGATGACAAGTACTAAAACTACTTGTGAAGTACTAATGTTTATCAATTCTAAGTTATTTTATAAACTGTACTCAATCGGGATCATTATTAGAAAAATAATCCTTTATTCTCTGTGACACAACCCTTGTAAGTTTAATGGTGATTTAATTTACAAATGGAACTGCCAGTTAAACTGTCTTTCAGATGTGCTATTAAGTTTAGATTTTTTTCTGTCTCCACAATCAAATTAGAATAGATCTTGACAATCGTATAATACACAATGAATGTCTCGAGAAATAATCCAATAATTAAATATGATTGCAGAATAGATATTAACAAGGACTTCATGATTATAGACACATTTGGAGCTATAATATTTTAGAATGGGTCTTATTTGGTTATCATATACTTCTATTTTATGTATATGAACATTTAGGTTATGCTTTATGGACATTAACTCAAGATAGCACATGTCAAAGATGCATTGTTTATCATAGCCTATCTCTTGGTCCAAGAGCCAAAGTATATTTCCTGGCCTCAGCAATATGCTTCCTAAGATAAATTAAATAAAGCATCTTCAGATCTTGTAGAATCATCTGCATATATAATGTGGAATCTGTTGCCAGTTCTAAAAGAAAACATTAGGAATGGTCAGTTTGTAAAATCCATGAGGAAAATACCTGGGACTGCCTGGTAGCATCAGATAGTATTATGGATATTTTCTAAAATTCTCATAAACAACTTTGAACAATAGGAATTCATTTGAAGTGGTATTAAATATCACTAGAGAAAAGTTTTTCTAGGTTAACAGATGATACGGCCAGTTCATGTACTAATTATCCAACGTAATTCTAAAAATTATTATATAAAGGTGAAACATGGAAGTTCAGAAGGACACATTCAACATTTGTAAATGGATTTTATACAACCTTTTCCTCTTTGCGTTATGGACATGAATATGTACTATTGATAACTTTGTTTTATTTTCTGGATGTTTTGAAGCAATCTCACCTATATAAATCTAAATATAGTTCACATATTTATTTTTATTTATCTAAAAGGTGTCTAAGAGTTGGTCATCACTAACAGTTTGGGATGGACTTGTGCTGGATATTTTTCTCCATCGATATTCACAAACATGAACATATAAAAAGAATTACATGCAAGGATTAGCAACGTCTGCTTTTATGTTAATAAATGAATTAACAAATAGCCAGTATAGATAAACTTGGTAAAAGATAAGTTGAAGATCATGGTTTAGACCAGGAACAATCCTAACTTCTTGTTCTGTGTCCGCCTCTTTAAATCTGAATTTTCCAGCTGCAAAGAGCAGTTCTAACCTGAATTATCCACCCATATATAGGGATAGAAAATGCAACAGATTGAAAGGATGATAGGTGTTAATTAATTTAGAAAATATAGTCATAAGCATATTTTAGTGTTCAATTTGTAAGATAAATTTTTGTCTAGAGAAGCTAAAATGAGGTTAAGAAGATCCTCCCTGTGATTTTCTCCCTGTAATCCTTAAGTGCTCCTCCTTTCCACACATCCTCAAGCTATTTGTTCTATCTTAGTATTTGGTCTTAAGAGCCACCCCTGTATTCTGCATTCTAGCATATCACAGTGTTAATCCTGAAACTAAACTTAATCCAGAAAAATTCAGCTCTTCTGTGGAAAATAAAAAGATGTGCATTTTCACTGTCACTCAAAGACTTTTGAAATGACAAAGAAAAAAAGATATAGAATCTGTATTTTATAAAAATTATCCAAAGACCTGAGGAAATGCTCACCATACATATTTTGTGATACATGATCCTATATACGATGTGTGTATAGTAAACACTCAATGTTTAAAGTGTGTGTGCATGTGTGTACGTGTATAGAGGAAGGAAAATAATCATAAAAATCAGCATTATGATAATCAGTATCCCTAGAATATGGTAATATGACTTTTATTGTATTTACATCACATGTTTTTGGCTTACAATTCCTCCATACTAAACAGATATTATTTTTATAAGAAAATGTAAACAAATTTTATTCACATTTAAGGATAAAATTTGTCATGATTATTCTGAAGTATTTCAGTTTTATCAATGAATACATTTATTGTTTTCAACATTAATGCACTTGTAAAATATTTCATAATTTACTGTATTCTACTGCAGAGGAAACTCAGTTATATAAAATGCTTGTTTATGGTAGAAAATAAAACAGAGAAAGATTTATACAGTCCTCACACCCACTTAAATATTAGCAGAGTAAAATGGAGTGCGTTATCAGTTCTTAGTCAAAATTTAAACATACTATTCAAAAGTATATTTTACTTATTGCTGTTGTTGATCAAGAATGCTTTATTTGGGGGAAGGGAGTAATGGAAAAATGTGTAATCTTCATAAATGATACATTGAAGAAATCACATGAGAATAAAAATTCTTTTTGGGGAAAACATTAAGGTTAAAGTCCAATTAATATTCTCTAATGAAAATTATTGTTACCTTTGAACTGAAATCAATTACCTGTGAACATTATAGCAGTATTTCAGACTAAAAGAAAATATGAAAATAAAACTTTAAAAATTGATATGTGTGTCTGAATGATATGGTATGAAATTTACTAAATGCAAATGTCATCAAATTAGTGTAAATTCATAGAATATATTCCACTTTTTAAAAAGCTTACTTCAAACATTAAATACATATTATTTGTCATATATGTGAGTAGGAGGAGTTTCAAAAGTCATGTGAGGTTGGAGTGTTTATGTGAGTTTAACTTATGTGAGAGAGAGAGGGAATGGAGAATCAGTTTGTGGGAAGGAGGGCTGTAGCTCAGTCATGTCCAATGAGTGTGAATATGGGTGTGAATGAGCATGAGGGTAAAAAGGTGCCAGTATAAGAAGGTGGCAATAGTTGTTCCTGTGTTACTGACTCCACTGTTCTGCAAAATTAAAGCTGGGATTACATATGCTAATGTATCTTATCACTAACACTTCTGACTGGTGATCTACATGATATGTTATTAAAAGAGGATTTTATTAAATGAATTTATTTAACAGTTCAATCCAAACTTTTGCAAAGGATATTTGTATTCATATAATGCTCATGCCATCCTAATGAACTGAGGAGGAACACACTGTTGTAAATGTGTGTATGCGGGTAGGATATTGTATCCACCAGCTGCAAAATATTATCTTCAAATAATGTGTTTTGAGAAATGTTGGTGAATAAAGATGAAGTACGTGTAATTATCAGAATATATAGTGTCCTTCCATAGTGTAGCATGTATATGTTAGTAGTATCAACTGAAATTCCTGCACTTCTTTTCCTTACAAGGTATATTTACATTTTCCTGCTGATCTCACTTCCATTTTATAGAACCTTCTCTGATATTTGTAGGCTCCCTTGCATACTAATGCTTATGATCCCATCATGCCCTACTTTTTACCATTACCCTGTCGTGTTTATTGGCATTGTTTAGTAACCAATCACATACATATTTACGTAGACCCTAGAAATTACTTTCCTTGACGCAGGGACTCCCTCTTATCTTTATATTCCTAGCCATTGAGCATACTACTTGGTGATTACAAGGAACTCAAAAATGTTTGTTGAGTGAATGATGAGTGACTGAACATTATTCCACAAAACTGTTTCCATGGACAGAAAGATTGGTAGACATTTCATTTTTCACTAAAAGTTCAAAAAATGAAACGGAATGTTAGCAATTTCAAAACCAACAAGTCACTAATAATCACGATCTGTATCCCATATCATAAATCAGAAGAGCCAACATCCAATCATGAACTCTGGGATAGTAGATATATTCTTGAATTAACTTGAACAAGTAAGATGAATAATGTGTCTGGTCGCATTGCATTCACTGTAAGCAGAAAGTAGGCAGTCATAGAAAGGACAGTTAATTGAATTTTTCAGAAGATTTGATTTGTATTAATGACTTCGTAAATTATTTGCTCTCAATGTTGTACACTTTTTTATCTTTCACAGCTTCATTTTTCTCATATATTAAAAAGTGAAATATTAATATCTACTTCCTAAATTCAATCTGTGTGAAGTAAAGAAATGTATGTGTATACATCGGGGACTTTTAATAGTCATGTTGTATATAAACCTCAATTCTTGTATTATGCTTCCGATTTTTTTTGTTTTATACATATTACATACACCAAATTTTGTGGGTTAATCTGGAATTATGAAAATATCTAGCATATATTCTGTATTCTCAACATATTTAAAATCTAGGATGAATAAAAGGAATGAAGAATGTTCAGAAAGGATCAGAAAATCAGAAGTTTTTTAAATAAATGAAAAACAATGTCAATGATATATCTTCTGTAAAGGATATTATGTTTATAAAAGTACATTTCAGTATGTTATAAGTTACCTGGTAGAAAGTCTAAAGAAAATAAGTCACATGGCTCTAATTATTCGAAACGACAGACCATACTAATGACTGTATGCATCACTTTTAAAAATGAAATTTTATGAAAACCAAAGCAATTGCTCAGGTATTTATGTAAAGAACTAAAAAATAGTTGAGAAATATCTATGTAAAGGCATAAGAATGACACAGTGGACTCTGGGGACTCAGGGAAAAGGGTGAGAAATGGGTGGGGAATAAAAGATTACAAATAGGGTGCTGTGTATACTGCTCCAATGATGGGTGCCCCAAAATCTTACAAATCATCACTGAAGAACTTATTTTTGTAACCAAACACTACCTGTTCCCCAATAACCTATGGAAATCTAAAAAAAAATAATGAAAAATAGAAATAAAAAGAGCAGGAGAAAGGGAGATTGAGGAAGCCTTCACCCTCATTAGCAAAAACGTTGTTCACATCACTTCCAATCACATCTCAGTGCAGGAACTCAATCACAGAGCCAGCGTGCACTGTGGGCAAGTCTTAGGCTGCATGGCCGTGGTCCTATTACAATTCATGCCCCTAGTCCTGGCCATTCCTTGTCCTCCCCTTCATATCAAGGCAACCCTGTTCCCAGTATAACACATAATATAGTACAGACATCCCTGGCATTCAACTTAACATTTTCATCTTTGCAGTGGCGTGAAAGCAATACTCATTCAGTAGGGAACGTACCTGGGAACACCGTCTGTGTTCACTTTCAGCACAGTATTCAATAAATTGCATGAGATATTCAACACTTCATTACAAAAAATATAGTTGAGAAATATTGAGATATTTATTTAAGGGACCAAACAGATATTTGCATATAGGATTGAATAAATATTTGAGCAATGTCCTCCCAATAAAAGGTAGACATAACCTCATATTAACTTATTTGGTACAATGTAGTATTTCAGAATATCTGTGGACAGAATATTGAAATTCATCCCAATGAAAATTGGTGCTACACTTGACTAAAGAAATGTGGTATAATAATATAGTTTTACAGTGAAACTAACTGATCCCAAGAATAGAAATGGAGTGTCATTTGTCGGAGGCCAACTTGCTTACGCATTGTGTTTGATATTTCTTAAGGCATTAAGTGTGATAAGGAAGTGCTTAATAATAGAGCAGAGGCTGTGCAGCCATAAGCAGACTGGATGATGTAAAGTTATATAACATTGTATTATTTGTGGATGCCTAAAATGATAATACTTCGTAATGGGAAAGTGTCAAAAGGGTATGTGTACATCTTGGCAAAAATCTGAGCATGTGGTAAACTTAGCATATGCTCACAAAAGTTAAAAAGCCATTAAAATATCAAAAAATAATACATGTGTGAGATTTTATGTTTATCTGTTTTAAATACATGCTAATAATATATGGGACAATTTTTAAGATATGCAGAATTAAGCCTAGATAATATTAAAATCTTAATCAACTAACAGGAGAACACAAACGTTTTTTGCACTAGAATCCAAGAATACATTTTAAATTACTAGGCAAAATATGACAGAAAATCAAAGACATATTCACCTAGTAAAGTCAGTTAACTTGACTTAACATTAGGCTCTTGAACAATAAATCCTCACCATACTGAATGGCTAATTATAGAAAATGAGCTTCTTGTATGCAGTATAGGGAGGGAACCAGATTTCCACTTAACCAGCAAATAGACTGCCATATTAAGACCCAAACATGAGAACTGTAAAAGTCAGAGGCCAAGTTCTCAGATATATTAGTATAAATTTAAGTTCTAATCTGTGAACTCTGAATCAGATGGTGGATTGAATAAAGTTATTCTTTGGGAGGTATTGAATCTGTTAAGAGAAGGAAAAAAACAAAAATTCTCTCATTTCCAATAAGCACTCAAACAAGCTATCAAAAATTTGTGACACATACATGAAAGCAAGAAAAACCTAATAAAAATGGATTATTCAAAGTAATGGACCTATAATACTTGCCATTGTATGAGTAGTTTTCTAATAAATAAAGTTTCATAGTCAGAAACAAGAAATGAATAAAGTACCTAGAATTAATTGTGAAACTAAAAATAATAGATATAAAATATACAAAGCAGAAATCTTAAAAAATATATACATACTGACAAAAACCTCAAAAGAAGTTATAGAAAGTAGATTAGATACAATTAATGAGAGAATTACAGAATACAAGTACTGATGGAAGAAACTAATCATAATAAGACACAGAGAGAAAAGGAAATGGAAAATATAAGAGACAAAGTAAGAGGTGTGGAGGGTAGAATCAAAAGTATAGATACACATCTAAAAAACTACAACAGAAAACAATGGAAAACATGGAAAAAGATGCTATTCAAGAGTTAATGGCTGGGATATTTTCAGTATTGAGTAGAGACGAGAGTCATCAAAGTTTATGAAGTAGAAATTAATGATTGCTGGGACACCTATAATCCCAACACTGGGAGGCTGAGGCAGAACGATTACTTGAGGCCAGTATTTCAATGCCAGCCTCGGCAACAAAGCAAGAACCCGTTGCTACAGAAAATTTAAAAATTAGTTGGGCCTGGTAGCTCATGCCTGTAGTTCCAGCTACACAGGAGTCTGAGTTGGGAGGATTGCTTGAGTCCAGGAAGAGGCTGCAGTGAGCCATGATCATGCCACTGCACTCCAGCATGGGTGACAGAGCAAGACTCTGAAATTAATAACTGAGATTAAAATTAAATTTAGTAAATTAGGCCATAGATTTTAATGCAAAGATCAAAGATCAATTAAATCTTCAATTGTAAATGTCTCGTAAGAGTTTTTTAATATGAAAGTAAATGTAATGGTAATAGTACAAATAATTATTGTCAAACCCTCCTAAGATTTTATAAAATGTTAGAAAAACTCAGACTTGAAGTCACTAACAAAACAGTATGATTACTGAGAAGAGAAAGCTATTCATAGAAGCACAATGGGCTCCACGATAAAAACTAACATTTGGGAAGACCCTCAATATAAAATTTCAAGTTAAAATCACCTTACGGTTTGTGCAGAAATAAAAGAATGCACAAGAAAAATAATATACTGACTGGAAGATATATTATTTCTTTTCAAAATCAAGTATCGTTTTCTTATCTTATTTTACTAAAATTATTCTTTAAAAATGCACGCTTTTCTAATGAGGGAGACTAAGAGATCTATAATCACACCACCATAATTATTGAGGTAAAAAATAAGCTGCAGCTCTAATAATGCAAATTCAAAAGCAATTTATATGTAATTAAAATACTCCAGCCAGGCGTGGTGGCTCACACCTGTAATCCTAGCACTTTGGGAGGCTGAGGCGGGGAGATCACCTGAGATAAGGCGGTCGAGACCAGCCTGGCCAATATGGAGAAACCTTGTCTCTACTAAATATACAAAAATTAGCTGGGAGTAGTGACAGGTGCCTGTAATCACAGCTATTCAGGAGGATAAGGCAGGAGAGTCATTTAAATCCAAGAAGCGGAGGTTTCAGTGAGCTGAGATCGTGCCACTGCACTCCACCTGGGTGACAGAGCAAGACTCTGTCTCAGGAAAAAATAATAATAACAATAAATAAATAAAATATATCAGAATATGAACTTGACTGTAAAGGGTATGGTTATGAAAGAACTTTTATTCTATACTTTGAATTGTATTTCTATAATTTTAAATGTTTATCAATAAAAATAATACCACATATTTGTATTAGAAGATATTGTCCAACTGCCAGATGTGATTTACGGGCTCAATGATACATAACTCAATATACTGCTGACCAATTTGTTTTCAGAGACTAAAACACTAATTAAGACATAGCATTATTAAGAAGTACGAGTGAGGGAGAAAAACAAAGCTATTTCCTTTACCACAATGTGTTAATTTAGTAGTTGAGTATGAACAAGTTTATGAAAGCAGATTAATGAAACTACTGAAGTTTGTAAACATGTTTTCTAGGAAGTTCATTTGACTCTAATTCTAGTTTTGATATTTATTACAGTATAATCTTAATAATTGCTGAGTAGTAAAATGGAGTTACTAATGTTTACCTCTCAGGAATAATTTAGGGTCAATGTTATGGAATAATAATGCAAATTTTTAAAAATGGTGCATGATAGTCATACGAGGGCTGACTACCAATTAGGCACTTCCTATGTGAGAGAGATGAAGAAAATATTTAGAGTGTATACAAAATGAAAAATGTAATACATATTTTAGGAGATTAGCTACAGCTGTAATCAATATCATGTGTTAATATACTGAATTATGTTTGTCTCAAAGCATCTCTGTATTTGGGTAATAAAATTTGACCCAAAGTGGCCTCCTAATACAGCTTGATGGGTCAGCAAGTTGTAACCTAACCTGAGAATACCCTTGTAACCAAGAAACTGAGTCTCATCCAATCACAGTAACTGACACAACAGCCAATCCCAGGCTGAAAGCTGCCAGATTATGCTAAAATAAGGCAAAGGCTGAATTACAACTATTAGGTCTCTGTATGTCATTTTCTATTTTTCTTGTTTTAAATACAGTTCACCATGTTGTCAGTGGGGCATTCTAACCCGTCTTTGGTCTGAAATGCTGCCCAGTTCTATAACTGTTTTAGTGCTCAAATGAACTTTGTAAAATTTAGTTCGTCTTGGATTTTAACTTTTTTTTTTCCCTAAAATATATTGAAAACTGCATCCACAATAGAACTTTCAGCAACTCTCAGGAGTAACTAGCAAACAATTTAGGCACCTGCCAGTGCCGAGTGAGCCCCATGTTCTCTCCACGTGTGGCTAAGTTCTCTCTCTGATCCTGAGCCCCACTAATTTTGTGTTTTTGAGGTCTCTGAGGTTATTTGAGAAATCCTTGTATTCTTTTTTTTCTCAGTGTATTTTTTATTTTGTTTTTCACACTTTACTGAATTCGATTCAGTTAAGAGGCATTAGGTGTCTTAGTGGGTTTGACCAAAGCTCAACTGTGTTTGGAATCCAGTTGGATACAACAGTTAACTGGATTTGATCCAGATAAGGGTCTTGATTCATTATTTTTTATGTTTTCAGCTTTTCAACCCAGGATTTTCAGCTGTGAGAGAGTATTCAGCCTTTACAAGTCGTGGCAGAAAGAGTACTGGGTCCTTCAGGGGGAGGCCTCAGTCTGATTGAACCAGAAAGTGAAGTGGGCTCAGTAGTTATGAGAACAGAGAGAATTATGGCTTTATCAGGCTCCAAGGAGTCTAGAACTCTTCCACCTGGAACTCCATGCAATTTTATGTGTAAGATAGATAAGCCCAGGACCTGTGCCTTTTTAGAAATGAATGAACCTTACCAAAATTAATACAAAATGTCAATACCCACAGTGGGCAAGTTTTAATTTGTATAAAATTGCTTATTTAAGGGGTATATTAGAAAGGGATGGATTTAAAAAATCACAAGAACAATGGGATACAATTTTTAATTGACAGGCAGAGACATCTAGGAGATGAAACAAGAATTATCTCCATTTGTTTGTGTCATTTCTAATTTCTTTGAGCTGAGTTTTGTAATTCTGGCTGTGGAGACCTTTCACCTCCCTGGTTAGATGCATTCCTAGGTATTTTATTTTATTTTTTGTGACAATTGTAAAAAGATTGCATTCCTGATTTGGCTCTTGGCTTGACTGTTTCTGGTATATACGAATGCTAGTGATTTTTGTACACCAACTGTGTGTCCCAAGACTTTGCTGAAGTTGTTTATAAGCTTAAAGAGCTTTGGTCCAAGACTATGGGGTTTTCTAGATATAAGATTATGTCATCTGCAAATAGGGATAGTTTGACTTCTTCTCTTCCTATTTGGATGCCCTTTATTTCTTTGTGTTGCCTGATTGCGCTGGCCAGGACTTCCAATATGATGTCGAATAGGAGTGGTAAGAGAGAATATCTTTGCATTGTGCTGGTTTTCAAGGAAAACGTTTCCAGTTTTTGCCCATTCAATACGATGTTGACCATGGGTTTTTCACAGATGCTTCTTATTCTGAGGTATGTTCCTTCAACACGTAGTTTATTGAGAGTTTTTAAGGTGAAAGGGTATTGAACTCATTGAAAACCATTCTGCATCTGTTGAGATGATCATGTGGTTATCTTTAGTGCTGTTTATGTGATGAATCACATTTATTTATTTATGTTAAACCAACCTGGTATTCCAGAAATAAAGCCTACTTAATCATGGTGGATAAGATTTTTTTGATGTGCTGCTGGATTCATTTTGCCAATATTTTGTTGAGGATTTTTGCATCAATGTTCATCAAGTATATTGACCTGAAGTTTTCGTTATATCTCTACCAAGTTTTGGTATTAGGATGATATTGACCTCATAGAATGAGTTAGGGAGGAGTCGAGTCCATCCTTCTCAATTTTTGGAATAGTTTTAGTAGGAATAGTACCAGTTTTTTGTTTTGTTTTGTTTTGTCTTTGTTTTTTTTTTTCTTTTTCTTTTTCCTGGAGACAGACAGGATCTCGGCTCACTACATACTCCACCTCCCAGGTTCAAGCGATTCTCCTGCCTCAGCCTCTCGAATAGCTGGGATTACAGGTGCCTGCTACCACACCCAGCTAATTTTTGTATTTTTAGTAGGGATGGGGTTTCACCATCTCGGCCAGTCTGGTCTCAGACTCCTGACCTCAAGGGATTCTCCCACCTTGGCCTCTCAAAGTGTTAGGATTACAGGTGTGAGTCAATGCGCCTGGCCAGTACCAGATCTTCTTTGTATATTTGACAGAATTTTGCCTTGAAGCCAAAAAAAAATCTGGCCAAGACTTTTTTTTTTTTTTTTTTTTTTTTTTTTTTTTTTTTGGTATGCTGTTTATTACTCATTCAATTTTGTATGTGTCTAGGAGTTTGTCTATCTCTTCTAGGTTTTCTCATAGTTTTTGCATACGGAAGTGATAGAAGGTGTTCTTAGTAGTCTGATGGTTATTTACATTTCTCCGAGGTTAGTGGTAATGTCCCTTTGTCATGTTGAATTGTGTTTGTTTGGATCATCTCTCTTTTCTTCTTTGTTACTCTAGCTAGTGGCCTATCTGTCTTATTATTTTTTCAAAAACGAACTCCTTGATTTGCTGATTTTGTGAATGGATTTGCATGTCTTGACCTCCTTCAGTTCAGCTCCAATTTTGGTTATTTCTTGTCTTCTGTTAGCTTTGGGTTGATTTGTTCTTGCTTCTCTAGTTCTTTAATTATGATGTTAGGTTGTTATTTGAGATCTTGCTAACTTTTTGATATGGGCTTTTAGTGCTATGAGATTCCCTCTTAATATTGCCTTAGCTATGTCACAGGGATCCTGATATGTTGTATATTTGTTCTCATTAGCTTCAAAGAACTTCCTGATTTTTGCATTAATTTTATTATTTATCCAAAAGTCATTAAGGAGCAGGTTGTTTAATTTCCATGTAGATGCCTGGTTTTGCATGACTTTTTTCTTAGTCTTTATTTCTATCTTTATTGTGCTGTGGTCCAAGAGTGTGTTTGGTATGATTTCGGTTCTTTTGTATTTGCTAAGGATTGTTTTATATCCAATTGTATGGTCAGCTTTAGAGTATGTGCCATATGATGATAAGGAGAATCTATATCTGCTGTTTTGAGGCCAGTGTTCTGAAGACATCTATCAGTTCAATTTGGTCCAATGTCGCGTTCAGGTTCTAAATATATTTGTTAATGTTCTGCCTTAATGATCTGTCTAATGCTGTCAGTGGAGTGTTGAAGTCTTCCACTATTATTTTGTGGGAGTCTAAGTCTCTGAAAGTTTCTAGGAACTTGCTTTATGAATCCATGTGCTAATAGTAAGTATCAATAACATAAAAATAGCCTTACTGCCCAAATCAATTTACAGATTTAATGCTATTCCTGTCAAACTACCAATGACATACCTCACAGAAGTAGGGAAAATATCTATGCTCTATGCTAAAATTCTTGTAGAACCAAGGAATGAGAGTGCATAGCTAAGGCAGCCCTAAGGAAAAAGAACAAAACTGGTGGCATCATTTTACCTGACTTCAAACTATGCTACGGGGCTGCAGAAACCAAACTAGCATGATACTGGTACAAAACCAGACACATAGACAAATGAAATAAAATTGAAATCCCAGTGATAAGGCCACACACCTACAATCATCTGATCTTTGACAAAGCTAACAAATACAAGCAATGGAGAAAGGACTTCCTACTCAATAAATGGTACTGGGATAACTGTCTAGCCATATGCAAAAGATTGAAACTGAATCCCTTCCTTGTACCATACACAAAATCAAATCAAGACAAATTAAAGACTTAAATGTAAAGCCCAAAATTATAAAAACCCTAGAGGTCAAACTAAGCAGTACCATTCTGGACATAGTAATGGGCCAAAATTTCATGACGAAGATGCTAAAAGCAATCACAACAAAAGAATAAAATTGACAAATGAGATCTAAGTAAGAGATGCTGCACAACAAAAGAAACAGAGTAAACAGACAACTGACAGAATGGGAGAAAATATTTACAAACTATACATCTGACAAACATCTAATATCTAGCATCTATAAAGATATAGATGCTAGATAAACAAATTTACAAGAAGAAAATAAATTTACAAGAAGAAAACAAAGAACTGCATTAAAAAATGGGCAAAGGACATGATAATTTTCAAGAGAAGACATACAATCGCCTCAAATAGCAGAGCTTGTTTAGAAATATTATGAAAAAAAGCTCAATATCACTGATCATTAGAGAAACACAAATCAGAACCACAATGACACACCATCTCACACCAACAAGAATGGCTGATATTAAAAAGTAAGAAAAATAACAGGTGCTGATGAAGTTGCAGAGAAAAGGAAACACACACTGTAGGGGTGTAGATTAGTTCAACAATTATGGAAAGCTGTGTGGCAATTCCTCAAAGAGTGAAATATGGAACTATCATTAGACCCAGCCCATTACTGGGTATGTACCCAAAGGACTGTAAGTCTTTCTGCCATAAAGTCACATGCACACATTATGTTCATTGCAGAACTACTGACAGTAGAAAAGACATGAAATCAACCTAAATGCCCATCAATGTTAGACTGAATAAAGAAAATGTGGTACATATACACTATGGAATACTGTGCACCACAACAAAGGATGAGATTATGTCCTTTGCAGGAACACGGATGGAGCTGGAGGCCATCATCCTTAGCAAATGAATGCAAGAACAGAAAATGAAATATTGCATGTTCTCTCTTATAAGGAGAAATTAAATGATGAGAACACATGGACACAAAGAGGGGAACAACAGACACTGGGGCCTACTAGAGGATGGATGGTGGGATGGAGAGGAACAAAAAAAATAACTAGTGAGCGCTAGACTTACTACCTGGGTGACAAAATATTCAATACAACAAACCTCCGTGACATGAGTTTACATATATAACAAACGTGAGCATGTACCACTGAACCTAAAAAAAAGTTAAACAAAGTATTAATTTCCTCGATACAGAAAGCAAACAGGCATTTTATACTACAGTAACTAACGAATCAAAGAGGACCTCCTTGTGTAGATTTTAAACCAAAAGCAAAAGCTCCTGAGGAACTCTCTTTCTGTTCCCAAAGATGTCTTCCTGTACTGCAAACATTCACGCCTTTGAAATATAAATTGTCTCTATTTTTTGTTGTTGTTATTTTTCCCTTTATTTGAGACAGGATCTCTCTCTCTGTCGCAGAGGTTGGAGTGCAGTGACACCATCAAAGCTTTCCGCAACCTCGTCATCCTGGATCCTCCTGCCTTAGCCTACTTGAGTAGCTGGGAACACAGACCCACACCACTATACCTACTAATTTTTATTGTTATTTTTTATAGAGATGAGGTCTGTCTGTGTTGCCCAGGCTGATCTTGAACTCATGGACTCAAGTGAAGTTCATGCTCCAGACTCCCAAAGTGCTGGGATAACAGGTCTGAACCATCAGACCTGGCCAACCGTCCACTTTTATACCAGCACTGTTTTCCCATGAAAAGAAGTCCCCAAAGGTCCTTTCTGTTGTTTTTCCCCTTTCTCTTTCTATTTGATTCTGCTTCTCCCAGGGAAATCCTTCAGTCACTGAAACCTCTTTTTCAAACCCTTGCGGCCAATTCTCTCGTCATAATCTTTGCTATGCCCCAAAATTCTTTTTTTTTTTTTTTTTTTTTTTTTGACACGGAGTCTCGCTCTGTCACCCAGGCTGGAGTGCAGTGGCCGGATCTCAGCTTACTGCAAGCTCCGCCTCCCGGGTTCACGCCATTCTCCTGCCTCAGCCTCCCGAGTAGCTGGGACTATAGGCGCCCGCCACCTCGCCCGGCTAGTTTTTTTTTTTTTTTTTGTATTTTTTAGTAGAGACGGGGTTTCACCGTGTTAGCCAGGGTGGTCTCGATCTCCTGACCTCGTGATCCGCCCGTCTCGGCCTCCCAAAGTGCTGGGATTACAGGCGTGAGCCACCGCGCCCAGCCCCAAAATTCTTTATTGGTAAGAACTGCTGAAAACCTTTTATATTCAATTTCCAATTCCTAAAGTTATTCTTCAGAAAATTGATTGGTCCATATATGGTCTTGTAGACAAAGGAATGATGAGCAAGTTTCACAGAGCAGAGCTTGTTTAGAAATATTGTGAAACTCTCTGAGCTCAAAATACAACAAGAATATTTCCTACATGTACTGAAACTATATTAACTTATAACCTGCAATTAGACTCAGTAGTGATGGCATGACCTAACTGTTTTACAGCAACAATCAAATCAGTAGAGATCTCACCTGAGCTAGTTTTAGAGCATGAACTTTTCTCGTAAGATCCACGTGTTGTGGAAAAGTCTGATTGAACCCGCCAAACTCAGTATCTTTTGGCAAGTAGACTAACATCTTATGAAAACTTTCCTTTGCCTTCTAATATCTATCTAAAACATTGCAACTTACCCCTGTTACTCAGCTTCCTCTACAGGATGCAGGTGAAGACTACACTGTGGTGTGTGTGAATGTATAATAGTATCAGAATTAGTGACCTCTTGTCTTGATTTACAAGATACTACATTGAAGAATTGTTAGTTAATACCTTCTGTTAATGGGTTTTATGCCAAAAACTCAGAAAAAAAATTAAGTAAGGTATGCTTTTAATATCCAAACCACGTAACAAATTTGACCATTGTTTAAGGTATTTTTCCTTGTCCTAACTGGGCCTTTACATCCACTCTCCTTTTTTGGCTTAGGCAAGCGATGGAATTTGAACCTGATAACTCAGATCTGTGTCTTTTAGATGTTAATTTTCTTTAGGACCTGATAACTGTCCTTTTAAAAAGCAGATTTAGAGAGATAACTTTAGCAAATGAAGAAGAAAAAAAGATATTTTAAAATTAGGGCAATAAAAAATCGAAAAGTCTTTTCCACAAATACTAGTAAAAAGCTTTAGCCATTGAGCAGTAACTATTATTCAATTGACCAGAAAAACAATGTTGATCCAGATTTTTTTTTAAAGATTAGTGAGCTTGTGTTATTGTACCTGGCATGCAGCTAAAATTATACAAAAAAAGCTATAAGATCTGTTTCTTTATATATATATTTGTCTGTCTGTCTTCCTTTATAATATATATATGTGATTATTTTTCTGTCTTTTAATAGTATTGTCAAATTAAATTTTAGAAAGGTGAATTTAGTTGGTTTATAAAAATAAACTACTCCCTCAACAAAATTAAGTACTGGCCTAAATATTTTTTCCACTAAATATGACTTGAGTAATCTTTGTTAAATAAGAGTATTGTTGCTTTGATTAAGATAAACATGTCTTTAGAGTTTTTAGCATTATATCTGTTAGCAGTGGAATGTATCTGAGTCATGTGGCACCACAGTATGTTACTGGCATGAATCCTTGTGGGCCTTCAGCAACCTCAATTCCTGCCTCCTCAAAAGAAGGAAATTCCACCTAAGGGCACAAGGCAGAAGGAGAGATGGGTCAAGTTTTAGAGCAAGAGTGAAAGTTTGTTTAAAAACTTTAGAGCAGGCCGGGCGCGGTGGCTCAAGCCTGTAATCCCAGCACTTTGGGAGGCCGAGGCGGGCGGATCACAAGGTCAGGAGATCGAGACCACAGTGAAACCCCGTCTCTACTAAAAATACAAAAAATTAGCCGGGCGCGGTGGCGGGCGCCTGTAGTCCTAGCTACTCAGGAGGCTGAGGCAGGAGAATGGCGTGAACCCAGGAGGCGGAGCTTGTAGTGAGCCGAGATCGCGCCACTGCACTCCAGCCTGGGCAACAGCGTGAGACTCCGTCTCAAAAAAAAAAAAAAAAAAAACTTTAGAGCAGGAATGAAAGGAAGTAAAGTACACTTGGAAGAGGGCCAAGCAGGCAACTTGAGAGATCAAGTATGCGATTTGACCTTTTGATTTGTGTTTCTTAATATATTATTATTATTATTGAGACAAGTTCTCGCTCTGTCACCCAGGCTGGAGTGCAATGGTGTAATCTCAGCTCACTGCAACCTCCACTTCCTTGGGTTCAAGTGATTCTCGTGCCTCAGTCTCCCGAGTATCTGGCATTACAGGCGTATGCCACCACAGCCAGCTAATTTTTGTATTTTTTGGTAGAGATGGGGTTTCACCATGTTGTCCAGGATGTCTCAAACTCCTGACCTCAAGGGATCCATCTGCCGTGGCCTTCCAAAGTGCTGAGATTACAGGCATGAGCTACTGTGCCTGGCCTGGCTTGGGGTTTTATCTGTTGCCTTGCTTCTGGGGTCTTGCATTCCTTCTCCCCTGACTCCTCCCTTGAGATTGGTTTTCACATGCTCAGTGACCTGCCAGTACTAGGGAGGGGCCGCGTGCACAGTGTGTTCACTAGAGTTGTATGAATGCTCACTTGATACATTCTTTCTTTACCAGTTGAATCTCCCTAGAAGGTCATATACCAGTTAAACTCTGCCATTTTGCCTCTTAATATACATACTTGAGTCCATTTGCCCAACTCCTGAGATCTTATCAGGAAGCTGCTGATCAACAGTTTTAGGTTTTTTTTCTATCGACTGGGGGACTGCTCTGTGGTGTTAGCTGTGACCAATTATTATTTTGGAGGAGCCATGTAACAACCACTTGACGATCACCTGATGGTCTCCTGACATTCCTGGTGGGTGGCGATGGTGATGGGGTCTCCTGCCCTGCTGAATTCTGACTGGCTACCTACTGTAAACTATTAATATGGCTTGATTCTGTGTCCCCACCCAAATCTCATCGTGACTTGTACTCCCACATGTTGTGGGAGGGACCTCATGGGAGATAATTGAATCATGGAGGTGGTTTCCCCCATGCAGTTCTTGTGATAGTGACTAGGTCTCATGAAATCTGATGACTTTATAAGGGGTTTCTGCTTTTGCTTCTCTCTCTTTGTCTGCCGCCTTCCATGTAAGATGTTAATTGCTTCTTCTTGCCTTAAGCCATGATTGTGAGGCCTCCCCAGCCATGTGGAACTGTAGGTCTATCAAACCTTTTTCTTTTGTAAATTGCCCAGTCTCAGGTATGTCTTTATCTTGCAGCATTAAAATGAATGAATACAGTAACGTAGGACCAGTAGAGCAGGGTGCTGCTGAAAAGAGACCCAAAAATGTGGAGGTAACTTTGGAACTGGGTAATAGGCAGAGGTTGGAACAGTTTGGAGGGCTCAGAAGAAGACAAGAAAATGTGGAAAACTTTGCAACATCCTGGAGACTTGTTGAATTGCTTTAACCAAAATGCTGATAGTGATATGAACAATGAAATTCAGGCAGAGGTAGTCTCAGATGGAGATGAGGAACTTGTTGAGAACTGGAGCAAAGGTGACACCTGTTTTATGTTTTAGCAAAGTGGCTGATGGCATTTTGCCACTGCCCTAGAGATTTGTGGACTTTGGACTTGAGAGAGATGATAATACGGTATCTGGCAGAAGAAATTTCTAAGTAGCAATCCATTCAAAATGTGATTTGGGTGCTGTTAAAGGCATTCAGTTTTATGAGGGAAGCAGAGCATAAAAGTTCAGAAAATTGTCCAGGTGCAGTGGCACACGCCTGTAATTCCAGCACTTTGGGAGGCTGAGGCAGACGGATCACCAGGTCAAGAGATCGAGACCATCCCGGCCAAGATGGTGAAACCCCGTCTCTACTAAAAATACAAAAATTAGCTGGGTGTGATGTCACACGCCTGTAGTCTCAACTACTCAGGAGGCCGAGACAGGATAATTGCTTGAACCCAGGCTGCAAATTTTCTGAACTTTTTTTGTTTTTAGATGGAGTCTCACTCTGTTGCTAGGCTTGAGCACAGTGGCGTGATCCTGGCTCAATGCAATCTCCACCTCCCACAATGATTGATCCACTGACAGCTTCTACCATGTGCCTGGAAAAGCTGCAGACACTCATTACCAGTTCAGGAAAGCAGCCCAGCAGAAGGCTATACCCTGCAAAGCCACAGGGGTGGGGCAGCCCAAGGTAGTGGGAGCAAATCTTTTGCAACAGTGTGACCTGAACATGAGACATGGAGTCAAATGAAATCATTTTGGAGCTTTAAGTTTTGACTGTCCTGCTGGATTTCAGACTTTCATGAGGCCCGAAGCCTCTTTGTTTTTGGTCAATTTCTCCATCTGGTATAGATGTATTTATCCAATGTCTGTACCCCCATTTTATCTAGGAAGTAACTAACTTGCTTTTGATTTTACAGGCTCATGGGCAGAAGGAACTTGCCTTCTCTCAGATAGGACTTTGGATTGCAAGTTAATGGTGAAATAAGCTAAGACTGTGGGGGACTGTTGAGAAGGCAGGATTCATTTTGAAATGGAAGGACGTGAGATTTGCAAGGGGAGAGGGGAGCAAAGATATGGCTTGGCTCTGTGTCCTCACCCAAATTTCATCTTGAATTATACTCCCATAATTCCCATGTGTTATGGGAGGGACCCAGTGGGAGATAATTGAATCTTGGGGGCAGTTTCTCCCATAATGTTTCGGGGTAGTGAATAAGTCTCACAAGATCTGATTGTTTTGTAAGGAGTTTCCACTTTCTCTTCTTTCTCCTCGCCATCCACGTAAGATGTGACTTACTCCTCCTTACCTTCTGCCATGATTGTAAGGACTCCCTATCCATGTGGAACTGTAAGTCCATTAAACCTGTTTCTTTTGTAAATTGCCCAGTCTCAGCTATGTCTTTATCAGCAGCATGAAAATGGTCTAATACACATATCTAATGCAGGTACATGAATTTTCTTACCTAGATTTGCTAGTAAAATAAGCTTATATATTAAAAAAAAAAAGTCTTAATGAGAAGAATGATTTAGGATGATGGCTGTTTAACGTTTTGTTTTATTTTTTATGCAATTCAGGCATGATTATTAAGAGTTAATGAGTTGAGTAGATGTAAGTAAGATAAAATTTCCATGTGGAAGATGTTTTTTCTAAAAAGAAGGTTTTTAACGTTGTTACCACCCAGAATGGAAAGTTGAGATTGAGGTCAATTTATACAAACAACAATTTAGTTCTTTAGCCTAGCCAATGAAACCTAAGAAGATAAAGGTATTTTTGCCTCCTCAACAGATTTTATTGCAGATAGACTAAAAATACTTTGGAGGTTTATTAAAAATATTTTGAGAAATTATGATTGATACATTTGCCAATCTACAGATTTCTGATGTGACAGTTCACAATTGCATGCTTATTAGAGTTCACTGAAAATTAAGGTGGATATAAGTTAAGAATTGTAATTCATGTGTGTAGCTAAAATTAATAGAAATAATAAGAAACAAAAAGTCTGTATGCAAGTACACAGGAAAGGTAAAATGTGCCTTTGATAAGGAAAGGCTTAGACACAAGGATATTTTGTGTTTCATTGAGAGGAAAAGAAGACAAATTTGTAACCTAAAGTAGAATGACTGGATTGTTTCACAACGGGAAGAGAAGTATAGAACAAAACTAAATACATAAGAAAGTTGTAGAAAGTTTATGGAAGATGAGTCTTGTAAAAGCAACTTATATGTGATCACTCTGGCTAAGATTAGAGGTTTATAAATTTTCCTAAGAAATTGAACATTAATATCAAAAGTACACTGATGATGAACATTTTGGAAGTATGATCATACCATTAGACTAGGTAAGAATTCCCAGAACTCTACTGAATAAACCATTTGAGTTTCTAAAACTGCTAACTGCAACATCAAGCAGAATAAAAATTAACTGAATACCAAGAAAATGCCTTGGCAGATTTTCATGGCAAGTCAGCTAGTAATGAAATGCTTGGAATATAGTTTGAATGAACTTCATAAGATTTGTTCAAGTCAATTTCCTGATGCTGATATTTAATAAACTGTGCAATGCAATGAATTCAGAAAAGTAGAGTTAGCATCTGAAAGGAAGCAAATTCAGTGTTACTGAATGGACTCACATGGACTCACAAAGGGCCTGGTAAGCCTGGTTCTCCAGAGATTTTGAAGCTTCCACTGTTAAAAGCCTTGCACCCCAGAACTCATCATGGGATAGGCAAGATGATCCAAATTATGAAAAAGATGACCAAAAGGGAGAGATTGATAAACTTATTTCAGTTTGGCTCAAAGTAGTCTCTGTACTTGCATAATAAAATTTGACCAAAGTGTCCTCTACTCTAACTTGAGAGTATATGTGCAAACCAAGCAACTGAGATTCAGCCAATTATAGTAGCTGAACCTTCAGCTAATCTCAGGGTGCAGACTGCCAAAATATGCCCAAATGAGGCAAATGCCAAACTGTACCGATTAAGTAATATTTGTACATCATTTCTTATTTTTCTTGCTATAAATAGAGCTCACCTTGTTGTAGGTGAGAATCATTTTCAACCATCTTTGGTCTTGAATGCTGCCCAGTTCTACAACCTTTTTTTCTTTTACAAATAAACTTAGTTAAATTTAACTGGTCCCAATGTCTTTTTATTGTTAAACACATTATATAAATTTCAATATCTACAAGCCTTATGGTGCTATGACCCTAGGATTCACAAAGACATAATGAATGACACTATAAATTTTATATAGCTTGGACATACAAAAAGTTTGCTGATTCATATTGCATTATCCTCACAAAACAGTCTGTTTTGGTGTTTGCACCAGTCTATTCATTAAAAAAACATGACTTTTATTTAATAATATGATTACTTACCTTTTTTTGGCCACAGCTGAGCATAAACTGCCATAAAAATAATATATGTTGGGCTAAACTTTGTGTAAACCAAAACATAACATCATAGCCACCTAAAGTATCTGCTAATTAGCAGCAATACGTTGCTTCTTAGATTGTTCTGAACATTTAAAAAACACTACCTCCCATTTGGGTGTTGCACTTAGTCTTCTAATCTTGAAATGGTTCTGCTAACCTGGTATTAACAGGAGCCACATGACACTGCCTCTTTAGTGGTATGGAATAGTGAAAAGAAGGCCTAGCACAACTAATTCCATTTTGCTCCTAACGTCACCCCCCTGCCATGATAACTTTTAGGTTAACTGCTTTTGTTTATCTCTGCACTTAAGCCAAGCTAACTTTGGGGAGAATTTAGTTGATAGTTTAACTTTAAAGCAAGGATGGTAATAGTCCCTTGCCAAAACTAACCCCTGAGGAGTAATGACAATGTTACAAGCTTATAAAAGCATTGTGACCTGGCCAAGGAAAAATAATTTTTCCCTCAGTGCCGCCCAGACGTCTGTGGTCACTGTTCACTTTTTGAGCTTCATCCCTTCTGTCTTCCCCATTTCCCTAACATAAAAGGAGCCCCAAAGTCATAATATCTTAAGATGGTTATTTAGGACGCTAGTCCATCACCATCTTGGTGTGCTGGCCCTCTAAAATAAATCTGCTTTCCCTGCTCGAACTCCTGTGTCTCGACTTATTGGCTGTCTTGTGGTGAGCAGCAGGAGCTTTGGACTGGGTTGCGGTAACAGACAGCACTGCCTGTCTTCCGGAAAGAGTCTTTGTCCTACTTTGTGACAACTGTGGGTTCAAACCTTTCTTACATTTTTTTATTGTCCACTGAGGTTAGGCAGTTAAATTTCATAGCATTTTAAACAAATATTTTGAGATGATTAGATTAAATAAAATCTGATAGTATTTGTTGCTTACATTGGGTTAAACGTGCTATTTAAAATGGTTATGATACAGGACTCCTAACCACAATGATTAAAAACCAAGATTCTAAAACTCAATTTTTTAATGTAAAACATTGTGCTTATGCATTTCCCACATACATTTTATTTTTTTTTTCCAAAAACTCAATGTAACTAAAATCTTTGAACACTATTCTGCAAATATTACTTTATTCTATAGGAGTTAGGTTGTTTTTGTAATTTCCTATTAAAAAAAAGCCCTCCACTCCACCTATACACAGCATGAAACAACTCTGAAAACACTCAAAATAGAAGGATAAAATGTGCTATAGTTGGAAGTTTGTAGATCTTGTGTATTGGGGAAATGGGAACATCCTATTGTTTGAAAGCGAGAATGTATTAACAGGCAGAAAGGAAACTACAACTGTGAAATATATTTGATGCGAATGTTCTGCTAGCTTTTTGTCCCTCTTGCAGTTGCTATAAGAGAGACAGAATTCTCATCGATGTAGAAAGCTTACTATGCAATCAACAAGATGCTTTCACTGAATCCAGGCCTCAGCTCTGATTATAACCACACTCTCCAGATATAGACATTGATACAGATATGTTTTGATACAATGATATTTGGAGTTTGAATATTGCTGGGGATGTCTTGGCTCCAAATTCACAGGAGTAGAAATATCTTACATGGAGAATGATTCAGGGATAGATATATAATCTTAGGCCTTAAGCTCATGTTTTTCTTTAAGCCATTAGTTAATGGCAGACTAAGAGACATTCTCTCACCTTCACATGCATGCAACCCTTGGGTGTCTTCTCCCTCGATAAGCAAAAAGACTGTGATTACACATTGAATTCAATATAGGACTCATTTTCTTATAGAGGACGGCCTCTACTTTTAACTTCCCTTTCTCTTACTCTTTTATCTTCCACAGTGGTTAAGAGAAGATGAAAATGGATTATGCTGAATGAGGTCGAACCTGAAGCCAAAATATCATTGATTTGTTACTTTCCTAGACAAATGCCTGTCTCAGGCTTTGCAAGCACTCTCTGTAGTAAGATTTTTCACCATAATGTGAATGCAAAAATCTTTTCACTCACTGGAAGCGAAGAGTTGTTTTTATTTGACATATTATTTTATATTAAGTATGTCTTGAAGTCAGTACTAAGGTATTCATACCAAAATAATCTGCTAAAATTCACGGGAGTACTGTGTTATCTGAGAGTCCAGGAGCTGAAAAGACTGAGCTTCTTTAATGAAGGCATCAGGTTAAAGAGTTTTATTTGTTTATTTCATTTTATTATCCTTTGCTATCAGACATGGTTGCGGAAGTTCAGTATGGTACAGTCACCAGGATCAAATGTCTTTCATCCTTGGATAGAAGAATGAATCTCACGAAATATCCATTATTTCTAGTTAGTCATTTTATAAATTCAAATGGTCTCAACACGTCCAGTGGTCTATCAAGACTCACCAACATTGAGGCAAAAGCAGTCATGCACTATGCACTCCTTCCTCCTCAGAATTGCATTCAGTTATTTTTAACAACTCATTTTCGAATGCCCAAAGATGATGTTGTTAAAAAAATCTTACCTAAGAGTAGAATCTAAGAAGAAATCTTAATTCATTTAATAAAAGAGGTATCAATAAATCTATATAGTTAGGTAAAATTGTTATCTTTTTTAATAAAGAATATAGATATGCTAAAAACTACAACCAAAAATTGGAAAATACTTTGTGTTGATATTTAGGATCAATAATCTGAATCGGGATTAAGATTAATTTTATTTTCAATTTTCTCATTGTCTGAAGTCTGTAAATACTTATTTAAATAACAATAAGTTTTCTATTATTGGATTTTCAGTACAGTAACAAACAAATACCGTAAGGAAAGTGACAAGAATGTTAACTCTACTATAAATCTGGGTCAACCAAGGTATAAACCACTGAAGGGGAAAACCTTTACAAAATAAATTTAAAAGCTCAAGGAGAACAAATCCCAAGGGTTAGTTCCCACTAGGAAGAATAAAAAAATTGTGATGGGTTCTGGGAAGTTCAATTATAGGAACAGACAACAAGAGGTTTTCAGCCAATTTGAAACTAATTCAGTATATTATGGTAGAAAAAGGCAGTGGCACAGATAACATCGGCTTGAAACTGAAAGTTGTTGCCTTAGGAGAGACGTTAACAAATGGACTTTATGGTTTGAGCTCCAAGGAAAGGAAGAGGATAGTGATAAAGAGAGAAACAAAGAAAGGGACAAAATATTGTTCTATCATGCTCAACGCTTGACAGCGAATACTGTAAGTTGCAGCCACTCAGATAATACATATTTGATGTAACATTTGTTGTTAGTATAACGCAGGAAAAAGTAAATGGCACAAAAAGCATTACAGGAAACATGAAAAGAGCATACAGATCAATGAAAAAGAAGATAGATATTCTAAAAGAATGAAGCAGAAATCTGCTAATTTGTATCACATCGCTTTCTCTTTTATTTGTGTCTACATTCAAATCCCATGCTTGTTTCTATTCTACCTTTCCCTGTAACTAACACTGCCCCAGATTTGTGATTGCAGACATCGACTCCAAAGCAATGTATAGGAAAAATAGTAATAATTTTTAAATATGCCTAAAAAGACATTTTTAAAATGATATATCACGTTGATATTTCAAAAAAACTGATTGATGTAGAAAAATTGTGAGATTTTTACATTTGCAGTATCATACTCAGCTTCAAATTTCACCTGTTCAAATCTGATTTAAAAGTAACGTCAATATTATGACTGAAAAATAACACTTTTTTATTGTGTTAGGTTGAATAATACACTTTTTTGACCAAAAAGCAAGTCAATTTTATAATATTCATCCTAGCATATTTCTGTTATTCTGTTCTACATGATAATATTAGTAACATAACACATTTTCTTATTTTTTTTTCTGAGTGTTTCAATGTGTTCTTAAAGTACAAGTTTTCTAGTATGTATGGACACATTTCTAATGACTAGAAAAATCTAGGAAACTTTGTGAGATACACATATATAAATTGATAAATCTAGGCCTTCATCTAAAATAATATTATGGGAAATGTTCGTGAGCATGAAAAATATTAGAAGTCTTCACTTTTTCAAAGAAATAAAAAATATGCTGAGAAGTGCCAGTATTCATATAGATATTTGATAGGGTCTGGCTGTGTCCCCACCCAAATCTCATCTTGAATTCCCATGTGTTGTGAAAAGGACCCGGTGGGAGGTAATTGAATCATGGGGGCAGGTCTTTCCCATGCTGTTCTATTGCTAGTGAATAAGTCTCACAGGATCTGATGGTTTTAAAAAAGGGCATTTCCCTGCACAAGCTCTCTTCTCTCGTTTGCCACCATGTGAGATGTGACTTTCACCTTCCACCATGATTGTGAAGCCTCCCCAGCCACATAGAACTGTTAAGTCCATTAAACGTCTTTCTTTTGTAAGTTGTCCAGCCTCAGGTATGTCTTTATCAGCAGTGTGAGAAAGAACTAATACAATATTACTATAGTGCAATACTTTTATATACAAATACTTTAGATTGTCACCTTCAACAATGTATTATTCTACTTGAGCTACCATAACAAAATGCCATAGAGTAGGTGGCATAAACAAAATAATTTATTTTCCCACATTTCTAGAGGCTAAGTCCACTATCAAGATGCCATCAGGGTTGTTTTCTAATGGGCTGTCTTCCTTCATTGTAGATAGCTGCCTTCTGACTATGTCTTGATATGGCCTCTGTATTAGTCCATTCTTGCACTACTATAAAGAAATACCTGAGACTGGGTAGTATAAAACCAAAAGAGATTTAATTGGCTCATGGTTTTGCAGGCTGTATGGGAGGCATGCTGTCAGGAAGTTTCCTAAGGAAGGCCCCAGGAAACTTACAATCATGGTGGAAGGCAAAGGGGCAGCCAGCACTTCACATGGCTGGAGCAGGAGGAAGAGAAAGTGGGGAGGTGACACACGCTTTAAACAACCAGATGTTCTGAGTACTCTATCATGAGACAGTACTAGGGGGATGGTGCTAAAGCATTAGAAACCACCCTCATGATCCACTCACCTTCCACCAGGCCCCACCTTCCACTTTGGGGATTGCAACTCAACATGAGATTTAGATGGGACACAAATCCAAACCACATCATCTTCTTCTATGTTTGTTTGGAGAGAGAGCATTCCTTGGTGTCTCTTCCTCTTCTTATGAGGACAATAGTCCTATGGGATGAGACCCTTATAATCTCAGCCTTATTACCTGCTTATAGACCTTGTTTACAAATACAAAACATTGGGCTTCTGCATATGAATCTTTGGAAAACACAATTTGGCCAATAATAAACATCATTTTAAAAACTAGATTGATTATTTAATACAAATAGCTTCTGTTGACTTCTCAGTCTCCATCATGATGAAACAAGCTGCCATGTTGAAGAGATACACATGTCAAGAAACTGAGTGTGGCAGATCAACAATATCTGGTGACAAGCTGAGGCCCTCCGTCTGAGAGCACATGGAGGACTGAATGCTATCAAGAGCAAAGTGATCTTGGAAGCTAAGTTTCCCATGCTGATCCTTGAAATGTTTGATCTATGAAAAAAGGGGTATCATTAATTGAAGTAAATTTTTCAAAATCATAAAGTAAGCAAAATTATATTCATCAATGGGAGCACAGAAAAATCAGTACAGTTTTCATTATTCTGCCTTCTAGAAATGCCAGGGAATTTCTTCATTATGTGAGTTATCCTTCTTTATATATTATGGTAGACATTAATTACAGATCACAAAATTTCAGATCATGAGATGCTTTAGAGTAGAAACCCTTTTTGTATTTAACCCCTGCCACTCTCTAGTTCAGTAACCACATTAGTTATTGGCAAATATCTGTAACAGTATAATAATGAATGTTTCCAGTGTCCATATTAATAGTTGGCCTTCATTTTTCACCTTTTATGAGATAAAACATCAGAAAGCCATATTTTTAGGAGTCTCCACTGCTATAGGATATAGAAAGTCACAGGGGAATATTGGTCCTTTATTAGGAATGATAAACTCTAGATTATATACAATATCATATATATGTATTGAAGCCACCATCCAATTGAGGTCACAGGAAACCAAGTAAACTGAATTCCAAGTAACTGAATTCCAAATCCCTCACAGGAGAGATGGAACATATAAACTTCTTTATCTTTGCCATAAAAAGAAAAATAAAAGCCATTAAAAAGAAATCAACTTAATTAAGAGCCCAAATGACCAAATGTATTAAGTTACATCAATGGTTCTCAACCCAGAGTAATTTTACTCTTCAGGGTCCATTCACAATGTCTGAATACATTTTTAGTTTTCACAACTAGGGATGAGGAGTATGTAAGAAAAATTCTCTTTAACCACGTTTTCTTATACTCTCTTATCACAACATTCATCAACATAGAAGACTTCTGTGATCGTATGTGTGTGTGCATGCGTGTTTTTCCACACCCCATGAAGTAGACACCAAATGGGTTCCTCCAACCAAGTTCCAATACTATCCACCCAGAGATAGTGGCATATCCTGCAGGGTGAGCGCTCAGTCCCAAAACCTGCCTTCCCACCCCACCAGTCACAACTCCAGTCCTCTGAAACTACTGACCAACTGGATTCATGTTGGAGTTCCCATGATCCACTCTTTAGGTTCAATTAATTTTCTGGAGTGGCTTACAGCAACACTTAACGTTTACCAAGTTATCATAAAGCATACAGATGAAGAAACATATATGTGGGAAGGGGTGCTACGCTTCCACACCCTCCCAGGGCAGGCCACCCTCTAGGAACTTCCACCTGTTCAGCTATCCAGAAGCTCTCTGGTCCCTTCGTTGGTTGTAGTGGAAGCTTCGTGGCATCTTCATTCCTTCCCCCACAGTATAGGATGGGATATTTTCAAGGGAGGGTCTTAAGACCCGCAATTAGAAAGGTAGGTTAACATTAAAGTCTTGCCTTGGGGCAAGTGAATGTCAGAGGAGGGTCGGAGAAGGTCACAGGAGGGCAGGACAAGGTCAGAGGTCCATTCTGAGGCTAGCACACCCAACATTATAACAAAAGACTGGAGCAAGGGTTTTGGCAGTTATAAGCCAGAAATCATAGAAAAAAATCAATATATATCATAACACTACAGGAAATATCATCCCCACTGATCTGCACCTGTGTATTATGACCTTTCTGCCTTGAGTGAGAGTGAGATCTGTGTTTGTTTCTAGCAAACAGTGTGGCAAAGGAAATGGGATTTCACTTTCATGACTATTTCATTACATAAGTCTCCATATTAGCCAAGTATATTAGTTAATTTCACATTGCTATAAAGAAATAACCAAGACTGAGTAATTTATGAAGGAAATAGGCCTAATTGACTCACAGTTCAGCATGGCTGGGAAGGCCTCAGGAAACTTACAATCATGGTGGAAAGTGAAGGGGAGCAAGCTTGTATCTTCTCACATGACAGCAACTGACAGAAGTGTGTGGAGCAAAGTGGAAGAACCCCTTATAAAACCATCAGATCTCATGAAAACGCACTCAATATCATGAGAAAAGCATGGGAAACTGCCCCCATTATCCAATCACCTCCCACCAGTTCTCTTCCCACACATATAGGAATTATGTGGATTAAAATTCAAGTAGAGATGTGGATGGGGACACAAATCCAAACCATATCATTCCACCCCTGACCCCACTGAGGTCTCACATCCTCACATTTCAAAAAACAATCATGCCTTCCCAACAGTCCTCCGAAGTCTTAACTCATTCCAGCATTAACTCAAATGTCCACAGTTCAAAGTCTTATCTGAGACAGGGCAAGTCCCTTCCAGCTATGAACAAGTAAAATAAAAAACAAGTTAATTCCTTCCAAGATTTAATTGAAATACAGACATTGGGTAAATACACTGGTTCCAACTAAGAGATTGGCCAAAACAAAGTGGCTACAGACCCCATGCAAGTCTGAAATCCAGCAGGGCAGTTATTAAATATTGAAACTCTGAAATTATCATTTTTGACTCCATATCTCAAATACAGGTCCTGCTGATGCAAGAGGTGGGCTCACATGATCTGGAGCAGCTTTGTTCCTATGGCTTTGCAGGGTAAAGCTACCCTCCTGGATGCTTTCAAAGGCTGACATTGAGTATCTGTGCCTTTTCTAGATGTATGGTATATTCTGGGGTCTGGAGGACACTGGTCCTCTTTTCATAGCTCCATTAAGCAGTGCTCTAGTGGGAACTCTGTGTGGGGGCTCCAACCCCACATTTCTCTCTACACTTCCCTAGCAGAGGTTCCTCATGAGGGCTCTGCTCCTGAAGCAAACTTCTGCCTGGATATCCAAACGTTTCCATCCTGCCTCTGAAATGTAGTCAGAGGTTCCCAAACATCAATTCTTGACTTTTGTGCACTTGCAGGCTTAACACCACGTAGAAGCCACCAAATCTTGGGGCGTTCACCCTCTAAAGTCACAGTTCAGGCTGTATCTTGGCCTCTTTTAGCCACAACTGAAGCTGAAATGGCTGGGATGCAGGGCACTGAGCAGTGGGGGACCTGGGCCATGCCTACAAAACCATTTTTTCTCCTAGGCCTCTGGGACTATGATGGGAGGGGCTGAAATGAATGTATCTGACATGTCTTGGAGACATTTTCCCCATTATCTTGGTGATTAACATTCTACTCCTGGTCACTTATGCAAATTTATAGAGCTTGCTTGAATTCCTCCCCAGAAAGCTGGTTTTTTCTTTTCTATCACATCATCAGGCTGCACATTTTCCAAATTTTTATGCTCTGCTCCCCTTTTAAACATAAGTTCCAATTTTAAACCATCTCTTTGTGAATGCCTAAAACTGAATGCTTTTAAAAGCACCAAGGTCAATTTTTGCACCAAGGTCAAGCTTTGCTGCTTATAAATTTCTTTCGCCAGATACTCTACATCATCTCTATCAAGTTCAAAGTTTCACACATCTCTAGGGCAGGAACAAAATGCCACCATCTCTTTGCTAAATCATAATAAGAGTGACCTTTGCCCCAGTTCCAAATCAGTTCCTCATCTCCATCTGAGACCACTTCAGCCTGGTCTTCATTGTCCATATCATTATCAGCATTTTGGATAAAACCATTCAAGTCTCATTGAAGTTTTAAACTTTCCCACATCGTCCTATCTTCTTCTGAGCTTTTCAAACTGTTCCAATCTCTGCCTGTTATGCAGTTGAAAAGTCTCTTCCACATTTCCAAGTATCTTTATAGCAGTGCCCCACTCTCTGTAGTATCAATTTACTGCATTAGTCCACTTTTACACTGCTATAAAGAAATAACCGAGACTGGGTAATTTATACAGGAAAGATGTTTAATTGACTCACAGTGCTGCATAGCTGAGGAGGCCTCAAGAAACTTACAATCATGACAGAAGATGAAGGGTAAGCAAGTTTAGACCTTCTCAGATGGTAGCAGCAGAGAGAAGTGTGTGGAGTAAGGTGGGGAAGAGCTCCTTATAAAACCATCAGATCTCTTGAGAACTCACTCAACAGCACGGGGGAAGCTAACCCCTGATCCAATTACCCCTCAGCAGGTCTCTCCCCAGATACATAGGGATTATGGAGATTACAGTTTGAGATGACCTTTGGGTGGGGACAAAAGTCAAAACCATATCACTAAGGGAGTGAGTGTCTCTCTTTCTTGCTTGCCTTCTAGAGGCAAGCTGCTATGATATGATATGCACAGCACACAGAGAGAGCTGCATGGCAAGGAATTACGAGCGGTTTATAGAGTAGACGGTCTCTGGTCCATAACTTCTAGGAATTGCATTCTGTCAACAACTATGTGAACTTGAAAGAGGATCCTGAGCTCCAGATGAGAACATAGCCTCTCCAACACATTGACTGTAGTCTTATAAGCCATGAGCAGAGGACTCAATCAATCCATGCACAGACTTCTCACCTACAGAAACTGTGATATAATAAGTGTGTGTATGTGTGTGTGTGTGTGTGTGTGTGTTTAAGGCCCTATATTTGTGGTAATTTGTTATCCAGGAATATATAATTAATAAAAAGTAAAAAGGTACTCCTGGCATTTAGTGGGTAGAGATCAGGGATTGTGCTAAATATGCTAAAATGTTCAAGACAGCACACCACAACAGAAGATTTATCTGGCTCAACATGTTAATAGGGCCAATGTTTTAAAAATGTGACTCAAGTTAGGGGATCAAAGAGAATCCCACTCCCTCAGCCCAAACTTTGCCTTGGAGATGTACCATGTTGGAGGTGATGAGGTGCAACTATAGAACAGCAAACCACCATCTGTTGCCCTGTACTTTTCTTTCATACAAATCAAAACTTCTGAGCTGACAGGGAATGGGCAACAAACCCTCCCTCCTCTCCATTTGTGAAATACCCACTGCTTTAGGGAGACAGGTAGAAACTAAAATGCATTTGCTACTGTAAGAGGTGTGGAAAACCCTCTTTCCCTCCCAGGACTCAGATAAAGATCTACTACTTGCAGGAGAAGCTTAAAATGAGAGAAAGAGACAACATCATGAGCTCAGGATTCTGCACCAATTCAAAGGAGAAGACTTGCACCACTGGGTTAAGGGTAAAAGAGAAAATCCCTTTCTGACCCGAATCACCATACATAGCATGCAAAATTTGACTGCCAAGAGGAAGAGGGGCATAAATGCTGAGAAGGCACCATCCACAAGCCCCAAGTTCACAGGACCTGACTTAAGATTGAGGTCACCCTCCAAAGATGCCCTCATCCTGGTTCTCAGAAACTATGACTATATTACCTTACTGGCAAAAGAAACTTTGCAGATGTAATTATGTTAAAGACTTTGAGATGGGCAGATTACTCTAGATTACCCATGAACCCAATGTAATCACAATAATCCCCCTAGGAGGGAGGCAAGAGGATCAAAGGCAGAGAAGAAGACCATGTGATGATAGAAGCTGAGCCAGTGAAAGGAATGTGTCAATGCTATGCTACTGCTTTTGAAAATAGTGGAAGGAGCTACAGCCAAGGAATACAGGTGGCCTCCAGAAGCTGGAAAGGCTAGAAAATGAATCTTCTCCTAGAGCAACAGTCCCTAACCCCTGGGCCATAGACAAGTACGAATCCATGGCCTGTAAGGGGGCTGGTTGCACAGCAGGAGGTGGGCAGCAAGTGAGTGAGCAAAGCCAAGCTCTACCTCTTGTCAGATCAGCCATGCATTAGATTCTCACAGGCACGCAAACGCTATTGTGAACTCCTCTGTGCAAGGGATCTAGGTTGTGCTCCTTATGAGAATCTAATACCTGATCTGTCACTGTCTCCCATCATCCCCAGATGGGACTACTAGTTGCAGGAAAACAAGCTCAGGGCTCCCCCTCATTCAACATTATGGTGAATATTTTAAAATAATAGAAAAATAAGTGCACAATAAATGCAATGTGCTTGAATCATCCTGAAACCATATCCCCATCCCCAGTAGTCCATAGAAGGGTTGTCTTCCAAGAAACCAGTCCCGGGTGCCAAAAAGGTTGGAGAACACTGCCCTAGTGTTACTGAGGGGTCCTTGTTCTTAGAGCTCCCAAGAGGGTGATGGCCGCTTCCAGGATGGCAGCAAGCCTCTTGTTCTTTGACCTGGGGTTCTTGGTGTCACGAATTCCAAGGAATGGAATCTTGGGCCATGCGGTGTGTGTTATAGCTCTACTCAACTCGATTAGGATGAACTCCAGGCACATCGCCCGTCCAGGAAATATGGAGAGCCTCTAGCCCGATCAGGAGCAGCAAGGGGCGCCGCCTGGCTGAATCAGAAGGTGCAGTGGACCCCCTGTTGGATCTGGAGGGGTGGAAGTCAGCAGCCTTGTCTGCAATAAGGGCAATCAGCAGTGGTGGACAACGAGCTAAAGCTCAGTTCGAACCGGAACAAACACGGACCAGAGAGTGTGCAGTTGCAAGATTGAAAAGAGTGACAACAGAGCTCCCATACAACAAGAGGTGACCCAAAGCGGGTTGTCAGTTGCCTGCTGGAATGCCTGGATTTATATCCCGATCATTATCCCTCCCCTTGTGTTGTCAGGCAGTAGAAGATTGGCTATTTCTTTACCTCCTGTTTTTGCCTAATTAGCATGTTAGTGAGCTCTCTTTACTACTTGATTTGTCAGGTGTGAGCTAAGTTGCAAGGCCCGTGTTTAAAGGTGGATGTGGTCACCTTCCCAGCTAGGCTGAGGGATTCTTAGTCGGCCTAGGAAATCCAGCTAGTCCTGTCTCTCACTAGGGGCTCCAAAAAGAACTGGATCCTGCTGACACTGTGACTTTAGTTTCAGTGAGACTAATTATGGGGTTTGAAAATAGAGAACTGTAAAATAACAAATGTGTATTAAGTTATTACTTTTGTGATAATTTGTTACAGTAGCTGTAGGAAACTAACAGAAGGTTGAACCAGAAGAAACAAAGCACCACGGATATCCCATCATGAGACTAGTAGTGAGCAATCAGCCTTAACAACTTACCAAAAAAAGAGGGAAGAGAGCAAGAGCAGGGATTTCTGGGAGAACTGAGGGCTAACATTGTACAAGGAGGACTGAAAACACTGCCCCAGCTCCCCAGATATAATATTTAGTATACATAACAATAGGAAGCTGATGGAATATTAAGATAATCAAGATTTCTACATCCTTGGATGTCTAAACACCTTTTCCTATATCCCTTAACTAGGAGTATAATTGTTAGTTTACATTTCTTCTCAGCTAAACCGTAGTCTAGATGTTCTAAATTTCAGAGCATTAGATAATAATCATGCACGTTTTTTAAATTTTTGAGACAGGGTTTCATTCTGCCACCCGGGCTGGACTGTAGTGGTGTGATCACAGCTCACTGCACCCTAGAACACAGGGCTTAAGTGATCTTTCCACCTCAGCCCCCTGAGTAACTGGGACTACAAGTGACTGCCACCATGCCTGGCAAATTTTTTTTTTGGCAGAGACTCAGTCTCACTGTATTTCTCAGGGTAGTCTTAAACTTGGTTCAAGTTATCCTTTCTGGCTTCATCCTCCCAAATTGTTGGAATTACAGGTAGAAGGCACTGTGCCCAGCCAATTATGTGCTTTCCATAATACACTTTCCATAATATATTTCTTCTCTTTGGTGCTTTTAAGACTTACATTCATTTATAACATACACACAAACACATACAAACACACATATATTTAAATATTTTCCTAGGTGTCACTTATTTTAATCAAATTTACCCTGAGGGTTCCACTCCCTTATAAGGGTTGCAAAGGCTACAAAAGCTTTAAGCATGTCAGAACTCTGCTGGGCATGGTGGTTGACGCCTGTAATCCCAGCAGTTTGGGAGGCCGGAGGTGGGTGGATCACTTCAGGTCAGGAGTTCGAGACCAGCCTGGCCAACATGGTGAAACCTCGTCTCTGCTAAAAATACAAAAATTAACCAGGCACTGTGGTGGGCACCTGTAATCCCAGCTACTTGGGAGGCTGAGTCAGGAGAATTGCTTGAACCCAGGAGGCGGAGGTTGCTATGAGCCGAGATTAGGCCGCTGCACCCCAGCCAGGGCTACAGAGCAAGACTCTATCTAAAAAAAAAACAAAAAAAGAGTGTCAGAACTCAATACTAACTAGAATAGCTCTGGAATCCATAGGTTCCCCTAATCATCACTCTCTTTCTAGGTTTGTAGCTACCCACAGGAAAAAATACTCTCTCATCTTCAAGACCCCAGAAATTCCAAGGAGCCCTCATTGCCTCCTGAGCACAGTTACTGGTTGGTCCAGAGGAGATACAGTGGTTCTTTGAGCTTAAGAAGTTTGAATAGTGGAAATATAATCAGGTCCCTGTCTTTCCAGAATCTTCTCTCCTTGCTGTTATTAATTTTGTTTTACTTATATAGTAATATACAAACTATTATAGATGTTTTTATTTTTAGAAGAAGTATATAAGGTTTAAATTGATGCTTTTATCCCCACCTCTTTAACTAAAGAGCTAATTAAAATGGCAGTAAAATAATAAGGTTTTCCAACAAAATCAGAGAGGGGATGGCAGTAGATAAAGTGATTCAATGAATTTTTAGATAATGGAAAGCAGACAGTGGGATTCGACCTGAATGAATATAGAGGTGCAATTGGCAGCCTAAGTGCTCCAGAAAGAAACGCTCACATAATCCAGCCACATGCAAATCATAAGCAATCCAGGAACAAGCCAAGACTCCGCCGGAAGCAATCGCCCTTGGAAGTCTCAGGTCTTGGAGATTTGTCTACAGTCTAGTGCCAAAAACAAGGGTATTCATAAAGCTTTCTTTTAGAAAATAATTATTCCTATAGTCATCTTCACATGAATCTCTCCTCTTTCTACCACATACTCTCCCAAACAAAAACAGTATTCAGAAGGTTTATACTCTGTATTTTTGTACTAAGAATGAGGCATTAAGTTCTGATTGAAAACGGTTCGTGTGGTTGTGGATGTGAATATGAGTTGGAGGATTATTAACTAGCACATTTTAGCACAACTGTAGTAAAACTTTTCTTTTTGCAGGGAGGAAGGGGAGTAGTATTCAACAATATGTCTTTGTGCTTATGTACATGTCAATTTCATTATGTCTTTTTTCTGAGATAATTTCTTTTTGCAAGAGGAGATTCTTCCTACTACATTCAATCTGAATGGATCTGAAATTTAGGCTAGGGAAAAGTCACCCAATCTTCACACAGATCACAGAGTCAACCATCGTGCTTTCCTATTCTTCCATATCCACTGACTCTTCATCCTTTGCTCTTTTTGAAGTTGTTACATAGTCATTCCATTAAAAAATATAAATATGTTAATATATATTTAATATATAATATATTTAAATATGTAATTATATGTTTATATATTTTAATGGAGCAAATATATACACAAATATATATTTATATATTTTAATGGAGCAAATATGTACATAAATATATATTTACATATACATAAATACATGATTATATATAATAAAGAACATATATATATTAATGTACATATATGTTTATATATGTATTTTGTAATGGAGTCAGTCTGTATCAACTTCAAGAAGAGCAAAAGATGAAGAGTCAGTGGATATGGAAGGAGAGGATAGCATGAAGGTTGGCTTTGTAATCCATCTGAAGAGCGGTTGACTTTTCCCTAGCCTAAATTTCAGATCCATTAAGACTGAATGCAGTAAGTAGAATCTCCTCTTGCAGAAGGGAATTATCTCAGATAAAAAGAAGGCATAATGAAATTGACATGTACTTAAGTACAAAGACATATTGTTGGATACCACTCCCCTTCATCCCCCTAAAAAGAAAAGTTTTACTACAGTTGTGCTGAAGTGTGCTAGTTAATATACATTAATTCACATGCACATCCACAACCACACAAACAGTTTTTAATCAGAACTCAATGCCTCACTCTTACTAATGAGTGGACTGAACAATAAAGTTTCCATTTGAAGAAAAGTTCTGACATTAAAGTCAGAATGAAACAAATAAAATAAGTCAGAAGATACAGAATATATGTAAGCAAAATTAACCAGATTAAGCAATATAAGGAATACTCTTTTTAGTGACATTAGAAGTACTTGCTTCCATCAAGCAAGAAAAATCTTGCTTTTGGAAGAAAGAGCAGGAAACAAAGTATGCCCTGGAAATTAAAAATATAACACGAGAAATTGAAGGTGGAAATCCAAATTGGCATAATGTCCTAAAATAGTTTGTAAAACAGTTTTTTTTTTTCTTCTCTGAAGGACTAAATAGTAATATTTTAGACTTTTCAGGCTATGTGAAATCAGTTGTCACTACTTAATCCTTATAATAAAATACTTAAACAAATTAGAAGTCCTGCTCCAACAAAATTTTACAAAAACAGACAAAGGCTGGATTTAGCCTGAGGTCCATAGTTTGCTGACACTGTCATAGAGAAAATATTTTTTAAAATGTAGAAAAAGTCAAAATTGAAAGTCAAACCATAATGTCTTATATATTACTAGAAATATTTCTAGAAAAAAGTGTTGGGAAAGAAGCAAGAGGTTACCAAACAAATGATAGAATTAATTAGACTTAAATCACACATGTATCAAGATTGGAAACAGAATTCAAAATGGCCTTATGTAATATTATACATATTTTTTTAAAAAGAAATGTATTAAATAAATAATACAAGATGTAAAATTATGTGTAAACTAAATTTAAATATTGCTTTTACAGAATATTATGCATACTCTACTAAATATATATATGTGTGTATATATGTATAGCACATGTATATCTGTGTGTATATACTTAGTTCTTACTCCTTGAATTTTTTTAAAAAACTCACTTTTTCATGTACATATTTTCATATTGAATTCTACTTTCTTATTTTGATACTTTATTTTTGATAATTTAGCTCCCATAATTTTTCTAACTTCTTCTGAAACTTCCTGTGTCAATATTGTTTTTCATATATCTCGTTAAACATTAAAACAACTTTTTAGGGTAGGAATGAATCTAGAATTTTTTTCTCTTTTATTTTTTTAGATGTGGGATCTTGCTATATTGCCCAGTCTGGACCTGAACACCTGGGGTCAAGCGATCCTCTTGCCTTAGTCAATGTGCCACCGTGCCTGGCTCTCTAGTCATTTAAATTGCATATTAATCTTTTCACATATGCTGTAACTTACTCATATGTAACTACTGATATATATAATTACTACTTTTTTCATTTAGGCTTCTGATCCATCTGTTTATCTTTGGAAATTATTTTGTATTGTGTTGTTTTATATTATACATATTATTTCTCAGTAGGCTATTTAAAAATATTTAACAAACAAATATTAATTTAAGCCTGGATATGTTTAGTAAATGAAATATCTTTCTTGCTTTTCTTACTAAAATACTTTTTAGTGTTGAAACTATTTTTACATCAATTCTTACAGTAAAATAATCTAGTTTTTTATTTTTTATTATATTACATATTCAAACAATCTTTTATAGTAGCTGTAAACCCTAGAGTAGTCAGATATTGGTAAGATAGAAATGTGACTATTTGAGAGATGAAATTATCTCTAAATTATTACTAAGAAATAAAACACTTAAAATAAATGTTTATTTGCCTAAATACTGATCTTTGAATGCATTTTAAGCACCTATATATTACATAAATGTTAAATTACTATATATCTTTCACACTGAGTATACGTTTCAAACCTTGTTTTCAAAAGAAATCTTTTTTTTTTTTTTTCAGGCACTCTTTTCCTTAAGTTCAATGTTAGAATTTCATTGAGGCTTCAAGGACACTAAATTATCTGGCAAAAAAAAAATCTCTTTGGCTGGGCGCGGTGGTGGCTCAAGCCTGTAATCCCAGCACTTTGGGAGGCCAAGGCGGGCGGATCACGAGGTCAGGAGATAGACACCATCCTGGCTAACACGGTGAAACCCTGTCTCTACTAAAAATACAAAAAAATTAGCCGGGCGTGGTGGCGGGCGCCTGTAGTCCCAGCTACTCAGGAGGCTGAGGCAGGAGAATGGCGTGAACCCGGGAGGCGGAGCTTGCAGTGAGCCGAGACTGCGCCACTGCACTCCAGCCTGGGCAATAGAGAGTGACTCCTTTAAAAAAAAAAAAAAAAAAAAAAATCCCTTTGCGGAATCTCAACCTTTGAAGTCATTGTGATTTGTAACTTTATCTTGCTGTTTTTCTCTATTCATTTTATTTATTTGGTTAATTTATTATATGAAAATTGCTTTCATTTGCACTGTTTCCTCTATTGATATAATTTAGCTCAACTCTCCAATAGTACAGAAAAATGATAACTGAAGATTCAGGTGTTAAAATGGCCTGCCCCTTATCACACAGCTGGTTCGTATATGAATTTACATTTCTTGGCTGTCAGTGATCTTTGTTCCCCAGCATCCTGCTACTTCTTTTAAGTATAATTTAGAATTTTAATTTTGTTATTATCATAAAATCATCTTAGTTGTTACAGTTTCTTCTTCCTAAAATGCAGTTTTTATGAATTTGAATCCATACTAAGTACCTATGTAATTGCTATCTTCTTTCTAGTTAACCTGATACTTTCTGGAGTTATAGCACAATGCACATGACATCCATAAACTTCAGTGTTGCAACAATAGATGGAGAAAGTGAACTTTAATTCAGTTGCAGCAGAATTGTATGGAAAAGTGGAATGATTTGCTTGTAATTTTGTAATACAGGAAATCATTCTCTAAGCACATTTTCCCAGTAACACTTAAAGAAAAAAACCATGTGGTTATTTATAGTAAGTGTTTAACAGAATCATGCTGTGAGAACATGAACCATTGATATTATTTATATTAATTCTGGCTATTCATGCTGTCTTCTAATTAGCTTCTACGTGGTTTTAAGATTGTTTTCAATAATTGAACGGGAAGTTGGAGTTCATGGAGTCCTGTATGATAATCAAAAGGTTTTATCTATAATCAAAATTATAGGATAATGACATCATTGAGATAGTGATAAATATATCACAATTAAAAATACATAATGATAATTCTCATTAGAAAACAAATGTGCCCACTAAGATTTTTGAGAGATTACTTTATCTCCATTAAAATAACCAGGCATTTGAGTAGGAATGATTATGTTTATTGTGGAGATTTAAATGATAAACTAGTCACTTGGGTTTGTGTTATTTACAATGTTAATAACTGTTAACAGTATAAACAATTTAATAAATCTCAGAATTCACAATGAATTGAATGATCAATGATGTCTATTATCACTTAATCAAGTCTGAGTTTTTGAATTATAGTTATTAACATGTAAGTACTGTTAAGTTCTTTAATGTATTCGTTATTTTCAGAGGTACTAAATTTCTTAAAAGTCTCTTTAACCATGAAATAGAGTGTCATTTAGAGTTTTTATATGAATGGAGGTTTTCATTATATTTTGAGGAAGATACATCAAGTAATGATGTACAATGAGTTATGGATTTAATCATATTTGACTGAAGAAGTGCATTCCTTTTTTGGGTGCAAGTCCTCAAGGAAATGGAATACTATTTTGAATCTTGTGTATGTGTGTATCTTTAGAGAACTGACATGTTTCCTGTTATAACTTATCAAGCTTGTGTGCCTTTCTCCATAGGAGAAAAAACAAACAAACTCAAAAATCCATAAATTCATATTAGCACAGCTGCAAAAATAACATTAAAATAGTGATTACTGTGCAGGGATAATTATATTTGCTGATGGATGAGAGCTATACCAATTTATATGGCTGGAAGTTGAATGAGATTAAAATTATTACACAAATATCTTAAATGGTGAGTTAAAAACATTTTGGAAATATGTAGCTTAAAAATAATGATCTCATGAATTCATATTTAGGATCATGTAAAATTATTTCATTAGGAAAATAAACATTCTGTTATGGTTAGGTAGACTCTTGTCTTTCTAATAACATATCAGAACTGTATATTTAAGATTAGAGGATATATAGAGAGATAAAAAGGGAGAACTATCATCTATATAATACATATATGTAGATTATATAAAATATACATATATAAAACTTTATAAATGTTGTATGTATAGTCCAAAAAGTCCCAGGACCAGGAGGCCAGATGCGGCCTCTATTCTCATTGTCCAGTGCAATTGACAGAACCAATGATTTGAGCCTCATTTCAGGGAGTAAGATATATGAAAGAGCATGTGGAGTGGAGAGGACTCCCTTTACCTTTTAAGAATGCCTTTTAGAGGTCTGATCCATTTTAGTTAAGGCAAATATATGTTCACACACACACACACAAACATAGTTTCTTAACATCAGCACTATTAATATTTTAGTTTGGGTAATTAGTTTTAGATAGATTGATAGAAAGTTTGATAGGCAAATGTTGCACATATTTTTATGTATGTTTAAAAAGAAAGAATAAATAAAATTTTAATAGTGGTAAGGTTTGCATAGTAGGATTACAAACTTTTAATTTCTTTAGGGCTTCTTTTTGTTCTCAAGGTTATTATTATTATTGATCATATATTACTGTTGTAATTAAATATATTAAGAGTTTATGGATATATTTATGACTTTATATATATCCTTATAAGTAATACTTAGATGTTTTTATTACTATTAAGGTGATATATGATGATAAATTTTATTTGAATCTAACCATTGTTTTATTATGATGGTACAAAATCAAATCTTCAACTAATAAAGCCAAATTAAAAGCATTATGTGGCTTTAGAATATTTCCACGTTAGTGTTGACATTTTCAATGCAACACACACACACACACACACACACACACACAGACACACACATCTAACATTGAATAAACGGCAACCACATTGTGTATTGCAACATTTAGAATTAAAACATTTGAGAAAATGTCATTTTTAAAAATTAATTTATTTCTTTACATATAACTGAAAATAATGTTACAGTACATAAGTTATTTAAACTATGCAGTAATGTGTTGCAAAGTAAATTATCTAGAAGGCAGCAAAAGTGCATTGCAAATGTATATAAAACTGTACGGCGTTTACGGATGCACTCTTTATATGATTATTGGCTCTGTAGTCAAGTTACGTTCTCAGAAAGAGAAACAAAATGCCCAAGATTAAAGGGAAAAAATACAAACCACGTGGATTTGACTCCATTAAAAACACTACGGTAGTCCTGACTGTGTCCCTCTGCCTGGGCAGGTGGCACGGCCAACGCCCTGCTCCGCGCCAGGTCCCAAGCCCAGTCTGAGGCCGCCGCAGCTCTGTGGCAACAGGACCGTGGCTGGGAGGGCGCTCCTGCCCCTCCGACCTGAAGGTCACTGTTTGTGAGAGGTCGACACCTTAATTTTATTTTCTTTAGTTCATCAGAACGGAACAAAAATTTTTAAAAATGCACTCCGTTCTCCAATTCCTGAAATGCCTCCGCAGTTGCTGGAGAAAAGGACGCGAAGGTCACCGTATTGAGATAAAAGCTGCCATATTTGCGCCCGGCAAGGTCTGCTCATCCCGCCAGGGCGGGTGAGGCTTTGGGGACTTTGCCCCCGCCGGGCAGCTAGTAGAGAAGAGACGTGTTTCACCTCCCTGACACCCGGACCAGTCTGGAAGGGATGCAGACGCTGTGGCCAAGTGCAGCCTCTCTCGAGGTCTCTCCCCTCCCGGGTGGACGTGGCGCTGGCTCCTCTGTCCCTGGGGCTTAGCAACAGCCCTGGGCAGCCATGCGGCCCTCGCCTGCGTCCTGCGGCCGTCCCGAGGTGTCACGCGGGCAATAACACAAAGTCGTCGTTGACGTCGACTATAGGCACGTAGAAGGAGGGCACCTCGTTCCCGCACAGGGGCTTGTGCCGGGCGGGGTCCAGCTCCTGCACCTTCAGCTGCCACTCCATCCTTCGCACAGCGTTCAGGGCCGCGGCCTGGTGCTGCTGTCGCATGAGGAGGCAGGTCTTCCTGCGGTCATACTTGTCATCCACGTCCTGGAGCCAGGAGACGAACTGGTGGACGTTGAACTGGTCGAGCACTGACTTGTTCTCGTCGCCCTGGCTCTATTATTAAGGAAATATACGTTATGTTTATGCATTAATTATTGTATTGCTTGCATTCGTTGGAATTCAACTTGATTAAATAATATATCTTTAATTTTACTTAGATTACAAAACAGTTTTAAGCTTTCCAACACTAAGAGAAAAAAGAAAAAAAACTCATCACAATTTCTTTCTATATTGAGCAGATCCAGCTAACACTTGGGAAATGTTTGTTCTATGTTCCAAGTATTGTTTTTAGAGCTTTCATTTATTAAATTCTTAGTTTTCAACCACTATTTTAGAAAATAGGACTATTCTTATCTCCATTTTTCAAATGGGAACCTAAGTCATAAGTCATAAAATTAATAAATAGAGCAGACTGAGACCAGACAGTATTATTCTAGACGTTGTGATTTTTTTTAACAAGTGTGCTTGCATTATTGTATGTTAATATTTGAGAAATGCTTCCACTTTAAAAAAATAAATAAATTCAAAGTGCTTTTAGATACATTATATTTATTTAAACTGATATTAAAATATTCTGTATATCATATTCTTTTGCCTTTGGCAAAATATCAAAGTATAAAAATCTATCTTTGATGATTCGCTTTATAAATATTCAAAGAAATTTTGGATCTTTCATGTTCAACTTAAACTTCTGATCCAAAATCTGTCTATATTCCTGGACTTGCCTGTGCCTATTTTCCTATATAATCTGACTCTCCCTATACTTTTCTTAATAAATTAATTCACAGATCACATCATGCCTATCAATTTTTGTTTTGTTTGAAATCCCAGAATTCAGCCATGCCTTCCTTCGCTCACTGTTTTGTGATTTTGGACTAACTGTCAGAGTTAACAGGTTAAAGAAAGAGGTGGTCTTGGCCAAGCTTGCTACTTGAAGTTTAGGTTACCTGGATATTTGGATACCAGGATTTTAATTTCCTCTTTTGTAAAATACAGGGCCTAATAATATGCATGATGCCTATTCATATGAGATGCAATCATATAAGAATTTATATGTAATAGTACTCTTACAGATGTGACTTGCTACTCTACTTAAATTATTATTAACTAACTCAACTTCTAATCCCCTGTCTGTATGATAAACATCTACCTTTTCCGCATAGCCTAGCTGTAGGCATAGTCCCTCTTAACATTAATTTTCTTCATGTTAGCAGCAACCTATTATTTTGATGTTGTTATGCTATTACCAAGGCGGTGACAACTTACATATTGTGATATTTTGAGGGCTAAGGAATTCCCTGCTGACTTAAGTCTAGGAGAAATAGAATATTTTTTAGCAGTTCATACAAAAATTACTGAATATAATTTCACAGGCAGAGGCCTTATAATTGACAAAGAAATCAGAGCATCTGCATGGCTTATAATTTTTCATAATCAGTTAAAATAACTATAGAAAAGCATTATATAGAATACACATGCTATGTATTATGCAATATATACATATATGTTTATATATATATAAATCACAATTTCTCTCTCTCTGTATATATGCACACACACAGTCACAAACATGACTTTTTTCATGTAAACTTTTTACCTGGCTTGATTGATAAATAGCAAAACGTTTGTTAAAATCAATAAAATTATTTCTATTTTCTAAGTATTCAATATCATGCATAAAAATTATATTCTTTTTATTCACAAATGAAAGCTTTTTTTAACTTTATTAAAACAGTAGAATTTTCAGTACAGTGATGAGCATAAATCATGATAGACAACATCTTTGTCTTGTCTCAGATATAACAATTTTATCATTTTAAATTGAGATATAATGTTGTCATTAGTTATCAGAATATTTTCTTTATATTTCCGAATAGTTGAAACAAACTTAAAATTAATAGATTTTATATTTGTCAGGCTTTGTGAATCTCTTGAGAAGATCATGTGAGTTAACTGATTTAACAATATGAATTCCTGAAATTCATGCATCTAGATGATGATGTCTTATGAAACATATTGGTGATCCACTTTATGAATATTCTGTTTAAGAAATTTGCAACTGGGAGTGATGGCTCATGTCTGTAATCCCAGCACTTTGGGTCATCTGAAGTCAGGAGTTTGAGACCAGCCTGGCCAACATGGTGAAACCCCATCTCTACTAAAAATACAAAAATTAACCAGGCATGGTGACAGGTGCCTGTAATCCCAGCTACTCTGGAGGCTGAGACAGGAGAATTGAACCTGGGAGGGGGAGGTTGCAGCGAGCCAAGATCGCGCTACTGTACTCCAGCCTGGAGAACAAAGAACAAAACTCTGTCTAAAAAAAAAAAAAAAAAAAAAAATTTGTATTAATGCTTAAGAGTGAATTTTGCCATTTAACATTCATTTCAAGAGAGATTATAATTTGAGACAATGAGTATTCCCTCCTTTTCTAATCTCTGGAAGAATTGCTATTAAATTAATGTTATTCTATTGTTACATATTTCATAGAATTTACTGGTGAAACCACTGAGCTGTTCATCTTCTCTGTAGAAAAATTTGCAATATAAACTTTATTTACTTAATCCTTGATGAAAAGACTTATGATTTCTTTCCCCATAAAATGCTTATACACACTGAGGAAATATAATTGATCAGCTACACCTTTTATTTTTATTATTACACTTTAAGTTCTAGGGTACATGTGCACAACGTGCAGGTTTGTTACATATGTATACTTGTGCCACGTTGGTGTGCTGCGCCCATTAACTCGTCATTTACATTAGGTATATCTCCTAATGCTGTCCTTCCCCACAATTGGACCCGGTGTGTGATGTTCCCCTTTCCGAGTCCAAGTGATCTCATTGTTCAATTCCCACCTATGAGTGAGAACATAAGGTGTTTGGTTTTCTGTTCTTGTGATAGTTTGCTGAGAATGATGGTTCCCAGCTGCATCCATGTCCCTACAAAGGACACGAACTCATCCTTTTTATGGCTGCATAGTATTCCATGGTGTATATGTGCCACATTTTCTTAATCCAGTCTGTCCCTGAGGGACATTTGGGTTGATTCCAAGTCTTTGCTATTGTGAATAGTGCTGCGATAAACTTACGTGTGCATGTGTCTTTATAGCAGCATGACTTATAATCTTTTGGGTACATCCCCAGTAATGGGATGGCTGGGTCATATGGTATTTCTAGTTCTAGATCCTTGAGGAATTGCCACACTGTTTTCCACAATGGTTGAACTAGTTTACAATCCCACCAACAGTGTAAAAGTGTTTCTATTTCTCCACATCCTCTCCAGCACCTGTTGTTTCCTGATTTTTTTAACGATCGCCATTCTAACTGGTGTGAGATGGTATCTCATTGTGGTTTTGATTTGCATTTCTCTGATGGCGAGTGATGATGAGCATTTTTTCATGAGTGTCTGTTTTCTGTATGAATGTCTTCTTTTGAGAAGTGTCTGTTCATATCCTTTGCCCACTTTTTGATGGGGTTGCTTGATTTTTTCTTGTAAATTTGTTTGAGTTCTTTGTAGGTTCTGGATATTAGCCCTTTGTCAGATGAGTAGATTGCAAAAATTTTCTCCCGTTCTGTAGGTTGCCTGTTCACTCTGATGGTAGTTTCTTTTGCTGTGCAGAAACTGTTTCGTTTAATTAGATCCCATTTGTCAATTTTGGCTTTTGTTGCCATTGCTTTTGGTGTTTTAGACACCAAAATCAGAAATAGAGATGGCCCCATATTTTGGATGAAAGTAGAAAGGTAAGGAAAGAGTTACAGTAATTCCAGTTAGAAGATTATAGTTTAGATACATATAGTATATCTACATCTTGGTGAAAACTGAGAAAAAATGATCAGGAAATTAAATTGAATCAGGAATCAAGAAGCTCAATTGACAGACTATAGTGAGAGATAGAGAACACTAGTTGAAACAAGTAAAAATAATAGTAACGTTTAAGTTTCTAACTTGGGAACTAGATAGATGGTTGGTTGTTACTATATTTTAAGATAGAGAACATAGAAGAGGGAGTACATTTGAGGTTCTAAGAATTATAAAATGATAATACAAGTTGAGTCTGATGTTTTTTGACACATCAAGTGGATGTGCATTATCATGCACATTCAATCAACAAACATATATGATGGTTGATTATGTATATTCGGAATCCAGTGGCCCTGGCTAGACAGAGGAATCTTGAAGCTCTCAACATATTTAAACCTCAGAAGTGAATTATGTTGTCTAGAAATAGGAACTTGTTGAGAAAAGGAAGGACTTCAGAGTTGAGCTTTAATTGAATCCAACATTCAGAAGCTGAAGAAGGAGACAAATGGTCTGAACAAGAATAGTGATAGGGAGTATAGAGAGGAGAGATTTTCACTGAGTGTAAAGGCCTAATATAAACAGAAGTAATGTTAGAAGGCAAACCATGTGAAGACTAAAAGACAGGTTAGGAGAATTGGAGCCTAAGTGTGGGCTACTCTTTCATAAAGGGTGATTGCGAAAGACCAAAAAATACTGGGATGGCCACAGGAGCGGTAAATAGTAATTGAAGAGGTTTTATCTCAAATAGAAAGTATCTGAGAAAATGTAAACTCCAATTAGGAAACAAAACAAAACACCACAGTGTGATCATTTACAGATAAAAGAAACGAAAGGATGATTAATGGTTAAATAAATTAGGCATTTAAATCACAGTTAAAGCAAGCAAAATGATGACATAATAAAAATAAAATTAGAAAATACTACTTGAAAAATAAATAAGAAAAACAAGAATTTCTCTAAAACTGCAGAAGTGCTTTATAAAAAAATTATTCACAACCTAAGAAAAAAAAGTAGGTATACACACTCGAAATTAGAAATGAAAGGGGAATAATACTCCCTGAAAGAGGAAATTAAAAGTACCATAATAACACTTCAGAAAATCTTATGCTAGTGAATTTTAATATCTCATTGAAAGAGACAATTTCCCAGGGAAAATGTAAATTATGAAAATGTATCTCAGGAGGGATCCAAAATCTCAGCAGACCCTTAGAGTGAAAGAATTTGGGGCAATCATGAAAGTACAATTCTCCAGGCCGTAGCCCAGAGGGATATATTCAGATACACTCATGGATGAATTATTTCAATCTTCCTGGGCAAAGACATATCTGATGTTATATGAATTGTACCAAAGCTTGGTTTCCCTGTTTCCGCACATCTCGCAAACAGAAGCACTCATTATATTTCCTGTTACACTAATTTTTCAAGACTATTTGTATGATGAACAGCATTGGAAGGTGACAGTGTCTACCTCCAAAGCAAAGGGCAGTTCTCTTTGCTCTCCAATATAATAAAGTTAGTGTCTCTGTTGAAGACAAAGGTTGGGCAGATTCTTTATAGCCCTTTATAAAAGACAAGTTTCGTATGCTTGGTGGCCCCCAGCTGTCATGCAAATGCACTGCATGTGCTACATCCGTGGGACCTATTGCAAGCTGCCTCCCCTCCTCTGTGGACTTTAGGAGGTAAGGTGAAACAACATGAACACGAAGTTCATGCTTCCTGCTGTGCTATAATAATGTCCTTTTTTCTCTGAACCAGTAACTGCGTGCCTTTTGTTAGCAGTCATGAAACCTGTCTGCTAACTCGTAAACTTGCAAATAGGATAAAATCTCAGAACCTTCATAGGACTTCCCACCTCGTCTGTGTGTTTTCTTCCATTCGGAACATTATCTTTCCTTGTCTCCATCACTGATACCCACATATCATCACATATCATACTTACCTGTCAGAGTTTTCAGTCCCCTCGTGCACGGACTAGAAGCCCACTTACATGCTCAGAGAGCATCTTGAATATTTTGTATTGTAGGTTATTTGAATAGATTGTGTGCCCATGTTTATGTGTATTGCCAATTATTTTGTCATTAGTATCAAGTTGGAAATCACGTCTGTTTTGTTTAGTTTTATGCGTAGCACCTAATGTAATATCTAATATTGGTATTTAAAGCAATAATCTAGGTATTCAGAGCTATGTTTGATGCACTAGATGTTTAATAAATTATGTCTGTTATTACCTATAGTGGTGTAATTAAAGTAAACATGCTTTTGTTTTCCCTCTGTTTTATTTTGCTTAGAGAAAGCTGTTGCCACTTACTGGTTCTTTTGACTTTTTTCTTTTTCTGATTGTCTGAATTTGTTTTTCCCTTTATCTGCAAATATTATTAGTTTTAAAGTATACATTTGTGACAGACATTACTTGGAACTCTTGAAGGTCAAAGGTTTATTTTTTGTTTGTTTAACACCAGTAATACATAAAATACTGTATAATACTTTCAGAAAATTACTAATTAAAAATAAGCTAATTTTTGGACGTTTTCTTGAATTTAGATTAAAATACACTTTGTAAAATAAGTTGTTAAAGAATTAGGATTAAATAAAAGTGTGGAAATGTTATGGTAATATTTTAATTATGAAGCAATCTTTACCATTCCAACATTTTCATTTATACTACTAGATAAGACACACACTATAGAAAAATATTAACAAAAAGATATCAATACTAAGCTTTGACTGGCTGTGGTGGTACACACCTGTAATCCCAGCATTTGGGAGGCCAAGGGGGGTGGATCATCTGAGGTCAGGAGTTTGAGACCAGCCTGGCCAACATGGTGAAACCCTGTTTCTACTAAAAATACAAAAATTAGCCAGGCATGGTGGTGGGCACCTGTAATCCCAGCTACTTGGGAGGCTGAAGCAAGATAATCGCTTGAACCCGGGAGGCAGAGGTTGCAGTGAGCTGAGATCGCACCCTTACACTCTAGCCTGGGCGACAAGAGTGAAATTCCATCTCAAATAATAATAATAATAATAATAATAATAATAATAATAAATAGTAAACTTCATTTATGAAATTTCCTGTTAATACTTTATCTTTTCTAGAGTTCCTCCACTTGAATGTTTTATATTTTTATTATCTTTAACAAAAATATACTGAAAGCTAAGCTCAGTACTTTAAAGAATGGTATAGACAGAATTCAAGAAAAGATATTCTCAAACAGCTTACATAACTAAAATAAATGACAGCTTTAGGAATATAGTAAAAAGAAAAATGTGAGTTATTTGTTATTCTAGAAAAAAATGCTCTTTCAGTTGGAAATGTTATTGTAATGTCCATATAAACAGTTCGGAAATTATTTCAAAATCATGCTTGTGTTGTTGATAATCTCAGTTTTATAGATGTATTAGAGAATTGCAAAAAGATGATGGCAAAATATTCAACCCCAGTTTGAGACAATTTATAAGAGAGAAAATTACTAAAGAAGTAGGTAGATATAAAGGAAAATAAAATAAAAATAGGTAAGTACAGTTTTTCTTGATGTAAATGGACACATGTGATATTATCAAAGTGGTTTTCAGTTTAATATACCCAGAAGAATTTTGTGTGAGAGACCGATATATAGTCACTGAATTATAATGAATAAGGTAATTTTATGTTCATATCAGTAAGAATACTTTCCTGAAACTTCAAAAGGACATTTTTTACATTTGCATTGCTTTAGTGATTCTAACACATAATGTACTCCTATCCCACACGAAGAAAATGCTGGCTACAGGATAAAATTGGAAGCTTTAGCTCTTTTTGAACAAAAGCTTTGTTTCTTTGTGTGCTCTGAGAAACCTGTGCTCACAGTCTCCAAATTATTGTTCTCAATAGTGTTGGCAGTTTTATCACTACTATTATTTCTCAGTTTTCTTGATAGTGAGACAATGGTAACTGCATCTTGTGACCAGGGTTTAGAGTTTTTGTTGTTGCTATTGTTTTTCTATATAGATGTAGGTAACTCTCCCTCTTCCTCAATTTTTGAGGAAAATCTTCGATAAATCTACAACTGTATATACCAAATATATGATAATATATTTTGTCATCAGAATTGAAATAATACATTTTTAAAGAGCACTTTAAATTCAAATTTTTTCACTTATTTTTAAAAAGTAATGTAATCTTTATTATATCTTCGTTTTTGTAGAAAATGCTCCTTCTTCTACAAAATCAGCGTATCTAGGATGTGAAAGAATCTAAATATATTTCTTGATTCACTTCCAATATTTCCTTATACTCATTGTAAATTACCTGATTAAAACAATGATTTTAAAAAGTATAAATATATTCAGGGTATGGATGATGCCAGTTTTATGGCTTTTTTCTCAAAATAATATTTTGAACACAATAACAGCAATTTGTTTCAAAACGCAGTAAGGTACTCTGAGGACCCTCACTTTACACAAGATGTGTGTGGCTTACCCAATGGAAAATCAATGTAAACACATCAACTCTGGCAGGCTGTTATCAACATTTTACAGAGCCTAAAATCAACCTGAAAGATAACCTTTTGAATCTCAGAGGAAAATACAGTTTTAGATTTGCCAGTCATTTCCTCTCAATGGAGACAAAGCCAGAGATTGTGTCTTTAATACTATGTGTTCTCCTATGAATTATTTCAAAAATTGCATTTCCTGTTAGATGTAACTTTTATCAGAATGAGACAAAGGTTTGGATGGCATTATTTGTCAAAATATCACATGTTTACATATCTTCTTATGGGGGTTACATAATTTGAGATACTCAGTTGCTAGTAACTTATTCCCGACTCTGATGTAAAGGGACATATACTCAAAGAAGTAAGAGGCAATCAAAGTTTGTCCATTTTAATTCAACACTGCATGAAATGTTTTCATCTTGTTTTATAAAAATTTTTAAATGTCTACTGTTCCAGGCACATCAGAGAATTTATCTTATTTAATCTTAACTACATTCAAGCAAGCTTAAAAGCATTAGTTTCATTTTATAACTGAGGAAACTAAGGTTTACAGAGATCAACTAGCTTATTTGAAGTCACAAAGGTAATAAGTAACAGACAGCATTCTACATTACTGTGCCAAAGTAGGATTTTGAAGATATATGCTATCATACTGACATTCTCATGGTCTTAAAGAAATGCTATATCTTGGAGCATATGCATCTAGGTATGATTAGTTATTATTGATTTAGAAATAAATTTATGGAAAATGATCTAATACAGGAGTTAAGTATTAGATCTTTTAGTTTATTATAAAACACACATTAGAATACTTCCGAGTATCTTTCCTATCACAACTAATGCTTAAGAAAATAATTCATCAGGTTTTTAAAATCTGTGTTAATTACATGTAGGCAAAAAGGCATCATGATATTGAGAGAAGAGCATAATTTTAGGGTCAGACAACCTGGCTTGTCAGAGGTTTGAATAGGTACTTAACTAGGATAGAGGTATTAACTAGGATAGAGATATTGACTAACAGAAAGTTATTGCTGTCTGCATGTGCACATTTACAAGTGTGTGATATCTACCGCGTTTTCACAAGAAAATCATTTGAAACAAATGAGAAAGGTCGACACAACATTTTTTCATCAAAGTGATTGGAATAAAGAGGAGAAAAAGACAAGTCAAATCTAACATGTGAGAGAGAAAGAAATATTTCTCAGGGTTACCAGAACATTTCTGTGTCAATAGGTAGACCAGAAAAAAATAAAAACCTAGACACAAATTCAAAAATGTCATATAAAAACATGAAACAAATATATTCCAAAGATCTGCTGTAACAGTGTACTATTCATGGACAATATAATTACACAAATATGTTAGTCTTGTCTTCAACAAGCTCACAGATTCAGGTGCCTAGCCAGGGAAGAAGGCTGGCCTTTGATTCTTTCTCCTCAAAGTCATATAATCAAAAACAAATTCATACCTGCTTGAGGTCCAAAATCCAGTACTGTACATTCATAAAAATATTTAAATTTTAGCAAGACACATTATTTTTATAATAAGAACGTTATAAAGTAAGTGTGTTACACGTAGATACTTTCAAGAGCCAATTAGCTAATATAGTGGCTACTTGGAATGAGGAAAGAATCTGGTTGGAGTCCCAGTAAGATGAGCAATGACAGTCCTAATTTAGCAGGAAAGACAGTAGTTCAGGATAATGTTGGACTAGTAATAAGAGGACCAAATCTAGTAAGGAAGATGTGAAATCTTTGGTCAAAGATTCAGAGTGTGTTGTTGAAGACAAGAACTGGTTCTTTGAGTAGGACAATATGATGCAACCATAAGTGTATTTTAAAATAAAAATCTAGTGATTCTTCCTCAGAGAAGTCTTCAGCCAATTACCAAGGTAACTATGAACTGCAGGAAAAGAATGCCCACTTTTTAAAAGACTGTTTTAAATAGAATCTGAACTAATAATCAGATGCCCCTAAAAGCCATCAGATGTATCTAACTAAAATAAGAACACGTTCCAGTGTGCAATAGCATTTGACCAAGTTTATCTTGCAGTGAGTCGAGTGGGCCCATGGACTTTCTCTGGGGTTATTTTTCAGAGGCCAAGTGAATACTGAGCACAGATATACTTAATAGCTCTCAGAGCCCTCACTTTGGGTTCCAGACCTGAGTAACTATTGTAGTAGGATGAGCCCAGTTGAAACAACAATCATTTCACTACAACCAAAATGGAATCTCTCTCCCTCTCTCCTCCTCTTTCTTTTATTTTTTAACAAATGTTATTGTGTATGTTTAAGGTATACAATATGATGTTATTGATATATATATATACGCACAGACACACACACTTATAGTACAATGATTACTTTAGGAGGTCGGTCAGGGTGGTAGAAGAAATTATAGGAAAAGGATGCAAACCTTCTCGGAAAGCTGGGGGTTTGCATAGATTCAGAAGAGAGTTTTACTGAAGACAGCTGAATTCTCTTAAGAGCTTAGGTTAGATAACAAGGGGATGTCAAGAAACCAATCTAGATAAATTAGTTTACTTAGGCCTCAGAACCTGACTTTTAATCATCCACTCTTTGGACTGCTTTCTCCGGGAGGGCAACCATGTTAACTACCCACAAGTGTGTTGACTCAAAGCCTTTGTCATTAAATCCATACTAAATAAGTGCCCTTAGCACCAGCTTGTCAGGGCCGTGGCTGCTACAACTCTTTCTGTAGGCAGCCCAGTCCCCTAGCCCACTCTTTCACTAGATATCTGTGTCTGAGCTCTTTTTTTCATCTGTCGCTTGGTCAGGGTCTGCGGGTCGGACTTGGCAGATTACTATAGGGAAACACATTAATAAATCCATCATCTCACAGTTACCCATTTTTATTCGCCTTGTGACAAGAGCAGCTATAATTACGCATTTAGCCAAAATCTCACTATTATTGCCTACAAATTTCTTATTATACATTAGATCTTTCTACTTGTTGATCCTACATATTTGCTAATTTGTATCCTTTAAGCTACATCTCCCAATTTCCTCTTCCCTCATCCGAGTGCTGATTACCATGTTTTATTATCTATTTTCATATATCTGTGGGTTTTTTTAGATTTGTCATATAGGTGAGATCATGCAATATTTTTCTTTCTATGCCTGGCTTATTCACTTAGCATAACATCTTCTAGGTTCATCAGTGTTGTGGAAAATGGCAGGGTGTCCTCCTTTGTAAGGCTGAAATATATTCTCTCTACATATGAGTTAGATAGAGATTATATATAAAATTACATAGAGATAGATTCTATATGTGTATATATACATATTGAGAGACATAAATATATCTCACAGGTTTGTTTTATTCATTTGCCCATTGATGGATACCTAGGTTGTGTTCATATCTTGGCTATTGTGAGTAATGCATCAATGAACATGACAGTGTCAATATCATTAAGAGGTGGTGATTTTTAGTTCCTCTTCAAAATAAGATCTCAGAAATCATAATAGACAGCAGTCTTAAACATTAAAATTTCATGATGGTCAACCCTATAATATTGTGTTCCATTCATGTGTCAAGCCTCTGCACACACAAAATGGACTGTGGTAGATAAGGGTGGAGTGACATCAACCAAGCTAAATGATAGCTTTACTTGAGCATCTAGTTCTGGGTTTGATATCTTCCTGGAACAAATCTACTTAGTATGTGGTTATTGATCTGAGAAATGCATTTTTTAAAATTCCCATCAATACTGAATATTAAAAATAGTTCAGTTTTATGTGCAAAAGACAGCAGTTCACATTTATGATCATGCTACAGGGCTGTATTAACTCCCCTGCTCTCTGTCACCACATAAAATAGGCCTTGAAATCTTGAAGTTCTGCACAATATCCACACTCCTTACTGTAATGATGCCATCAAGCTAATTGAAATTAGGAAATAGAATGTGACAAGTATAAGAGATTTTTAGTAAGACACATGCTTGTCAAGGATGAAAGATAAACTCCCGGTTCAACTGATAAAAGTTTCAAAGCTTTGGAGTATTCTGTAACATTCAGTTAAGAGAAAGTTTGACCTGTGTGCCTTATACAACCCTTCATTAATAAATTGGCTTACCACTGGTAAATAAGCACATGTCCTCATTGGGAATACTGTCTATGATATTTTCCACTGGGAATACTGTCTATGAAAATACTGTCTATGATAATACTGTCTGTGATATTTTCCATGTCCTCATTGGGAATACTGTCTATGGAAGGCTGCCAATTTTGAGTGAGTCTCAAAGCAAAAAGTGCTATATTACAAGTACCAACTAGATGTAACCTGCCCTACTGTTCAGGCAGATGACATTGCTGAGCCATTTATGCCAGGTATATCTCTGTTGAATCAGAATGGTATGTCAAAGTCTCTGGTATGACACAATTGAAGAGTTCCAGGGACAATGCTAGAGAGGGAAAGGTCATGTTTTTATTTTGGCAGAGGAATAATTCCCTTTTCCAAAATATTCCCTGGTTTGTTTCTGGACACTCATAAAAATAGAGTGCTTGACCAAAGGACACCTGAAGCTGCCCATAATGAGCAAGTTAACAGATCCATTGGGTCATAAGGTCAGGAAAGCGCTGCAGCTACCCACCTTATAAAATGACACTATCAAGGTCACACCTAACCAGGTCATAGGACTCAACTAAATGACATGATCAAGTATTCCACCCTCTATGGCATTTATCTGACATTTATGCTGTCCTGACACCTCTGCTTCTATTAAACCCTGTAGCTTCACAGTGGTTCTGCAAGATAAACTAAAGGAGGAGGAAAAACTATAATTCTGCTTGATAAACAATATATTGAGGTTAAGCTTAAACTATAATTGCTTTAAAAAAATCTTACACAGGTGACATAAAACTTATATTGTGATCAATGGACTGCAATATTCTATTTGTGTAGAATGAGAAAATGCCTGTGACAAGGATAGACATAGAAACTTAGGATTGACAAATACAGGATTATGACTGGATGATCTAAGATAAGGAAGACTGGAGGAGAAGCATTTCAATAGGGTCACATAAGTGAGTATACTTTTTTTGGTACTTTTATATTACAGGTTATTACCTATCACAGCACATTTGCCTCAGAGACAATATCCCACAACCAAGCAAGAGGATGATTTAACCTATGGAGAACAACCAATCCTTAATCTTGCTCCATGAGAACATGGTGCAAAATGGAGGCTCTGCATGGACCCAGTAGTATGGTGGGTTCCCTCTCCCAATACTGCTCTAGGTACTGCTTCCCCCCAAAACTTAGCTTATCCATTGCAATTGCCCTGTTCTGCACTCATCCACTATGGGATCACACCTTGTAAATAGGCTGTCTCCATGCAGGTATCTCTCTTGGGATACACTTTCCAGGTTATTCAGACTAGGACAAATGAAAAAATCAAGGAGGTACACACTAGAAATGTAAAGATTATAGGGTTAGTTTTGGAAATGCTAAATTTGAGGTGATATTCAGCCATTGTTTATATGCAATAGGCCATTGGAGTTAGAAAGATCTAAGAGGAAGCAATGCATTTGATAATCATCATAGCATAGAGCATTTACATTCATAAGGACAATGGTTAACATGTTTTTTTCAGCAGTGAAGAGGCCCGAGATTTGATTTGCTTGGTATGCCAGCATATACTTGTTTGTCAAAGAAGAGAAAAACAGAAAAGAAGACAGAGAAAGAAGAGCCATTCAGATGAAATGAAAACCAAGACAGCATGTTGCCCTGGAAATAAAGGGAAGAAAATATAAGATGGAGAATTTCCATCTATTCCATCAACTATTGATAAATCAAGTAATATGGGAATTGAAAATTGCTGATTGCATTGAATGACTTGAAGAGCTGTGTAGAAGACTTGACTGAAATGACTTGAGTGGAAAATAGGCAGAAAATTAACAACCAAGAAATGAATAGTTATTCAGAGCATTTTGCTGTAAAAAAGAAGCTAAGAATTAGTGTGTAGCTGGTGGAAGAAAGGGAAGTAGAAAATGATATTTTAAATACGGGAAATAGAAGAGGATTCTTGTATGCTAATGAGAATGAATTAGAAAAACTACTGCAGGAGGAAAAGGGATAATTGCTGTAGTAATGACCCTGAGTTATGAGAGGGCCCTTCCTTTGACTCAGGGGCAGAAGTCATGTGAGAGGCATAGATAGAGGCTGGATTTGCCTAGCTGTCCCTCAAAATTCCTTTTAATTTGCTATTGTTTTTATTATTTTGCTATGATAAAACATTCATTAAGTTACTAGCTATACTTCATTTAAACACACACATAACACACACACACAAACGCTCCTTAGATATATTGTTTCAACGTAAAACATATTAATTCTGCAAATGCTGAAAACATTCCTTTGGATTTGATAGGTTTATTGTTTTAAGTGTTTCCAATATAACACATAGATATATATATATATGAGAGAGAAAGTTATAGAAATGTAGATATAGGTAATGTCTGCTTGATTGAAAATGAAAATAATTAAGAAACATAAAATATCCTAGAAAAATCTAGGAAAATAGAGCTTAGCTTTTCAAACATTCTCAAATCTAATAATCATGCAATCTGGTGTAAAAGCATTGTAATATAGGGAAAACTTTAAGCATTATGTAGACATAATTGACTCCTGATAGCATGCTAAATAAATTATAGATTAGAAAAGTTCAACTGCTATGATTTCCAACACTTGCAAAAAAATTCCTCCATTGTTTATATCTTAATATTCATCAATTGAGTTCAGATTGAGGCTTTTTCAATGGCAAAAACCGCAATTACTTTTGCACCAGCCTAATGAATCACTTGTTCCAAGTTACTAAAATTGTATTTATAAGTGTCAATTTATGAATGTAAGTTACAAGTAGTGATCTTTGTGTTTATTTGACCTAGATTCCTAATGTCTGAAATTGGTAAAGTGGGTTTCACAAAGGTTTGGTGTCCTGCCTGCAGGTCTATGGGAATATTTTTGCAAAGCTAGTAAAACCCAGGTCTCATACCATTAAATTTCAATAATGTTAATTAATTTAAATATTTCAAATCATCTGTTCTAGGCAGAATTGTAAGATGACCTCCAGGATATATACTTGCCTCTTGAGTGTGGTAAGAACTACAAATGCAATGAAATGACCTTCCAGTGATAAGGTTACTTTATGTGATAAAGTTGAAAGGATTTTGCAGATGTAATGAAAATCCGAAATTAGTTCACTTATATCAACTGATGAATAGGATAGCAAACAAGGTATTAACCTGGAGTATAAAATGTTTTAAGGAGGGATAGGGTCTTCCTAAACATAGGGAGATTCTCCTCATTTTGAAAATCTTAGCTGCCATGTTGAAAAGCTTCAGAGAACTTCAGACAAAGTGTGTCAGCCTCTAGAAGCTGAGCAGTCTCCAGATAGTAACGAGGAAGAAGCCAGGGCCCTCAGCCACAGGGCTGCAGGCAAATGAAAGCTGCCAATCACCTACCTACATGATGCTGGAGGCAGAATATTCTCTGAAAAAGCTTGCAGATAAGAATAGAGCAAACTGAACAAAGGCCTAGTGTGACCTTGAGCAGAGGACCCAGTTAGGTTATGCCCAACTCCTCAACCATGAGAACTGTTGATATGAATTTGCATTGTTTTAAGCTGTTACATTTTTTAAAAAATTGTACATCTTTTAATGCTAACCAAGCTATGAAAAATAAATATGTGTTTTCTGAATTTTTTTTTATTATTATTATGCTTTAAGTTCTAGGGAACATGTGCACAACATGCAGGTTTGTTACATATGTATAAATGTGCCACGTTGGTATATTGCACCCATTAACTCGTAATTTACATTAGCTATATCTCCTAATGCTATCCCTCCCTCCTCCCCCCACCCCACAACAGGCCCCTGTGTGTGATGTTCCCCTTCCTGTGTCCAAGTGTTCTCATTGTTCAATTCCCACCTATGAGTGACAACATGCGGTGTTTGGTTTTTTGTCCTTCTGGTAGTTTGCTGCTGCATAGGACATGAACTCATCCTTTTTATGGCTGCATAGTATTCCATGGTGTATATGTGCCACATTTTCTTAATCCAGTCTATCATTGATGGATATTTGGGTTGGTTCCAAGTCTTTGCTATTGTGAATTGTACAGGAATAAACATACATGTGCATGTGTCTTTATAGCAGCATGATTTATAATCCTTTGGGTATATACCTAATAATGGGATGGCTGGGTCAAATGGTATTTCTAGTTCTAGATCCTTGAGGAATTGCCACACTGTCGTCCACAATGGTTGAATTAGTTTACAGTCCCACCAACAATGTAAAAGTGTTCCTATTTCTCCACATCCTCTCCAGCACTTGTTGTTTCCTGACTTTTTAATGATTGCCATTCTAACTGGTGTGAGATGGTATCTCATTGTGGTTTTGATTGACATTTCTCTGATGACCAGTGATGATGAGCATTTTTTCATGAGTGTCTGTTGGCTGCATAAATGTCTTATTTTCAGAAGTGACTGTTCGTATCCTTTGACCACTTTTTGATGAGGTTGTTTGTTTTTTTCTTGTAAATTTGTTTGCGTTCTTTGTAGATTCAGGATACTAGCCCTTTGTCAGATGAGTGGATTGCAAAAAATGTTCCCCATTCTGTACGGTGCCTATTCACTCTGATGGTAGTTTCTTTTGCTGTGCAGAAGTTCTTTAGTTTAATTAGATCCCATTTGTCAATTTTGGCTTTTGTTTTCATTGCTTTTGGTGTTTTAGACATGAAGTCCTTGTCCATGCCTATGTCCTGAATGGTATTGCCTAGGTTTTCTTCTAGGGTTTTTATGGTTTTAGGCCTAACATTTAAGTCTTTAATCCATCTTGAATTAATTTTTGTACAAGGTATAAGGAAGGGATCCTGTTTCACCTTCTACATAAGACTAGCCAGTTTCCCCAGCACCATTTATTAAATAGGGAATCCTTTCCCCATTTCTTGCTTTTGTCAAGTTTGTCAAAGATCAGATAGTTGTAGATGTGTGGCATTATTTCTGAGGGTTCTGTTCTGTTCCATTGGTCTATATCTCTGTTTTGGTACCAGTACTATGCTGTTTTGGTTACTGTAGCCTTGTAGTATAGTTTGAAGTCAGGTAGTGTGATGCCTCCAGCTTTGTTCTTTTGGCTTAGTATTGACTTGCAGGCTTTTTTGGTTCCACATGAACTTTAAATTAGTTTTTTCCAATTCTGTGAAGAAAGTCATTGGTAGCTTGATACGGATGGCATTGAATCTATAAATAACCTTGGGCAGTATGGCCATTTTCACAATATTGATTCTTCCTATCCATGAGCATGGAATGTTCTTCCATTCGTTTGTGTCCTCTTTTATTTTGTTGAGCAGTGGTTTGTAGTACTCCTTGAAGAGGTCCTTCACATCCCTTGTAAGTTGGATTCCTAGGTATTTTATTCTCTTCAATGCAGTTGTGAATGGGAGTTCACTCATGATTTGGCTCTCTGTTTGTCTGTTATTGGTGTATAGGAATGCTTGTGATTTTTGCACATTGATTTTGTATCCTGAGACTTTGCTGAAGTTGCTTATCAGCTTAAGAAGATTTTGGGCTGAGATGATGGGGTTTTCTAGATATTCAATCATGCCATCTGCAAGCAGGGACAATTTCACTTCCTCTTTTCCTAATTGAATACCATTTATTTCTTTCTCCTGCCTGATTGCCCTGGCCAGAACTTCCCACACTATGTTGAATAGGAGTGGTGAGAGAGGGCATCCCTGTCTTGTGCCAGTTTTCAAAGGGAATGCTTCCAGTTTTTGCCCATTCAGTATGATATTGGCTGTGGGTTTGTCATAAATAGCTCTTATTTTTTTGAAATACATCCCATCAATACCTAATTTACTGAGAGTTTTTAACATGAAGGGTTGTTGAATTTTGTCAAAGGCCTTTTCTGCATCTATTGAGATAATCATGTGGTTTTTGTCTTTGGTTCTGTTTATATGCTGGTTTGTGTTTATTGATTTGTGTATGTTGAACCAGCCTTGCATCCCAGGGATGAAGCCAACTTGATTGTGTTGGATAAGCTTTTTGATGTGCTGCTGGATTTGTTTTGACAGTATTTTATTGACGATTTTTGCATTGATGTTCATTAGGGATGTTAGTTTAAAACTCTCTTTTTTTGTTGTGTCTCTGCCAGGCTTTGGTATCAGGATGATGCTGACCTCATAAAATGAGTTAGGGAGGATTCCCTCTTTTTCTATTGATTGGAATAGTTTTAGAAGGAATGGCACCAGCTTCTCCTTGTACCTCTGATAGAATTCGGCTGTGAATCCATTTGGTCCCGGACTTTTTTTTTGCTGGTAAGCTATTAATTATTGCCTCAATTTCAGAGCCTCTTATTGGTTTATTCAGAGATTCAACTTCTTCCTGATTTAGTCTTGGGAGGGTGTATATGTGTCCAAGAATGTATCCATTTCTTCTAGATTTTCTAGTTTATTTGCGTAAAGGTGTTTATAGTATTCTCTGATGGTGGTTTGTATTTCTGTGGGATTGGTGGTGATATCTCCTTTATTTTTTTTATTATGTGTATTTGATTATTCTCTCTTCTTTATTAGTCTTGCTACTGGTCTATCAATTTTGTTGATTTTTTCAAAAAACCAGCTCCTGGATTCATTGAATTTTTTGAAGGGTTTTTTTAATGTCTCTATCTCCTTCAGTTCTGCTCCAATCTTAGTTGTGTTTTGCCTCCTGCTAGTTTTTTAATGTGTTTGCTCTTGCTTCTCTAGTTCTTTTAATTCTGATGTTAGGGTGTCAATTTTACATCTTTCCTGCTTTCTCTTGTGGGCATTTAATGCTATAAGTTTCCCTCTACACACTGCTTTAAATGTGTCCCAGAGATTCTGGTATGTTGTGTCTTTGTTCTCATGGGTTTCAAAGAACATCTTTATTTCCGCCTTCATTTCATTATGTACCCAGTAGTCATTCAGGAGTAGGTTGTTCAGTTTCCATGTAATTGAACTGTTTTGAGTGAGTTTCTTAATCCTGAGTTCTAGTTTGCTTACACTGTGGTCTGAGAGACAGGTTTTTATAATTTCTGTTCTTTTACATTGGCTGAAGAGTGCTTTACTTCCAATTACGTGGTCGATTTTGGAATAAATATGATGTGGTGCTGAGAAGAATGTATATTCTGTTGATTTGGGGTGGAGTGTTCTGTAGATGTCTATTAGGTCCACCTGGTGCAGAGCTGAGTTCAATTTCTGGATATCCTTTTTAACTTTCTGTCTCATTGATCTATCTAATGTTGACAGCGGGTTGTTAAAATCTCCCATTATTATTGTATGGGAGTCTAAGTCTCTTTGTAAGTCTCTCAGGACTTGCTTTATGAATCTGGGTGCTCCTGTATTGGGTGCATATATATTTAGGATAGTTAGCTCTTCTTGTTGAATTGATCCCTTTACCATTATGTAATGGCCTTCTTTGTCTCTTTTGATCTTTGTTGGTTTAAAGTCTGTTTTATCAGAGACTAGGATTGCAACTCCTGCCATTTTTTGTTTTCCATTTGTTTGGTAAATCTTCCTCTATCCCGTTGTCTTGAGCCTGTGTGTGTCTCTGCAAGTGATATGGGTCTCCTGAATACAGCACAGTGATGGGTCTTGACTCTTTATCCAATTTGCCAGTCTATGTCTTTTAATTGGAGCATTTAGCGCATTCACATTTAAGGTTAATATTGTTATATGTGAATTTGATCCTGTCATTATGATAGTAGCTGGTTATTTTGCTCATTAGTTGATGCAGTCTCTTCCTAGCATCGATGGTCTTTATAATTTGGCATGTTTTTGTAGTGGCTGGTACTGGTTGTTTCTTTCCATGTTTAGTGCTTCCTTCAGGAGCTCTTGTAAGGCAGTCCTGGTGCTCACAAAACCTCTCAGCATTTGCTTCTCTGGAAAGGATTTTATTTCTCCTTCACTTATGAAGCTTAGTTTGGTTGGATATGAAATTCTGGGTTGAAAATTCTTTTCTTTAAGAATGTTGAATATTGGCCCCCACTCTCTTCTGACTTGTAGAGTTTCTGCTGAGAGATCCGCTGTTAGTCTGATGGGCTTCCCTTTGTGGGTAACCCTACCTTTCTCTCTGGTTGCCCTTAACATTTTTTCCTTCATTTCAACCTTGGTGAATCTGACAATTATGTGTCTTGGAGTTGCTCTTCTAGAGGAGTATCTTTGTGGCATTCTCTATATTTCCTGAGTTTGAATGTTGGCCTGCCTTGCTAGGTTGGGGAAGTTCTCCTGGATAATATCTTGCAGTGTGTTTTCCAACTTGGTTCCATTCTCCCCATCACTTTCAGGTACACCAATCAGACTTAGATTTGGTCTTTTCACATAGTCCCATACTTCTTAGAGGCTTTGTTCATGTCTTTTTACTATTTTTTCTCTAAACTTCTCTTCTCACTTCATTTTATTCATTTGATATTAAAAATTACACATAAATGACATATTGATTTTGCTTTTGAAAATAATCTTGTTGATTTAACTTGCATTTCATGGCTTTAGTTCTGATGAGTTAGTGAGACTAAACTGAGACAGGGAATCACTAGATCTCACATGTGAACACATTTAAATAATGATGAAAGGTTTCCTTTAGATACTGGCCTCAGCAACATTGGCAAGCGTAAATTGTAGGAGAAGAAATGACATTTACAACTCAAACCAGAGACAAAAAAGTTATAAAACTTTGATTTAAAGTGGAAATACTTCAGACCATTTTAGAAAAAGAGATCTAAATAAGAATCTGGCCAGCACATTCCTGACTATGAGGACTTTACTTCCAGAGAAGTATTTTTAATGTGGATTTACCAACTGAACTGGGATTACTTACAAACAGCAGAAAATAAGCTTTATATCAGTGTATTTCTTTGAAAAGTGGTCAAAAATAAATTGTCCAAGTCAAGAAAAAAATACTCAGTAAACTTTATCTACTTACAAGGTTAGGAGTAATAATTTTTCTTAAAAGTTCCCACGGTTCTATTGTGTGTATGTTTATATGTACTTAAAAGTAACACAAGCACAGAATAATGCAAGGGCCTTAACAGAAAATCTTGATTATTACACAGAGATGAGTTCACTGAGAATGTCTGAGTACTGATGGCCCCAGTGTTGAAAGCAACAATAGACAGGGAATACACTTCAGTAGGGGTAACATTTTAATTATGTTTTGAAGGTTTGATGAGTCTTACTGCCTAAAAAGAAAATGGTAGAAGAAAAAAGCAAAGAGAACAACATAAAGTTCAGGCTGGAAAAATCAGCTTGGAGCAGATTATGAAAGTTTTGCTAAAGATGTTTTGTTAATTTTAAGTGATTATAACATGTGTTACATAAAATTACCTGATGACAAGGCACCGAGATAATATCTGAGAGGAAGATGAGTTGATAAATTTTGGAGCAGGTGTGTAGAGGAGAAATCTGATAAAGAGAAAAAAATGAATTTTGACCTTGGAGGCAAAACTAATCTATGATCTATATTTCTGGTGGTTCTATGATCAGCCCATTTCTAAATAAGAGATGAGTCAAAAGCTAAAGGCAAAAATTTGTATTCTTAAATCCTAAAGAAAATCTGCCAAGAAGTAGGAATGTTTTCAAGCTCCTAACCCAATTTCATTTATTTTCCAGTTGCCACAAGAAAGTTTGGTTGAGTCATCAGGAAACTGAGACAAGAATATGAGTAAACAGAGATAAGTTTGGTAAAGCAAACTGGCTTTGATTATATTTTTTATTTTTATTTTAAATGGAGTCTTGCCCTGTTGCCCAGGCTGGAGTGCAGTGGTGCAATCTTGGCTCACTGCAGCCTCCACCTCCCAGGTTCAAATGACTGTCCTGTCTCAGTCTCCCAAGTACCTGGAATTACAGGCATCTGCCATCACAACTGGCTAGTTTTTGTATTTTTGGTAGCCACGGGGTTTCACCATGTTGGCTAGGCTGGTCTTGAACTCCTGACCTCAGGTGATCCACTCTCCTCAGTCTTGCAAAGTGCTGGGATTACAGGCATGAGCCATGGTGCCTCGTCCAAACTGACTTTTTATGAATTTGAGGGTATCTAGAAACAATTGATACCAAAATAGAAAAAAACAAGATGTTACAATATTTAAATAGACACATACCTAAAATTTTTGCAGTTCATACATGGAGTTCTGATTGCTTTCTACTCATGTTTACTGGAAATTTTTAATAATTGAGATGTTTAAAACCAAAGCTTTGTTGTTTCTTAGTGAATTTAATGACTCTTATGTAATATCCTACAGTTTTGTAATAAATGAATATAGTTGACGAGTCAAGAACATCAATGCCGTATTAAGATGAAAAGTCAATGCCAATGTTTCATTATCTTTCTTCAACAGAAAACTGGTTTGATTTTGCACAACTGAAATATCTCATATCATGACACCCATAGTCAATTGCCAGTAGTAAAAGCCATTGATACTGAATTTGTCAAATCAAATATATGCTGTAACATAAAATGTTACAGTTATTGAAGCATAAGTCAAAATCAATGGATGCTTTTTGTTGATAACTGAACTGGAATCATATTCCATTATTTTTCTTCAAAATATCTCTGGCCTAATGTTAATTCACAGTCAGTTTCAAATGAATATGTTTCTCACTGGGCATTTTAAAGGCCATGATTTTAATTGTGTAGAAAATATTATGTTCTATATTCTTAATTAACAAATTTTAATTTCAGTGTTAAACTGAATTTGGTGGATAATACACAATTATAACCAAATGTGGCTGAGCCCAGTCAGTTCAGGAATTTATACTTGACTTCTCCTATCCAAATAGACATTCAGTTCCAGGAGCCTCATTTTGCCTTAAGATATTGAGACTGGTGGTTGAAGTGGAAATTATGCATTTAGCCATTCATTTTCATGTCTCCCACCAGTCTTCTCCTGGTCGCAATTCGTTCTTAAACCTACTTACTTGCAAGGTATGTCCAAAACAATATGTGATTTCCAATTTATGGTCTACTTGGCAATTTTTCTATTCATTCCAGTGCATGAATATCCAGCAGACCTAAATTTGGGGTTGCAGACACACTCAGAGTAGAGTAATAGAAAAGGGTTGGGATTTTATGTATCAGTAATAGCACTAGTGCAGAGTATCTGTATTAATTATATGGCTTTAACAACAATTTTCTGGTGTTACTTTATGGAAATAAAAATTGTGAAATTCATTGATATTGGAAGTTTTTAATTTCCTTCTAAGCCCTCTACAACTTCTATGTAATTGTTAATTTACTCCTATTTCTCCATAATATCTGCTCTAGTATTCGCCAAGCCAGAGTAATCCAATCTTTGCAGTTAAGCTGATTAGCAAAATAATCAAAATAACAGATTGCTAAAAACATACAGCCTCTCAGTCTCTAAAATGTTTGATTAACCAGCTGTGTGTCCTGGTTCCTAACAAGCCACGGACTGGTGTCTGGTACTGGTCTGTGACCCCGGGGTTAAGAACACCTCTTTCGTGGGACTCTATAGTAAGGAAAAGTAAAGGCATTTTGGGAGGCTGAGGTGAGTGGATCATCTGAGGTCAGGAGTTTGAGACCAGTTTGGCCAACATGGAGAAATTCCGTCTCCACTAAAAATACAAAAATTAACCAGGCGTGGTGGCAGACGCCTGTAATCCCAGGTACTCAGGAGGCTGAGCAGGAGAATCACTTGAACCTGGAGGAGGAGGTTGCAGTGGGCCAAGATCATGTCGCTGTACTCCAGCCTGGAAGACAGAGCAAGACTCTGTTTCAAAACAAACAAACAAACAAACAAAAAATAAAAGTAAGGGGAACTTACTTCTTACATGAGGTATGTAGAAGTGGGATTTTTCTGGTGCATGTGTGGTGGTTTAACATGCTTCTTGATACAAAATATGTATCATTAGGATCTTACATCTCCACCCCGGGGAGTGATTTTTAGCATTAAAATACAGAAAAGTCACCATGAGTTGAAAGTCAAGCCTAGCTTTAAGTTCCTAGTCCCCTAAAGCAGAAATTTATGTTTAATAGCTTCTTGGGCCTTTGATGTTGATTGGCTGTAGTTACAGCCTGAGTACTGGGCTTTTGTTCCTTTTTTCTCCAGACCACGGCAACACGGGAAGCCAGCCAGCTTGCCCATTTCATGCTTTCTTAACTCATGTTTGCCCATCTCAGAAGAACTCTTCATTTCCTATGCTTCTCTCCTTGTTACTATAAAACAAAGTTAACACACTCTTTCTGTAAAGGAACAGAATATTTCAACCTTTGTGAGCCATAAAGACGGATAGCAGGCCAGCTTGCCCTCACTACCCCTGTTTTAGTTTGCAGACCCCTGATACCAAGAAACGTAACTTTACCAGATTAATGGTATTATTCCAAATTCTAAGGGCTCTTCTTATGCTCTAGAAAAGGGAATGTGTTCAGAACTGCATCTCCAGTGGAGGACAGGAATTGATTAAGGTTAATACTTGTGGTGTCATTGTCAAGTCTTGTCATTTTTTAATTTTCATTTTACTTATTTATGTAAACAAAAGAAAGAATTAAATGAAATGTGTAAGGAATCAAAACATCTGCATATTAGACATCTTTTATTGTGGCTAGAGTGGATATTTAAAATATTCAACACCAGGTTAAGCAAGGATGCTAAACAATCAAATTGATGCTGAAAGATCAGAATAGATGCTGGCAACAAAACAAACAAACCAAACAAACAAACAACAACAACAACAACAAAAACACTGTATGACCAATACTAAGTGAGTATCAACTCTGCTAGCAACATTTCATCTAAAAAGGTATGGATGTGTGTTACAGGTACGATGTATGAGAACAGGTGCTTAGACATTTCTGCTATGAGGTTTCTTACAACATGATTTAAGGTTGCCAATGTGGTGCTCTGTGGGATGCTGAACTTCAGTAGCTGAACTTCAGCTACTTCCTGAAGCAGAATCTTCCAGTTAGATTTCCATAACACTATGTTTTCTAAGGCTAGGATATAATGTCCTTCAGTATATTGATCCTCGCAGCCCATGTAGCACCATCAATGAGACTTTGGAAGATGGAACCCTTGGCTTGTTACCTATAGCTTTAAGAACTCTCTCTTTTCTGCACATATCATAACATTAAAAATTAAAAACAAAAAACGACATTCCACTGTCCTCAGAGAATGAGTAAATATACACAGGTTCATTTAGGGCAACTGTGGATTACAACAAAGAGGTCTTCAGGGATGACTCTGTTTATCACCTGGTATGGCTGCATTCATTCTAGAGGACTAAAGTTATATGCTGAAACTTGGATTAATTTGGAGTTAGTTACTTGGTTAGACAGTGAGTGGCAATGGCATTTGGGGAAGGGTCAGGTCAATGGTTCCTGTAAATATATCCGATGTGATAGCAAAATTCTTTGGGAGGCTCACCCACGCATTTTGTAAGTGTCCTTGGATTTGTTGCATAGGTTTGGAGAAATGACAGGGCCATGATTCTTAGAGCACTGTGGTTCATGTGGTGATGCAGATGTTTTCAATTATGAAATCTTACCTTTACCCATTACTTAGTTCCCTGTTGTTTGGTTGCTTAGCTGCCTGTTGATTTCATTCATGAAAGCCATACATTTTCAGTCAGGGTTCTGCATGTCAGACCACTTTGAGTCCTGAATGGTCCATCTGTTCTTCTGCTGTTTGTGCTAACTCTAGTTTTCTTCCATGGATTTTAGAACCGTGGACTCAATTTTAATTTTATCCTCTCCCACTAGCATTGTAAATTTAGCAACACAACCACATTTTTTTTTTTTAAACAACTGAGCACTTCTCTCAGCAATTTATCATGGCAAGAGTAAAGTGTGATAGGCAGAGTCGCCCCCCTCCCAACCCTGCAAGATGGCCACATCCTAATCTTTAGAAACTGTGACTATATTACCTTACATGGCAAAAGGGACTTTGAAGATGTCATTACACTAAGGACCTTGAGATAAGGAGATTATCCTGGATTATTGTTATCTGTGTGAGCTCAATCTAATTACATGAGTCTTAAAAGCACAGAACATTTTTCAGCTGTAGTAAGAGAGAGATTTGATGACAAAAGAATGGTCAGAGAGATGCAATCCTGTTGGCATTGAAAATGGGAGAAAAGAACTATGAGCCAATAAATGTGAGCAGCCTCTAGTTGCCGGAAAAGGCAAGGAAATGGATTCTTCCCTAGAGCAACCCCAAATTGGAAGATAATAAATTGTATTGTTTTAAACCATTCAATTTCTGGTAATTTGTTACAGTGGCCATAGAAAATGAATACATATCAAATATGTAAGATTTTTCTAAAAGTCTTAACAAGTATCTTTTGTTGAGTTATATATTAGATGCAATTTAATATTTCTGTCGTCCATAGCTTTTGAATTTCTTCTCCACATTATGAAACAAAATTCTCTCTTCTCTCTCTTTCCATGACAACATGCATGGGCATTTTATATTTTTGTCAATAACGCATATGAGAAAGCAAGGCCATGGCCTGACTGATTTGACTGGTCAAGGTTTAATGAGTCAGCCATTTTTACATTAGGCAGTTTATTGCTTACATAGACAATGAAAAGAAGAATAAGCCTAAGGTTCCACTGCCTCATTATCCTTGTCCCGTACACAAAAAGGGATGACACAAACAAAAGGGGCCAAAACTGTCATGTGAGTTGTAGGAAAGACATCCCATTGAGGAAGAGTCTATTCTACACCACACCTCAGTGGTCTTATATTCCAAAGCTCTATTTCAAGGAGTATGGGACAGACAACCCCACACTTTATTAGAAGCCAAGAGGCATTGAAAACTCTCTCCTGACAGCTTCATCAGGTAGACATAGAGGTGCATGTAACAGGCCTTGAAGGAGCCTTTACAGACCTTCACCTTCTCCTTTTCTGGCAGGATTACAAAGCATTCTACCAAGCTCAAACTGTGCTTCAAGCCTTTGTCTTTGTGGTCCATGGGGATATGAGCAAAGTAACACTAATAATCAGACCTCTTCCTCTACACTCTGAAGATGACAAAGAGAAAATCTCATTTCTAAGATATTGCAAATTATATAAGTGGAATCATGTACATCTGGAAATGCTAGCAGCCATAGATAAAATTTCTGTAGAATAAAGTAACAAGGTACAGGGTAGCAAAGCCAAAAAGTAGAGAAACAGAACTCCATCATAAATTTATAAAATCAGTCATTATAAAATTAATCATGCTATCTGTTCCAGTACGAGTAGCCATTAATCTTTTATGTAGAGCTAATTTTAGTTATGTACCTTCCTCTTACAATTGAACATAATCATATTAATACATAAAGCTAACATTGTACAACATAATTCCACCTTCAATGAGTACTAAAATGTTAAACATATGTAAAATATGCTCTAATTGTTAATAACATTGGAGTTGTATAATTTTTATATATAACGTTTTTAATTAGTGGCATGGACCCAGTTATGAATTAAAAATCATATTTATATTATAAGCTGAAGTTACAAGATGTGACTTCAGATGTATGGTACTCAGTCCTATGTTGGATTAATTCTTGACCCTTGAAATGAGTCAAAATGTGCCCTTACCGACATTTATTAAAGTGATGATGTAATTGCGGGCAGTTCAAAAGAACATTTAATGGGGTACTCCTTGAGATATCACTGGAAATAAGAAGGTGATGTGTAAGTCGCATGTACAACTACATTAGCCATCACATTTATATGTGTAAACTACATGCAAAATGCTTATACAACCAATACATAAGAATTCCATCTTCAGATTGAATGCATCATTGGAAATGATAATTTAAATTATTTATTCATTTATGAGATACACCCAGATCAATGGCACCCAACAAAATCCCTTGCCAGATTATATATTTGGAAATAAAACAGTATTCACTAATTCTTATCTTCACAATGACAAGAAAACTGGAAATCACTGAAATCATTGGGAAAATTTTTAAAGTAACTGAAGGCATCACAGAGCTTTCAAGTTTAAGTTTGCCTAGTCCGATATAGTAAATTGAATTTTAAAATATATATATATACACATATATGTGTATATATGTGTGTATATATATATATATATATATATATATATTTTTTTTTTTTTTTTGAGACGAAGTCTCGCTGTGTCGCCCAGGCTGGAGTGCAGTGGCCGGATCTCAGCTCACTGCAAGCTCTGCCTCCCGGGTTTTTACGCCATTCTCCTGCCTCAGCCTCCCGAGTAGCCGGGACTACAGGCGCCCGCCACCTCGCCCGGCTAGTTTTTTGTATTTTTTAGTAGAGACGGGGTTTCACCGTGTTAGCCAGGATGGTCTCGAACTCCTGACCTCGTGATCCGCCCGTCTCGGCCTCCCAAAGTGCTGGGATTACAGGCTTGAGCCACCGCGCCCGGCCAATATATATTTTTTGATTCTCACATGATGTATTATACTTTTATTCACTCTGTTTTTTTTCCTCTGTATTAGTATGGTTTGTCCCTTTTCTTATTTTGTATTTAATACTTTGAAGTTTTAACTACATTATTAGTATCCTGCCCCTGCATGGGCATTAGAAATTTAGCTCTAAGCCCTTAGTGGGCCGTTAGTGTGTATATTGAGGTTTTCTCTTCTCTTCGTCATGACATCAACATCAAGCACCTCACTTAATTTTCTCAACTTACATTTGACACCTATATTCTTCCTTTAGTTATCCAAGGCTTAAATGTTTACCGGAACATGATGTAATCATAATCTCTATCTGTTTACGGCAGGACAGTGGTCATTCTCATCACTTCATTCCTCCCAATTACATGACGTCAACCATCAAATTCTACATGAGCACAGAAAAGAATTTTCCCTATTGAAATTGAGAGTGTACAGGGCTCTGAAATTAAATGATAGTAAAGTAATTTAAAAGTCATTATGACAATATGTGACATAAAAATGTATGTACTTAAATTTTCTTATGAGTATTTGATAATAACATTGGCTATGATACTGCCACTGCACCAAGCTTAGAAGAGTTTCTCCTGTGCATTCACAACTTGGCTAACAACTTGGGTGCAAGAAGCCCTGCTCTCAGCCTATCTTGGCTTTTGACATGTCTTCAGCACTAAGCTTACTCATTTCTAGCTTTTGATTTAAAGCGCAAGACATGCAACTCTTCTTTTCACTTGAGTACTTAGAGGCTATTGTAGGGTTACTAATTGACCTAATTTCAATGTTGTCATGTCTCAGGAAATAACGAGGCCTGATGATGGGGAGAAAGATTGGGAACAACTGGTCAGTGGAATAGTCAGAAATAGTTGACTATTCCAGATAAGTGAAGTTCACAGTGATGCAAAGCAATTATAAAAGTGACATCAAAGATCACTGGTCACAGATTAACAGAACAGATATAACACTAATGAAAATGTTTGAAATATTGCAAATTTACCAAAAAGACACAAAGTGAGCACATGCTTTTGAGATAATAGCATCCACAGGCTTTCTTATAACAGTGTTGCCACAATCTTCAATTTGCAGAATAATGCAATATCTGTGAAGCAAAATAAAGTGAAATAGAATGAGGTATACCTGTACACCACTCACTGGAAAAAGGAAGTACACAGTGAAATTCTGAATACTCTAATAATATAATGATAAGGGTATAAATCACAAGTATCTTTAGTATGAAGGTTAAAAGATAAAACTACAATAATTTATTAAGGGATATGCACTATAAATAAATGTAAGTTATTATATCATGTATTCAAATTTACAAGGGGGAGGAAGTGATGTTGGAAAACCAAATACTCTCAAAATATTTTAAGATATTTATTGAGTGACAGAAGCCTGTCATTACAGAGTCTCAAGAGGTACTAAGAAAGTGCACCCAAAGTGGTCTAGTTAGAGTTTGGTTTTACACATTTTAGGGAGACAAGAATTACAGGTAAAATCATAAATCAATATATGGAAAGTACACATTGGTTCTGTCTATAAAGATGAGATACTTTGAAGTGAGGGCTTGCAAATCATAAGTGGGTTTTAAAAATTCTTCAGTTGACAATCAGCTGAGAGAGTTAAGCTATTGTTTAAAGATTCAAAATCAGTAGAAAGAAATGTTTGAGTTAGGATCAAGGGGTCTTCTATCCGCCATGTAATGTTATACCTGAGTCAGGTTAAAAAGTAAGCCACAGCCGGATGATGTGGCTCACACCTGTAATCCTAGCACTTTGAGAGGCCGTGGCAGGTGGAACACGAGATCAGGAGGTCAAGACCAGCCTGTCCAATATGGTGAAACCCTGTCTCTACTAAAAATACAAAAATTAGCCAGGCATGGTGGGGCACACCTGTAGTCCCAGCTACTTGGGAGGCTGAGGCAGAAGAATTGCTTGCTTGAACCTGGGAGATGGAGGTTGCAGTGAGCTGAGATCGAGTCACTGCACTCCAGCCTGGGTGACAGAGTAAGACTCTGTTTAAAAAAAAAAAAAAAAAAGTAAGCCACATTATACTGGATTAATAAAAAATATATTTTAAGAGATTTTATGGTTTGTAGGGCAGGACTCCCCAGTTCCCTTAGATAGGAACTTGGGAAAGAAAAAAACAGAAGGTCAGAATTCAGGCCTCAAAGTAGTAGTATTTATTTCTTCTTGTTTTTCTTTCATTGTGTGTGTGTGTGTGTGTGTGTGTGATCAAAATTAAGTTGTTATCTGCTTAATATAACCTTAATATAAGATGATTATGTAAGCCGCATTATAACCATGAAGCAAAAACCTATAATAGAAACAATCAGAATGAAAAAGCAAGGAAACAAACATACTCCTAGAGAAAGTCGCTTGACCATAAAAAAAGTAGTAAGAGAAGAATAAATGACCTAGAAAACAATTAACAAAATGGCAATAGTAAGACTTTACCTGCCAATAATTACCTTGAATGTAAATAGATTATATTATCCAATAAAATATATAGAGTGGCTGAATGAAATTTAAAAATATAACTCAACTATATTCCGACTATAAGAGACTCACTTTACCTGTAAGGACACGGACTGAAATGAAGTTGATGGAGAAAGATACTCCATGCAATGTAACCAAAAAGAGTAGGAATAGCTATACTAACATGAGACAATAGAAAACTATCACAAGAACAGAAAACCAAACACCACATGTTCTCACTCACAGGTGGGAACTGAACAATGAGATCACTTGGACTCGGGAAGGGGAACATCACACACCGGGGCCTATCATGGGGAGGGGGGAGGGGGGAGGGATTGCATTGGGAGTTATACCTGATGTAAATGACGAGTTGATGGGTGCTGACGAGTTGATGGGTGCAGCACAGCAACATGGCACAAGTATACATATGTAACAAACCTGCATGTTATGCACATGTACCCTAGAACTTAAAGTATAATAATAATAAAAATAAATTAAAAAAAAGAAAACATGTATTTTCATTAGAATTTGAGAAACAAAACAAAACAAAACAAAATAGACTTTAATATAAAAATTTTAAAAAGTGACAGAGAAGATCATTAAATAATGATAAGGAGATCGATTTAGCAAGATAATATAACAATTATAATTATATATGCCCCCAATATCAAAGCACATAAATATAAAAGGCAAATATTAATATATCTAAAAAGAGAGATAGAGTGCAATACAATAAGAGTAGCAAACTTCTACAACTCACTTTCATCAATGGACACATCCTCCAGACAGGAAATCAACAACATAAAAGATAGATCTAAATTACACTCCAGACCAAATGGACCTAATAGACATTGACAGAACATATTATTCAACAGCTACAAAATACACAATTTTCTCAGCTGCACAGAGAACATCCTCTAGGAGATACCATATGTTAAGCTACAAAACAAGTCTTAATAAATTTAAGATCAAAATAAGGTATACTTTCTTTTCTGAACACAACTGTTAAATACTAGAAATTAACTGGATAAACCTCAGAAACTTTACAAATATATGGAAATTAAAATACAGACTACTGAACAACCAATGTGTAAATGAAGAAATTGAAAGGAAAATTAGAAAAACAAGACAAATAAAGATAAAAACACAAGATACGAAAACCTATCAGATACAGCAAAAGCCATTCTTTTAGAAAAGTTTATAGCAATAAATACCTACTTTGAAAAAGGAGAGGTATCAAATAAAAAACCTAACATTGCACGTCAAGTAACTAGAGAAACAGGAACAAACTAAACCCAAAGTTTGTGAAAGAGAAAAAAATAGAAATCAAAACAAAAATAAATGTAATAGGGAGTAAAAAAATACCAAAGAGTAATAAAGACTTGTTTCTTTTTAGAAAGGTAAATAAAATCAACAAACTGTATCTAGACTAATTTTAAACAATGAGAAGTCCCAAACAAATGAAATTAAAGATAAGAAGATTCTATTACAACAGATACCACAGAAATACAGAAAATCATAAAAGACTATTATGAACAACTATACTCTACCAAATTGGAAAACCTAGAAGAAATAATTGAATTCATGGACACATACAACCTACCAAAGTTGAATCATGAAGAAATAAAATCTAAGCATACCAATAATGAGTAATGAGATTAAATTAGTAACAAAATGTCTCCCCTCAAAGAAAAGCCCAAGACCTAAAGGCTTCACTACTGAATTCTACCAAATATTTAAGAGGAGCTAATAATAATTCTTTCTAAACTTTTCCAAAAAATTGAAATGTTCCCAAACTTATTCTAGATCAGTGTTACACTGATAATAAAACCAGAGAAGGAACAAAACAGAACAAAACAAAAGCCTACAGGCTATTGTCTCTGATAAACATAGACGAAAAAATCTTTGACAAAATATTAGCAAATCAAATTTAATAGTACATTAAAAAGTTCATTCACTGTGATAAGGTAGGATTCATCCCAGGAGGGCAAAAATGGTTCAACATACACAAATCAATAAATGTGATACATCAGATTAACAAAGGAAGAATAAAAACTAAATGATTATTTTAATAGACATAAAGTATTTGATAAAATTTAGCATTCTTTCTTCATAAAAACCCTCAACAAACTAGGTACAGAAGAAACATACTTCAAGATATTAAAAGTCACATATGACAAATCCACAGCTAACAGCATACTGAACCGGGAACAGCAGCAATCTTTTCCTGTAAGACCTGAAACAAGGCTTAGTTTCAGCAGTTTTATTCAACACAGCACTGGAAGTCCAAGCCAGAGAAATAAGTCAAGATAAAAATAATAAAAGACATCTAAGTTAAAAAAGGAGGAAGTCAAATTTTACCTCTTTGCAGACAACATAATTTTATGTGGAGAAAACCCTAAGGACTCTACCAAAGAACTGTTGCAACTAGTAAACTAATTCAATAAGGTTGCAGGATACAATGGCAACATACATAATTTAGTAGCATTTTCATATGCTAACAGCTAACTATCTGAAAAAAAAATAGTCAAAAAACAATTCTATTTACAGTAGCTACAAAATAAAATGAGTCACCTAGGATTAAATTTAACCAAGGAGGCAAAAGATCTCAACAACAAAAACTATATACTGTTGATGAAAAATTTGAGGAGGACATAAATTAATGGAAATTTACCTCATGTTCATTAATTGGAAGAATTAACATTATTAAAATATCCATACTACCCAAAGCAATCTCTAGATGCAATGAAAATTACTATTTAAATATTAATGGATTTTTTTACAGAAATGAGAACACAATTTTAAAATTCTATGGAATCAAAATACTATGTCCTGAACAACCAAAGCAATTTTGAGAGAAAACAGCCAAGCAACCAAACAAAAAACCTGAAAGCATCACACTGCCTGACTTCAAAATATACTACAAACCTATGGTGACCAAAACAGCATGATAATGGCATAAAAAATAGGCACATAGACCTATGACAGAACGCAGAAGTAAATCCACTCATTTATACCCAACTGACTTTTGACAAAGATATCAAGAACATACTTAGGGAAAGTATAGTCTCTTCACTAAATAGTGCTGGGAAAACTGGATATCTGTATGCAAAGGAATAAATCTTGACCACTATCTCTTGCCATATACAAAAATCAACTAAAAATCGATTAAATACTTAAATGTAAGACCCAAAGCAATAAAACACTAGGAAAACAAAACACTTAATAATATTGGTGCTGGAAAAAAATTTAGGCACGTCAAAAGCACAGACAACAGAAGCAAAAATAGGAAAATGAAACTGCATCAAACTAACAAGTTTCTGCACAACAAAAGAAACAACAGCATGAAGAGAAAATTTCCGGAATGGGAGAAAATATTTACAAACTCTACTTCTGACATAGGTTTTATTTTCAAAATAAAACTCAAACACCTCAAGAGCAAAACAAAAACAATTAAAAAATAGGCAAGAGATATAAACAAATATGTCTCAAAAATATGTCTCAAAAATGTCTAAAAATGACCAACAGGTATATGAAGAAATGCTCAATGTCACTAATCAGCAAGGTAATACAATTCAAAACCACAGTCACACCCCAATTAGAATGTCTATTACCAAAAGACAGAAAATAACAAATGTTGGTGTACATGTGGAGAAAGAGGAACTCTTACACATTTTTGATGGGAATGTAAATTAATATAGCCATTTTAGTAAACAGTGGGGATATTCCTGAAAAATTACAAATAGAACTACCAAATAATCCAGCAACAATCCTACTATTGGGTAGATATCCAAAAGAAATGTAATTAATATGTCAAAGAGAAATTTTCACTCCCACGTTTATTGCAGCACTGGTTATGATAGCCAAGTTATGGAATCAACCTGTTTTTATTAGATAAAGAAAGTGTGGTATATACACAACAGAATACTATTCAGAGATAAAAACAAATGAAATTCTGTCATCTGCAATAACATGGATGAGTCTGGAGGACATTATGCTAAGTGAAATAAGCGAGGCACAGAAAGACAAACACCACATAATCTCACTCATAGGTGATATCTAGAAAAGCTGACCTCATAGAAGTAATAGTGGTTATCAGAGTGAGGAGAGTAGGGAGGATTGGGGCATAAAGAGATTGGTCAACAGGTACAGAGTTACAGTTAGATCTGATGAACAAGGTCTGGTGTTCTATTGTACATTCAGGTAACCGTGCTTAACAATATTGTATTGTACACAACATTTATTTCCTGTCTTTCATTTGCCATGGATGTCCATGTGTGAGTCCAATGTTGATTTCTCCAGTGTTACCAGGACAAGTGATTTCAGGAACCAGTACTCTAGTTAGAAAGGCAATTAGAGATTCATAGTTAATGCCCTCATTTAGTTTGTTTCAGTTTCACCAATTATTTTTGTAGAAGCCGATCATCAAACAAAGACTAACATTTCTTCCATTTCAGTAAGCAAAGTATGTGGAAAATTGAACTGTGTTTGGAATATCAGACAGTGAGATATATAGGATGACCAATTTTATCTTTACTGACATGTTTTCCAGGCTTTCTTTGACTTCACAACAAGGGCCCTTTCTCCATTTACAAAGGTAGAGTAGAGATGCTCTTCTGGATACCTGGATAGCTGTTAAACTATTGTTTGATCTGCTTGTATGCAATCCATTTGCAGCAATTGAAACCACTACTATTATGTATTTCCTCTGTACTTTTATAAGAGATTTTCAGTCTTTTAAAGCTAAAGAAAGCAAGTGAACAAATTGCACCCAGGAAGCACCTGAAAATAGTATGAAGCTGGAGTTTTTAGATATATAACACACCAGCTCAAGATGAGGCTCGGGACTTTTATAAAATGGTTTTCCATTTATACTTCTTTAACCACTCAGCATTTTTATTTTTAATGATAATAGCATGTATGCTTTTATGCTAAGGTTACTAGTACTACTAACAATATTACAAAAAATAGCAGAAAGAGTCTGTTTCTTTCTCAATTTGTAAACTGGAAGCCAATATATTAAGTAGAAAAATACAGTTTTAAATATAATGACAATATCCTTGAGGTAGCCAAAACACATTATTGTTTCTATCTGTTGGCGTGTGTTACAGGTGATATATATAATGAGATCCACTATATTGTTTTATTATAGATTTATTTATTTTCCTCTCAAATGTTAACTTATTTTTATTTATCAAGAAGTGAATAGGGGAAGTAAAACTAAAAAAAAAATAGAAATGGAACAAGAAGGACAAATATCAAACACAAGTTATGTTGGATAGAATTTACATTAAATAATTCTTAATAATTCTACTTTTCTACTTAATAATTAGCATGAATATTAAATAAAATATTGTACTTTTAAAATAATTTATACATTATGTTATAAATTATCTTAAAATTACTTAAAATTGAGAAAGTGCATTAATCTGGATTTGCCAAACAGAACTACAATTAATACAGTTTCTGAATTTCAGTGACTTGTTGCTAAGTATTAACTAGCAACATCATCCTTGTTATGTAATTAAAATTGTATGTTCTAACAATCTCATGTTTTTATGGCTATCTAATTAAATTTATTTAGTTCATGATCTGATGCCTTATGTTTTATTACACATTTTTTGAAGTTTTCTCTTTTTTCTCCGATATGCATGGAACATTTTTACTGTTTGCTTTTAGATTAGTCTAAAAAAAAAATCCTGTATTTGTACTGTAGTAGAATTATTTTGGTACAACTATTGAAATGATATGTTGTCTTATTTCATTACACCATAATTATGTAAAAATCATCTATAGCAGAGAAAGACATGAAAAAATCCTTTATTGTAATATGCAACATCAAGCTATCAATGTAGAAAAACCTTGAAAAGGCAGCAATACTCATAGAAACCACAGGACAACACAGAATAAGAGGAACACTACTGCCCCCAAGTGCCTGATCGGAGATTGATGATGCCAGTGCCTCTTGGGCATAGAAAATAACTGTACAGCCCAATCCTGCTTTATAGTCATGAATAATTATTTCATTATATAATTTCTTATTACTGTCTTGGCTTGTTTAGTGCTTCTTTAAGTCTTGTATTAAAAGGGAAAAATTGGGAGTCATTTATAATTTGTTGTCTTTTTTTTATTCCATGGGAAAGTTAAAAGGGAAGATTGACATCTCGTCATTCTGAATTTGCCAGCATCATATTTGCCCACAACTGTAACTTTGAGAAAGAAGATTGAAATTAAAACAGAGGAGATCTAATCACATGTTTATTACTCAATGATTGACCCTCTGCAGATTATGAAACTAGCAGAGACTCATATTTTCATAATTTCTAATTCTATATCACAATTTTATTTGGAATATAATGTGTAGTCATACTGTGATTGATTATTCTTTTTTTTTTTTTTTTTTTTTAATGGAGTTTCGTTCTTGTCACCCAGGCTGGAGTGCAATGGCATGATCTTGGCTCACGGCAACCTCCGCCTCCCTGGTTCAGACGATTCTCCTGCCTCAGCCTCCCAAGTAGCTGGGGTTACAAGCATGCACCACCACTCCCGGCTAATTTTTGTATTTTTAGTAGAGGCGGTGTTTCGCCATGTTGGCCAGAGTGGTCTCGACCTCCTGACCTCAGATCATCCCCCCGCCTTACAGGTGTTAGCCACCACGCCTGGCCTATAGCTGCCATTCTTACTGAGTAAGTAAACACTAATGGAAGATTTCCTTATATTGTTCTCCAACATTTTGCATGCTATGAGTGATGGAGCTATGGTCTAACTATACACATAGAGCGTGAGGGTTAATATTAAGTATCAACTTGATTGGATTTAAGGATGCAAAGTATTGATTCTGGGTGTGTCTGTGAGGTTATCAATGGAGATTAACATTTGAGTCTGTGGCCTGGGAAAGATGGAAGTACCCTCAATTTGGGTGGACGCCATCTAATCAACTCCCAGCGCAGCTAGAATAAAGCAGGCGGAAGACATGGGAGAAGTCGAATTGCTAAGTCTGGCCTTCATCTTTCTCCCGCGTTGGATGCTTCCTCTTAAACATCAAACTCAGAGTTCTTCAGGTTTTGGACTCTGGGATTTACACCAGTAGTTTGCCAGGGACTCTCGGGCCTTCGACAACAGACAGAAGGCTGCACTGTTGGCTTCTCTGCTTTTGAGGTTTTGGGACTGGGACTGTCTTCCTTGCTCCTCAGCTTGCAGACGGCCTATTGGGGAACATCATCTTGTGATCATGTGAGTCATTACTTCTTAATAAACTCCCCGTCATATATCCATCGACCCTGTTTGTTCTGTCCGTCTAGAGAACCCTGACTAATACATAGAGGAAAAAAATGTTTCAAGTAATTTGACTTATATTCTTCATATAATATTTTTTCCTTTTTTATAAAATATTTTTAAAATATAAAAATGTCTTATACATTATTTATAGTATAAGTTTATTTAAAGTACAGGCTTATTTATAGTAGTTACATTCATATTGCAATGTTTAAACTATTATATGTAGAAACATACAAATTTATATGTATTTCCTTATATGAAAATAAATATTTATAGAATGTATATGTAATGTATTATTGTAAATATGACTCACTCTTTTCATTGTTCTTATAGAATGTAGAGACAAACATAAAATAAAAGTAATTATTTTCATTTAGGACAAAGTCCTATAATTTGAATTGCACATTATAAATTCATACCTTTATGTCTAAAAGCAATGCCACTTTAGCAATAATTATAGAGCCAGCACCCAGATCATTGTGTTGAGATACCATTGTCTTTAAATACATGTGTTTAAACTTCATTTGTATTTAAATGTCATTACCTACTAAGAAGAATCACTTACCTATGGAGAAATGGTTGACGCCAAGTCTGAGCAGAAAAAGTACAACATTAATCTGGATCTCTTATTCTTCCAGGATGTAAACAAATAAACAAAACAAACAAAAAATAACGGTAATGTCAAAAGCACACAGGGGCAAGTTTAAATTGGTTCTCACAGTACACATTTGGGATATTTTTAGCATCAAGAGAATAATTACGTGATTAACACATTGAAATAAAGAAGTTCATGAATCCATAGTGACATGATTCACAGAGTAGTAGCTGCTACTAAATACAGCAGGAAAACTTAGAAATCATCATTTTACAGCCCTCAGTGTAGTCATAAATTAAGATGAGGCTCATCTACGAAGCTAAAAATTAACAGTAGAAAAAGTATTAAGGAATAAGTCATTTTATGTTTTCAAATTATGACCTGATATATTAATTAGCAATTAAAAATGAATAACACGTTTATCATGGTAAACCTACTAGTCACTAACCAAGTGATAAAAAAAAAAGAAAATCATCTCTAAGGGTAAGACAAAAAAACATTTAGTGCCTCCTGACATAACATGGTATGAAGTAGACATCTTCACTTATGAAGAGTTCTTACCAGTCAGTGTATCTGGAATGTAGCCAAGTCTCTAGACTTAACTTAGATTTTTCAGGGACAGAAAAACACATGAAATAACATAAGAACATAATCAAACAAATCCAGGACCTATTACTTTCTACATGAAAAGTGACTTATTTTTTTCAAAAATCAATGTTTTGAAACATCAACAACTGCAGCTGGGTATATTGTTCAATGTTATAAGTGACAAAAATTGACACTAAAACATAACAAAAATTGTAACAAGAAGGCCTTGATTAGATTGCAGTTTGTAAAACAAAATAGCTAGAAAATATTTTTTGAGACATTTGAATTTAAACTGTGTATTATATTACATTTTGGGATGATAGTTAATTGTATTAGAAAAAAATAATGGTGCTACTGATTTTAAGAAACTACCATATACTACACATAGATAGATATTTGGTCATGCACTGCATAACAATGTTTTGGTCAATGAAAGACCACATAAATGGGACAGTGGTCTTGCAAAATTATAATGGAACTAAAAAAATTCCATATCTCCTAGTGATGTCTTAGCTGTCATAACATCATAGCACTACACATTTCTCATGTATTTCTGGTGCTGCTGTTGCAAGCCAACCTACTGTACCACCAGTGGTATAAAAGTCTAACAATACAGTTGTGCATAGTACCTGATACTTCATCCTAATAATAAACAAAGATATTACTGGGTTATGTATTTGTGATTACCATACTTTCACAGTTATTTTATTGTGTATTCCTTCTACTTATATAAAAAAAATTAACTCTACAACAGCCTCAGGTAGGTCCTTCAGGAGGTTTTCCAGAAGAAGGCATTGTTATGATTGGTGATGATGGTGCCATAAGTATTGTGGCTCCTGAAGACCTTCTAGTGGGACAAGAGGAAGAGGGGGAAGGCAGCGATATTGATAGTTCTAATTCTGTATAGACTTAAGCTAATGTGTATGTTTGTGTCTTAGCTTTTAACCAAAAAGTTTACAAAGTAAAAATCTCTTTAAAAATTTAAAAATAGACAAAAGGCTTATAGAATAAGGATATAAAAATGTTTTTTGTACAGCTGTACAATGTGTTTGTGTTTTAAACTGTGTTACTACAAGAGTTAAGAAGTTAAAATAGGCCGAGCATGGTGGCACACTCCTGTAATCTCAGCATTTTGAGAGGCCAATGCGGGCATATCCCCTGAGGTCAGGAGTTCGAGACCAGCCTGGCCAACATGGTGAAACCGTCTCTACTAAAAATACAAAAAAGTAGCTGGGCATGGTGGCTGGTGCCTGTAATTCCAGCTACTGAGGAGGCTGAGGCAGGAGAATCACTTGACTCCAGGAGGTGGGGGTCACAGTGACCCCAGATGCACCACTGCACTCCAGCCTGGGGGACAGAGTGAGACTCTGTCTCAAAAAAAAAAAGAAGTTAAAATAAAATTTAAAAAATTATAAAGTAAAATTTCACAGTAAGTAAAGGTTAGTTTATTATTGAAGAAAAAGAATTTTCTTTTCTAAAATTTAGTGTAGTCTAAGTGTACAGTGTTTATAAAGTCTACAATAATTATAATAATTCCCTAGGACTTCACATTCACTAACCTCTTATGACACCCAGAGCAACTGCCTGTACTGCAAACTCCATTAGTGGTAAGTTCCCTATATAAGTGTACTATTTTTAATCTTTCATACCATATTTTACTGTACCTTTTCAATATTTAGATATGCTTGGATTCACACATGCTTATAATTGTTTCACAATTTACTACAGTAACATGCTATGCAGGTTTGTAGCTTAGGAGCAATAGTTCATACCATATACCTTAGGTGTGTAGTGAACTATACTGGCTAGGCTATATCGTCATCATCCTGTGATGTTTGCACAATGACAAAATCACCTAACAATGCATTTCTTAGAATGCATCACTGCTGTGAAGATGTATGACGAGAGAGAGAGAGAGAGAGAGAGAGAGAGAGAGAGAGAGAGAGAGAATGCACAATTATAACATATTATTAAACTTTTTTGAATAAATATTTCAATGTTGAACAATTATAGAATAATTCTCATTATTTCAGAAATTTAATATGCAATGTATGCTTTTCATGTATTTATGGAAATAAAGGTTAAAAATGTATCATTTAGATAAATAGCACCAAATTCCATTGGCAAGGTTGTAATAGACTGGCTAACCACAGTAAAAACAACAGGTTATACTATTCTAAAATCTTCGATACAGTAGGATGGTGATATTAAAAATAATTATACTGTATTTTCTTTGTTCTTTACAATTCAGTATCAGAAAAACAAATTTAGTAAATAATTCTCTTCATATAATAGACACAAATAAGTGGGGAAATAATATCAGTCTTTAGAGACCCTGGAAAAAAGGTACAGAATGCAAAGGATGCCAAAGTTTCCTTTTCAGCATGAAGGTGAAATACATATAAATAATCAAAATAGGAATTAAATAAAATCATAAATATTGCATTGAACATAATTGATTAATGAAATATTTCCAGCAACTCAGCCATTTTTTATTTTTTCAAAATCAAATACAAAATTATTTTCAAAGCCTTTTAAAATATTGTCATAAAATTACTTCAATCATTTTAAAGTTTTACTTTTTTATCCTGAAACAAAAGCCATACAAAGACTCTGTAAATTAAAAAACAAACAAACAAAAAACAAAAACAAAAACAAAAAACATGAGACTAATTTTCCTAATGACCATCGATGCAAAAATCCTTAACAAAATAGTAGCAAATTGAATTCAACAGCATATTTAAAAGATCATTCACCACTACAAAGTGGGATATAGTCGTAGGATGCAAGGATGTTTTAACATATACAAATTTATAAATGTCATACATCAAATTAACAGAATGAAAAACAAAAAGCATATGGTCATCATTATAAATTCAGGAAAATTATTTGACAAAATCCAACATCCTTTTATGGTGAAACTTCTCAAACATTAAGCATAGAAGGAATGTACCTCAACAAAATGAACACTATGCATGACAAGCCCACAGCTAGTATCATACTCTATGGTAAAAAGGTGAAAGCTTTATCTCAAAGATGAGAAATAAGGCAAGGACAATCTCTCTGAACACGTCTATTCAATACAGTACTAAATATCACAGGCACAAAAATTAAGCAAGAGAAATAAAAGCATTTAAATCGGAAAGGAAGAAGCAAAATTGTCCATGTTCTGACAACATGATCTTATACGGAGAACATTATAAACACCACATTAAAAAACTATTAGAACTAATAAGCAAATTCAGTAAAGTTGCAGAATAAAAATATGCAAAATAAATAGTGTTTCTACATACTAACTTATGTGGTTTGACTATGTCCCCACCCAAATCTCATATTGAATTGTAACTCCCACAGTTTCTACATTTTGTGAGAAGGTCACACTGGGAGATAATTGAATCATGGGGGAAGGTATCCCCATATTATTCCCATGGTAGAGAATAAGTCTGAGGAGATCTTCTGGTTTTGTAAGGAGTAACCCTTTTTGCTTGGCTCTCTCATGCCTGCCTCTGTGTAAAGTGTGCCTTTCACCTTCTGCCATGATTGTGAAGCCTCCTCAGCCATGTGAAACTGTGAGTGCATTAAACCTCTTTTTCTTTATAAATTATCCCGTCTTGGGTATGTCTTTATTAGCAGCATGAGGACAGACCAATACAGTAAATTGGTATAGGGAGTGGCGTGCTACTGTAAAGATACCCAAAAATGTGGAAGTGACTTTGGAACTGGGTAAGAGGTAGTGGTTGGAGCAGTTTGGAGGGCTCAGAAGGGACAGAAAAATGTGGAAAAGTTTGGAACCTCCTAGAAACTTGTTAAATGGCTTTGACCAAAATGCTGATAATGATATGGACAATGAAATCCAGGCTGAGGTGGTCTCAGATGGAGATGAGGAACTTTTTGGGAACTGGAGTTAAGATGACTCTTGCCATGTTTTAGCAAAAACACTGGTGTCATTTTGACCCTTCCCAAGAGATCTGTAGAACTTTGAACTTAACAGAGATGATTTAGAGCATCTGGCAGAAGAAATTTCTAAGCAGCACAGCATTCAAGAGTTGACTTGGGTGTTGTCAAAACTATTCACTTTTAAAAGGGAAACAGAGCATAAAAGTTTGGAAGATTTGCAGCCTTGTTATGCCATAGAGAAGAAAACCCCATTTTCTGAGGAGGAATTCAAGCCAGCTGCAGAAATTTGCATACGTAATGAGAAGTCAAATGTTAATTACCAAGACAACAGGCAAAATTTCTCCAGGGCATGTTAGAGATCTTTGAGGAAGCCCCTTCCACCACAGGCCTGAAGGCCTAGGAGACAAAACAGTTTAATGGGTTAGGCCCAGGGTCCCCATGCTGTGTGCAGCCTAGGGATTGGTACCCTACATCCTAGCTGTTCTAGCCATGGTTAAAAAAGGGCCAAGGTACATCTCGGGCCATTGCTTCAGAGGGTGCAGGCCCCAGGCCTTGGCAGCATCCAGTGGTGTTGAGCCTGGGGATGCACAGTAGTTAAGAATTGAGGTTTGGGAACTTCCATCTAGATTTCAGAGGATGTTTGGAAATGCCTGGATGTCCAGGCAGAAGTTTGCTGCAGGGGCAGGGCACTCATAGAGAATCCCTGCTAGGGCAGTGCAAAAGGGAAATGTTGGGTGGAAGTCCCAACACAGGCACTACCCAGGGGAGCTGTGAGAAGAGGGCCATCATCCTCCAGACTCCAGAATGGTAGATCACCAACAGCTTGTGCTGTGCACCTGTACAAGCTGCAAACAATGCCAGCCTGTGAGAGCAGCCAGGAGGAAGTCTTACTTTGGTGGACTGCTGTCCTACTACCCAAGGTGATTTATGTATTCAAATCCTGTTAAAATTTAATCCCTATTAAAATTCCAAAGGTATTTTTCACAGAAAAAAAAAATTCTAAAATTTGTATAGAACCTTCCACAACTAGAATAGCCACATCAATCTTGAGGAAGATGTACAAATTTGGAGGCATCATACTTCCTGATTTCAGATTATATTACAAAGCTATAGTAATTGAAAATGATGGTATTGGAATAAAAATAGACACATATACCTATGGGCCAGAATAGAGAGCCCATAAATAAACCCACGCATTTACAGCCAACTGATTTCCAACAGTGGCACCAAGAATACACAATGGGAAAAGGATTGTGTCTTTAATAAATGGTGTTGGAAAAACTGGCTATCTATGTGGAAAGGAATGGAATTTGATGCTTATATTACATGATACACACAAAATTTTACTCAAAATAATCTTAAAGATCCAAAACCATAAAACTTCTTGAAGAAAACTTTGGGAGACAGTATTCTGACAGTGGCCTTAGCAATTACTTTCTGAAGAACACTCCAAAGTACAGGCAGAAAAAGCATAATAGACAAGTGGGACTACATCAAACTAAAAGGTTCCTGACAAGAAAAGAAAACATTCAAGAACATGAAAAGGCAACCTATGAAATGGGAGAATATATTTGCAAGCCATTTTGCTAATAAAATGTTAATATCCAGATACATAAAGAACACATGCAATTCAATATCAGAAAAAAAAAATCACCCACTTTAAAAAAGGGCAATGGCCTTGAATATACATTTTTCCAAAGAAGACATACAAATGTCCAAAAAAGCGCAATATCACTAATATCAAGGAAATGCAAATAAAAAAACCCAATAAGATATAACTTTAAACCTGTTAGGAAGGTTCTTATTAAAAACTTCAAGTTTAACAAGTGTTGGAGAGGCTGTGGATTAAACGGACCCTTCAACACTATTGGTGAGGATGTAAATTTATACAGCCATTATGCAAAATAGTATAGAAGCTCTTAAAATATTTAAAAACAACACTATCATATATCATCTAGCAATCCCACATCTGGGTGGATATTTAAAGGTAATGAAATCAAGAACTATAAGAGATATCTGCACTTAACACAACACGTTCAGTGCAGCTTTATTCACAATAGCTAAGACATAGAAATAATCTAAGTGTCCACTGATGGTGAACGGATAAAAAAAATGTGGTGAGTAGATAGACAGAGAGATAGAAAAAAAACAGAGATATGCTCAATGGAGTATTACTTAGCCTTACAAAAGAAATAAATCTTGCGATTTTCAATAACATGGATGAAACTGGAGGACATTATGCTAAATGATATAAGCCAGTCATAGAAAAACAAAAACTGCATGATCTCACATATATATGGAATCTAAACAAGTTGAACCTGTACAAACGGAGAGTGAATTATAGTTATCATGTGCTGGGAGTTGTGAAAAATGAAGAGATGTTTGTCAAAAGGTGTTAACCTGCAATTATAAGATGAATACATTCTGTATATCTAATGTACAGCATGATGGTGACTATGGCTAATAACTCCGTGTTGTATACTTGAAATTTGCTCAGAGAGTACATTTTGTTGTGTTCACACAACAAAAAAGCTAACTATGTGAGGTGATGAATTGGTTTATTATCGTAATTATACCAATCATTCTTAAGTGTATATATATATTGTATCACACTGTCCACTTTAGATATATACAGTATTTGCCAATCATATCTCAATAAAGCTAAAAAAAGAGAAAATTATATTTTAAATATATTGTTTTAAAAATTGTCAAAAGTAAAGAATGAAACAAAACCAAAAAACAAATCTAAATTAATTCTGACAAGAAATGTTACCCATTTATTTTATGAGCACCATAATAAAACAGGATCAAACGAATTGTCTTTTTAAAATATTTTGCATTGATTAAATACAGTGTATATATTTTATGGTTTATCTTTCTCCAGAGAATTGATCTCTTTTGAATGCAGTTTCCTGTCTTGAAAATATTTGGTTTCAGTAACTGATTGAATTAAATTTTCTAGTATAGAGGAACAAAATAGTATCTGGCATTCATGGAAATATCAATTCATATAAACTAAAATTATTTTGACATATATATTGTTATCCTATGCCACTTCAGATTAGAACCCATTTGTATTGTCTGAATCATTAACGTTTTTACTAGTCTCTAAGTCGGATCATGTAAGAGAAGTTTAGAACCTTTTGGCACTTTCCATGTTTGCTCCTACTTATTCTTTCTTCCTAAGATGAAAAAGTTAAGCCAATTGAGTTAGACTCCAAAAATCTAATAGGAATATTTTATCTAGTGGGTGGCATATAATAGGTGACATTCAAGTATGTGATAGAAATAAGCTATTAGATAATGTTCCATACAGTTTAAGGAGTGGAGATATTTTCTATTTTTGATAATGATGGAATCTCTTGTACCAGACCAATGTGCCCCATTTCTCAGTAAAATAATTGAAATATACGTGCGTATGTCTGTCTGCGTGTGTGGCGGGGGGTGAGTGGGTATCCATATATCACACTGGAGAGCTGCCAAGGAAGCCTGACTTTGAGAAACCTAGGCCCCACAAACCAGAATGAAAGTACAGAGAAGAGTAGCTGACATAATTATATAATTATTTACCTCTTCATCTATTCTCCAAATATTAAACTATCCAAGAAGAGAAGCTAAGAAGTCATGCTAAAGGAAGCTCAAGAGTGAGGAGATATTTTGCTTTGTTTTGATTTTGGTTTGGTTTGGTTTGGTCATTTATTATAATGTTGCTAAATTAAAACATGTTCAGAACATGAAAAAAATAAGATGAGTATGTCCTGAACATGGACATGCACTACTTGGATCATTCTTCACGGAAGTACATTTTTTCTCACAGCCAAATTGCTGCTGGCCAACATTCTTCAGCTGTTAGTCCATTCAGGATTGCCTCAGCTGGAGGCAGTCACTTCTAGGCCCACATGCAAAGACTGATCAGGGCCCTGTTATTTTGGTCTAACATGGAAGAACTCTGAGAGGAAATTTCTGCTCTAGGGCTCCTTTGGGGTTGGCTGAGGCAGACGGATGTTCTTTGAAGTCCAAGTTTTCTCTTCACTCAAGCTTCCTCCCCTAACCCCTTTCACATTTGTAGATACCAATGGTAATTCCTAACAAACATCCTGTATACTAAAATCTGTCTGAGAATCTGCAACTCAAAGAAACTAACCTGTGGCAGTGGCTTCTGTGGATGGATCACCCACCGCTTGGATTCCAGTAAGGATTCCATTACTGGTTAGCAGATGAAGCACAGATAGCTCCAGGCACAAAGTGACAGAAAGATGTTTTCACCTTTCACCAGTGATGAATTTGGATGGTTTGCCAGAGGAAGGAAAATCACGAGCTGATGCAATTTATCAGGAGTTGGAAACGTATGAAAAAAAATACATGTAAGGAAAGTGGGACAGGATAGTTATTACTGAACTCTATTAAAATTCCAAGAAAAGATAGTAAATGATTCATAGTAATAAACAGGAAATTGAAAATAAAGTAGGACATCCAAAGAGTATCTTTGATAACGTTATTTTCATCTCGTACAGTAGTAGTAAAAAAAAGAAAGCTAAAGAGTAGGAGTAATAATTAATAATATTTAATTGTTTGAGTAGCAAATTTCCAAATAAGGTTCAACCACCAACAAAGGAAAGTCATCTGTGCCAACAGCAAGCTCTTTGTTGGAAATGAATGGGGCCCTGGCACATGGCTTGTGGATGTCTGAGGTGATGAACCACCAAATTCTCAAGTCTAGGTTCCCCTGAACCCTATGATTCTGTAGAAGAAGACACTCCCTCTCTTCTAAAGCATGGAATTTTATTAGTTCATTTTTGTGCTGCTATAAATAAATTCCTTAGTCTGGGCAATTTATAAAGAAAAGAGGTTTCATCGGCTCATGGTCCTGTAGGCTGTACAGAAAGCATAGTATCTTCTGCTTCTGTGGAGTCCTCCGGAAACTTACAATTATGGTAGAAGGTGAAGGGGAAGCAGGCATGTCCTACATGGCCAGAGCAGGAGAAAGAGAGATGGAATGAGGGGGGTTCCACACACTTTTAAAGAAACCAGATCTCATGATAACTCTCTCATTCACTATCATTAGAAAAGCACAGAGGGGATGGTACTAAACCATTCACGAGAACTTCACCCCAATGATCCAATTACCTCCCACCAGGCCCCACCTCCAACACTGGAAATTACAATTCAATATGAGATTTTGTGGGGACACAGATTCAAACCATATAAAAAATTAATTTTGATAAGGCAGATAGAATATGAGATTGGAAGGGCAAACGTTATTGATAGGGTGAAGCATCCAAAATACAGAATTGAAAATTCTGGTAAGGACTCCAAGAGATTTTGCTTATTTACTACCATCATGGTTCCAAGAGGCATGGAAAAACTGATGCCCACATGCTAAGTGAGGTTGATGTACAAATATTCTGTTGGTGAAGGAAGACAATAAAATATTCAGAAAAGTGAATAAATAACATATAAACATATCATGACAATCTTCCAAAGGAAGACTCAGAAAATGTCTTTATCACTGTCATAAAAGAATGTGCTAATGAAAGGGCAGCAGTATCATTAAGAAGTTCAATGGTGGCTATCTTTTTGTTTTGTTTTGTACTGCTTATCATGCAAAAACTAAACAAAACAAAGTAAAAACATCTAAAAACACTAGCTAGTTTTTTTGGCTTCTGGAGACAGAATATCTACACCTGAGAATGATAAGTGCTTTTCAGCTTTCTCATCACTGACACTCCACTTTTGTGGAGTCTATGGTATGCTCCAGGGGGAATATCACACCTTGTGCTACTTTTTTCCTAAGTGTCTTTTTTGTTTTTTGGTTTTTTTTTTTTTGTGAAACAGAACTTTGCTGTGTCATCTGGGCTAGAGTTCAGTGGTGCAATAATGGTTCACTACAGCCTTAACCTCCTGGGCTGAAGTGATCCTCCTACCTCAGCCTCCTGAGTAGCTGAGAATACAGGCATGTGGCACCAAGCCCAGCTATTCTTTTGTTATTTTTGGTAGAGTCAGGGTTTTACCATGTTGTCACATTGGTCCCAAACTCCTAGGCTCAAGCAATCCTCTTGCCTCAGCCTCCACAAGTGTTGAGATTACAGACATGAGCCACTGAGCCTGGTCAGTTGTATTTCTACGTATCAGTGGCTATCAGAAATTTAAATCTAAAAAAAAAATTCCTATTACAATAGCATCAAGAAGCCATACACACAAACAGGAAAAAGATATAATAAATCTCATACAATATTTAACAAACCTTGATACTCAAAACCACAAAAAGATTATTAAGTTATATTTTGAAAACAAACAATATTAAATATTTAAATATTATTTATATTTAATTTGATATTTATATAATATTTAAATATTAAAAATGTAAACAATAGGATTTACAATTATACAAAAAACACCAAAGTCTTAGACAATCAAAATAAAATGAAAGGTCAGTAGCTGAAAATTACACAACATTGATGAGAGAAATTAAAGAGCAAAGTAAACATAAGAATGTATCTTACATTCATATACTAGAAAATCCAATGACATAAAGATGCTTATTTTAAATTAAACTATAGGCAACATCCACAGTAATAATATTTGTCAAAATCAACATACTGGATCTAAAATACATAGGAAAATACCCAGGTCCGAAAATAGCCAAAAACATCTTGAAAAAGAACCCTAAGCTTGAAAATTTACTTAAACATACTAGTATATTGAAAGACTTATCAAAAATCTAGAATAATTGAAACAATGTGGGATTGGTGCAAAGATAAACCAGTAGAACGATGAAACAGAATAGAGTTCCAGAAACAAACTTTTAGTCATCTAAATATAATAGAAGGGATAGGTTGCATAGATAAGACAGATGATGATAAAGTGAGGATGCCATGAGAAATGGGTAAGTAAAATCAGGAGTACAGGCAACATTAAATTAACAAAGAATGGAAGGTATATGGATGCTTCAGAGACAAACAAGGATTGCATGGGTTTCTTAGATGATGGATTCTACTTTTTTAAAAATTAAACTCATTGTGAGAAGGGGGTGGGATCAGACAGCCTGGGGAAGTTTATATATCCAGAAAAAACAAAGCACAAATCTCATTGTAAGTAGCAGTTATATGAGTCATTAATGCTATATGGTCATTCTTGTTTGAGCATATAGCATATAGCCAGGTGGGAAGTCCATTCATTGTTTACAATTGGGCATCAAGGCTGACGGAGCTGCATCATCTGGAGTGCTGTTCATTCCTGTGCACAGAGAGAGGTATCTGAATGGTCTCAAACCACCAATAAAACCTGCTGGCCCAGAAACAACACTTTATTCAGACTTTGCTGACAAGAATGGTTATCTGGTTCCACCCTGGAGTCAATCTTATTCTGTGCCAAGAGCAGGGGAAGACCAGAAATATTTTACTAACAATGCTAATAACTACCACAAACAAGAAGCTTAGAATTTCAGAGTAACTGTTACAGAGAATGAAAGAATTAATGAGGAAAAAATTATGTTGCAGCAGGCAACACCCATCACCTAATATGGATATATAGGGACACTTGTCTTCATAATTGGATTGTAGTTTTCATCACTGCATAACAGCTTGGTGGAAAAATGAAAAAGCATTCATTTAGAATTATCTAGAGGAAGGATTGTAAATTAATGCAAATAATATTTTTCCCCTGGGCAAAAGATTACAATGGAAGAAACTTTATCACATTTGTTTAAAAGTATTACAAGTGTTACATTTAGTAGGATATGCAAGATAATAAACACGGAGGTGGTTGCCTGGAAGAAATAGGGGATTCTAGGGACAAGGAGGTCATTTGAGTATTTGAAAAACTTCCCAAGCTGACCATAACTCCTATGATAAATTATTCTCCACATCCTGAGAAATATGTGGCTAAGGCTGGAAGTTACCCAAGTTAGCTGACAATTTTAATGGGTTTTAATGTTAAGTCAAGTTCTTCAAACCTAATCCTAAACAGGCCAGACCACTGTGTTTCCCCTTTGCTTCCCCATCATCATAAACCAGATCTAGGACCCGTACCCTTTCATTAGTTCAATTACAGATGGGGCTTCTGTTTAGGTTCTTTGCAATTACCAACTTACCTAACATTATTATTTTACCAATTGCTCTTTTTGATACTGTAGATCTCAAGTTTTGATCCCTGACTGGTATCTTGAAAATCCCAGGAGATATCATTAGGTCTTATTCCAGGAGAATTGAACCAAGGCTGTTGATTTTCATATGCATTTATTTGTCATGAAATTTTATCAGTTTTCAGTTTGCCTCTTGTGCTTGCCACCTAAATATTTGTTTGTTTCTTGAATACTCAGACTTTCCCCCATGACATCATATCATGTCCCTGTTTCTGAATGGATTTATAAATTACACCTTAGATTGATACCTAGCTTGCTATATTTGGTTTGCCATTTTCTATGACTAGCCTCTCAGGGTGTGCCTTTTCCTCCATTTCCTGTCAAACTCAGTCTCAGTTCTTTGTTACAGCAAACTGACTTCTTTTATCAAAGACTCAAATGCTTTTCACATAAAGCCTTTCAAAGCGAGGCAGTCATTCAGTACATAAGCCAGTGTGTTAGAAAAACCACATTTTATACCTACAAAATAAATTTCCAACAATGAATAAAAGGTACACCCTTAATATAACTCAGTAATTATAGGAGAGAAAAATACTCTACAAGACTGCTTGTCCAAAAGGAATTACTGTAGGATAAAACATTTACAAATATTGTATCATATTTTTTGCCAGAAATATCACTTTTAATTTTCTTTAAAATAGTATGTTCAATATTCTTTCCAGACTACCTTCTCCAAAATTAACAATATGTCAAATATAAAATATGGCAGTTATTTTTGTTTGTTTTGGCCTTCATCATGGCGCTTTATCAAGTCTAACTCTATTTTCTATGTTTTCTTAGGCTTTTGTGTGTGCATGCAGTTGTGTGTCTGTGTGTGTTTTAAAACAATACTAACACACTGCTAAGTAGAAGCTAGCATGGTACTAAGTAGGCACTAAACATATTTTATTTACTATGATAATGAATTTGGAGATAATAAGACAACCTATTGGATCACTTCTTTTATATGATTTGATGTTTCAAAAAGACTAATTCATAAAATATTTTGATACTGTATAAGGTGATAGTGTTAAAAAACTGGATAGTCAATGCCATGTGTAAATAGTTTAAGTATCATCTGTTTAGTCCATTCATTTTTTTTCTTTGTTTTCTTTGAGACAGGGTCTCACTCTGTTACCCAGGGTGGAGTGCAATGGCACAAAGACAGCTCACATGCATCTTCGACCTCTAGGGCTCATGTGACCTCCCGACTCAGCCTCTCAAAGTGCAGAGATTATAGGTATAAAGCACCACACCCAGCCCCATTATTTCTAAATACTGTGTTTCATGATCATATTTTAAATTTAGATAAAATGAATTGAATATGTTGTCATAAATACAAAAACTATGCCAACATGTTTTATATCAAATTATTTCAATTTCTAGCTCACAAAATGGAGTTTTAAATTCAAGGGAGTAATTGGTAAGAACTATAGATAACTTCTAAGCTAGAGACAAATTAATAACACATTTTAAAAAATATAAACTTACTTATTAGAGTTCTCTAAAACATCACTGTTCTCCATCTAATCGTATAGCATTCACTAAGATTCCTAAATAATCTCATATGAAGTGCTTACGATATTTATGTATTTAGTGTCACCATGTGTAGTGCCATGTAGGAAAGCTCCATCTCAATAATGTATTTCATGTCACTGAAGAAGGCCACATTCAGTACCTAGGGAAAAGGTTATTTTTCTAAGTTGAAGAGAGTGGTGTGATAACTGGGAATATCTAAGAATGTTCAACATTTTGTTATTTAAAAATAACCTTGTTACTATTCTTCTATTAAAATACATTTCTGTTTTCCAGAGATAAAATCATTATTGTGGATTCATAATTAATAATGAAATAACTTCAAGATCGATTGTCAAGTTTTAAAAAATATCAAGATGCTGATGAATTTGATTGAATGAATGAAAATATTTATTGTTAGGAGAAATACAAATAAAACACACATCTTTGTCTATGAATTTTTGGTTTTAAAAATGTGTTGAAAAATAGGAGTTGAAAGTTATTTACCAAAATGTTATATATTATAATAATTTTTTAAACTTACAAAAGTAGGTTGGGGGAGGTAAGAGAGGTTTTAAAAAAGTCTTATTATTTGTATTTGTATCATGATAATAAATTGTGAGTAGTTAATAAAACATAACATTTAAAAATACTTACAGTATTTTAATCCCTAGTTCTTTAGAAACATAAAATACAATTTCAAAATTTTCCTAAAATAACAAATTACATAAAAGTAACTTCATTGAAAATAGAAATGCTTGAGGGTTACATTTACCTCAGAATAAAATTTCTTATGTAAAAGTTATTAATGAAAAGACTATTTTTTAAATACTGTTACAAGGCAATCAATATTTCTAAGAGTCTCTGAGAGTCCACAGCTTTCTAAATTATTCTTCCATTGATCCCCTTGAAAAACATTTTTTTCTCTAATAATTCTATGTGAATGTAACTATATTATTCCCCTTACCTGAATAACCTCTTTAATCCTGCTTTTCTTTTTGGGATACATAATGAAAAATTGAACATTCAGGAAATAGAATTCATGTTATAACACTTTATAGATCAACAGCTATGATCCACATTTCTGTTTTCCAGAGATAAAAATGATTAATGTGGATTCATAATTAATAATGAAATGACTTCAAGATCTATTGTCAAGTTTTAAAAAGTATTTTAAAAATATATAACATAGATGTTACATATATATTTTAAACAAAATATTTATTAAATAACTTAGTTTAATAAATTAATTAACTTAGTTTAATAAATAATTACTTATTAAAATTAGTTAAAAGAATAACCATTCATTTTATTAAAATATGAAAAGTTATTATTTACTTTGTTTTTATTTTAATAAGTATTTATTATTAAGTAATACTTTATGAACAAATATTTTCTAATCTTTATTGCTTCCCCATATATGAACTTTTTCATCAAGAATTATTACACTTTTTACTTCGTTAAAGTATTAAAATAATTTTCCATTAATTACACATATATTTATACTGTCTACTTTACAGAATAAATATTTAGATAGGAAAATATGTTAGAGCAATCCAAACTACAACTGCCTGTAATATCTCAATATAAAACAATTTCACTGTACTCTTCTTGTGTTACCATTGATTATTAAAATATCTGCAAATAAGGGAAAACAATTGATACATAAAAATGTGGTTGGCAAAATGCTTGATATGGTGAACTTGAAGAAGCTGGTAAATTATGTAGAACGTAGTTTGAAAAAACATTTGCATATATTGAACAATTTATCTTTTGAACTCAGGAACAAACATTAAAAATAGAAGCCAAAATGTAAATTGCTTAATTTTTTATTGCCCTAAAAACATAATTTTTCTAAAGAAGTGAAAATAAATTTAAATAATCCTAGTGCTTCTGGCGCCTCTTCAAAATCTAAGATATACATTTTATTAAAGATAATGATGGTTAATTGTGATAATAATGACTAATATTTGGTGAATACCTATCATGTGCCAGACACTTTTTATTGCTTCTGTCTTGAGTCAATGACTCTTAATTCTTACAACAAACCTGTGATGTAAATACTTTTTGATACAAGGCCATGTAAATTTTCAAATACTTTTTGCTGTTTTAAGCATGAGAAAACCAAGGCACAGTATGGTTTCAGGGCTGTCTCCAGACCTTCTGGCTTAATGTTTCCAACTTGCCCCTTGGGATTTATGCTTCTCCATTCTCCATCCTACTCTGTGTCTTGAGAAGTCCCTTGCCCTTGTTTTCTGATTGTTTTCAGTAGAAGGCATGGCCAGGAGATAAAGCGGGGAGGAGAATAGGATCAGGGTATTTATTACTCCCCCTCTTTCTGCTATGGCACCGCATAATGGCTGATTCAGTCATCTGGAAGCCAGTCACAACTCTAGTCTAAGCAGTGTTTTAGCCAAGGTTCTCAAGAAAGCAGAACTTGAGGCAAAAATATGTTGTGCGCTTCAGTAGAGATGTTTAATTCTGTTGAAATAAGACAGAATAAGGCAAGGAAGGATTGAAAACTAAGGACATATATTAACAAGCAGGGCACAACGTTAGCAAGAATGGCCAGTTGCATCATCTCCCTGGAAATCTTTAGAGAAACTGTATAAGAGAGGAGATGGAAAGGAAGTTTACCTGTTGTTCCCATCTATTTATGCCCAATAATCAATGTGTAATTCATGCCAATCAACTTGCAAATTTCTGGATTGCATTACCTGCTCCCTTAGAAGCAATTGAGACACCACATCTCACACCTTGCTATGAGGAACTTCATCTGAGTCTAAAAATCATGGACTCACTTTCAGTTCTTTTGTTAAATGTAGATAATTGGTGTTCTCATTTCCAAAGACTGTCTCACTGCTCTCTCTCTTTTTTTTTTTTTTTTTTTTTTTTTTTATTTGAGACATAGTCTTGCTCTGTCACCTAGGCTGGAGTGCAGTGGCACGATCTCAACTCACTGCAACCTCGACCTCCCAGGTTCAAGTGATTTTCCTGCCTCAGCCTCCCAAGTAGCTGGGATTACAGGCATGTGCCACCACACATGGCTAATTTTGTATTTTTAGTAGAGACGGGATTTCACCATGTTAGCCAGGCTGTCTTGAACTCCTGACCTCATGTGATCCACCTTCATTGGCCTCCTAAATTGCTGAGATTACAGGCATGAGCTACCGTGCCTGGTCTTCCATTGTTCTTTTCAGTGGTACCTTTGACTCAAAAATGCTTACCTTACTGTCAAATAGTTCTCTACAGTAGTCTTGAGAAGTTTGTTTAAACTATAAATGATGCTATGTTTGCATTATTTAAAGTTTAAAACTTCTGGAAAAGTTTAAACACTTTGACAAATACATTTCATAGGATGACTTTTGGCATATAAATAATTGATAGCGTTTTTTTTTTTTTTTTTGTATATCAACTTATGAACCTAAAAGTATGCTATGCATGTAGCAACCTCCTCAATTAGTTTATAATATCATCCCTGTATACTAATATATTTTAAATTGTGACTGGTTAATGAATTTCATGATTCTCTTGGGGTGTGGGTAAATGAAAATTCATGCAGGAAAAAAGGAAAACATCTACAGAACATTGGAGGTGAAAACCAATGATCTACATTTAACAAAATAACTTCAAGTGACTCTGATACACAATAAACTGTTTAAAACCACAATAATAAAGAAATGTTATTGACATTTATTTATGTGGTCACTGACTGATATAAGACTTTTAGAAAAATATGAATACTTCCTTAACTGTATATTTAACATGTTTGAAGACATGAATACTCTTCATATCTTCAACATTAAAGTGAAAGCCCCAATTTTAAGATATTTTGAGAGGAATGCTCAGATTTTAATTATCAAGTTATTTTAGATAACAATGACTTCAAAAGTTTGCTTAACCCACACTCTTCTTTATTTTTTTTTTTTTATAAAGCATTTATTGACAAGATCTCTTTCAACTATTGGTGTAATGAATAATTTTTTGTGTTGACAGGACTGAGATTAAGGATACCTAGACAGCTGGTAAAACTATTTTTATTTCTGAGTGTGTCTGTGAGGAAGAAATTAGCATTTGGATCAGTAAACCAAATAAAGAAGCTTCACCCTCACTTACGTAGATGGGCATCTTCCAATCCATTGAGGACTTAGAACAAAATGAAACAGAAAGGGTGAATTTGCTTTCTTTTCTGGAACTGGGACATCCATCTTCTGACCTTGAAAATCAGAACTTCAAGTTCTTGGGCCTTCATATGTTAGGACTTGCGTCACTGGCCCTCCACGGTTTCAGACCTTCAGCTTTGGACAGAGAGTTATACCATTGACCCTTTGGATTCTCTGTCCTTTATAGACAGACAGAATAACACACCACCAGCTTTCCTGGTGGCAAGGAGGTGCCATCATGAACCAAGATAGCGACCTCTCTGGACATAAAATCTGTGAGCTCCTTTTCATGGACTTTCCAGCCTTCAGAACTGTGAGAAATAAATTTCTATTGTTTATAAGCTACTCAGTCTATGGATTTTGTTATCACAGCTAAATGGACTAAGACTATTAAAAAGTAAAATTTCCAAGTCTTCACGTTATAATTCTTTTATTGCATTCTGGTTAATCTTGATCTTCAATGCTATGGTAATGTGCATTGCTGTTATTACATGAAATATAGATATATTAATTTCTGAATATAAAAGGGAATTCAAGAATCTTGTGGCAATTATGTTGTTACATATTTAAAAATTTCCTCTCCATCCTATCTTCCTCCAAGTAGATCTGTACCACTCTGTAGTACTGAAAAATTCCAATTTTGTTTTACATTTTTAACTGACATTCTAAGTGTTTAGTTTTGTATTTTCTTAAATGTCTCTCACTAAGGCTACTGTAAGTAGTTTGTTATTTGCTTTTTGTGTTTTAGGTATCTTGCCAGTATTAGTCTAGGTTCTTGGACTGATTCTCACTTTGAGTTTCACCCTTGAGCCCTATGGTATCTAAATTTATGCCCAGTGCCTCTTTGTGATATCTACTGTGGAATTAGAGTAATCATCTTAACAACTGAAAGGTCACTCTCTAAATAGAGTATTTCAGGCAGCAGTTGTCTTGAATTCCCACTACAGATGCTTCTTTACCAACTCTTTTAAGAGCAGGCTGTCAGCCAAACATGGCTTGTGTGTGATGAAACTTCATGGATATGTGTCAGACATTTGAAAATCTGGCATTCATTTAATATTTTTCATATTGTAAGAAGTCTATCTTCACATGCTTCTGACATGTTTAATGAACCTGTCAAGTACCAGGCATTATTTTTTTTATAACCTGTATAGAGTTGACAGGTGCCAAGGGCTATAGTGGCAAATATACAATATACTATTTACACAAAATATTAATTGTCTCTATAGATAATCATAGAATCAATGTTTATTTTTACACAGTACTTATAATCAAATGAGTATTTTAGATACAACTGGATGTAAAATAGGTAATATTCTGTAAATGTCAATAAAAATGTTACCCTTAAAGGGAATTGTATGAACTCTCTATATCTATATAACAGTGTATTTCTATTTGGAAAAAAACAAAACTACCAGTCAAGTGAAAAGCAAAGCAAAACAGATCAAATAAGCAGAAACTTGGTTTCCTTATCATGTTAGGAACATCTATGTCTCAGATTTGTATTAGAAAGAAGGGTTGATGAACCAACATCTGGAATCCAGGATCTATTCAGTTTTTAATTTTTTAATTTATTTTTAGATTAAAATTATCTTTTCCAGAGGTTGAACCAAGGCCGTAAACAAAATTCCATGTCTTTATTCTACCTTACTATGAAGATTTTACAGTTGATCACTCATCTCCAATAACACTTTGGGGAAAATGAGGAACCCCTAAGGCCATCTTACTGTCTTTTTGAAAAACATATATTCAGTGAAAAGAAGCAAAGCCCCCAAATAAAAGACAGTGACCAAGATGTCTTTGTATGTTTTTGGTTTTTTGTTTGTTTGTTTGTTTTTGTTTTCATGGTGGAGTTGGGTACATATTTTCGATCGTAAAGCTTGTGCTGAAGTAGTAGAGCAGAAATAATCACATTCTTAGTCTTTCAGAAAACTGAGTTTGTTCTTCTTCAATCATCTGTGGAATAACCAATACCAACTATTACTCACTATTCAGTTCCATAAAACATGTATTTAATAAAAAATCTTCTATATTTTAGGAAGAAGAAACCAGTATGCTCTAGTTTTTACTGGTATTCTGAGCTAAGGATTTCCTAAATATTTACAGAATGTTAAGAATAGTTTATCTGCAGTATATATTATTGTATTGGCCATTCTTGGTTGATTTGCCCAGCTGACAAGTGATGTGTTCTATCAATATGCAGATTCATATCTCTCTCTCTTTTTTTCTCCATCTTTTCTGTTTTCTCTTTATGTCTCTCAAAATAGGGGTACAGTGTTGGTTGTTTTGGTCTAGAATTTAATGCAGGATCATGCATGAAATTTAATTGCCTTGCCACTGCTTCTATTCATTCTGAAATAGTTCTTCAACTCTCCTGTGTTTTATATGATTTACTTATTTTTAAATTTTTGGAAATTTTTATTTAATCATAATTTTTAGTATTTGTTTTGTTCTATTTTATCTGTTGCCCTTTCTCTACTCTCATCTTTCTTTTTTTAAAAAAAGTTTATCCTTTTCATCTATTTTTATTATCATAGTTGACTGTGATTATTAAATTTCTGTCCCTTTCACTTTTGTCTTTACATCCAAACTGATTTTATTATTGTGTTTTAGTTATTTTAGAGTTTTGTCACTTTATTCTATAATTCTTTCTGTTCTTCAACCATCTTATTCTGGTTATTGCTTCCTCCCCCCCCCCATAGATTTCTTCTTTTTCTTTACTTTTTTTATCTAGTTTTGAAACATTTTTTAGAGTTTTTTAGGCTTTTTTGTTCAAATGTCTTTCTAGCAATTCCTTGTTATTCATAGGTATTTTTTTTTTTCTTAACTTTTTTACAATGATAATTGTTCATTATTTTCTTGGTCTCTTTAGGCTTTTGTGACAAAAAAACATAAAATGGGTAGCTTATAAACAACAGAAATTTATTTCTCACATTTCTGGAAGCTGAGAAGTTTATTAACCAAGGTACCAACAGATTCCCTGTCTGGTGAAAACTTGCTTTCTGATTCATAGCTGGCCATCTTTTCTCTGTAACCTTACATGGTGGAAGTGACAAGGCAGCTCTCTGCATCCTCTTTTATAAGGGCACTAATCCCATTCATGAGATTTGTAACCTAATCACCCTCATGTCCTAATAACCTTCCAAGGTCCAACCTCCTAATATTATCACACTGGTGATTAGTTTTTAACATATGAAGTCTGTAGGGACACAAACATTCAGGCCATAGCATTTGATTTGAACTAATCTTTTCTGTTACTTACATTTATAGTACATAATTTTCCCATGTGAGGAGCAGACCAAAAAATAATGTTGAGTTTCATGTTTCTAGAGCTGTCTCTTGTGTTCCTATAGTGAAGTCATATAACATGGCAATTATACTCTTAGATTGGTCACCTCTTCTGTGGCTTCCCACACTTTTAGCTGCACTTCTTCTGTCTCGTGATTGTTCCATTCTTAGTGTAATTTGTATTCTATTTCTGTTTTAACTCAGTGTAAGGCTGAAAAAATGATTTTGCTCAGAAGAAATATAGATTTTGTTAATTTTGCAGTTTCACAGGCTGCTAACAACGTCATCTCTCTTCAACCTTCTACACTCCGTTTACACTCACGTTGTTGTTTGTAAAACCACTTATGTTTTAGTTGTCTCAATCTCCAATGGGCCCAGCATTCCTTCCTGTCAATAGATTTGTCAACTGTAGGGTCCTTTTGTGTGTATTCCTTCCACAAAGTTACCGCTATCACATGTATCTGTAGTTATTGTCGGTTTTTAACAATCACCCCTTCATATATAGGGAGTTGGTTGGGATACTTTGTCAATTAAACTTTTTAGAGATGTTGTCAGTGAATTATCGGTTTTGCTATCATGGTCATGGTTGTTCAATTTAATTTTATGTGAGAATCTGGGGAGAAATGGAAAGACAATGGGAAGCCATGTGGCTCTTATCACCTTCTTCCCTAGATCTCTTATTCCATTTGAAAACCACTCCTAACTAGTTTTTACTCCTCCAAATCATTAAATGTGCCTTTACCTGAATATCCAATGATTTGCTTGTGCTATTTACTATGGTTCAATATTAGACCTCTTCTAATATTACCTGTCATCAGTATTTGACATAATCACCTTATCCTGTGACAACATTCTTCTCTTGATTTCCTTGTTTAAATTGCTGTCATTGTTGTTTCTTCTACCTTATAGACCACTCCTTTTCACTTTCATTTTCTTGTGCCATTTGTTTTCCGCATATCTCCAAGATGGGGAACACAAGGGTTCCATATATTATTCTCTCCTTTGCGTTTGCATATCCTTGTGATATCCTGAAATCTCTTGACTTCAAACAATTATGTATGTTGAAGATGTTGATTTTTACATTTCCATTCCTGATCTTTCCCATCTGAAGTGAATTTGAGTCAGATTATGGACATGACATATTTTTGGATGCTAATACATGCTTCAAAGCATATAAGTTCAAGACTGAACTCGTGATACATCTTCCAAAACCAATTACACCCCAGTCTTCACTTCCATTATGGGAAATTCTGCCCTTCCAGTCACTAATTCCAAAGACCTTTGACTCTTCTCATTGACCCTAATATCCATCAATCTGCAAGTATGGCTTGTTCCAGCTATGTGTACAAAAACGAATTGCTTTTTACATCTCCTCTGAGACCACCATCATCTCTTGCCTCCTTCCTGATATAAACAGATTACATCATTGTCAGGCCACTGAGCCCAAGCTAAGCCATCATATCCCCAGTAACCTGCATGTATACATCCAGATCCAGATGGCCTGAAGCAACTGAAGAGCCACAGAAGTGAAAATAGTTTATCTGATGACATTCCACCATTGTGATTTGTTTCTACCCCACCCTAACTGATCAATATTCTTTATAATCTCCCCCACCCTTAAGAAGTTTCTTTGTAATTCTCCCCACCCTTGAGATTGTACTTGGTGGGCTTAACCCCCGCCCCTAAAACATTGCTCTTAACTTCACCGCCTATCCCCAACCTATAAGAACCAATGATAATCCCATCACCCTTTGCTAACTCCTTTTTTGGACCCAGCCCGACTGCACCCAGGTGAAATAAACAGCCATACTGCTCACACAAAGCCTGTTTGGTGATCTCTTCACACAGACACATGAAACATTTGGTGCCGAAGACCCAGGTCAGCGGGACTCCTTTGGGAGACCAGTCTGCTGTCCTCATCCTCCATGAAGAGATTCACCTAGGACCTTGGGTCCTCAGACCAACCAGCCCAAGGAGCCTCTCACCTATTTTAAATCAGGTAAATGTCCTCTTTTTACTCTCTTCTCCAACCTCTCTCACTATCCCTCAACCTCTTTCTCCTTTCAATCCTGACGCAACCCTTCAATATCTCCCTTCTCTTAATTTCAATTCCTTTCATATTCTGGTAGAGACAAAGGAGACACGTTTTATCCATGGACCCAAAACTCCAGCACCGGTCACGGACTCGAGAAGACAGCCTTCCCTTCACGTTTAATCATGCGGGGACGCCTCTCTGATTATTCACCCACGTTCCATTGGTGTCTGATCTCCGCAGGGATGCCTGCCTTGATCATTCACCCACGTTCCCTTGATGGCAAGTCAATTGCAGGGACACCTGCTTTGGTTGCTCACCCAGTTGCAGTCCAGGACTGCTCCCCACCCCCTTCTCCGTGTCTCTACCCTTTTCTTTAAACTTGCCTCCTTCACTATGGGCAACCTTCCACCCTCCATTCCTCCTTCTTCTCTGTTAGCCTGTGTTCTCAAGAATCTAAAACCTCTTCAACTCTTGCCTGACCAAAAATCTAAGCGTCTTATTTTCTTCTGCAATACAGCTTGACCCCAGTACAAACTCCACAGTAGTTCCACGTGGCCAGAGAATGGCACTTTTGATTGGTCTATCCTACAAGATCTGGATATTTTTTGTCGAAAAATGGGCAAATGGACTGAAGTACCTGACGTCCAGGCATCCTTTTACACATTGGTCCCCTCTAGTCTCTGCTCCCAATGAGACTCATCCCAAATCTTCTTTCTCTCCTGTCTGTTCCTTCAGTCTCCACCCCAAGCTTTGAGTCCTTTGAATCCTTTTTTTCTACAGACTCATCTGACCTCTGCCCTTCTCCCCAGGCTGATCCTTGCCAGGCCAAGCCAGGTCCCAATTCTTCCTCAGCCTCTGCTCCTCCACCCTATAATCTTTCTGTCAACTCCCCTTCTCATACCCAGTCTGACTTACAGTTTTATTCTGTGACTAGCTCTCCCCCACCTGCCCAACAATTTCCTCTTAGAGAGGTGGCTGGAGCTGAAGGCATAGTCAGGGTACATGTGCCTTTTTTTCTATCAGACCTTTCCCAAATCAGCCAGCGTTTAGGCTCTTTCTCATCAGTCCCACTAAATGTATACAGGTATTCTGATATCTAACTCTGTCTTACAGTTTAACCTGGAGTGACTTAAATGTCACCCTAACTTCTACCCTCTCCCCAGATGAACGGGAAAGAGTTTTTTCTCTAGCCCAATCTCATGCCGATAACCGCCGGCTTCATGAGCCAGACCTCCAGGAAGGCATTAGAGCAATTCCCTGGGAAAATTCCCAATGGAACTATCAGGCAGATTCTCCAGGTATAGCTAGGCGAGATCAACGGTTTCCTGCCTAGTTGAAGGGCTTAAAAAGGCAGCCTCCAAAGCTGTTAATTACGACAAACTTAAAGAAACTACCCAAGGTAAAGACGAAAACCCAGCCCAGTTCATGGCATGCTTAGCAGCAACCCTTAGACGTTTCACCGCCCTAGACCCAGAGGGGCCAGAAGGCCACCTTATTCTTGATATGCATTTTATCACCAGTCAGCTCCTGACATTAGAAAAAGCTCCAAAAATTGGATTCCAGCCCTCAAACACCACAACGGGACTTAATTAACTTCACCTTCAAGGTGTACAATAATATAGAAGAGTTGCAATTACTTTCCTCCGCTGTGAGAGAAACCCCAGCCATATCTCCAGCACACAAAAACTTCAAAACACCTAAGCCACAGCAGTCAGGCATTCCTCCAGGACCTCCTCCCCAAGGATCTTGCTTCAAGTGCTGGAAATCTGGTCACTGGGCCAAGGAATGCCCACAGCCCAGGATTCCTCCTAAGTCGTGTCCCATCTGTGCGGGAACCCACTGGAAATTGGCCTGTCCACCTGGCCCAAGGCTCTGACTGACTCCTTCCCAGATCTTCTCGGATTAGAGGCTAAAGTCTGACACTGCCCGATCGCCTTGGAAGCCTCCTGGACCATCAGAGATGTTTTTGTTAACTCTTACAGTGGAGGGTAAGTCCATCCCCTTCTTAATCGATACGGAGGCTACCAACTCCACATTACCTTTTTTCAAGGGCCTGTTTCCCTTGCCTCCATAACTGTTGTGGGTATTGATGGCCAGGCTTCTAAACTTCTTAAAACTCCCCCACTCTGGTGCCAACTTGGACACTAAGTTATTTTATACACTCATTTTTAGTTATCCCCACCTGCCTAGTTCCCTTATTAGGTCGAGACATTTTAACTAAATTATCTGCTTCCCTGACTAGTCCTGGGCTACAGCCACACCTCATTGCCACCTTTTCCCCAGTTCACAGCCTCCTTTGCATCCTCCCCTTGTGTCTCCCCACCTTCATCCATAGGTCTAGGATACCTCTACTCCCTCCTTGGTGACAGATGATGCACACCTTACTATCCCATTAAAACCTAATCACCCTTACCCCACTCAATGCCAATATCCCATCCCACAGCATGCTTTAAAAGGATTAAAGCGTGTTATCACTCGTCTGTTACAGCATGGCCTTTTAAAGCCTATAAACTCTCCTTACAATTACCCCATTTTACCTGTTCAAAAACTGGACAAGCCTTACAGGTTAGTTCAGGATCTGCGCCTTATTAACCAAATTGTCTTGCCTATCCACCCCATGGTGCCAAAGCCATATATTCTACTATCCTCAATACCTCCCTCCACAACCCCTCCATAACCCATTATTCTGTTCCGTATCTCAAACATGCTGTCTTCACTATTCCTTGCACCCTTCATCCCAGCCTCTCTTTGCTTTCACTTGGACTGACCCTGACACCCATCAGGCTCAGCAAATTACCTGGGATGTACTGCTGCAAGGCTTCACGGACAGCCCCCATTACTTCAGTAAAGCCCAAATTTCTTCCTCATCGATTACCTATCTGACATAATTCTAAATGAAAACACACATACTCTCCCTGCTGAATCGTGTCTGGCTAATCTCCCAAACCCAAACCCCTTCTACAAAACAATAGGATTTAAATCTTAATTATTATACAAGGTCAACCAGACCTAGGAGGAACTCCCTTCAGGACAGAACGATAGATGGTTCCTACCAGGTGATTTAGAAAAGTCCAATGGGTATTGATACGGAGACTCTTGTGGAAGCAGAGTTTAAAAATTGCCTAATAATCGATCTCCTCAAATGTGAGAGTTGTTTGCACTCAGCCAACCCTTAAAGTACTTAACAGAATCAAAGACTATCTCAATCCTGACTCAAAAGGTTACCTACATCCTCTCTGAAACAAATTTGCATAAGAACTGTTTATAGGAATGCATCTTGATGGGACAGTTGGGTTGTTATGAAATACTCAGGAATCCAGTCCAGCTCTAAGACTCACCCCTGAGCAAACAGGCAATATTGGGCATGTTGGTAAAGGACCACTAGAATCCAGCAACCTGTACCCCTTTCTTTGTGGTCAATAAAGGCGGGAAAACAGGTGCAGGACTGCTACATCAGTAAGCGTAACTAATCCGATAAGCAGAGGTCCATAGGTGGTTACGCACCCTGTAAAGGAATAAGCATTAGGACCATAGAGGATGCTCTAGGACTAATGCACATCAGAAAATGACTAGGGATGCTGACATCCCTATGTTCTTTTTTCAGATGGGAAGCGTTTCCCACAAGGCAAAAATGCCCCCTAAGAGGAATTCTGGAGAATTAGGACCAATTTGACCTTCAGACGCTAAGAAAGAAACGACTTATATTCTTCTGCAGTACCGTCTGGCCATGATATCCTCTTTAAGGGGGAGAAAGCTGGCCTCCTGAGGGAAGTATAAATTATAACACCATCTTACAGCTAGACCTGTTTTGTAGAAAAGAAGGCAAATGGAGTGAAGTGCCATATGTACAAATTTTCTTTTCATTAAGAGACAACTCACAATTTTGTAAAAAGTGTGATTTATGCCCTACAGGAAGCCCTCAGAGTCTACCTCCCTACCCCAGCACCCCCTGACTCCTTCCCCAACTAATAAGAACTGCCCTCCCCAACCCATTCAGTCCAAAAGGAGATAGACAAAGGGGTAAACAATGAACCAGAGTACCAATACTCCCCGAATATGCCCCCTCCAAGCAGTGGGAGGAGAATTCTGCCATGCTAGAGTGCATGTACTGTCTTCTCTCTCAGAGTTAAAACAAATTAAAATAGACTTAGGTAAATTCTCAGGTAACCCTGATGGACTCCTTTCCTTCCTAGGCATGGTTAGGTACTCCTGCCTTTGGATACCTAGTTTTACCATCCCAACTAAACCATTATGTAAACTCACAAAAGCAAACCTAGCTGACCCCATAGATCCTAAATCCTTTCCCCACTCCTCTTTCCGTTCCTTAAAAACAGCCCTAGAAGCTGCCTCCACACTAGCTCTCCCTAACTCATCCCAACCCTTTTCCTTACACACAGCCAAAGTGCAGGGCTGTGCAGTTGGAATTCTTACACAAGAGCCAGGACCATTCCCTGTAGCCTTTCTGTCCAAACAACTTGACCTTACTGTTTTATCCTAGCCCTCGTGTCTGCATGTGGTGGCTGCTGCCACACTAATACTTTTAGAAGCCCTCAAAATCACAAACTATGCTTAACTCAATCTCTACAGTTCTCATAACTTCCAAAATCTATTTTCTTCCTCACACCAGACACATACTTTTCTGCTCCCCGGCTCCTTTCGGCTATACTCTTTGTGGAGTTTCCCACAATTACCAGTGTTTCTGGCCCAACTCAATCTGACCTCCCACATTATTCCTGATACCACATCTGACTCCCATGACTGTATCTCTCTTATCCACCTGACATTCACTCCATTTCCCCATATTTCCTTCTTTCCTGTTCGTCACCCTTTGCACACTTGGTTTATTAATGGCAGTTCCACCAGGCCTAATCACCACACACCAGCAAAGGCAAGCTATACTATAATATCTTCCACATCTATCATTCAGGCTACTGCTCTGCCCCCCTCCACTACCTCTCAGCAAGCAGAACTCATAGCCTTAATTTGGACCCTCGCTCTTGTAAAGGGACTACGTGTTGATATTTATACTGACCCCATATCCTGCACCACCATACTGTTTTATGAGCTGAAAGGTTTCCTCACTACACAAGGGTCCTCCATCATTAATGTTTCTTTAATAAAAACTCTTCTCCAGGCTACTTTACATCCAAAGGAAGCGGGAGTCATACACTGCAGGGGCGATCAAAAGGCATCAGATCCCATCGCTCAGGGCAATGCTTATGCTGATAAGGTAGCTAAAAAAGCAGGTAGCGTTTCAACTTCTAGTCCTCATGGCAGATTTTCTCCTTCTCATTGGTCACTCCTATTACTGTTGTCCTTGGACTAATGACAACATCTCCTTCCATTCTATTCTATCGTCATTTCATAACCTCTTCCATGTAGGTTACAAGCTGCTAACCTGCCTCTTAGAACCTCTCACTTCCTTTCCATTGTGGAAATGTATCCTCAAGGAAATTACTTCTCAGTGTTCCATCTGCTATTTCACTACTCCTTGGGGATTATTCAGGCCCCCTCTCTTCCCTATACATTAAGCTCAGGGATTTGCCCCCACCCAGGACTGGAAAATTGACTTTACTTGCATGTCTTGAGTCAGGAAACATGTCTGGGTAGATACTTTCACTGCATGGGTAGAGGCCTTTCCCACAGGGTCTGAAAAGGCCACCGCGGTCAGGTCATTTCTTCCCTTTTGTCAGACATAACTCCTCAGTTTGGCCTTCCCACCTCTATACAGTCCAATAATGGACCAGCCTTTATTAGTCAAATCACCCAAGCAGTTTCTCAGGCTCTTGGTATTTAGTGGCTCCTGGTTTTACCTCAAATTGCCACCTTTAAGTCTCTCTTTAAGTGGATAGAAGATTTTCAGTGACAAAGTACACTCCAATACTTTCACCCTGATGAAGTCCTATTCTTCACTTTTATACTCTTATTCTCGTTTCTGTTCTTATGCTACCCTCTACCTCTCCCCAACTATCTCCACAACACTGTCAAACTCACTCTCTCCTAATTGTTTCTAATCCTTCTTTAACAAACAATTGCTGGATTTGCATTTCTCTTTCCTCCAAAATCGTTTAATACCTGCTTTTCTCCTCTTATTTGGACCTTGTTTCTTTCATTTAGTTTCTCAATTCATACAAAACCACATTCAGGCCATCACCAATAATTCTATATGACAAATGCTCCTTCTAACAATCCCACAATATCACCCCTTACCTCAAAATCTTTCTTCAGTTTAGTCTTTCCCACTCTAGGTTCCCATGCCGCTCCTAATCCTGCTCGAAGCAGCCCTGAGAAACATCGCCCATTATCTCTCCATACCACTCCCCAAAATTTTGCCGCCCCAATACTTTACCACTGTTTTGTTTTTCTTATTAATATAAGAAGACAGGAATGTCAGGCCTCTGAGCCCATGCTAAGCCATCATATCCCCAGTAATCTGCACCTATACCTCCAGATGGCCTGAAGCAACTGAAGATGCACAGAAGTGAAAATAGCTTAACTGATGACATTCCACCATTGTGATTTGTTTCTACCCCACCCTAACTGATCAATGTTCTTTATAATCTCCCCCACCCTTAAGAAGTTTATTTGTAATTCTCCCCATCCTTGAGAATGTACTTGGTGAGCTTCACCCCCTGCCCCCAAAACATTGCTCTTAACTTCACTGCCTATCCCAAAACCTATAAGAACCAAAGATAATCCCACCAGCCTATGCTGACTCCTTTTTCAGACTCAGCCCGCCTGCACCCAGGTGAAGTAAACAGCCATGTTGCTCACACAAAGCCTGTTTGGTGATCTCTTCACACGGATGCATGAAACAATCATTGTTTGTCTAAAATTTTTTTCTCAATGTAATTCCCAGATGGGGTCAAGTTTAGGCATAATTCAAGTTAATCTGCTCGTAAAACTTCAGATGATTTTAGATGTCACTAATTTACTTGAAATGATCTATAAGGGTCCATACAAATTATCCCGTTCTTCCTCAACAATCTCAAAACCTAATACTCTCCAATTTGCTGGCTGTATTTCAGCTGTATTGGCCTCCTTGTTCATTCATGAACATAGTAAGAACACACAAAAATATAGTCTGAATAAATAAATATGTATGTAACACTTCTGAGTTCTTATTACATGTCATACAACTTTTAAACACTTTTAATATGTACCTGTTATGCACATAGTTCATATTTTCCAAGGAATAGATATTTATTTAATTCACTAAGGAGAAAACTACCAGGATAGTAAAAGTTATTCAAATAGAATGTGAAAGAGTATGAGCATTGAAGAAAGAATGTTGGCGTAAGATCACATGGTCAGATCCAAAGATATTTAGTATACTGCAAGGCAATAATAATCTTAAAATTCTTTGAAGTTTATTTTTTAACTGAAGGGCTTGCATCTCTAGTGAACACAATTTAATACACCTCTACAGAGTGAATAGTTAATGAAACACATCCTCTAGAGAATTTAATAATCCTGAAGTTCATCAGTAAGTTAAGGCTCCAGTCGGATACTTGAAATGTCACTCAACCACCCTTTTGCATTATTTTAAAGTTATTGAAATATTTCTTAACAATGAATACATTTTTAATGCACACTTTAAGGTTGTGAAAACTGAGGAATGGAAAGACTCGATCACTTGCCCAAGATCACTTGTGAGTAAAGGTCAGAGCCAAGGTTTGAATGCAGAAATGTGGTTCCAGAAACATTTCTCTTAATAACGATAGGATGCTAATATAATTTTCCAATAAGGCACCCTTATCGAAAAAGTAAAGTTCAGATAAACTGAGGGAACAACCCCCCCTACAAAACATAGTGAACAAAAAGTGTCTTTCTTTCCTATGTCACTGTTCAGGGCAAGGGATGTTCATTTTAACGTCACTCATGTTGTTACCTTTCTGGTCACCTAGATGGGGAAAAGTCCATGGAGGCAGTGAGTGTCTGTGTGGATATGAAATTTTTACGCACTGGTCAAAACACATATCACTGCAACTATTTTTTTCAGACAAAAGTCTGTGATGTGTCCTTGTCTAACTGCAGGAATCAGAGAACTGTAGTTTAGCTATATGCATAAAGTAGGGGGGTAGAGGTGAATACTGCTTAACAGCTAGTAGTTTAAACTACTTTTATACATATTGACTTGAAACTTGTTACTTAATCATATATTATTAACATCTCATGTTCACAAATAAATATATTTACAATAATTTTAATCTTTTGTTAGTTTTATTATTTTAAAAATCTCTATATTGTTTCATTATATTTCTACTTTTAGTCATTTATATTTTTCTGAATTTACTAAGAGTGATGCAATAGATATCCCCACAACTAAACCTTTGAATACATTCATAAAAACCTTTTGGAATAAAGTTTATTAAATGTGACATTGTTGGGCAATGCCCTGTACACATTTATATTTTACATTTTGCTAAAGTATGGTCGCACTGTCAAAGCAAGAGTGATTTTCTTTAAGTACGTCCTTATTGAAACTACATAGAATAATTTTTAAGATTTTCTATTTGGCCATTTAACTGGGGAAATATTGTATCTTCTTATTTTTATCTATACTTAATACCATTGACATTAATTAAATCATTAATTTGCCCCTAAGCAATCATTGTAATTTTTCTCTTGTGACTTGATGTTTTATCACATTTGCCTTTGCTGGAAGGTCACCATTTTTAAGTGCTCTTTATGTTTATATTTATATAAAAATAATAATTCTTAATCTTAAAATCTGCAGTTGTTTTTATCCTAATTTTTAATTTTTTTAATGTATTTTTGTGGGTAATTTAGTATTCTGTCAATTTAAGTGGCACAGAATACCAAAAAGACAACATATACAAATATATAAATAAAAATTTTTAGGGTAAATAAATTATGCTAATATTATTTTATGCTTTATTTATAAATATTAAAATTATTTCTATAACCACCAGTATATATTTCTCTGTGGATTATCTTAGTGGTCCTAGCTCTTTATTTATTATCTTAGTAGTCCTAGCTCTTTATTTATTTATCCTAGGTCATGGAATATATCCATGACCAATATATATCCATGACCATGGAATATATCCATGACCAAAGATCACGGTCTATATCCATGACCTTGGTCATATGACTTTACTGAATATGGCATATTTTATTTTTGAAAGTTGTCTTTCCATAATAACATGTTTCATCTTCCATACACTGGTACATAATGATTTTGCTACCTTTCATCAAGAAGTGAATTCTACTTCTCCCACTGAATCAAGTCTGATGTAATAGCCATCTTGCAATCAACAGAATGTCGCAGATTATACACATCATGACTTCAGGGCCAGGACAGACAAGCGCATGCAGCTTCTGACTGATTCTCACCAGATGTTTTCTTTAGAGCAAGAAATCCTTACGTAGAAATCCCTACGCCTCTGGAAACATATCGTGCAGGGCTGGTCATATCTAGGCATTCTGGTTAACAGTGCTGGCTGAGAACAAAATTGTTGCCATCTTAGTGCAAGTGTCTGATGGTTTAATCCAGTCCACATGGACCTTCAAGGCAAGGAAAATCACCAGCTGAGCTGCACTCGGTGCACCCATTTAACACCAGGAAAAGTAGGGGAATCATCAGGCCAGTCTGATCTATAGTTCAGATATTCAGAATCCATGATGTATAATAAAATGTTGGTTGTTTTATGCCATTATAATTGGGACCAATTTGTTATGCAGTAGTGAAAAGTAGAATATAACATCTTGTCAATTTGACTCTATTTGGCTTTTTTGATTAACAAGCAGACATAACACAAGATGTTTAACAATTACTTACATATATCTGCTAGTGTTTTTGTCCTGCTAAGGACATCACCATTAGAAGGATGTACCTGTGTTAGTCCACTGTTTTCAACTAGGTGGGGAGGCACACATATCACCAAACTGGTGCAACTAAGCTCAGCAGATAATCTTAACTTACATGCAGAGCCAGTCAATGAACAGCTACGTGCATCAGCCCATTAACCCATAGACCCTTGAGCAAGTCCAGTTAGAATCAGCAGAGAGCAGTCAGGTTTGCCTGAACTCTAGCCATTATACGATGTGTTTTGTTTTAATTTGTTTTGTATTTTAGTAATGCCTGACTGATACATATTCCAATAAGATTTCTTACTAACCATAAATTATTTGAGGTCAAACACTTTGGTATGTTATTTTATCATATTCTACATACTCCTGTGAACATAAGAAAACCCATTAAATTTGTTTAACTGAATTTACAGTGTCTTATACCGCAGTGTATTCAATTTTAAACATCTATAGTTTTCTCCAGCTTTGAGAGGATGTAATTGCATATGTTTAGCTATGCCCTTGGTTTTATTCTAACAATGGCAATACATGTTTACGAATATAGTTAAATGATATTTAGGGTGTACAGGCAGCTTAAGCAAATTATTCTGGATAATGTAGAACAACGTAAGTCAGCAAAACTGCAATCCAATCAGTGTAGTATGTAAAGAAATGTTAAGATTCACTAAAATTTGCAAAAAAGATTGTCATGATAAATAGAATCTAAATGCTTACAGCCTGTGTGTAATATAAATATCTCTTTTAGAGGGAAAGATAGAAGTTAGAGCTTAAAGATTTTGGTTTAATCTTCATTATAGAAAAAAATTAGAGGCAATGTAGACAACTTGTATAGCGTATTTTTATCTTCATTTTCTTATTAGCTTTTAATAATACCTTCCCTTCTGTGTGTATACTTCTTTGTGTATGTGTGTATAGGTGATGAAGATAAGTGAGTAAAGACAGTAGTAAAGCAGGCACAATTCCTCTACTGAAAGTAAGATGGACATTGTTAAGGAAAGGGATGATGTGATTAGAAATTGGTTTTTCTCAATGATAAAGCACTTGCATATCATTTGTGTCTCAAAATATTTATAAATATATTGATGAACAAAGACTCCCCAAATCTGTTACTCTATACTGACCCCGGAGAAATTCAGGAAAAATCTTGACTCAAAAAAATAGCTATTAACATCACCTTTACCCATATACTCTGTGAGGTAGGCATTCCCCCACCTCCATTTGTTTTGGGTCCTCTGCCTGACAGACCACTCTTAAAAGCTGGCTCAGTGGAGCTTTATTTCCTTATTCAACAGATGTATCTTGTGAAGACATCCAAAGTTAGTGGTAGAGCGTCGTCAGACTTGATGAAATGAATGTATTCTTCCTCTAAGTCTAGGTATGTTCTTGTGAACCCAATTCTTCAAAGTTTTAAATTTTCAACACAATTGATAAGGCTATTTAGCATCAGCTACAAACGTAGCAGCACGAATCAACATATTTATATTGCAATCTAGAAGCAAGTTTTCTTACTAGACCAGAAACTATATGATAATATAAATATTTACTGTGAAAGAGATTAGACTAGAAATTAATGTACGTGATTAAAAATTTAAAAAGCAGAAGCTTAGTGGTTTCTACTTTGCCATGATTCTCTGAGTGTCTAAAATCCTTTTGGAAGAATTAAAACTAAATTTGAAGTCATTCCCTGCTGGTTATTCATGGGAGCATGGTCTTTTTTTTTTTTTTCTCCAAATATACCAAATGTACACCAGTTTACAAAAACAAGGACTTGTGTTCTCCCAAGGGGAATAATATTTAATGCTCTCTAGTAATTTAGAATATTTTAGAAATATGAGAAACATTAAATCATAAAATATCTTCACTCTGGATTTTTCTAAATTTCTTTAGCTCTACCTTAACTATCTCTTGTAAATTAAAATTTTATATTTTCATTGTGACTAAAATTTATATAGTTAAATTTAATTTGAATTCTATTAAAACACACAACTCACTTTCTTTGGTATATATGTTATACACTATAAGAACGACTATCTATGCTAAGTTAATTTCCTTGCAATTCTTGATTTCCAGTCTTCTGCTCTTATTTCTGCGTTGATAAATCACTATCCTGATTGTAATCCTCTTTCTTGTAGATTTTCTAGCATTGATATTGTAAGAATACATTCTATAGTCTGCTATTTAGAACTTATTTTATTAGTAACTTTGATTTTCCAAGAGAATCTGCCTTAATTGAACATGGGGTACAGTAGCAATTTTCCCAGTTTTTTCCTCAGATGATTAGTATGCAATCAATCTTCTTTTAAGAAAGAAATTTTAACTTTTATTTTAGATTCAGGAGTACATGTGGAGGATTGTTACATTGGTATTGTCACAAGCATCCATGTGAAGAGACCACCAAACAGGCTTCGTGGGATCAATAAAGCTTTTTAATCACCTGGGTGCAGGCGGGTTAAGTCTGAAAAGAGAGTCAGGGAAGGGAGATAGGGTGGGGCCGTTTTATAGGATTTGGGTGGGTAGTGGAAAATTACAGTCAAAAGGGGGTTTTTCTCTTGCAGGTAGGGGTGGGGGGTCACAAGGTGCTCAGTGGGGGAGCTTATGAGTCAGGAGAAGGAATTTCACAAGGTAATGTCATCAGTTAAGGCGGGAACCAGCCATTTTCACTTCTTTTGTGATTCTTCACTTGCTTCAGGCCATCTGGATGTATACCTGCAGGCTTGGGCTCAGAGGCCTGACAGGTATATTGTATAATGAATAGGTTTGGAGTATGATTAATCCTATCACCCAGGCAGTGAGCATATTATCCAATAGATAATATGCCCCAGTCGCCACTCCTTCCTTTTCTAGTAGTACCTGGTATCTATTGTACCATCTTTATGTTCATATGTATACAATGCTTAGCTTTCACTTATAAGTGAGAACATGTGGTATTTAGTTTTCTGTTCTTGTGTTAATTTGTTAGTATAATGACCTCCAGCTGCATCTATGTTGCTGCAAAGGAAATGATTTTGTCCTTTTTGATGGCTGCATAGTATTCCATGGTGCATATGTACAACATTTTCTTTGTCTAGTCCACCACTAATGGACATCTTAGTTGATTCCATATCTTTGTTATTGTGAATAGAACTGTGATAAACATATGACTGCATGTTCTTCTGGCAGAATGATTTGTTTTCTTTTGGATACATACCTAGTAATAAGATTGCTAGGTCAAATGGTAGTTCTGTGTTAAGTTCTTTGAGAAATCATCAAACATCTTTCAACAGTGGCTGTACTAATTTGCACTCCCACCACCAGTGTGTAACCATTCCCTTTTCTCTGCAGTCTCATCAGTATCAGTTGTTTTTTGACTTTTTAATAATTACCATGTTACTGGTGTGAGATGGTATCTCATTGCAGTTTTGATTTGCATTTCTCTGATGATTAGTGATGAGTATTTTTTCATGTTTGCTGGCTGTTTGTATGTCTTTTCTTTAAAAATTGATTTAAAGGAATTTTGTTTTTGTTTTTGTTTTGTTTTTCTATACTTCTTCTTTAAAAAAAAAAAAAAAAAAAAAGATACATGTGCAGGAAAGCCTGTCCAAGTCCCCAAACTGAAGAACTTGGAGTCCAATGTTCGAGGGCAGGAAGCATCTGGCATGGGAGAAAGATGTAGGCTGGGAGGCTCATTTGGTCTCTCCTTTTCATGTTTTTCTGCCTGCTTTGTATTTGCTGGCAGATGCTTAGATTGTGCCCTCCAGATTAAGGGTAAATCTGCCTTTCCCAGACAACTGACTCCAATGTTAATCTCTTTTGGCAACACCTTCACAGACACACCCAGGGTCAATACTTTGTATCCTTCAATCCATCAAGTTGACAGTCAGTATTAACCATGACAATGTTCTTTGCCCATTTTTAATGGGGTAATTTGTTTTTTGCTTGTTGTTTAAGTTTCTCATAGATTCTGAATATTAGACCTTTGTCAGAAACACAGTCTGCAAATATTTTTTGCATTTTATAAATTGTTTACTTTGGTGATAGTTCCCTTTTCTGTGAGGATGTTCTTTAGTTTCCTTAGATCTAACTTATCCATTTGTATTTTTGTTACAATTGCTTTTGAGACTTTAGACATTTATTCTTTGGGAAGGCCAATGTCAGCTTCCAAGAATGAATTAGAGAGAAGCTTCTCTTCTTAGATTTTTTGGAATCCTTTTAGGAGAATTGGTACCAGTTCTTTGTAGATGCATTTTGAACACCTCTATGCATGCAACTTAGAAAATCAAGAGGAAATAGATTAATTTTTGGAAATGCAACCTCCCAAGATTGAACCAGGAAGAATGTGAAAACGTGTATAGAACAATAGCAAGTTCTGAAATTGAATCAGTCATGAAAAATCCTACCAACTTAAAAAAAAAAAAAAAAAATCCCTGGTCCAGAGGGATTCCTAGACAAATTCCACCAATAAATCTTCATCAATATATTCGTCCACATATGCTGTTTTATTGTTATTATTATTATTTCCTAGATTATTCTAAATATTCATCCATTTTTGGGAGCCAATGCTTTGGAGTTATTTTTGCTAGTGGTAAAACAATTCATTAATAAACACAAAGCAGAAAAAACACAAACAACTTTCCCCAAGTCATCCAGATGTTCAGTCAGTGTTAATACCTAGATTTCTATTTCATTTCCTTCTGATATTTTTCACATCAGAAAAGGAAGTGAAGAAGGAGAAACAGAAAACACCAAGAAAGTAAAATGAATGAAAAGCTTATGTTCTTTCATTAGGACAATGTTGTAAACTGAATGTTTGTATACGTCCAAAATTTATATGTTGAAATCCTAATTCTCATAGTGATGGTATTGGGAGGTAGAGCCTTTGAGAAGAATTAGGTACATCTCTCACAAATGGAATTTCTTGCCTCATAACAACAGGCACAGGAGCTTGCCTTCTCTCTATCTCAGATCTCTACCGGGTGAGGTTACAACAATGAAGATGACCTTCTACAAGCCAGGAAGCAGACCCTCTGCAGACACTGGATCTGCTGCTACCATGATCTTGGACTTCCCTGTCTCCAGAGCTATGAGAAATTAATGTTTGTTGTTATAAACCCCCAATCCCCCAGTCTATGATAATTTGTTACAGTAGCCTGAATTGATTAATACAGACAGTTACCTACTTCCTTTTAATGTTTCACAGCTTAATGGATATTGACCACTCACTGTGTGTCAATCTTGATTTTTTTTGTTGTTGCTATCTTTAATTCCATAGCATGCCGTTTTGGAACTATCATGTTTTCCTCCCCAATCTTTAACCTATCGCATACCACAACAGTAATAGTTGATCTAAAAATAGTATGCTATGGCTTCAAATACTTGATTTTTGTCTTTAATGAGCAATACTAAACCCAAATATTTCAACTTACACTATTAAATTGATTACATAGTTACCTGATTTGCAGCAATGAGCCATTATTGAAAGGAAAATATTTTACTGTTCTGTTGCTAATTGCTTTTGTGTTCTATATTTTATGTAATGACAAATCCACTTAATATTCTTCCATTTTGTGACTGTTGTGCCTTTTATACTGAAATATTTGTTTTAAATGCAGAGGTGAACCACTTTTCCTTCTCCTATTTCCCATGTAGAAATTGGGTCTCTGACTTGCTAGCTTTCAGGGGGATAAACGATTATACATAGAATGGTTGAACATGTCATTTGCTGACCTTGAAGTAGAAAGGATAAAAGCTATTTTTTCCAGCAAATATGTTGAATGATGAATTATTGAATTTTACTGATACCTTTACCTGTTATTAGAAGACAAATACATATACTATCCCATTTTTACTCTACTTTCCCTTCACTAAATTGTAATAGAGTAATTATATAGAGTAATTATAAAAAGCCATAAATATTCTATGCACAATCAAAGGCACTTTGAAGAGTAAGATGGTATATTTGAAGAAGAAGAAAAGAATTTGACTATTTTTAACATATGCTTTGACTTAATCTTCACTATCTCTCATTGAGAATTCTCCAATTGTGGTAACATCTGCATCTGGATAATTTATTATTTTTCCACAAGTCAACAATATTCAAAACAGAAACATTCTGCATATTGAATATTCAACTAAACAAACTATCATTTTGTGCTTTCTTGACTGTCTTCACAAAATAAAATCATTTTGTTTCCTTAAAATCCAACAATTGTAATTGCAAACCAGTTTATGACTATCTTCATCAAAACTGTCAGTATATTAATTGTTGAGCATATAAGCAACTTTTCATAAAGTGATTACATTGTTTAAGATATGATGAGGAGAAATGGCATTTCAATAGATAATAAACCTCATTTTCCCCCCACAACAAAAATAATGCTTCCTGATTTTCATTATAGATATGAAATTGCCTGTACAAAAGAAGTGGGATCCTTTCTTTACATGCATACTTCATCAACTTAGTTCAACAAACTTCTGAGTTTACTTTTGAGGCTATTAATATTCACATAGCATGTAGAACTTAAACTTCATAATGTACTTTCATTATACACATTCAAAAACTCTTCTTTTACTTAAGACTAGTTTATATTAAGTGTTTAAAGCTATATCAATAAGCACATTGAGTGTTATAAATTACTAACTTCTAACATACATAAACATGTCATGCTTATAGTTCATAGCATTTCTCTAACCTTATTTTAGTGATGAAGAAAAGAAAACTTGAGGCCCAAGAACACAATTAATAAATGTGAAAGCAGGATTTGAATACAAACTAGCTGAAAAAATAATCTGAAGTTAGTTCCATTAGACCATGCTGCTTTCCTTTTCTTTACTAATAAATGTTACAAAATGAACTGGTATTGTAGAACGGCAGGTGTAACAACAACTATAATAATGAAACTCATTTATAGAGTCCTGTTATGTGTCTGATATGCAGCACCTTGCATATCAGTATTATAACTTTATAAATGAAAAAAAAATCAGAGCAGGTTAAGTGAACCTGCCCAAAGCATGTTTTAAAAATTAAAGAACATTGAGTCTTACTTTCCACAGAGTTCAAATTAATTCTCCATACAGTAAATTCAATTACTCAGAATGCTATAAGGGGTATGAGAAATCTTGGTTAATTACTATATTTCCTAGAGAATATGAGGATTAGCCATTTGAACAGTCTTGGAGCATAATAAAATTAGTTCAGTGCTAAACTCTGTTAAACATATTATTTCTTCAAAGAGCTAGAAAATATACTGGAATCTTAGAGTTCCTTGGAGTTATCATTATGAACAAGAATTACCACTATTTAGCATGTATGGGTTTGAGAAGGCTAAGATAATTGAGGGAAGTAGAATTCCAAATGAACTGACTTTTACTGACTATAGTTAGGTGTTAATCACTGGGACTCTAGGGTACTATTTAACATATTTCTTTTGCAGTGGGTTAAAGAAGGCCTCAGTGCCCCACTAAAAGCAGTTTAGCTTTCTAAGTACAAAAATTACCACCAAGATAAACTTGGCAATGGAAAAGAATTCGGTAGCCATTATTATTATATCCACTCTTACTGGTTAGCACAAACTATGTACCAATATTATTTCCTATTTAAATAAACTCTCTTGTAAATTTATACACTGAAATAATATAGGTCCATTACATCTCATACTATTGCAGCCTATTACACTTACAAGATATATAGATCTATGCATACATACAAACATTTAATTTCTAGGTATGAAAATACAAATATAGATATCAATATTGACATACTTTCTGTGTGAAAATAATTGTTATTTAGTAAGTCAACATTCCAAGTAACACATTGTGTGTAATAAACTGAAATTAAAAGTCAGTTTGTTTCATCTGCTCCATACAAACATATACGTATATTGTCATTATACTAAATCTGTCATCTTATTACATATATGGCAATCATTTTTTCCACGTGCTAATTAAAAGCATCAATTTTATATAATATTTTTTTAAACAAATTTGACCATAGATTAAACAATGATAATAATGACTGATATTATTTTCTACATGTTATTTATTTGCATTAAAATAATTTAAATTTTACAATTTTAGTTTCAGGTAGGCACAATAACTTCCAACCCATTTTGCCAGTGTTGGAAACTTGAGGTACCAAGAGTTTCAGTAACTCTGCTATAGATAGACCTTTCAAATGAGTAGAGGGAAAAAAATGGAAACAGAAACAGTCACATTAATGGTAATAGATACATCCAGAACTCCCAAAGCATTCTTCTTTCTTTGGTACCATGAGTGTTAAAGCTGTTTGGAACAACAACAAAAAAGCAAAACACACACACACACACCACACACACAGTCATATTTGTCGAAGCTCATTTCATCTCTAGGACAGCAAAATTTCCTCTGGAGACTGGGAACTTGAGCCTTCAGATTCTTGAACCACCTTCTACCTTGATTTTCATTTGAAAAGGTAAAAATTGCCATTATGAGACAGCTGAAGGGGAGAAAAATATACTGGCATTCACATGTAAACACTGTGAGGTATGACCCGGACACACTAAACACTCTAAATTTCCCTTCTCCTTTACTAGCCACAGTGCTTGCATTTCTCATTATTTTTATCTCCAGCCATTTTTTTTTTTCTGCATTGGATAAACATCACAAATACAATTATCCCTAGTGTCGATTCTACTCTTCAGTACGCTAAAAGCTATTTAAATCTTGCTTTTGCATTTAGTTGATTTTAAATCATTTTTTATTTCATTCATCTCCCTTTACATTTGATCTTTTAAAAAATAGCTTAGCTATTTGTCTCCTTTGATTCTTAGCTCCTGTTTTATAGATAAATCATCTACTCTCTTGATAACACTAAAAATAATGTCTCATGTTTATTTAGAAAGTATTATTTACCAACCATTATGCTGAGCAAGGCTGCATCTTAATGACATGCCATATTTCATAGATAGGACCAAGAGATTTAGTAAATTGTCTAAGGTTACACTGCAAAATTATAGAGTCAGTTCAAACTAGGCCATATGAGTGGAATCCGTGATTTTAACCACTATGGACAAATGTCTAACAATTTCCTTAAAATATATTGCCTCTCGTAATAATTCATTTCCAAATGCCTGCAGCTCTGTGATGAATTTTTTAAATCATTTTGTTTGCCCAATTTTGTTGATATTATTTTCTGTTTATTTTTATCTGGATAAAAATACATTTTATCAAAACTCAGTTTCTCATTACTGATGATTTGTCTCTATTTGTTCTTAGATTCTCTATGTCTCTGACTCAATGTTTTGATAAACAGCGATGGAATGTGTTCTTGCCTTATTGATTAGTTTACCTAAACACTGAATGAGTATACTTTCTATTGTGTACTGTTCCTGGAAATATTTCTGTGTCAGTCTGCACCTATTAATCCATTGTTTAGCATGTGTTTTCTGCAAAAAAGGACAAAAGCAACTATGTGCATCATGTGTGAAAATAAAAATAATTTTTATGTTTGAGTGAATATGTTAATATCTTAAGATGCCAAATATCTAACCACTAATGTTTATTAAAAACATTTCTAACTTCAATATAAAATGGTTCCAATTTTAATTTGTTCCCCATTATATTCTGCACATATTTCTACATATAATTATTGAATTAATTACATCATCATTATAGTTCCTGAAAAAAAAAAATTTAGTATCTGAAGAGATTCAGAATCATTTATATAACAATATATTTAAATATCAATAAGTCTCCTTGAAGTTAATGCTACTATTTATATATCTTCTTTTAGTTTAATGTATGAAATAAATTTGACTTATTACTCTTCATTACTTTATGTTACTCAGTGACACTTGTATTCTTGTTTGGTATAAAAGACTTTATTCTTCAATGTAACCAAGAAAGTAAATACATTTTATGTTGTAAAATGTATCTGTAAAGATTTTTAAGGTATATTTAAAACTATTTAAAAAAATAAAAATATATTGAAAGTGTGCAATTAACAATAAACTTGTACACGAGAAACAATATTTCACTTTAAATAATTTTATCTTCCTATAGAATAAGTGGACTTATTTTTATAAGTATATTTATATTTACGGATGGCACTGCTTTAATAAGCACGAACCAGGTGTGCCAAAAGAAAATGTAAAACACATGCTTAAATATCTCTATGAGACAACTAGATATTAATACAAACTTTGTTATTTCCACAACAGTCACTGAACATGTTCACTGCACCTGGGGCAGTTTAGATGCAGGGAACCCAGGGCAGAGAGAGCAAATATTCTTATGCTAAATAACACCTAGAATTAGGAATACATTTGTTACAAATTTATCAATGCCATGGTAAATATCCTTTGACAGTGACTATTCTAGAATTTGTATTTCTAAATAAAGCTTGTTACTTTTCAAGTATGCAGAAACTTTATCTTGGATAAGTCAAATAAATTTATATATATATATAATATAAATCAAATGTTATATATATTATGTAAACATATATGTTTTAAATTTCTTTTTGATTTTCATTTCCTAAGATCAAATTATTCAAACAATTTAAGTATAAAACTACTTAAGATTTTAATAACTATGATCCTGCAAAACTCACAATATCATCTTGATATTCTCAACCTGGGCAAAATAATATTGAATGTCCATCATTTTTCTAAAATAAATAATCATGTGAATTTATTCCAAACTGCATATTTTTAAGTGAATATGTAATTTAAATTTAAGACTAAAATACTTTTGATATAGAATATGGTAATTTTACAAATAAAAGTGAATAAAATTGTTAAACTAGTTTATACTGCAGTAATATCAACTTTTTTTAAAACAACAATCATTAATTTTTAAAAAAAATCTATTCAAATATGACAATTTTTTCTTCTTTCATAAAAACTTAAATATTCACAATATTGTGAGTTTGGAAAAAGATAAAGAGAAAAAATGAAGAAAAGTGATCAAAAGACAAACTCAAGCACAGAATAAACACAGCCTGTTAATAAGCCTGCCTAGCCCTGTGGCTGTTGCTAGAGCGCCAGGCCCTCAGCTTCATAATCAGCAGTTCAAAATCTCCTCCAGTTTCAAGATGTCCAAGGGGAGATTTTGGTGACCTCAAAGAAGACCTGGTGAGAATACTTGAAATACACAGTCTTGAACCTATCACAGGAATGAAAAGTCAGCAGGCTGTTTAGCTGCCTGACCAAGTGGTGAAGCTCAGAGGTCTTGGAGCTACTGTAATATATCAGGGTGGGAGCTCCGTGTCTGAGCATCTTCATGTAGTGGGCCTGGAAGAAGGAGCCAGCAGCTAGCTTGGAAGCTGTCTCCAGATGTAGTCTTATTCCTACATAGTCATCTCACATATAAAGCGTGATAAGGTCAATGTCTTCATATTGGCCTGGGCACACCTAGCATATCTGAGCAAAAAATGGTAGGCAATGGGAAAGTTGATGTCAAATTTGAGGATTTGCAGGATGCTGATTTCCATAGCAAGCATCTCATGTCACTGATAAATACCATCACAGAGGTACAGGAAGTCATCCACACAAGATGGGCAGGGTTCTTCAAATTTTGCTGCTATTAAAAAGGCAGTGGGACCAAGAAGTTGTAACCTATCCTTCTTGCACACTACCTCCATGAATTAGTGATCCACTGGCTTCACTACCAAGGACCGGGTCTCCTGGTTCATCTCAAAAGACATCTGCATCTTCCCCAACCAGTTCACAAGAATGACCCTCATGACACTGCTGATGTCAATCTTCCTGTTTATGTGTTTTGGACGTATAAACTTTTCCTTTCTCTGATTCATGTAACCAAAGATTTCCTTGGTATATATTGAGTTGAAAAATGGATCACTATGGTCCTTGTCAATATCTTCCAGAGGAGTCACCTCCTTCAATATTCTCTTGACCTTGCATGAATGAGGTTTATTGAAAGCACATTCACATTCACTGAACTTGGTGCATTTGAATTTCCCATGCTGGACATGGTGGCAGAGCTGTACTTGCCTATTCTTGATTCAGGGGCAGTGCTAGACAAATATGGCTGATCCCAACTTGGGGGATCAAGAATGTTTTGAGAAAGGATTGCCTTCCTTGTAGGTAGGACTCTTCTGTAGGCCAAAGGCTCTTTGAAGGACAACTCTGTCTCAGTGGTGCGTTTCTTTTTCTTTTTCTTTCTTTCTTTTTTTTTTTTCTTTTTAGACTAAGCCTTGCTTTTGTAAAAAGTCCAGGCTGAAGTGCAGAGGCATGATATCAGCTCACTGCAACCTCTGCCTCTTGGGTTCAAGCAGTTCTCTTGCCTCAGCTTTTCGATTAGCTGGGATTACAGGTGCCCACCACCACACTCGGCTAATTTTTGTATTTTTAGTAGATACGGGGTTTCACCATTTTGGCTAGGCTGGTCTCAAACTCCTGATCTCAGGTGATCCACCGGTCTTGGCCTCCCAAAGTAATGGGATTACAGGCATGAGACACTGCCCCCACCCTCAGTGGTGTGTTTCTTATTCAAAGCTATTATCATATTGAAGAAGAATTCCTCATTAAAGGTAGGCTTTTCCTGCAAGGCTAATGGCTCTCGTTTAATATGCATTATTACAATCACAAGTTAAAAATTTGAATTGTTTTAAACAACCTCATTAAAAAGTGGGCAAAGGACATGAACAAATGCTTTTCAAAGAAGACATATGTGCGGCCAACAAGCATATGAAGAAAAGCTCAACATCACTGATCATTAGAGAAATACAAATCAAAACCACAATGAGATACCATCTCACACCTGTCAAAATGACTATTTTTAAAAAGTCAAAAAATAACAGATGCTGGTGAGGTTGTGGGGAAAAAGGAATGCTCATAAACTGTTGGTGGGAGTTTAAATTAGTTCAACCATTGTGGAAAAGTGTGGTGATTCCTCAAAGTCCTAAAGGCAGAGATATCATTCGTTCCAGTGATCTTATTACTGGGTCTAAACCTGAAAGAATATTAATCATTCTATTATAAAGACTCCTCTTTTATCACCTTATAATTTTCAAAAGGTTAGTATAATTCTTATACAAATATAAAATAAGTATGCATCAAATATTTTATTTAACTCTGTTAATGAGGGGAAAATAAAATGCTATGATCAATTTAAGAAGTTCTTGAGAAATTGTATAAACATATCTCAAAAACAAACAAGTATATAAATACAGACAGAGAGATATTTTACAAAAAGGGTTAGGCTAATATTGTTGGGTTAGATACAAAAGTGGATCTGTCTTAATGCTTTACAAAATAATAAACCTTAGAGGTTATCTGTTTCTGTGGACAGATTATTTGCATCTTCACCAGACAGATGTTTACAAGTTAAACTATGGCCCTACAGAGTTTTAAAAGAGGTAGGTGTATTAGTCAGGGTTCTCTAGAGGGACAGAACTAATGGAATAGATATATGTGTATGTGTGAATGCGTGTGTGTGTATATATAGAGAGATAGTTTATTAAGTATTAATTCACATGATCACAAGTTTCCACCATTATCAACATCCCCCACCAGAGAGGTACACGTGTTACATTATACAATGATGGATGTACATTGTCAAATCATGACCACTCAAACCTATAGCTTATTTTAAAGTTTACTGTAGGTATTATATAATCTACAGATTTGGACAAATGTATAACAGTATGTATTCATGTATATCATAAAAAGTATTTTCACATCCCTAAAGTCCGCCATTCTCTGCTTGTCAATCCCTCCTAATGCCCCCCCCCAAACCATACCAAGCACTGATCTTTTTACAGTCTTGTACTTTCGTCTTTTCCAAAATATTGTATAGTTATACAGTATGTAGCCTTTTCAGGTTGCCTTTTTACTCTTAGAAGTATGTATTTAAGCTTATCCCATGTCTTTTTGTGTGTGTGTCTTGATAGCTTTTTTCAGACCCTGAATAATATTCCATTGATTAGATGTACCATAGTTTATTTATCCATTCATCTACTAAAGGCCATCTTGGTTGTTTCCAAGTTTTTGCAATTATGAGTAAAGCTGCTACAAGTATCCCTAGACAAGTTTTTGTGTGAACATGACTATTCAGCTTCTTTGGGTAAATACACGGGAGCATGATTGGTAAGAGTATGCTTGGTTTTATAAGAAACTGCCAATTGTTTTCCAAAATGGCTATACCATTATGTACTCCTGCCAGCCAGGGATGAGTGAGAGTTCCTGGTATTTTATCTGCACCCTCTTCGGCATTTGGTGTTGTCAGTAGCTTCTCACTGTTCTCTTAATTTTCATTTCCCAGAAGACATTTGATGTGGAATGATTTTTCTATGTTTATTTACCATCTGTATAGTTTCATTAGTGATTTATCTCTTAAGGTCTTTGGCCCAGTGTGTATGTATTTATTTATTTAATTCATTATTTTGGAGACAGAGTCTCCCTGTCATCTGAGCTGGAGCCAGTGGCCTGATCTCAGCTCACTGAAACCTCTGTCTTCTGGGTCCAATGGATTCTCCTGCCTCGGCCTCCTGGAGTAGCTGGGATTACAGGTGCACACTGCCACACACGACTAGCTTTTTGTGTTTCAGTAGAGACAAGATTTCACCATGTTGCCCAGGGTCGTCTCGAACTCTGTAGCTCAGGCATTTCGTCCATCTTGGCCTCTCAAAGTTCTGGGATTACACACTTGTGCCTACCTGGTCCAATTTTTAAATGAGTCTTTCTTTTCTTGTTATTATGTTTTAAGGGTTCTTTATATATTTTGGACAATAGTCCTTTATTCAATGTATCTTTTGCAAACATTTTCTCCCAGTCTTGTGGCTTGTCTTCCCATTCTCTTCACATTGTCTTCTGTAGAGCAGAAGGGTTTAATTTTAATGAAGTCTGGCTTGTCAATTATTTATTTTATGTATTGTGCCTTTGGTATTATATCTAAGAAGTTATCATACACATAGGTTCTCTCCTATGTTATCTTCTAGAAGTTTTATAGGTTTTCATGTTACATGTAGGCCAATGATCACATTTGTGTTAGTTTTTGTGAAGGGTGTAAGCTGTGTGTAGTTTTTTTTTTTTTAAGATTGGGAACTACATTGGTATTTCTTCATATCTGCCTAATTCGGACACAAAATTGTTGAATTAATTAGTCAGTAGAGTTACAGCCAATCGTGTATATATTAAAACATATCACAACCTTTAATCTTTATTAGTAAATGAGAAATGTTAAAAGCATGCAAAACTATCGGTTGAAACTGGCTAGACTGAGAACAATATTGGTAACAATGAGTTATCATAAGAATGCTGATAAAGTCTTAATTATATACACTTAAGTATCAAGTATTAATACTTAAGTAATTAAGTATGCTTATTTAAGTAATTAATACCTAAGTAATTAAGTATACATACTTAATTATATACATTTTCCCATGAAGTTCATTTTTAATGCCTTGTCATTAAAATGGAATTCTCTAGTTTTGAATATATAGATTTCTCTTTTTTTAAATTTGTTCTTTTCTCTTAGTTTCTTCTGTCAGACTTGCAACTGTTAAGTCTTACTATTATATCACTTGATGTTTACATAAATTCTCCTTTCAAAATGTTTTTGTCAATAAAAGGCAATGCTTAGAAAGTAGATAAAAATTCTTAAAATAAAAATTACAATAGAATAAAAAGGTTTTGTTTGCTCTTAGGTGCTTGATGGACAAATAAATGGGACTTAGTTATTGCTATATTTTAACAATTGTGTTCTATACTTCAAGTTTATGTGACAAATTTCTTGATTCCCAGATATAGCATACAGTGATTATACATAAATACATGTAATTATATTAGCAACTGAGTTTCTGATAGATTATTTCACATAGAAACAAAATGAAATCATGTTTATTTAAGGAACATTGAAATGTCAGAAAACTGCTAAAAAGCACTGTTGTATCATAATTCGATTTTGAAGTGGATTATAAATTAATTAGTCATTTACAAAAAATTAAAAGTTATGCATTTATTCAGATAATATTTCAATTTAAAATACTAGAATTTTTTCCAGATAGGGATATATATAGATAGATAGATAGATATAGATATATATATATAGCAAGTAATTACAATTTGTTGAAAATAAACATTTTGCAATGTTATGTGAATATAACATAGTTACGTAGTTAAAAATTCAAGTATTTGTAAAATGATTAGGGTCTTTTTTAATTTCTAAAATGAATGCTGCATAGTTTAGGTGATTATTGGTAATTCTCTATACTACAAAAATAATGGTGTTATTATCAAAGCAGGTTATGTTGTAAATGAAATATAAGAATATTTTAACTTATTTAGAAAAAAATCAGTTTTACAACTAAAGAAATGTTATCATTTTATAATTACAACAGCTTTATTAAAAAAAAAACATAGGAAGTGCTCAGTATTACTAGGAATTTCATGCAGGTCAACAACTTGCATCCTGATTTGCTCATAGTTAAAGCATTCTTTAGGGACTTGAATGTGTATCTCTCTCTTAGAAAACAACACAAATTTTTGTCAGACTTTAAACTTTTAACATTTAAACTTTATTAACAGGTTTCGGGTATGTGGGAAACAATTTGAGAATGACATTTAAAGCAAAATGGATTTTTTAAACATACGACATAGATTTCAGTGTTGCTAACAATGGGACACCATTGTTTCAGTTTTCTTTGTCCTGTAGATAGCCATTTTTTCCCTGATCTTGTATATAGGTATGTATGTATGTGTATATGTGTATATATGTAGGTATGTATTTATATATAATCTATGTATCTATGTAGGAATATATCTAAATATAATATAAATACATACCTACATAGATACATAGATATATGCATATATACATACATACATATATACAGACATATATATGTCTATTTGTATATATGTAGGTATGTATAAATAATATATATATACAGGTATATAAGTATATATGTGTGTGTATATATGCATACCTACATATATACAGATAAATATTAGACTGAGAAAAAAAATCTGTTATAAAATGTAGCTTTAAAAGGCCTACTGCAGGCATTTATTAATTTATTTGGAGGTTAGGATTTTAAGGAGACTTTATACATGAAACTATGAGCTTATAAGCTTATGAATATGTATATTTATCCCCCATATTTGTTAATAGAAAATTCTGTAGTTAAACTTAAAAGTCAAAATTGAATGTCGCCAATCAGAAAACCAAACAGATGTTTCAAAATATTTAGTTGCTTGGTATAATTAAAGTAAAACATCTGGATTATTAAAAGGGTATTTTTTAATTGAAAGGACTACAAGTTTTAAAATAACTAAATTATATTATAATGACTTAATTTGCAGAACTAAATCTTAGCTTCTTTTTCAGTTTAAATTAAAACTTGTTTCAACTTTTATTGTGTTCTATATATCTAATACTACCAAATCCACTATTATTGTGTTTAATGACAACTGCTCTTCAAAAATTTTTTTCTTTTAATGTAGGACACACTTAATTTAGTCCTTATAGAGGTAATTAAATTTAAGAATTTAATTAAATTTAAATTTAAGATTATATATTTAAAAAATATTTTATATTATTATCACTTCTTGTGATAACAATATGAATATAAATTACTGATTATCATACTGAATTAAAAACTAAGTTAAAATTAGATGTAATTTGCTCTGATACTTTTACATTAGACTTACTTTGACTTTTATATTAAACAATGTAAAGTTTTTGGTAATTATTTGTAATCATTGGCTCAACTAGTAAAATTGTGACGTTTAAAAACATGTTTACATATAAAAGCCTTCAAAATATTTGAATAGCTCATATTCAAATAACAATTATATTCACATTTATTAAACACTCAACTTTGTGTCCTTATATTTTATTTTTTTATGGTCACTAATAAAATACCTAAATCTTAGAGTAATTAAAACAAAAAAAGCTGTATTAGTATAGAAAATTATAAAGTTCATAATGTTAAAAAATATTACCTATCAACATGTGATTGTTGTAATGTAGGCATCATATAAATATTATATAAATTATACATGTATAATTTTGTGTCATAATAAGAATTTTATTTACTGTGTTCTAAACCAGAATATACCAAAATGTATCACAGAAACTATAACTTAAGTTCTTTTTTTTTTTTTTTTTTTTTTTTTTTTGAGACAGAGTCTCGCTCTGTCGCCCAGCCCAGGCTGGAGTGCAGTGGCGCGATCTCGGCTCACTGCAAGCTCCGCCTCCCGGGTTCACGCCATTCTCCTGCCTCAGCCTCCCGAGTAGCTGGGACTACAGGCGCCCACAACCGCGCCCGGCTAATTTTTTGTAATTTTTAGTAGAGACGGGGTTTCACCGTGGTCTCGATCTCCTGACCTTGTGATCCGCCCGCCTTGGCCTCCCAAAGTGCTGGGATTACAGGCGTGAGCCACCGCGCCCGGCCGTTAACTTAAGTTCTGAGATAGATTAGATTATTATTTATCAAATACTCACTTCTACCCCATATCTCCTTGGGAAAATAATACTCAACTCCTTTTTCATGGGGCTTTGGCTGCCTAGTGGACAAATTGTTTGTCCTTATAGTTTGCCTAGGGCATAGAAATGTGACTCGCTTTGACAAATGAAATATTATACGATGTGATATAAGCAGAAGTTTCTATTGTGTTTCCATGGTTAAACTCATCCACTTATACTTCTATTATCACTGAGAGGGTGTTTCCTGGGTTTCTTCGGCTCCTTCAGCCTGATCCGGGAACAAGCACATTTGCAACAGACAGATTAGCCTTCAATGCCTGAATTGAAGCAAAGTCTCCAAGCTGAGCCTTAGTTAGATCAGCTGATCTGCAGTACGTCTATACACTCATAAGCATGAGAAGAAATTCATATTGTTGAATGTTGTTCAGTGTGGGAGCTGAATTGTTGCTTAGCATTTGTTTTTATCCAATACCTAATTGATATAGGTTGCTTTGATTTGTTTGTGTTTCTATAGTAATCCATGATCTTAGTATTACCTTTAATGGTTTTAGGAACTGAAAGTAATGACAAATTAGTTCCAGCTATTAATATAAACTATATATTTACCAAATGTTCCTCTGTTCTCTAAATCAATGTAGAACAAATTGAGGAATAGTTGATATAGAACAGGAGAGGCTGCATCAGGTATTTTATCTAGATATTCCAAAGAAAAAGAGAAAACACTAATTCTATTCTGTATGTCAACATTTGATTTATTATTTTATGAATAAAGTTTCTAATTTACAAAGACCAAGTCTCCTCTATCATTTACTTCTTAAAATTTGGCCCAGCCTCAAGTGAAAAAATAATTTTTGCTGATATTCTGATTGATCTATGTTAAAGTCTGGCACGATAACCAAAGCACTGCAGGATAGCCAGGAACTTATAAAAGTGAATTGACTGTTTTTGTGTAACTTCAGAATTTCTGGTAAATTATTTAATGTAGTATCAGCTCATAATTCATAGTACAGTATTAAGAAGACTCTAAATGTCTACACAGAGAAATTGGAACAATTTAAAGGAAGTATTAAACTAATTTACTAACTTAGATAGTTTGGAAGTCTGCATTTCTATGCTTGTTTAATTTAATTAAATAACATACTAAAAAACAATTTCCCCAAAGAGTGTAAAAAGGCTACTGGTCCCATATAATAAGTAAAAAGGTATAGAGAAATTGACATTGTATTAGAGGCAGAAAATGAAGTTGCTTAAACTTAGAAGAGTGTCAAAGCTTCTTATCTTCTCACACTTCTAGCCAAATGAATTGTCCTCTGAATGTGTCTAAATACCCATTCAGTGGTTACAAATCTATCAAACTGAGCATTTGCTTAATTAATCAGCAAAGCAGGGGCAATAGGATTAAGAGGAAGAACTAGAGGAAGAGTGAAATATCTAGAGATTTAAAACATAAAAACAAAATAGGAGCTATTTCATTTGTGGCATTTGTGCACTTTTTACATTATTAAAATAAAATAATACATATTTTTAATGGTTAGCAGTAGATAATCATTGTTTTTATATAATGCTTTTAGTACATGGAAGCACTACTACCAAAAACATAATACTCAAAGCGATGTAGAGATTCAGTGCAATCTCTGTCCATTGCAATCTCATTCTGCACAGAAAAAAAAAAAAAAAAACCTAAAATTTATATGTAACCATACAGATACACACACAAAAAAAAAACCTGCATAGCCAAATAAATCTTGAGCAAAAAGAATAAGTCTGAAGACATCACACTATGAATTTCAAGATGTATTTCAAGGATATAGTAACCCAAAGAGCATGGCACTGGCATACAAACAGACACATTGACCAATGGAATAGGACAGAGAACCCGGAATAAACACACACACATCTACAGTCCTGAGTAAAGAATAGTCTCTTAATAAATGGGGGTGGGAAAACTGGATATTTACATACAGAATGAAAATGGACACTTATCCCTTATATAAGAAGCAACTCAAATGAATTAAAGCCTTAAACAAAAGACATGAAACTATACATCTGCTAGAAAAAAAACATAAGGCAAAAGTTCCAAGACATTGATCTGGGCAGTGATTTCTTGGATGTGACTGCAAAAGTACAGGCAACAAGAAGAAAAATGGATAAATGGGATTATATCAAACCTAAAAGCTTCTGCAAAGCAAAGGAAACAAAAGAATAAAAAGAAGTTGTGGGTTACACAAATTAAAGGGTAAATATTTGCAAAACATATATCTGATAAGGGACTAATATCCAAAAAGAAACCAAGAAAATCAAACTGCTTAATTAAGAAAACAAGTAACCCTATTTTAAAATGTGCAAAGGACAGGAACATACATTTCTCAAAAGAAGACATATAAATGGCCAACAGATATATTAGAAATGATCAACATCTCTAATCATCAGGGACATGTAAATTAAAATCACAAGGCAATATCACCTCACACCTGTTAAACTGGCTATTTTCAAAAAGATAAAAGACAAGTATTGCTGAGGATATAGAGAACAGGGAAACTTTATACACTGTTAGCAGTATTGTAAATTAGTACAGCCATTTTGAAACACAGTGTGAAGGTTCCTCAAAACACTAAAATTAAAATTATCATATGATTCAGCAATCCCACTTCTGGGTATATATCCAAAGGAACTGAAATCAATATGCCAAAGAGATGTCTGCACTCCATGTTCTTTGCCTCATTATTCACAAAAGTGATGCTACGGAAACAGCCTAAGTGTTCACAAATGAATGAATGGATTTTAACACTGTGGTATGTATGCACAATGAAATACTATTCATGCTTTAAATAAAGAAAATTCTGTCATTTGCAACAACACGGATGAACTTAGAGGACATTATATTAAGTGAAATAAACCAGGCACAGAGAAAGAAATAACATATGACCTCGCTTAACAAGTAGAATCAAAAAGAGTCAAGCTTACGAAAGTGTTGAATAGGATGGTGGTTACCAGGAACTGGGGGAAGCGGGTAGGTGCAGAAATGAGAGATATTGATCAATAGGTACAAAGTTTCCTTTTGGTAATCAAAATAAGTTCTGGTGTTTTATTATACAACACAATGACTATTACTAACAATAATGTATATTTCAAAATTGCTAAAGTGTATATTTTAAATATTCTCACCACAAAGGAATCATGAATATTTGAGGTGATGGATCACTCAGTCTGATTTGATCATTACACAATGTATATATATATTGAAGCATCACATTGTACCATGTAAATATATACAATTGTCATTTGTCAATTAAGATTAAATGAAAATTAAAAAACAAAAACATGATTGAGGAGTCAGAAATCACACTTCTAGAAAATGAATTATCATTGTGTGGGAGAACATAGTTGGTCTAAGAGTACATCGATGTGTTTCTTTGTGTGTATAATCTACACATGTATTCGTGTGTGGTGTGTTTATAAAGTGCTGTCATAATTTCAGAATGCATAGTTAAGCCTGCTAAATACAAGGATGTTGTTTGCTTCAAAACTAGATTGTTTAGTGTGTGGGGTCAGCATTTCCACAAGAATCCTAGGAGATAGATGGTTCCAGGAGCCACAACATAGCTCTATAAAAAGAGCAAACATTCTCTAAGGGGAACATGTGACATGCAGACCAACCTGCATGCCACCTCATCCCGCCCTTCGACATTGGATGAAAATTTTGGCTCAGGACCATATTATCTAAGATGCAGTATTCAAATGGTCTGTGTTTCTGTAACAGTTATTTACCTATATACCAGAGAAAGCCTTTTGAGATACACTAAAGAAAAGGTCCTTTAGAAAGTTAAGAAATGAAAAAAAACTGGACAGACACTTTTAATAAAAAAGAAAAACACAGTGACTTCCTTGTTATGTGTACACAAGCTTGATTATATTATTTTATATTTAAGTAAAAGTAGCAGTCAATTAGTAGTAAATGTTTTATATTTATTATAAACTAGTATTCTTTTGCAATAAGAATGGAGACTAATTTCTATGAGAAAAATTGCTATTCTTTAGGACTCGTGTGTGTGGGTGTGGGTGTACATGCACATGGAATTTTCAGGTATGCATGTGTATGCTAAATTTAAAATACATACTATACAACAAGAAGGAAAAACTTTGGTATTAATTTCACACTGGAAATTACAAAAGTAAAGTCAATGTACCAGAATATGGGTTGCAAAAAAATATGTGCTGGTCTCTGAAGGCCCTCTGGGATATTTTGTACCTGTGTCTTTTCTGGTCCCCTCTCCCTTCAGTCCTGAGGTTGGTGGGACCATCCTGTTATGACTAGCCCAGTAGGGTCACACCTTCCCTTTGTGGCTTCCTTATCCTATTCTAGCTAATGAATTGAGTTTATTCATTATAGTCTCCTCAAATAACTTAATTCAAATGTAGATACTGAGCTATAAACAGTGATAATTTTCCCAAGAAAAACACCAATTTGTATTATTTTTACTACCTTCAACTCGAATATCTCTTCTTTAAATATCAAAGCAAAAAAGATTTTTGTAGATCCCTCAAATTATTGAAAGTTAATGTTGCACTAAAGAAAACACTTTATTTCAACAAACTCTGGTATAAAATATAGATCATATATATGATAGATATATAGATATTTTATATCCATGTAATATATATTTCATTTTTAAATGGATATTTTATTTATAGATATATTTTAAATATGTGTGTAAATATATACACAAACATTCACAAACCATTTGATATCTATATACAGATACACATATAAATATGTATACTATTGTTTGCAAGTAATTGATTTCTTGTACTTGACAATCTATACAATGTAATTTTGAAAAATGGATGAATAAACATTTTATCGATTCGATATTTGTAAAATTAAGTTGCTTTTTTCACAAAACTCTCATTCTTTACTTTGCAAAAGACATCTAATATTTATATCTATCATAAGGCTAATTGTCAGTATTATTGATACGATTATGAAAACACAGTGTTAATGACTTTTATTCCTGAATCTAATTCACATGTAAGATAATAGGGAAAATTTGCAAATCTTTCTGATGCTGTTATTCACACTGCTCCAGCTCTTTTTCCTTGTTCTTATCTTCTTCTCTCCCTTCATTTTCCTGTATATCTTCACTCTCCCCTGCTGTCTCTCCTTTTTCTGTTACTACTGCTGCACCTTCACTGGCTGCTGCTGTTTGAGCTTCTCCTCCTTCACACTGCTCTTTCCCTTCTCCACTTTTCACTGTCTCCTATTTCTCCTTTCTTCTTTATCTTCTGCCATTCCCCTTTTTCTCCTGTCCTCCTTTTCTTCTTCTCTTCCCTTTCCCCTTCCTTCTCTGCCTCTTCACCTTTTTCCCCTTCCTCTTTTTTCTTCTTCTTATAACCATCTATGTATCTTATGTATGTGGTAAATATCATTATGTAACATCTAAAGGCAAATCTTATTTTATGTCTTAGACTTCTGTATAACTCAAAACTGTCATCTTGTCTTTACAAAAGATTAAATGTGGTGGATTCAGCAAATATTTTTCCAACCTCCTGCTATTTTAGATTAGTCGTCTTGATTAGTTTACTCTTTGTTCCTACATCATTTGTCTTCGTGTTCTTGAAGTAGTCAGATTGTCTAGAAATCAGAAAGAGTAATCAAGGCTGTAAGATTTTAATTCTTATTATCGAGGCTATGCAAAATTATAATTTTAAATTTAAAAAGTCAGTGTTTATTATATTACAGAGAATCATTTGGGATTATTGGTGAGAGGAAATTGCATTTTCACCCTAAGCAAAAATTATTTAAAGCAATTACTGTGATGGTGTCTCTACATACAAATAACTTCACCTTTTTGTTAACACTTGAATACAATGTTGATGGATTAATATGTAGTTTAGGAATATATTAGAATTCAATTTCATATGTATTAGAAGTTTTATTTTAAAATTAGATTGAAATGTAGATACTTTGTTTTTGAAGGTAGAAACTGCAGACCGGGCATAGTGACTTATGCCTGTAATCCTAGCACTTTTGGGAGGCCAAGGCGGGCAGAGCGCTTGAGCTTTTGAAACCAGCCTGAGCAACACGGCCAAACTCCGTCTCTACAAAAAAATATACAAAAGTGAGCTGGTAGTGGTGGTGTGTGCCTCTAGTCCCAGCTACTCAGGAGGCTGAGGTGGGAGGATCAACTGAGCCTGGGGAGGTCGAAGATGCAGTGAGAGGTGATGTCACTACTAAACTCCAACCTGGGTGACACCATGAGACCTTGTCTAAAAAAATAAGTAAAAAAGAAAGAAAAAGAAAAAAAGAAAAAGAAAAAGAAAGAAAGAAGGAAGGAAAGGAAAAGCAAAACCAAACCCTGCACATGGATACTGTACGTGTGTTTAGATGCATATATGTATACATGGCCTACTCTTCTCTGGGGACCTCTGACTGATACATATACAAGCATTGAAAAATTTTCAATCAGTCTTAGGGAGGAAAACTTCTCTCTTAACAGAGAAAGTCTATATTGTTGTTTTTTTATGTGTCAGAAATATTATTTCACTTTAATATTACTGAATATAAACTATTTTTATATTAAAACACATTCCAATTATAAAAAATACAACAATTTATTCATGCATTAGATTCAAATTGATGTTTCCAACAGTTTCCTGGGCATATGTAACTTTGGAAGCACCCACTAAACAGCCTTTCTTCTCATCCATGACATCATAGTTTTGGCAACTACAGCTTATGGACCCAAATCGGCTAATCACATGTTTTTATACATAAAGCTTTATTGGATCACAACTACACTCCTCATTTGCTTAGTTATTTCCTATGTTGCTTCATGCAACAGTGGTAGAGGTGAGTAATTGTCACATACGCAATATGGGCCATATGCATAAAGTGTTTACTATGCGGCTTTTTACAGAAAAAAAAGATAAAATACCACTGTTGCCGTTATATTATGTAGGAAAAGCCCAGCTCTGTTGAATCACAATCTCTGCCTTCGGTCTGAACTATAAATGTTGAGGGTGGCTGGATGAAAGACAATTATTCTCACTTTAAATTCGTGACTGCTGCCATTAAATAGGACTGTGGTGGCTAGAAAACTTGCTACATTTTAGTAAGCAATTTCCATCTGTGATGATTAATTTTCCATTTCATCTAGACTGAGTCACAGGGTACATAGATGCTTAGTTCAACATTATTTTGGATGTTTCCGCAAAGGCATTTTTGTATGAGATTAACATTTAAATTGGTAGAGTAAAGCAGTGTAAGTGGGCCTCTTCCAATCCATCAAAGTCCTGCCTATAACCAAAAGGCTGAGCCTCCCTGGAGTAAGAATTCTTCCTGCTTCATGGCCTTCAAACTGGGACATAGGCTTTGTTCCTGTCTCCAGTTTGGAACAGAAACATAGAAACATTAGCTTTTCTGGGATCTTGGGCCTGCCTACCTTCTGACTGGAACTATACCATCAACACCAACTTTCCTGGGCCTTCAGCCTGCTGACTTATTCGGCACATATTAGGCCTTGTCAGCCTCCATAAGCACATGAGTCAGTTCCTTACAAAAAATCTCTCTATTTAAATATACATATGTGTGTATATGTTTATATATTGTTTTTGTTTCTCTGGAGAGCCCTAATGTACTGTCTCATGCATCAGAAAGACTATTGCAAACTTTCTCCTCTTGGTCAAATCATCTTTATTTTCTTCACGTTCTACTGACAGTTTTTCTACAAACCTAATTAAAAAAAAAAAAAAAAAAAAAAAACTCTAGACACAATAAAGATAAGGCATTTTCATCTATATCTACCAGTCAACCTACATCTATATTATGTTCATTCCCTAGGGTAAGGGACTGAAGCACACAGCTGATAGAAACTAGAGACGGAAAATAAGAAACCAAATGAGATGTATTTTAAACATTGCCATAGATTTGAAATCTTTCTTAATATACTGGTGTGTCATTTGTGCAAGTCATAGAGCTAATTCTTAGTGTCTAGCCCCACTTATAAGAAATGTAGTTGAAGATACATGTTTTTCAAAATAATATGAGGAGCATTAACTGTTAGCATTCTGTAAACCTAAGTAGAAAACTGGAGGAAGAAATATGAGAAAAAGCTGATAAATATAGAGTTGAATAAAATGTATAAAAGAAATAACACTGATTTTAAACTATTTTATATTATTTTCTTACTTCCTGGAAATAAAACACATATCTCTTTCTGGAAAAACAACTTGACTTAAAAATAAGCTAACTTTGTAACAGGGAAAAATTACATGGAGTAAACTTGTCTCCAAAAGATAAATACATGTGCTGGAGTATGTGTATGCCACTGTGTGTATGGAGGCACACAAGTGTATTGCAATATCATTTTATTTTTGAGATAATATTTTTTACTTAAAGTATTACTATTCTAATTAAATTTTTAATATTTCTGCAATAATTACACAAACTTCTTAAATGTCTTTCACTAATGTAGGTGAAATATTGCTACCAAATAATATTTATGCCTTTTTATTTTTATTTTTTGAGGTAGGATCTCACTCAGCCACCCTGACTGGAAGGCAGTGGTACAATCTTGGCTCACTGCAGCCTTGAACTTCTAGGCTCAAAGGATCCTCTCACTTCAGGTACATGAGTAGCTGAGACTACAGGCACACACCACAATGTCAAGCTTTATTTTTTAAAAATTTTTACATTTAGTAGAGACAAGGTGTCACCATATTGCCCAAGCTAATCTCAAACTCCTGGGCTCAAGCAGGCATCCTGCCTCAGCCTCCCAAAGTGTTGCGAGTACTGGCATGAGCCACTGTGTCTGGCCAATAGTCATGCCTTTAAAAACAAGAACAAAATGTAATCATTGTAAGGGGAAACATCTTTAGAAGGGTAGGATAATAACGTCTGAAAACCTGCTCTTTCACAAAAGTAATAAAGCTGGCACACACACACACAAAAAAGAAGTCAATGTCAACATTTTCAGAACTTTTTTTCAGACTTTTATTTTAGATTCCGGGGATACATGGGTAGTTTTATTCCCTGGGCATATTGTGTGATGTTCACCGAGGTACTGAGCATGGTACCCAATACTTTTTCAACTTTTGTCCCCTTCCCCAAGTCACTCTTCTAGTAGTTCCATGTCTATTGTTGCCATCTTTATACCCATGAGTACCTGGTGTTTAGCTCCCACTTATAAGTGAGAATGTGCATTTGGTTTTCTGTTTCTGTGTTAATTCATTTATGGTAATGGCCTCCAGCTGCATCCATGTTTCTGCAAAGGAAATTATTTTGTACTTTTTTATTGCTGCATAATATTCCATTGTGGCTATGTACCACATTTTCTTTATTTAGTCTACCATTGATGGGCACCTTTGGTCCATGTCTTCGCTATTGTGAATACTGCTGTGATATACATGTGACTGTATATATATATTTTTTTTTGGTAGAATGATTTGTTTTCTTTTGGATATATACCCAGTAATGAGATTGTTGAGACAAATGGTACTTCTGTTTTAAGCTCTTTCATAATTCTCCAAACTGCTTTCCATAGCAGTTGTATTAATGTTCATTCCCACCAACAGTGTATAATCATTCCCCTTTTTATTTATGCAACCCACAAGCATCTGTTGAATTTTTTTCTTTTTTGACTTTTTAATGATGGCCATTCTGATTGTATGAGATGTTATCTCATCATGGTTTTTATTTGCATTTCTCTAATGATTAGTGATGTGGGACTTTTTGTCATATGTTTGTTGGCCTCTTGTATGTCTTCTTTTGAGAAGCATCTGTTCATGAACTTTGCTCATTTTTAAATTTTTTTTTTCTGTATTTCCAATTGTTTAGTTCCTCATAAATTCTGGATATTAGATCTTGCTGGATGCATAGTTCATGAATATTTTATGCCATTTGTAGGTTGTCTGTTTACTCTGTTGATAGTTTATTTTGCTGTGTAGAAGCTGTTTAGTGTAATTAGGTACTACTTGTCAATTTTTGGTTCTGTTACAATTGCTTTTGCAGACCTAGTCATAAATTATTTCTCAAGAGCAATGTCCAGAATGGTGCTTCCTAGGTTTTCTTCTAGGATTCTTACAGTTTAAGGTCTTACATTTAAATCTTTATTCCATCTTGAGTTAACTTTGGTATATGTTTAAAGGTAAGAGTACAGTTTTTTCCTTCTGAATATGGCTATCCCGCCATTCCAGTACCACTAATCAAGTGTGCAGTCCTTTCCCCATTGCTTGTTTTTATCAACTTTGTCAAATATCAAATGGCCCTAGATGTGCAGCCTCACTTCTGGATTTTCAATTCTGTTTGATTGGTCTCTGGCTGTTTTTGTACTAGTATCATGCTGTTTTACATACTGTAATCTTATAGTATTGTGTGAATTCAGTTAGTGCGATGACTCTAGCTTTGTTCTTTTTGCTTAGATTTGCTTTGGCCATTCGGGGTCTTTTAAAGTTCCATATGAATTTTAGAGTAGCTTTTTTCTATTTCTGTGAAAAATAATGTTGGTAGTTTGATAGAAGTAGCATTGAATCTGAAGGATTTGAGATAATCCAAGGAACATTTACACAATAACAAGGGGTAAATTTCAGTGACAATAGTGTTTTATGGTGTTTTAACTTCAGCTACCAACATCTCCTCTTTTCAGCTCTGTAGTCATTTTTGAAACTAAAGTACACATCCACAGTCACTGTGAAATTCAGCAATCTAGTCCCAGGTCACTGGATGTCTTAGCCACTAGAAGAGGAAGAGCAGGTGTGAGGCTTTTCAAGAAGCCCTTGCTTGGATATGGAGTGTAATATTCTAAATCAAATTTAGGAAGGTGTTGGCTATTCTTCAAAAATTTTTTCTTCATCTTTCTTTCAGCTCCTCCTGGGACTCTGATAAAATAGCCCCCCCCATCCCCCCACCGCTATGTTTGATAATACACAACATGTGTCTGAGTCTCTGTTCACTTTTTATAACTATTTTTTATTTCTATTTCTCAGACTGGACGTTCTCACATAAACTATCTTCAGATTTTCTCATTATTTTTTTTCTGCCAAATAAACTCTACTATTAATACACTCCAGTGAATTTTCCATATCAGTGTGCATTATGCGGAAGATCAATATTTGAAAAAGAGGATAAGCCAAGTAAAGATCAATGTCCCTTATGAATATAAATGTAAATTCATTAGAAAAATTCTAGAAAACTAAATTGTTTTTAAATGGATCATATACCATAACCAAGTGGGATTTATATTAGTAATGCATGTTTGGCTTAATTTAAACAAAACAGTGTAAAACATCACAGTGATAGCATAAAGGAAAAAACAATGTGATCATTTTATTGATGAAGAAATATCATTTGACAAAATGCAACAAACTTTAATTATCATCTAAACACTCAATCAAATAAAAATAGAAGGGAAATTCCTCAACCTATAATAGGGCACCTGTGAAAAATGTATAGCTAACAATCTACGGCAAAAGACTGAACACATTCCTCCTCAGAATGGCAAGAGGCCGAGAACGTCATCTCTCACCCTTTTAAATCAACATTTTATTAGACATTATAGGCAGGACAATTAGGCCAGAAAAATAAATGGAAACATTTAGAGTGGGTTGGAAGAAGTAAAACTACCTCTGTTCAGATTATATCAACTTTCCTGTAGAATCTTAATAATAATAACGAAAAGAATGAATCAATCATTTCAGAATCTGCAGGATACAAACTCAGCATATTACAGAAATAAAATGTATTTCTATACACCAGCAGGGAACAATCTAGAAATTAAATTAAGAAGGCATTTCCATTTAAAATATAATAAAGAATAAAATAATTAGTTCACTTAACAAAGGCAATACAACACTTACAGAATATTGTTTAAAGATGTTTTTGTTTTTATACAAAAAATAAGTAAATAATTGGAAATACCTGTCATGTTTGTAAACTGGAAGACTTAACATTGATAAGATGGTTGCAAGAATTTGTCTACAGACTGAACAAGATCTCTATCAAAATTTTAGCTGGCTTTATTTTCAAAAATAACCATAACAGTTTAAAAATTTATATGACACTGTGCTAAATCCAAAATATTCAAAACGTTCATAGTAAAAAAAATTTAAAACTCACATATCCCAGTTTTAAAAATTACTACAAAGTAAAGGAATCAAGACTGGGTGGTATTGTTTTAAAGACAGACACAACAGAATACCATCAAACATATCGAATTGATTGGTCTCATAGATCAATAGAATATCACTGAAAGCCTAGAAATAAATTCCTTACCTTTATTATTAATTTTTATAGTGGTGCTAAAATAATTTAATGATAATAAAATATTTTTTTCCAACAAAATTTGCTAAAATAATTTGATCTCCATATGCAAAAGATGAAGTTGGGCCCCTCTGTCACACCATATACAAAAAATGAATTTAAAATGCAACATAAACATACATGCAGGAGCTAAAGCTATAAAATTTTTAGAAGAAAACATAAGAGTAAATGTTTAGACCTTGAATGAGGCAATGGGATTTTAGATGTGGCACTAAAAGAACAAGTGTCAAAAGAAAAAAAATATACATATGCATATTATATTTCATAAAAACTAAAAACTTTTGTGCTTCAAAGATCATCACTTGAAAATGAAAAGAGAGGATCGGAATGAAAAACATATTCCCAATTAATCTACTTAATGATCTTGTGTCCAAAAACTATAGAGAACGTTTAAACTAAAAAATTTTTAATAATGCATTCAGCTGAATTAAAAAATGATTTAAATTGTCATTTTTTTCAAAGAAGAAATAGTAATGACCAATATGCACATACAAAATGCTCAACATCATTAGTCATTAGTAACATACAAACCAAATCACCATATTATTTAGTAACCATCAAAATGACTATAATCAAAGAGACAGACAAAAATTAGTCTGGCAATGGCCGGGCATGGTGGCTCATGCCTGTAATTCCAGAACTTTGGGAGGTAAAGGTAGGCGGATCACTTGAGCTAGGAGTTAAAGACGAGCCTGGCAAACATGGTGAATCCCTGTCTCTACTAAAAATACAAAAATTAGCTTAGCATGGTTGTGAGTGCTTGTAATCCCAGCTACTCGGGAGGCTGAGGCAGGAGAATTGCTTGAACCCAGGAGGCAGGGGTTGCAGTGAACTGAGATAGCATCACTGTACTCGAGCCTGGGCGATAGAGTGAGACTCTGTCTCAAAGAAAAAAAAAAAAAAAAACAAAGAAAAAAAAACACTAAACAAAAAACCAACCAAACAAACAAACAAAGAAAAACTAATCTGGCAAGGATGGCAAGGGTGTGGAGAAATTGTAAGTCTCCTGCATTGTTGCTAGGAGTGTAAAAAATGGCACAGGCACTTTCACTAACAGTTCAGCAATTCCTCAAAATGTTAGTCCTCGTATGATTCAGCAATTTTACTCCTCCTTATACGTCTAAGACAACTAAAACCAGTCTACGCAAATTTTGTATACAGTCTTTCATAGCAGCATTATTCATAATAACACAAAATCGGAAATGTCACTTCATCAGCTGGTGAATGGGTAAAATATACAAATTATCATATTTATAATGTTTATATTTATATTCTGGACTATTATTTATCAATTAAAAAATAAAGTATTGATATACACTATTACATGGATGAATCTTGAAATTATGAAAGGGGGTATGTATTGAGTTATTGTATGTGCATGAAATGGACAAATTCATAGAAACAGAAGGTAAATTAGTGGAAAGTGGTGATAATTTGTATGAGGTTTCTTTTAGTTGTGATGAAAATATTCTAAACTTAGATAATGGGAATGGTTCCTGACTCCGAACATGCAATAATCAACTCAGTTGTACACTTTAAAAAGGTGAATTTTATGTTATGTGACATATCTCAAAAAGGCTGTTAACCAAATTCTCATTTTCTGCTAACTACTTTTAAAGAAACTTAAAGTACAATTTTTAACAAGAGAGTCAAGGCTTCAGCTCTCATGGGGATGATGTCGCGGCTTGAGAGTGACAGGCATTCACATAACTGAGTATATCCATGATCAACCTTTACAATAAAGATGAGAAAATGAAATGGATGTGATAGAAAATGTCAAATGGTGGGGTGGATAGAAGTTTTTAGAGAGGATACTAGAAGGGAAATCATTAAAGATGGTATTAATTCTAAAGAAAATGAGAATCTAGCAGAAGGTATTAAATATAGAAAATACATCATCTAATTTTAATTTTCATGATAAAACTCTATATTTTGTGGATAATATATTTTATAAGAAATAAATAATGTCACAGGAAGGTTGATATAAACAAAAGTAGGCCATAAACAGTTGTTGATTAAATTTGAGTTTTAGTAACGGAGAGGTGGAGAACAGGATGGGGTAGGTTTTCGAGGTACAAATGACAGATCTGGGTTTGAAACAGTGGGGATAAAGAAAATGAGCATTCATGATAATTATAAAGTTTTTTCCTTGTACACAAATGTGGATTGTACTATCAACAGAGATAGAACACTTAATGGTAGAAACAATATTGGGGTCCCAGCACATCATAAATTCTTTATTAGCCACACTAATTTTGAGATACTTTCTGGATATTCAGATAAAGTGGGTAACTGTACAGGTAAATGTATTATCCACAAAATTGAAACAGGATACATTCAACCATAGGCAGGATATGAGGAACGCTTAGGATGTGAGGAACTCTACCAAAAAAAGGGAAGAATATTTTTATAGATTAAATGAAACCTGAGGTATATCATTCAAATATAAGACACGACTTTTATGAGTTTTATTTGGATTCTGATTCAAACAACTCAAAAAATTTTAGAGCAATTTTAGTGTACCTAGTCTATTGTTTCCCAAAATTATACTTTCATTACACTTTTCTTAAAATTATATACCACAAGTTTCTATTAAATGCTTCAAATTATTTAAATAATCATACTTCTCTGAACAAAGTCAATTTTATTATTTGTTTTAGTGACATATGAGTCAAAACACTAGAAACTTTCTTCTTGATAGCTTGACCTTTATAATTAAGTGATTTTTTAAGATAATATAAATATTCTTCAAAGTTAGATAAATAGCTATTAATCATTTTAAAAACTTTTAAAAGCAATGCCTTAATGTGCTAAGGTTAATTGCCTTGCTTACAATTAATACATATATACTTCAATAAATTTCATGTGTTGCTGAGACAGCATTTATTATAAACTTTAGTTCTACTTTTTTCTGTTTCTATAGACACTAAAACTTAGTAATTTTATTCATATAAATAAGGACATGTAGAATGCCATTCATTTCCTTGAATAACTTGTGAGTTGTAAGCAAAAAATCACACCATTTATTTTATCTACATCTATTTTTAATGATCCATGAGCTGACAATAGATTTGATGCCCTCTTTAAATGTGTAGAAAACAAAGAATTGAAAACTACCTGTCTTAAAAGTGAAATTGTGTTTTCCACTTTTAATTCCTCCCAAAATTTATGTGTTAAAATCCTAATCCCCTAGATGAAAACTTGTTGGAGTTGGTGCCTTTGGGAGGTAATTAGGTCCAGAGAACAGGGCACGCATAAACTGGTTAGTGCCCTTATACTGAGGCCTGAGGAAGCTTATTTGACCTTTTCACCAAGTGAGGACACAGGGAGAAGTCAGTAGTTTGCAACCAAAAGAGGTCCCCAACCAGAAAGTGACCATACACCTTGACTTGGCACCCTAATCTTGGATTTGCAGGTTCTAGAACTGTGAGAAAGAAATTTCTGCTGTTTAAAACTACTCATTTTAGTGCATTTTGTTATAGCAACCTGAAGGCATAAGACAAATTGCTATGAGGTCTTTAGAATTACTGTCTTTAGAATTACTTACTATTTTACCATCAGTATCAATAGCAAAGTGTCATTTTAGTTTGGTATCTTAAAAGGGTTCTCTTATTTTTTTAATTTTTATTTTGTTTGGCTTTTTTGTATATTTGTTTGTTGCTTCATTTTCACTCCAGAATACAGCACAATGATTAGATTAAGGATATGTGAGGAGCCTGCCTTTCTTTTTTGAAACGGAAATACGGCAATTTTGAAAGAAAAAGTGGGAAAGGGAACACTGAACCTTCTTAAAACAGCAATTTCATGCAGATTGATTTTAAAAGAACACACACATGAAATTGATGTAATTAAAATTATCCACAAACATGTTTCCCTTGAACATTTTTTGGGTAACCCAAGAGTCATCTCTTTTGTTTGCAAACCACTCCTTCAAAAGACCCAGATGACAGGCCATTATGAAAAGCATTCTATTCACTACCGATAACACTAGAATTCCCAATACCCCAGGTTGTTGATACACTTAGATTCTATTCTGCACACTTATTCTATGTTAATTCTCTACTTTTCCCCATCCTTTAAAACCATTATCTGTGCACTGTCTCTAACTGACAAGCTGCCATTAGCAATGTCCCTCTATATATCCTCAACTGTCCTGTGAACATTCCCCTTAATCCTGCCTGAACTGACATCTGACAGGTCCCTGAAGACACGGTCTATTTGGCAGTCTTCCCAACTGGAAGCTGTTTATATTCTTTCACGTCACCTGTGTTAAGGGCTGTGTTAAAACGTGGCAATTGCCTTCTTTCTTCCTATTACAGGTTCCAAACAATTTCTCACTACCCCGCTTAAAAGTCTAGCTCTTTATATTTTATAACAATTATTTGTATTTATGTTGACCGCCACTTCACTGCCTCACTTCATCGTTTGTATTAGCAGAGTGGCCTGTACTGTCCCAATCCCTGAAATTGGGATAAATACTGGCTCAGTTTTGCTAATCAGGAACTGTGCCATAGACTTTGCTTAAAGGCAGGAAGAGGTATTGGTAGACCCACAATTCCAACTTCCAAAATGTTCTCTTTTTGACTAAAACTGTAAGCCAATATCTGGCTTTGTCTCTCTAGCTTGGAACAGAAGTAGGTACTAGTCATGTAATGCTCAAAAACTAGTTTTCATCTTTGCTTCCTGGAACTAGTGGCGCTGACCTTGGCCTCCACATCACCAGCAGTGGTTTCATTTTCTGGCCTGTTTATATGGATCCATGTCTGGCTCCAAAACATATTTTATCCAAATATGTCTTAAGCCACTTTTGACCTGAGTTGCCTCAGAATTTTGCTTCCTTCCCTTAGAATTTAGTTCTTTTAGATATTTATGCTCTGATATGAGTTACAAGCTCCCAGTTATAATCATTCTCACTTTAGTTTTGCCATCCAGAGTCCCTCCATCACTCAATAGCTCACATACAGTATCCACCTATCACTTAAAACATTTATTTATATCGATAGTTAGATACTATCTATCTACACATCAATAATGGATGACATAAGATAGATCCATAGATAGAAACAGATAGATGAGAGAGAGAGAGAGAGAGAGAGAGAGAGAGAGAGAGAACATCAAAGTATCTAGCTCCTGGAAATATGGAAAAATATACTGCCTGAACAAGATTACAGTCCATTAAGAAGAACCTGAAATTAAAATATTTTTACAAGTGTCATAGTTTCACCTTGCTAATCAGAAAATACAAGACAGTTATGGAGACATAAGAGGAATTTTACTTAGTTTAAGGAATCCATGTTTTTTTGTTTGTTTGTTTGTTTGTTTGTTTGTTTTTTGAGACGGAGTCTCTGTCGCCCAGGCTGGAGGGCCGTGGTGCAATCTTGGCTCATTGCAAGTTTTGCCTCCTGGGTTCACATCATTCTCCAGCCTCAGCCTCCCCAGCAGCTGGGACTACAGGCGCCCGCCACCAGGCCTGGCTAATTTTTGTATTTTTAGTAGAGACGGGGTTTCACCGTATTAGCCAGGATCTGCTAACCTTGTGATCCGGCCGCTTCAGCCTCCCAAAGTGCTGGGATTACAGGCGTGAGCCACCGCGCCCGGCGGAATTCATGATTTTTAAAGTGATTTATAATCTTATATCTGAAATACAAGTGGAAGAAAGATGAGAGGTTGAAGTGAAATTGTCCCCAGCTAAAAACAATACACAAAGACTTTCTGAATTAACTGACTCCTTTGCAGTCACCAAACCTACAAATAATTCTGTATTCTGAGAAAGCTAATGGGGAAATTAGTTTAGGGGCTTTTTACATTAAGCATCTAACATGTACTTAGTATAAAATAATTTCATAATGTTCTTAAGAAAAAAATTAATTGAAGTAGATATCAGAGTTGCATTTAAGTGATCTTATTAACTATTTCTCCCTATGTTCTTAATATATAGTTAATTGCAAGTCTATTCTTATTTCTCCTAATTTTTCATATGGACTACAGAGGTGAACTAATCTCTAACATGAAAACCACATTTAATAACAGAAAAGCATGTTCAGATGTATTTTAATCACCAACAGTCATTCTCAATGATAACTCTTTATAGCAAATTTGAGCACATAAAATTCCAAAGGAGTTAACGTAAGTAAAAATAAAACAGAAGATAATGTCAACCTACTGATAAACAGCTGGAAGCATAAACTCTATTGATTGCATTGTTAATGCCATTTGTTTAATCATAACTTTTCAGAATTTTACTGAATTTCTACTTGAAGATGAACATGTAAGCATAATGTTGTGAAGATAAATTACAAAGCTTGAAAATTGCGACAGTTCTAACTCTAGAATAGAAAGGCAGAAAATGTAGTTAGTGAAGAGAAAATTAAACAAAAGAAACTTCTCTTTCAAAACATAGGCAAAATTCAAATGCACAAGTGCAAAGAAATAGTCCTGAGTTATCAGAAACAAGATGAATAGAGAGGAAAAAGTTCCATCAAAACACATTTTGAAGTGATATTCCTTTTTTTGTAAGAAATTCTACAAAATTGGCAATTAGCAACTCTTGTTTATTGTGCAACTGGAATTCTATTTTAGTCATGTTTGGAAGAAAGCCCAAAACTGAAATTGCATAGTTAAGAGTCTTTAAAAGAAGACTAAGATATTTTGATAACCCTAAAAAAGCATATGTTATGATTCAGATGACTGGGTTAAATGGCTTTTTATGTAAAAGGTTTATGGAAACAAGAATAAATGTTCCACACAATAACAGCCAAAGGGCAGATGGGGGACACTGGTGTCTAGAGAAAGGATAATTGGAATTATGGAACACAATTTATATGTCTTGCAATTGGCAAGGAACATTTTCTTAATTTTTCACATGTACACTCCATGTTTACAAAGACAGGAGGAACACATTTAAATGAATAACACAAGAATTAATTTATTGTAATTGCCTGAAAGTATTTTATCTAAAGCACAGGCTTAGTCTGAATAATGGCCCTTTATATCTGCTTTTGTCTTCCAGGGTTGTTCCAAAATTTTCCTTTCCTGAAATCTACTAGAGTCAGAAAATAAGCTAATATCAAAATCTATGTGTTTTTAATTTTTGGCTTGAGGAAAAATGTTATGTAGCTTTTATGTATTTTACTACTTTATGTGCATAACTGGTCACATTTATCCCCAACTCCATCTTATTTATACTGCATTTAAATATTTTTATTTTTATTCAACCAAAAAGGTACCTCTTGGAACCATAGAACATTTACATGACCTTTTCTGGTATTTTTAGTTTTGTCTGGATTGAATTCACCAGTTACCTAGAAACGCAAACTTAAAAAGCATATTTTTCTAATGAAAATATTACAATGAAACAGTAGGTTGTGCTTTCCTTAAGCCCAAGGGCAAGGAGAAAAAAGTGACTACACATGTATGTTTACCTAACATTTTTTCGATACAACCATCCTTATTCTATTATACTGTGGAAATAATCCACTTAACAAGATATACTCATAGAAGTGTATGGCTCCTTACTCTAACAATATAAATGACTTTCTTCTTCCCCCTACTGCTTCATTTTTGTTTCTATTGTTTTAGATTTTTATTTTATACAAATAGAGTATTAGTTTCAGATTAATAGCAATTTATCCTCTTAATTGAAAACTTGAAAAATATCAAAGATTATCAAAAAGGAAAAAAAAAAAAAAACCCAAAAGGCATCAGTAATATCTATCACCATATGAAGATAACCACTGCTAATTTAGGTAGACTTTATGATTTAAAAACTAAATTTGAACAAATGTTAAATGTACAGTTCCATCAACTTTTCCAAAATGACCTCATCTTTGACACCACATCTTAATCATGATATACAATATCAACATTCAAAACCTCTTTGAGGATCCATGCTAATTAGTACTGCATCTGAGAATAAGCAATATTCTAGCTTCTAAGCCCTACACATGTATTTTTAAATTTATATAAATGAAATCACACTCCATTTTCGTGCCTGGATTCTTTTGACATTTCTATTTTTTTTTTTTTTTTTAAGATTCATCCATCTATTGTGCGTAGTTGCAGTTTGTGACTTGATTCCATAATATGAAATTACTGTAATTAATAAACATTTAGGTTGCTTTTAACATTTGCCCCTTATGAATTATGCTGCTATAGACATGTTTGTGCATGTCTGTTGGCAAACATATACACATTCCTTTAGGGACAATATATAGATAAATTATAAATTATGTCTGTGTTCAATTTTTTAAAAGATACCGTCAAGTAATTTTCCAAAGTATTTGTGCCAATTTATACTCTCATCGACATGTAAGAGGGTTCTGGCTGCTTTATACGTTTATCAAAACTCAGTATCATCTGTCTTCCAATTTGGCCATAGGTAGTATCTACGTGTGTTTTCAATTTATGTAGTTTTTCTTATTGACAACAAATTGGATAACTACACTTTTATATGGTTATTTATCCAGCACTGTTTATTTAAAGTGTCTTTTTTACTCACTGTCTTTTAAGGTCATTTTATAATATCAAGTGCCTTGACAGGTGTGGGTCTGTTTTGGAATTTAAAGGAGTATATTACTTCGTTCCTATATAGTCTTGTCTATGACTAATACCAAAGTATCTTTGTTATTGGAGCTTTGTAGCAATTCTTGATACCTTGTAGTTTAGGTACACCAGTGAACACTGTGCTCTAATTTTTTTTTTTTTTTTTAGTCCTTTGATTTCTGTGAAATTTTAATAACTTTCTCAACTCCTACTTTTTTATTTCAACTTTTATTTTAGACACAGATGGTATGTATTTGGGTGTATTACATACGTATATTGCACCCAGGTAATGAGCATAGTACTCATTAGGCAGTTTTTCAGCCCATTATCCCCTCTTTATCTCCCTGATCGAGTAGTCCACAGTGACTGTTGTTTCCATGTTTACATCTATGTGTGCTGAATGTTTGGTTCCCATTTTTAAGTGAGAGTATGTGTTATTGGCTTTCTGTTCCTGTGTTAATTTGCTTAGGATAATAGCCTCCAGCTGCCTCTATGTTGCTGCGAATAACATGATTTCATCCTTTTTATGGCTGCATGATATTCCATGGTGTATAGGTAGAACATTTTCTTTATTGGATCTACTATTGATAAGTATCGAAGTTGATTCCATGTCTATTCTCTTGTGAACAATGCTGCAATGAACTTAGGAATGCCATTTCTCTTTTTGGTATAGTGATCTATTTTCTTTTGGGTACACACACAGTAATGGGATTATTGGGTTGAATGGTAGTTCTGTTGTAAGTTCTTTGAGAAATCTCCAAACTGCTTTTTACAGTGTCTGAACTAATTCACATTTCCACCATCAGTGTATAAGCATTCATTTTTCTCCACACCCTTGCCAGGATCTGTTGTATTTTGACTTTCTAATAAAAGTCATTCAGACTTGTGTGAGATGGTATCTCATTGTGCTTTTGATTTACATTTCTCTGATGATTAGTGATGTACATCATTGTTTGCAAATATTTGTTGGTTACTTGCATGTCCTCTTTAAAAGAGGACATGCAAGTAACCAACAAATATTTGCATGTCTGTTCATGCCTTTTGCCCATTCTTCAATGGGTTATTTGTTTTTTGCATGTTCAATCCTATAGATTCTGAATATTAGACCAATTAGACCATTGTCAGATACACAGCTTGAAAATATTTTCCCCATTATTTAGGTGTTCTGTTTACTCTGTTGATAGTTTATTTTGCTATGCAAAAGCTCTTTAGTTTAATTAGGGTCTATATGTATGTTTGTTGCAATTGCTTTTAGGGACTTAGCCAAAAATTATTTGCCAAGGCTGATGTCAAGAAGTGTATTTCCTAAATTTTCTTCTAAGATTTTTATACTTTGAGGTCTTACATTTAAATCTTTAAACTTTAAATCTTCACTCCATCCTGAGTTGATGTTTATGTATGCTGAAAGGTAAAGATCAAGTTTTAGTCTTCTGCATATTGCTAGCTAGTGATTCCAGCACCATTTATTGAATAGTGAACCCTTTTCCTATTTTTTTTTGTTGGTCCAATTTAATATCAGATGGTTGTAGGTGTGTAGCATTATTTTTGAGTTCTCTATTGTATTCCATTTGTCTATGTGTTTATTTTTGTACCAGTAACATTCTCTTTTAATTACTGTAGCCTTGTGGTATAGTTTGAAGTTAGATAATGTGATAGTTTTGTCTTTGTTCCTTTTGCTTTGAATTACTTTGGCTATTCAGGCTCTTTTTTGGTTTCATATAAATTTTATAATAGTTTTTTATTCCTAATTCTGGAAAGAATGACATTGGTAATTTGATAGGAAGATCATTGAATCTGTGAGTTGTTTTGCGCAGTATGACCATTTCAGCGATATTGATTTTTCTAATCCATGAGTTTTGAATGTTTTTTCCATTTATTTGTGCCATCTCTGATTTCTTCAGCATTGTTTTATAGTTCTCCTTGTAGAGATCCTTTATCTCCATGGTTAGCTGTGTTCCTAGATATTTCATTTTCTTCATAGCTATTGAAAATGGATTTGTGTTCTTGATTTAACTCTCAGTCTGGATGCTTTTGGGGTATAGAAATGCTACTATATTTTGCACATTGATTTTTTTATCCTGAAATGTTACTAAAATTTTTTATCAGTTCTAGTAGCCTTTTGGTGGGGTCTTGAGAGTTTTCTAGGTGTAGAACCATATTGTCAGTGAAGAGAGATAGTTTGACTTCTTCTTTTTTTTATTTGGATGCCTTTACTTTTTTTTTTTCTATTGTCTGATTTCTCCAGTTAAGACTTGCAGTATTACATTGAGTAGGAGTGGTGAAAGTGGACATCTTTGTCTTGTTCCAATTCTCAAGAGGAATGGTTCCAGATTTTGCCCATTTAGTATGATGTTGGCTGTGGGGATGTCATAGATGGCTCTTATTATTTTGAGGTATGTTTCTTCATCCATTAAGAGTTTGTTATGTAGGGATGTGAGATTTTCTTGAAAGTTTTTACTGTGTCTGTTGAGATGATATTATTTTCATTGTTTTTAATTGTTTATATGGTGAATCAATTTATTGATTTGCATATACTGAAGATGTTTATTAACATGGGTATAGATCACTTCCAGTCAATTAGGATCTGTACCAAATCAGGCAGATGTGTAGACTAAATACACCACAGTCATTGATAGGGTTTGGATCTGTGTCCCTGCCAAAATGTCATGTGGAATTGTAATCCTCAGTGTTGGAGGTGGGGCCTGGTTGGAGGTGAATTGAACCATGGGGGCAGTTTCGCAGTTTCTCATGGTTCAACACCATCCAGACTTGATACTGTCATCGTGATAATGAGTTCTTGTGAGATCTGGTTGTTTAAAAGTGTAGGGCACCTCCTCCCTGTTTTTACCTCCTGTTCTGGCCATGTGAAGTGCTTGCTACCCCTTCAACTTCTGCCATAATTGGAAGCTTCCTGAGGTCAAACAGATGCTGTCATGCTTCTTGTACAGCCTGCAGAATGGTGGAATAAGTAAACATCTTTTCTTCATAAATTACCAAGTCTCAGGTATTTCATTACAGCGGTGCAAAAACGGACTAATACAGTCATCTTCTAGTTTACCACAGTCCTTAAACAATGTCCTCCAAAGTCTGAAATTGAATCCAATTGTGATATTGATAGCTCACCCTTAACTGATACTACACTTATATTTTAGGTTGTCTCAGTGCCAAAAGGGTCGCAGAAAATCTTCACTGAGAGTGAAAACTTCTACATGAGAATCAAGGGCTCATTGTGGAACTCACATATTTGTATGTCTCTTTTCTCTCTGGAATTTTGGACCCTAATATTCGACTTTTGTAACCCTTATATCCAATTGTTATGGACTGAATTCTGTGAGACTGTCCAAAGCACTGCTTTTACTTAGCATACTACTCTCCTCTGCCAGGTTTATTAAACTTCTACTCTAAGACAAACATTAGAAAATAGGTAGGAATTGCAGATGCAGGAAGCTGAGATTGACTAACATAAATTAACCATACTCTTTGCATCTAGCCTCTCAAGACCTGCCTTCATCAGTAGATCTCACATATCATGAAACAGATGATTTTGTTATTGTTGTTTGCTTTTGTATCACTTGTGAGATGGTTAATATTGACTGACAACTAGATTGGATTGAAGGATGCAATGTATTGATCTTGGGTGTGTCTGTGAGGGTGCTGTCAAAGGAGATTAATATTTGAGTCAGTGGGCTGGGAAAGGCAGACTCACCCTTATTCTGGGTGGGCACCATCTAATCAGCTGCCAGCACAGCTAGAATATAAAGCAGGAAGAAAAATGTGAAAATACTAGACTGGCCTAGCCTCTCAAGCTACATCTTTTTTCCCGTGCTGGATGCTTTCTGTCCTCAAACATCAGACTCCAAGTTCTTCAAATATGGGTCTTGGACTGGCTTTCCTTGCTCCTCAGCTTGCAGATGGTCTATTTTGGGACCTTGTGATTGTGTGAGTTAATACTTCTGTCCCTCCAGAAAACTCTGACTAATACAGATTTTGGTACCAGGAGTTGTTCTAGAGGAACATAATATTAAGGATGGACTTCTTTCATCGTTTTGGGGGTTGCTAGAGTTGGCTGCTTTATATGATTAGACCTGAAAATTCTAATGACACTACTTGTAATAGTATGGAGAACACTGATCATGCTTGCATAAACTGTTTAGAGAGTTATGTAAAATAAATGCATTTGACACTCCTGATTCACTGCTCATGAGAGGCAAGGAATATAGGTACTCTTTACATAATACCTTTGACCATATGTGGAAAACCATAGAGCATAATGAAACTAGTTAGTGGATCCTAAGTTCACTGGACAAAGTGATGAAAGAAAATGATGAACTCAGGGATTCTAACTCCCAACTTCAGAAGCAGATACTCAAATCTGCTAAGATTGCCCTGAGTGAGAGTCTTATCTCCTGTAGAGAAAGAACTGAAATTTTGGAAAAGCCTACAAAAGCTCTTATCATGCAAATGGCTGACCTGCAACGAAAGGTGCATGCTTCGCCTTGCCAGGTATCTACTGTCCAAGTGACAGCACTGATTGGAAAAGAATGGGAACTTGCAACTTGGAATGAGAATGTGGGGGAGGACCCTTATGAAGCTGAAGACACTGGGTTTGTAAACTCTGGCAAATCTTCTCTGTCAGAAGAAATAGCTTCCCCATCCCCAGTAGTGGCAACATCCCCTCTCTGACCCATGCTGCCATCAGGCTTTCCGCCCTTGTCTGAGAAGATAAACCTTGCACTGCCTGAGGCAACAGTAATGCCTGAGGCGGTTACCAGGCAAGATAATGTTGATTCTCGTCATGACCCATCCCCAACACCACTTTTTTCTTCCAGACCAATAACTAAAGTCCTAGTGGGCCCCTAGAGATGACGTTCAGAGTGTGACCCATAAGGAGGTGCATGAGACTTGCAAAGAACTTCTTGAGTTTTCTAATTCATGGAAGAAGAAATCTGGAGAACACAATGGGAGTGGATATTAAGGGTGTCGGATAATGGTAGAAGGAACATAGAGCTGAATCAGACTGAATTATTGATTTAGGCCCACTAGGGACAATGAATTTAATGTTGCAGCTTGGAAAGTTAAAAAAGGTGTTAATAGTTTATGTGCTTGGCTAGCTGAAATATAGATTAAAAGATGGCCCACTGAGTACAAGCTGAAAATGCCTGATCTTTCTTGGTGTAATGTAGAGGAAGACATCCAAAGGCTTAGGGATATTGGGATGGTGGAGTGGATTAGTCACTTTAGACCTATTCATTACAGCTGGGAGGATCCAGAAAATATACCCTTAACCAATGACTGGTGAAATAGATTTGTGAGAGCAACACCTGCATCTTTGAAGAGACCTGTAATTGCTCTTTTCTGTATGTCATATCTAACAGTGGGAACCACACTCACTCAACTACAAAATGTAAATGCAGTGGGAATAATTTGATCCCAAAGTGTCAGAGGCCAAGTGGCAGCACTCAACCATCAAGGGCAAAGTGGGTGTGGCTACTGTAATGGACAGCAGAGGCAAAGCAGCAATCAGAATAGTCTGACTTATGTAGAGCTCCATCATTGGCTAATTAATCACAGTGTTCCTAGAAGTTAAATTCATAAAAAGCCTTCCAGAATCCATACTTAATTTATATAAGCAGAAAACTACTCAGTCAAATGGACAAAAAGACTAATTTGAATTATAAAAGCAGAGACCCATGGCCCCTCAATCAATTTCCAGACTTGAGCTAGTTTACAGACCCAGAACACCTTGAATGAAGGGCAGGCAGCGTCCTCTTAAGGAAGGACCCCACTACACTACCGACAATTTATGCAATGAATCTTTTGCCCATCCTTCCCCAAGGAGACCTCTGACCTTTTACCAGGGTAACTGTGCACAGGGGAAAGGGAAATGATCAGACATTTCTGGGACTATTTCACAATGGATCTGAGCTGACATTGATTTCAAGGGACCCAAAACGTCATTGTAGTCCTCCAGTTAAAGTAGAGGTTTGCAGAGTTAATATAATTAATGGAATTTTACCTTAAGTCCAACTTACAGTGGTACAGTGAGTCCCCAGACTCATCCTGTGGTCATTTATCCAGTGCCAGAATGCATTTTTGGCATAAGCATACTTAGCAGTGGACAGAACCTCCACATTGGCTCCATAACTGGTAGGGTTAGGGCTATTATGGTGGTGAAAGGCAAATGGAAGCAATTACACCGGACTCTATATAGAAAAACAGTAACTCAAAACAATACTGCATTCCTGGAGGGATTACAGAGATTTGTGCCACCATCAAGGACTTGAAAGACATGGGGGGGGTGATTACCACCACAATATCCCCATTCAACTCTCCCATTTGGTCTGTGTAGAAGACAGAGAGACCTTGGAGAATGACAGTGGAATATTGTAAGCTTAACCAAATAGTGACTCCAATTGCAGCTGCTGTACCAGATGTAGTTTCATTGCTTGAGCAAGTTAACACATCTCCTGGCACCTGCTATGCAGCCATTGACTTGGCAAATGTCTTTATCACCATTCCTGTCCATAAGGCCCACCAAAAGCAATTTGCCTTCAGCTGGCAAGACCAGCAATATACCTTTACTGTCCTACCTCAAGGGGAATATTAACTCTCCGGCTTTGTGTCACAATCTTATTGGGAGAGAACTTGATCGCTTTGTGCTTCCACAAGATTTCACACTGGTCCATTACATTGATGACATTATGCTGATTGGATCCAGTGAGTTCAAAATAGCAAACATACTGGATTCATTGATGAGACATTTGCATGCCAGAGAATGGGAAATAAACCCAACTAAAATTCAGGGAACTTCTTTCTTCGGTAAAATTTCTAGGGCTCCAGTGGTGTGGGGCCTGTTGAGATATTTCTTGTAAGGTGAAAGATAAGTTGCCGCATTTAGCCCCTCCTACAACCAAGAAAGAACAATGCCTAGTGGACCTATGTGAATTTTGGAGGCAACACATTTCTCATTTGGGTGTATTACTCCAGCCCAATTATCGAGTGAACTGAAAGGCTGCCAGTTTTGAGTGGGGTCCAGAACAGGAGAAGGCTCTGTAACAGGTCCAGGCTGCTGTGCAAACTGCTCTGCCACTTGGACCGTATGACCCAGCAGATCCAATGGTGCTTGATGCGTCAGTGGCAGATAGGGATGCTGTTTGGAGCCTCAGGCAGGCCCCCATAGGTGAATCACAGTGGAGGCCTCCAGGATTTTGGAACAAGGCCCTGTCATCTTCTGCAGATAACTACTCTCCTTTTGAGAGATAGCTCTTGGCCTTTTGCTGGGCTTTGGCAGAAACTGAACGTTTCACTATGGGTCATTAAGTCACCACGCAACCTGAACTACCTATCATGAACTGAGTGCTTTCTTATACACCTAGCCATAAAGTGGGTCATGCACAACAGCATTACCTGATCAAATGGAAGTGGTATATATGTGATCAGACTCAAGCAGGTGCTAAAGGCACAAGTAAGTTAAATAAGGAAGCGGCTCAAATGCCCATGGTCTACACCCTTATCACCCTGCTTTCTCTCCCCCAGCCTGCAACAGTGGCCTCATGGGGAGTTCTTGATGATCAGTTAACAGAAGAAGAGAAGACTAGGGCTTGTTTCACAGATAGTTCTGCATGATATGCAGGCACTGCCCGAAAGTGGGCAGCTGCAGCACTACAGCTCCATTATAGGACATCCCTAAAGGACAGTGGTGAAGGGAAATATTCCCAGTGGACAGAACTTCAAGTAGTGCACCTGGTTGTGTACTTTGCATGGAAATGGTCAGATGTGTGATTATATACTGATTCATCGGCTATAGCCAATGGTTAGTCTGGATGATCAGCGACTTGGAAGAAGCACGATTGGAAAATTAGTGACAAAGAAATTTGGGGAACAGGTATGTGGATGGACCTCTCTGAGTGGTGAAACACCATGAAGATATTTGTATGCAAGTGCTCACCAATGTGTGACCTCAGAAGAGGAGGGGCTTAATAATCAAATGGATAGGATCACCTTTCCCCAGCCACCCCTGTCATCACCCAATGGGCCCATGAACAAAGTGGCCATCGTGGCAGGAATGGAGGTTATGCATAGGTTCAGCAATATGAACTTCCACTCACCAAGGCTGATCTGGCTATGGCCACTACTGAGTGCCCAATTTTCCACCAGCAGAGACCAACACTAAGCCCTCGATATGGAACCATTTCTCAGGGTGATCAGCCAGCTACCTGGTGGCAGGTTGATTATATTGGACCTCTTCCATCATAGAAAGGGCAGAGGTTTGTCCTCGCTAGAATAGACACTTACTCCAGATATGGGTTTGCCTATCCTGCATGGAATCCTTCTGCCAAGACTACCATTGCTGGAATCACAGAATGCCTTATCCACCATCATGGTATTTCACACAGCATTGCCTCTGACCAAGACACGCGCTTTACAGCTAAATGATTATGGCAGTGGGCTCATACTCATGAAATTCACTGGTCTTACCATGTTCCCTATCATCCTGAAGCAGCTGGATTGATAAAACAGTGGAATTGCCTTTTGAAGTCGCAATTACAATGCAAACTAGGTGACAATACTTTGCAGGGCTAGGGTAAAGTTTCTCCGATAGCCAGGATTCCCAGGTCTAGGAATCAAAGGGTGAAAGTGGAAGTGGCACCACTCACCATCACCCCTAGTGACCCACTAGTGAAATTTTTGCTTCCTTCCTGTTCCCATGACATTATGTTCTGTTGGCCTAAAAGTCTTAGTTCCAGAGGGAGAAACACTGCCACCAGAAGACATGACAATGATTCCATTAAACTGGAAGTTAAGACTGCCAATTGGTGCCTTTGGGCTCTTGCTACCTGTAAGTCAACAGTCTAAGAAGGGACTTACAGTGTGGGCTGGGGTGATTGACCCAAACTATTAAGGTGAAATCAGTCTTCTATTCCACAATGGAGGTAAGGAAGAGTATTTGTGAAACACAGGAGATCCATTAGGGTGTCTATTAATGTTACCATTCCCTGTGATTAACGTAACTACACCATCCCAATCCAGGCAAGACTACAAATGGCCCAGACCCTTCGGGAATGAAGGTTTGGGATACTCCACTAGGAAAAAACTGTGATCTGATGAGGTGCTTGCCAAAGGCAAAGGGAATACAGAATGGATAGTAGAAGAGGCTAGTCATCAATACCAGCTATGTTCACATGACCAGCCCCAGAAACGAGGACTGTTATTGTCATAAGTATTTCCTCCTTCTTTTGTTAAAAACGTGTCTGTGCATGTATACACTTGTACTGAGAAAATATTTTCACTTAATTTCCTTTTTCCTTTATCAGGTGACATAAGGTTTATTGACTTCGTATCAGCATTTAAGTATCATAAACTGTATGTAATAGCATTTGGGTTTGGGATTGGTGAATTTCCGGTTATAGGAAGTACAGTTGTAATATGTTAGGCATAATTATGACCTTATTATTGTCTTTATTTGAAGATTATGCATGATCTCAGGAGATGTGTATGTGTTCTAGCTGACAAAATGTGGACTCGTGATGGTTAATACTGAGCCTGAACTTGATTGGATTGAAGGATGCAAAGTAGTGATCCTGGATGTGCCTGTGACGGTGTTGCCAAAGGAGATTAACATTTGAGTCAGTGGGCTAAGAACGGTAGACCCATGCTTAATCTGGGTGAGCACAATCAGATCAACTGCTAGAGCAGCTAGAATATAAAGCAGGCAGAGGAATGTGAAAATACTAGACTGGCCTAGCCTGACAGCCTACATCTTTCTCCCATTGTGGATGCTTCCTGCCATTGAACATTGGACTGCAAGCTCTTCAGTTTTGGGACTTGGACTGGCTCTCACTTCTCCTCAGCTTGCAGATGGCCTATTATGGACCTTGTGATCATGTGAGTTAATACTTAATAAACTCCCCTTTCTATCTATCATCTATCTATCTATCTATCTATCTATCTATCTATCTATCTATCTATCATCTATCTTATTAGTTCTGTTCCTCTAGAGAACCCTGACTAATACAATCTGCTTTTCTAGTCTTCATTGAGGTAATTATTTGGCTAGAAGCTACTTGAAGGTAGTAGAATTAAAAATAACTCAGTTTTTAAAAATTGAACATGTAGTTTGTAATATTTAAGATACATTATAACATGTTATATGATTTTTATTACAGATTTCACTTATAAAAATCTATTTCATATGTTGCTAAAGTTCTTAGACATTTCTTTTACTACTGATTTTTAAAAAATGCAATATAAATCTTTCATCGACTACCCACCCCCAGAATATAATGAGTCCTCTAAATTTTTTATCTGATTTTTTTTTAAGTTCAGAAAAGCATAGTTTCATTTTACTGATATTTGTACTACTCTCTGGGTCTTCTAGTTATCCATAGAGCTGTATCTATGCTTTTATTATATATAGCTTAGTTGTCTCTCTTATTATCTTTATTTTTCAATTTCTAGGCATTTTTAAGTATATTTCACATTTTATGTATGTATTATCTATATCCCCTATATATTTTTTCTGACATGGAAATTTTAATAATTTTATTTAGTCAGTGTCATTTTTATGATATTTTACTTTTATTCAATATTTATGTTTATTTGTGAGTTTATTTTTTCCCAAGGCTCACAAGTTTGTAGAACACATTTAATTTGTAACCTAATTCTTTGTAACATGTTTCCCTAACTTGTGCAATAAAGATATTTTTTATAATTTTCTCTGTAAGTTTTTGTCACTAATTTTCATAATGCTAAATGTTTCCTTGGTCTTATTTTTGAGATTTATTTTTTACTTACCATTATTATATTAAAGAATATATCCACATATGCATTCTCTTTATACCTCTTTTCTATCCATCTGAGCTCAGGAAATTGTCTCCACATTTTAAGCTAGAGTAGATGTACGTATTTCATGAATTATTTTCCAGCTAATGTAAAACAATTGTGATGTGTGTGTGTGTTTGTACACACACTGTGAACATAATTAGATTCATCGATAGCTTAATAAATTGAAATCAACAATTATTAATTGTTTTAATGTATTAATGCATAAACATGTTATAGTGGCAAATTATATATTTTATTTATTTTAATGAGATAGTTCACCATATTTATGTTAGTACTATGGTTGTTCAGCTATACATTTCATTAGAGTTATATTAATTTTTTCATGACATGAAATTAAGACAAATTAACTCCAGCTACTACTAAGCAGGTGTTTCTTTGTATTAAACTGATATGTATATACCTTTAATAATTAGAATTTAAAATTGAAAAAAACTTGTATTATTTTTATTTGTTACCACAATGTATAAATTTCCATTTTTCTATGCTTAGATAATGTTTTAAATTATGCAGATGAAATTTAAAATGTAAAGTGATACTGCAAAAAATATCTTTCTTTACTATTACACAAAATTCCAGTCTTACAGGTTGAATATTTGAGATTGGAAGAAATGCAAATGGATAGCATATACTTATTCTATAAGCATGCTAACATTAATTTTAATCTTACGAACAGGGTTTCCTGGAGAGAAGAAAAATATTGCGCTACACAAAGTAAATTTCAGTGAAAACAAATTGACTGAGGAAAGTGGTGAGGATCCTGCAACAACTTACTGCATTAACGACTTACTCTCACCTCAAAATGCAACTTCAATTTCTAGTAATACAAGAGGTAATCTAATTCCCAAGATTTAGTGCCTGTTTTGTCTATTTTAATTCTTTCTTATTTGCATTCTCTCTTCATTACAGATATGTATTTCTCGTGCATACTCTGTGATCCCTCCACTTGAAGATCCTAGACTATGAATGGGTCTTAGGGTACTAAAAACATGTCAGGTAAATCTATGGAACATTGGAGACTTTAGACAATTTTTTTTTTAAATAAATTCAACCTGTAACATACATTGTTCAACTACAAAATATAAATAACTGATTATTCAATTAATTTAGTATTGAGTCTATAAATAGCAACAATTATAAGAAAACTACATAATAGTCCATCTCTGAGAATAAAGAAAGATCATATCAATGTCTAGCAACTACTGGTTTAAGTTAATAGAAAGAATGAAGGCCGGGCCGGGCGCGGTGGCTCACGCCTGTAATCCCAGCACTTTGGGAGGCCGAGACGGGCGGATCACGAGGTCAGGAGATCGAGACCATCCTGGCCTACACGGTGAAACCCCATCTCTACTAAAAAATACAAAAAACTAGCCGGGCGAGGTGGCAGGCGCCTGTAGTCCCAGCTACTTGGGAGGCTGAGGCAGGAGAATGGCGTAAACCTGGGAGGCGGAGCTTGCAGTGAGCTGAGATCCGGCCACTGCACTCCAGCCTGGGCAACAGAGCGAGACTCCGTCTCAAAAAAAAAAAAAAAAAAAAAAATAGAAAGAATGAAAGAGAAAGGGAGAAAGAAAGAGAGAAAGAAGGAGAAAAAAGAAATGATGGTAGTAAAGAAGTACAGAAAAAAGAGGGAAAAGAAAGAAGGAAATTGTAACACAAATTTCAAATTAAAATACACTAGTACAATCAGAAATTTAAGTCTCACCTTAAGCCTATGTACAGAATGAAGACAAAGAAGAAAATATTTGCTTGTATCTTTATACAAATTTTATAAATCATTTTTAATTTCAAGCTCCGGGGTCAATGAGAACTACTTAGGAAAATATGTTATTATGTATTAAGTTATGTGCCAATCAAAAATACAAGTAAAATAAATAGAAATCTATTAAATCAATGTTTTAGTGAACTTTAAATAAAAATATTTGTATTTTATAGGATTTTTATGTAAATTGTTATTTGTCATTTCCCTTGTAGATTATCACCCTGAAATATCAAAAACAGTGTCAAAGTTTAAGTTACATCCTAAATTATTGTCCAACTCTTCATAAACAAGTTTATTTAGCTTCTTCAGGCATAATCATTCTATACAGAAACAAAAATAAGATAAAATTATTAATTATTACAATACCTATCATCAAATGAGTTTTGCAATATGCTGAAATCATTAAGAATCAGTGATTTCAGTGATTAGTACCTATGCCATACACAAAATTTAATAGGCCAGTAAACATGTTGTTTTGATGTATATATTAGCAAACGAGAGAGTTTGACTTAATCTAACAGTGCTATTTAAAAATTACTAAGACATGAACTAGGCACTGAAAGATTAAGACATAAAGTATTTCTGTAGCTTATTTCCAAACATAGAGAATAATTTAAAAATATTTTCTTGATTAAAACCAGTGTATGGAAATAGACAACATACATTCTTTCATTAATATATCAGATATATTATTTCATATTCTATTAATTAACTTTTAGTCCATAACAGCTATTGGACCCAAATATTTTGCCCTGAATCTAATATCTTAAAACAACAATCAAATTCATCTCATTATTCTGTGGTTGTCAATTTGACTGTACTCAGCTGAGAAGTGCTTCTGGCGATCTGGACTGAGCTCAGTCATGCATTT